>NC_139147.1:81357497-81957497 GCF_964270905.1 Leucopleurus acutus | reverse complement strand
ATTGTGGATACAGATGATTTTATTACTTTTGTCTTTTAACCTTTCTACTAGCTTTTTACATAGTTGGTTTACTATCATTACTGTATATTTGTCTTTACCACTGTGCTTTTCTTCCTTTCATAATTTTCATGTTTCTAATGGTCTTTTCTTTTTCATGTAGAGAGTCCCTTTCACATTTCTTGTAAAGTTGATCTGGTGGTGCTGAAGTCTTCTAGCTTTTGCTTGTCTGTAAAACTTTTGATCTCTCCATCAAATCTGAATGAAAGCCTTGCTGGGTAGTTTTGGTTGTAGGTTTTTCTCTTTCATTACTTTAAATATATCATGACACTCCCTTCTGGCCTGCAGAGTTTCTGCTGGAAAGTCAGCCATATGGGAGCTCCCTTGCATGTAACTCATTGCTTTTCACTTGCTGCTTTTAATATTCTCTCTTTATCTTTAATTTTTGGCATTTTAATTACGGTGTGTCTTGGTGTGGTCCTCTTTGGGTTGATCCTGTTTGGGACTCTCTGTAGTTCCTGGGCATGGATGTCTGTTTCCTTTCCCAGGTTTGGGGAGTTTTCAGCTATTGTGTTGTCAAATATGTTTTTGCCCCTTTCTCTCTTCTCCTTTTGGGGCACCTATAACTTTTTTTTTTTTTAATAAATTTATTTTACTTATTTATTTAAAAAAATTTTGGCTGTGTTGGGTCTTTGTTGCTGCGCTTGGGCTCTCTAGTTGCAGCAAGCGGGGCTCCTCTTCGTTGCGGTGCACAGGCTTCTTCTCATTGCAGTGGCTTCTCTTGTTGTGGAGCACGGGCTCTAGGTGTGCGGACTTTGGTAGTTGTCGCACACAGGCTCGGTAGTTGTTGCACGCAGGCTCAGTAGTTGTGGCTTGTGGCCTCTAGAGTGCAGGCTCAGTAGTTGTGGCACATGGGCTTAGTTGCTCCGTGGCATGTGGGATCTTCCTGGACCAGGGCTTGAACCTGTGTCCCTTGCATTGGCAGGTGGATTCTTAACCACTGTGCCACCAGGGAGGTGCCACCTATAACATTTTGATATTGTCTCAGAGGTCTTGTAAGCTGACTTCATTTCCTTTTATTCTTTTCTCTATTTTCTGTTCAGCATCAGTGATTTCTGCTTCTCTGCCTTCCAGCTTATTGATCCATTTTTCTGTATCATTCAATCTGTTGATTCCTTCTAGTGTGTTTTTCATTTCAGTCATTTGTTATTGTATTCTCCATCTCTGATTGGTTCTTCTTTATATTTTCTAAGTCTTTGTTTAAAACTTCTAATTTTTTTTTTTCGGCCATGCCACATAGCTTGCAGGATCTTAGTTCCCTGACCACGGATTGAACCAGGGCCTAACTACTGGACCGCCAGGGAATTCCCAGCAATTTCTAACTTCTCACTCTGTTCATCTATTCTTCTCCTGAGTTCTTTGATCATCTTTATGATTGTAAAAATTTAACTCTTTATCTGATAGGTTGCCTACCTCCACTTCATTTAGTTCTTCTTGGGGTTTTATCCTGTTCCTTCTTTTATAACATGTTCCTTTGTCACCTAACTTTTCTGAATTTGTTTTTATTTCTATGTGTCTGGTAGATTGGTTACGTTTCCTGACCTTGGAGAAGTGGCCTTTTGTAGAAGACATCCTATGCATCCCAGAAGTGTACTCTCCTCTGGTCACCAGTACTGTATGCTCTAGATGTGCTCCTAACCTATGTGGGCTGTGTGGGCCCTTTTATTATAGAGGGCTGGTTATTGTGGGCTGTCTGGTAGGAGTGGCTGACCCCTGGTCTGGTTGGTTGCCAGGGTCTGCCTTGTGTGCAGGCTGCCAGCCACTGTTTGGCAGGGCCAGGTCATGTGGCTGGCTACAGAAGCCTGGAGGGCCCTGGGGCTAGTGGTGGCTCACTCTTGGGCAGAACTGGGTTCTGGGGTGGGTGGTTGCAGAGCTAGCATTCCTGGATATAGTGTTGGCCTGCTGGTGGTTGGGGCCAGTTCCTGAAATGGCTCACTGTAGGTTCCAGGGTGTCTCAGAGCCGGTGCTGGCCCAGTGGTGTGTGGGGCTGGATCCCGGGGTGGCTGGTTGAATAGTGCATGGTATCTCAGAGGTGGTATTGGCCTGCTGATGCATGGGGCCAGAGCCCAGGGGCTCCCAGAGCTATTGCCAGCTCACTGGTGGGTGGGGCTGGATCCACAGGCCTCTGGCTGAGGTGCCCAAGGTGTCCCAGAGGAGATGTTGGCCTGCTGATGGAAAGGGCTGGAGCTTGGGGCTCCTGAGGGTGGTGCTGTCCTACTGGTGTATTGTCTGAGTTGAGTCCTGACAAGGCAGGCTGTGGGGCATGGTGGTTCTGTTCCTGCTGTCTACCCACTGGTGGGTGGGGTCAGTGCCCAGGAGGTCCTGCGGTGTTGGCCCACTGGTGGGCAGAGCTGGCTCCCAGGGTCTCTGGCTGCAGGGTCTTGGAAGTCCTGAGTGCAGTGCCTGTGTACTAAGTGTCTCAGGTCCTGGGTCCTCTGGTGGACAGAGCTGTTTTCAGGGATGGCTCTGGGCTATGGGGGTCTTAAGGCAGCCTGGCTGCTCATGGGTGGGACTGTGTCCCCACGTGGCTTGGCCTGAGGGGACCCAGTACTTGGGCCTACAGGCTGGTGGGAGGGGGTAGGGCTGGGTCCTGAGGCTAACAAGCTAGAGGGAGGATTCCAAAATGGCAGTTGCCAGCACCAGCGTCCCCATGGTAGAAGGAACTCTCAAAAATGGCTGCTGTCAGTGTCTGTCCCCAGGGTGAGCTCTGCTTGCTCCCTGCCTCTCCAGGAGACTTTCCAAGTTCAGCAGGTAGGTCTGACCCAGGCTACTTTCAAATTACTGCTTCTGCACGGAGTCCCAGAGCATGTGAGATTTTGTGTGCACCCTTTAAGAGTAGCGTCTCTCTGGATCTCCCAAAAGTAAGCCCCACTAGCCTTCAAAGCCAAATGTTCTGGGGGCTCATCTTTGTAGTGCACCCCTGTGTTGGGGAGCCTGACGTGGGGCTCAGACCACTTGCTCCTTGGGGAGAACCTCTGCAATTGTAATTATCTTCCCATTTGTAGGTTACCCCCCCAGGGGTGTGGGTCTTGACAATATTGCAACTCCACCCTTCCTACCCATCTTTTTCTGGTTCCTTATTAGTTGTAGATCTTTTCTGCTAGTCTTCTGGGTTTTCTCATTGATAGCTGCTCTGTAAATGGTTGTAATTTTGCTGTGCCCATGAGAGAAGGTGAGCTCACGGTCTTCCTACTCCTCCTTGGCCCAGCCCTATGATGTTTTCTTTTTTTTAAATATATAAATTTATTTGTTTTTGGTTGCGTTGGGTCTTCATTGCTGTGTGTGGGCTTTCTCTAGTTGCAGTGAGCTGGGCGCTACTTTTTTTTTTTTTTTTTTAAATATCCCACTTTATTTTTTTTATTTTTATTTTGTATTTTTATTTATATTTTTGCGGTACGCAAGCCTCTCATTGTTGTGGCCTCTCCCGTTGCGGAGCACAGGCTCCGGACGCGCAGGCTCAGCGGCCATGGCTCATGGGCCCAGCCGCTCCGCAGCATGTGGGATCTTCCCGGACCAGGGCACGAACCTGTGTCCCCTGCATCGGCAGGCAGACTCTCAACCACTGCGCCACCAGGGAAGCCCTGGGCGCTACTCTTCGTTTGCAGTGCGCAGGCTTCTCATTGCGGTGGCTTCTCTTGTTGTGGAGCACGGGCTCTAGGCGTGCAGGCTTCAGTAGTTGTGGCGCACAGGCTCAGTAGTTGTGGCGCGCAGGCTCGGTAGTTGTGGCGCGCAGGCTTAGTTACTCTGTGGCATGTGGGATCTTCCCAGACCAGGGGTCGAACCCGTGTCCCCTGCTTTGGCAGGCAGATTCTTAACCACTGCGCCACCAGTAAATCCTCTTTCTTGATGTTTAATGAGAAATTGTAAGAAGGAACATTGAAGGCTGCTAACCAGAAGCCATTTTTGACTTGAAAGTCCCTTCTTATACATCAGTTAGAATCAAAGACTTTGTTGTGTTCAAACTTTTATTTTACAGATGAGGAGACAGGCCTCCAGGAGGCTGTGATATGCACAAGGTTATTTAGCTAGTGTACAGGCAACCAGGGAGAAAACGTCTGGGCCTGGGCTTTCTTATTCTCCTGATGAGAAAGTGAGACTGATAGAGATCTGGTACAGGGAAAGAGGCACCCATCCCTGCCTTCACGCCTGCCCTAGGGCAAAGCTGAGCTATGCCCTGGTTAAGTTCCCTTCACAGCCCCTTGCTCTGTTTGCTGAGCAAGGCCTCCCATGCTGACAGCCAGTTACTGGGGTTTTGAAGGTGCCGGATGCAGGAGGTGGAGCTGTATTCCACCACAATGATTTTTCACAGCCGAGGGAAAGCAAGTCCCAGCGATGAGGGATGACTGGAGGAACTGAGTAAAGGGAGAACTAGACAACTGTCTTCAAACATTAGGGGTGTTGTCCTAAGTAACATGTAGCAGATTCAGTGTGTGGTGGTTGTGGGGTGAGCGGATTTCAGATCAGTGGAAGGAAGATCTAGGAGGCTGGACTGTGTGACGACAGAACTGTCTGCCTTAGGAGCCGCGTTTCTCCTCGCCGGGGGAGGAGGTGGTGGCCAGACTTTGGAGAGAGTTTAGAGGACATTATCCCATATTAGGAAAGTGGACCAAATGACCTCGAAAATCCTTTCCCAATGCTGCTGTTCTGTGAACTTAAGAGTTGAGAAAAGGTTTTGCCAGGTTCAGTGAGGGTGACTGGAAGCAGTTTTGTAGCTATCGAGAATCAGGGACATTCAGGAGTCACAGAAGTCGGGAATCTTTCATATTAGGAATTGTTGCAATTACAGATAAACTGATACAGGGATCCGTTTGAGTTTGGTTTTTCATTCAGAGTTTGCCCTGATCACTAGAGGTTACTGGAGACAAAAGGGAATATTCTTCACTGTTTATTGTCAGCCACATCTGAGATTAGGTTAGCTCTTAAAATGGGAACAAACCAAGTACCTTGGATCCCTGCTTTTACAAGAGAACGCAGGAGAATCGAGGTCAAGTTAGAATATAGTTGTTCCATGAGGTTTCTCCTCATGTTGGCTGTTTCTGTGAGAGCAAGAGCTATTAAGAGCACTCATGGCTTCTAGAGAGACAGTGACTTATGTGGCTGATGTGAGCTAGAATAGAAAATTAACATGCATATGGGGTAAGTCTCATTTTAATTCACCAGCACCTTAAGGGGAATGTAGAGAAGAAATAAAAGGTGGCAACAGCTGACAGTAAACATCAGGAGATTTGCTAGCAGTGGTATTAGACATTAGCGGTAGCAGGTCAAAGATATTTCCATTAGGCTTTAAGACAGTGAAAGATTTGGATGCGTGTACAATTTAGGCTGGTCTCTGAATTTCTACAGTTGTGGGCTTCCCTCATCGTCATTCACATGGGGATACCCGTTGCCCATGTCCTTCCCCAGGGATACAGGAATAAGACTAGGCCAAATGCTTTCATACTCCGTAAGTCCTCATCCTATCTCTGTCTACTCAGTCACCGAGTCATTCACATCCTAGCTGACGCCAGGTAATCAATTTTCCCCTGCTTCCCTTAGAAATCCAGTGTTTTCTTCTACCCTTGCTACTTGTCAAGATGACTTCTGTCTAGGGCTAATCATTTCCTCTCTTTTGTTGAAACCCCTCCAAATTTCTATTCTATCGATCCTTTTTCTCATGTTTTTAAGTTCTCTATGCTGGAATCGTCTTCCAATTTGCAAACAACGTCTTCCTTTCCATAGCTCCATGTTTGAGAAAACGAGATTGTCTTGAGGCAAATTTGGAGGGAAACTAACCAGGATAGAAGGGATGTCCAGGCCTACTCACCACATCTCCTGACATACTTACAACTGGGCTTCTGGGGAGGGGTGAAGGAAGTACCTCTTCCCGTAAATTGTCAGGCATATTGTCCTCTTCCTTCCCCCCACATAAAAGCAAGCTCCTTCCCTGGCCAGGCTTAAAGTTTCTTAAGATAGGGGATGGCCTTACCTAGTTACTGTGCAGTATCCAGCCCTCTAGTTCTGTGGTTCTCAAACCTCAGTGTACATCAGAATCACCCAGAGGGCTCACTGACGGAGACTGCTCAGGGGTCCACCCTCCACCCTTAGAATCTGTGTCCCAAGGTGGACCCTGAGAACCTGCATATCTAACACGTTCCCAGGTGATACTGGTGCTGCTGGTCTGAGGAGCACTGTCTGAGCACCACTGACCTAGTTTAGCTTCTCTCCCAAAGACCTGCCTGGAGAAGCCAGCCTCCTCAGTGTAGCTTCCCAGACCTGACGGTATATGCCACCCATTTCCCTGAAGTCCCCTCAGAGGTGGAATTCAGCTGACACTTTGGGATGGGTGATACTTAGTAAAATAAGAGACCAAGACACCAGGATCTTGTTAGCTGGATATATTTCTTTTTGTTTGTTTTTGTTTTTGTCACAGAACACTGTTTGCAGTAGAGGAAACTGGCATTGCAGTCTGGTGGTAAAATGGCTTGTTCACATAAACCAGTACATGTTCATCCTTTAGCGCAAAAAGCCCTAATGGCGCGTACCCTATTGAAATTCAGGACATCTCCAATATTCTCTCTCTGTTTTTCTTTGTCACTTTTTTTTTTTAAATAAACATTTTCAAGGTTTGTCCAAAAGAAGGCCATATAGGTTCTTGGCTAGCGGAAGACAATTCAGAACGGCTGTTGCACACTTGGACTGTTACCTTCTCCAGGCTGGCAGCTGATATCTTATTTTTTTCCAACTCATTTTTATTAAAAAAATAAAAAAATGCTCCAACTATCAGTTTTACAAAATCTCTAAGGGAAACACAAGAGCAAGGTGCTGAGGTAAAAAACACCTGAGGTAGCTTTTTTTTGTGTGTTTTTCTCGTTAAAAAAATCTGTAAATTTAACGCCCTGGGCCAACGACCTCGTGTAAATTGCTATGTTCCTCCATATTTTTTTTTAAAAGAAAGAAATAATTTTGCTGAATATTGATGGCTTATACACCAAAATGTAAAAAGACAAAATACATTCTTTCTTTGTGGAATTTTTCTTTGTTTGGTTGGTTGGTTTGATGGGTTACTGTTTTTCCTCTTCCAAAATGCTAGGACAAGTACCATTGACTCTTGTTCTTTTGAGTAACCAAGTGTAAGTTGAGGCTGGTTTGTGTGTTTCGCTTTTGTTCCTTTGTGTGATGTGATACTCAGAGCACTGCTTTGCCTGGGGGGTGCGTAGATACGGGAATTGAGACAGAGGGATGAGGGAATTAACAAGAATGGGGATGGAGAGGATGGGGAGGGAGAGAGGGGGTAGGGGAGAGATAAACAGAGAGAGACAGAGAATTATATAGCAGTATGCAAAAACCAGTTTAAAACCTGTGAAGCAAAGAGAAATGGATGTGTGAGCTAGACAGGGATGAAGAGAGACAGAGTTTCCTCTTCAGAGAGACGGTATCCCTTCTGTTGACATACACAGGTGATCCAGAACTGCTGTGAGTGTCCTTTCGACGAGATTTCCCTCCGGGTGAATTTTGTGTGGGTGGCCTTGAAGCTCCTTACTAAACCGTTAGAACTCCCAAAGCACGACTTTATTCTTTAAAGTCTAGAAAAGCCTGCTTTCTCTTTAAAAAGAAAAAAGAATAACTGATTAAAAATTGGAGTTAGTTGAGTTATCTGATATATTATTTCTAAAATATATTAACGCCGCAGGCACCCTGTGTAACCCACAGGCCACATATCTTAACATCTTTCCCTTCTAATATGTACATACATGTACAGAGACAATTTTCCGCAAAAAGAAAAGGGTGTGAATTTTGCTTTGATTTGAACGCATTCACCTATGTTAGTTCAACTAGAAGGGATAGCGTGGTGGGGTTAGGAGAGACCCGAGTGGATGGTGAAGTGGATGGCTGGGAAGCCTGCAGAGGCCCTGGGGGAGCTGGGAGGCCGGGCCCTGGCACGGCTGCCCTCCCGCCTCCTCCCTGGCCCCCCGGATTCTCAGGGCCTCTGCAGAGCCCCTGGCGCCTCCGCAGACTTCTCATTCCTCAGGATGGTCTTTGGTTTGCTCCCGATCTGGCTGGCTGTGTTTGGTCTCATTCTGTCAGGTGTTGGAAGGGCTACATTCATCCGTTGTTTGCTGGTGCCTGTGGGAGCCTCACTTGCTGCGTTGTGAGGCAACTCCCTGAGGATATTTCTGCTCCTGCTGCTTCACCTGTTGTACAATTTCCCTGATCTTGCGCTGTGCAGTCTGCAGCAAGGGAGAGGAGGGGGACAGGGGAGAAAAGGAACCCAGTTCTGAGGACAAGCAGTGGGGTGTGGGGAAGCAGGGCTGGGACTTGGGGGAAGGAGGCGGTAAACTCAGAAAAGTGTCATCTACCTACTGAGGCCCTGACTCCAGGCCTTTTCTGCCTGGAAGTAAAGTGGCAGAGTTCCCCACCCCCCACCCTGCCGAGGCTGCTGGGTGGAGGGTAAGAGGGTGGGACCCCAGGAAGCAGAACCAGGGCATTAGTGACTAGGGAACCTGCAGAGGTCAGATGGCATCCTCCCTCCCAGCTAACACATGCTCCAACGTCCAACGCTTCGCCTCCTCCCTGCTTTCCTAGAGTTACTGCAGAGACAGTGGTGTATGGCAAGGGAAGATGGACAGTCAATGGGATGGGGAGAAAGTGAGAAACGGGCCAGACACTCTACCCTGAACAAGTGGAGAAAACACATGAACCCAAACCTGTCCCCTCACCCACCCTGCTGCTCCCACTGCAGGGAGAACCCTGCAGACTGAACGCCTACAGGAGCCCAGCCATTGAGACCCACGCCCGGAACACTGGAGGAGCTGGGATGGGAGAGCCCCAGGCATGGTCTCAGAGGGTGCTGGTGGGGTGCAGGGCACAGCAGCGTGGCAGGTCCTGGCAAAGGCACGGCACTGAGAGAGCAGGCTGACGCTCAGACAAACCTGCAGTGTTGGCTTAGACTGCCTCTGCTCCTTTGGGACAGGGACTGGACTGCTCTATCCCCACACCCAACCCCTCCCCCAACAACAAAAAAGCATCAAAAAGAACCAGGTCACGTGATTCTTAGTCACTAGCCCTTCTGACTGGAAGAGAAGCAGCTGTGTGGGGCCCTGAGTCCTAATGGGGGTTGTCACAGTGAAGCAGAGGAGACGAAAGAGAAACAAGGGTCTCCTGACATGAGCGTTTAACCCATAATAGTGGAATTCTGGCACCTAGGCCGGTCCTCAGGGCCCAAGGGTGGCCCTTGCCTGGTATATGGCTCCCAGCAGGGGAAGGCTGTGACTGAGGCCTGAGCGGGAGGACGAGGGAACAGGAGAGCCCGCAGTTCAGCATTTCAGAGGCTTGAACTGTGCTGGCTTGACTCCAAAGCTCTATACCCTTCCTCAGGCTCCTCCAGCAGACCTGGGAGAGCAGTGGTGAGCCAAGGAACAGTCGCCCCTGTCCTGTTCCATCTGTGCATGGGGGTCAGGGTGGGGGTGTGTGTGCACGGCCTGGGGCCACCGGACAGGTCACCAAGAACTTAGAGACTTGCAAAGAGATTAGCAGGAGAGACTGGACCCTCACAGCACAGGTACCTGGCTGGCAAAGAAATGCCCGATAATTCGGACAATCACTTCCTCATTTTCATCTGGCGTTTGGTCACGAGGCACAATGACTTCTGCACTGGTTAAGTTCTGCAGTTCATTCACCTGTGAAGGGAGAAACCAAAAAAATTCTTGTGACTTGCTTCACTGCAGTGGTCGGGAACTGGAACCCAGAATATCTGCAAGGTATGTCTGTATACTCTGGGCGGGACTCTCCTCCCTATCGTCTTCCTGCTGCTATGTGTGTGGGTTTACAGGGGCAGGAGGCAGCCTCCCTGTCTTCATTTCCCAGCACATAGCCTAGATGCAGTGTTCCTGGACCCAGGACCCTGGTGTTTCGGTGTCTGGCTCAGCACTGTGGATTTGGGGCCCTCAGCTCTGGATGATGCTAATTACATTTTTGTCCTTGAAGAGTCAGTGGGGGTCTGAGGGAAGTCAGGCCAGGAGACAAAGCCAGCTCAGAGCACACTTACGGTTTTGCCACCCTTGCCGATCACACGGCCAGCTGTAGAGGAGGGCACTCGGATGTGGGCTTCCAGCTTCACCTCCTCTTTGGGGTTAAAGAAGTTTTCTTCTTTCAGTTTCCCAAAGATCCGCCCCTGGGCCTGAGAGAGCAAGACACGTCAACCTGCTTTAGCAGCACTGCTACAGGAACCAGTGAGTCCAGGCAACGGTACAGCCCCAGCCCCATGCTCCCCGGGGTCTGCTCAGCTCGCTCAGACCCAGTGGGTGCATGCCTGCCACACCCAAGGAGTGTACCTTGCAGACATGCACAGACACTCCCGTGTCTTCAGGTTTGCACATGGATCGCACAGGAAGCTTTCTGTGTATCGGGTCAGGGTGGAACTACATGTCTTATTTCTGTATCCTGAGCAACTATAAATGTTTGGTTGAATGAATTTGTTCAGGGAATTCTTAACTTCCTCCCACCACGATACGTTCAGGCCTCCGGTTATTAAAGGATGGAGGCAAGGGTGGTGTTGATGGGATTTGCTCTTTGATGTTTAACTCCAGAGCCAGTGTAGCCAAAAGCTTTTTGTTCTTTTTAAAAGAACTTAAAAAAAAAATTATTTATTTATTTATTGGCTGCACCGCATGTCATGTGGGATCTTAGTTCCCCAACCAGGGATCAAACCCGTGCCCCCTGCAGTGGAAGTGCAGAGTCTTAACAACTGGACCGCCGGGGAAGTCCCTAAAAGAACTTGTAAAAAAACTGAGATATAGCTTACATAACTTAAAATTCAGCACTTTAAAGTGTACACTCCAGTGGTTTTTAGTATATTCACTAGGTTGTGCAACCACCACTGCTATCCAGAACATTTTCATCCCATTCCCCCAAATAAAAACCCATACCTGTTAGCAGATAGTCCCAATTCCTCCCTTCCGCTAGTCCCTGGCAACCACTAAACTACCCTTCTGTCTCTGGATTTGCTTTTTCTGGATGTTTCACATAAACGGAATATATATTATGTGGTGTATTGTGTCTGCCTTCTTTCACTTGGTGTAATGTTTTCTAGGTTCATCCATGATATAGCATGCATCAGAATCTCACTCTTTCCATGGCCGAATGATATCCTATTATGTGGATATACCACATTTTGTTTATCCATTCATGAGTTGAAGGATTATTGTTCTTGAACATTTACACGTGTTAATTTTTTTCTCACATTTTAAATATTTTTAATACAAATTATATTTTTACAAATAAATGTTTCTGACTTTTAGAAAACTCAAGTTACAATTTTCCTAGGGGTGAAAAGGCAATAACAAAACAATGCAGGGGAAGGGAGACAAGATGGTGGAATAGAAGGACTTGAGCTCACCACCTCTCACGAAAACACCAAAATCACAACTAACTGCTGAACAACCATTGACAAAAAACTGGAACCTATCAAAAAAGATATTCTACATCCAAAGACAAAGAAGAAGCCACAATGAGATGGTAGGAGGGGTGCTTTCACGATATAATCAAATCCCATACCCACCAGGTGGGTGACCCACAAACTGGAAGCTAATTATATTGTAGAGGTTCTCCCACAGGAGTGAGAGTTCTAAGCCCCATGCCAGGCTCCTCAGCCTGGGGGTCTGGCATCTGGAGGAGGAGCCTCCAGAGCATTTGGCTTTGAAGGCCAGTGGGGCTTGAGTGCAAGAGCTCTGCAAGACTAGAGGAAACAGAGACTCCATTCTTGGAGGGTGCACACAAGGTTTCATGTGAACTGGGACCCAGGACAAAGCAGTGACTCCACAGGAGCCTGGGCCAGACCTACCTGTGGGTCTTGGAGGGGCTCCTGGGGAGGCAGGGGTTGGCTGTGGCCCACTGCAGTGGCAAGGACACTGGTGGCGGAGGCCCCACGGAATACTTCTCAGAGTGAGTATGCCTCCTCCCTGAGGTCGCCATCTTGGTACTGAGACCTGGCCCCACCCAACAGCCTGTAGGCTCCAGTGCTTGCACGCCTCAGGCCAAACAACCAACAAGGTGGGAATACAGACCCACCCATTGACAGCTGCCTAAAGTCATCCTGAGCCCACAGCCACCTCTAGACACACCCCTTGACACGTGCCCACCAGAGGGACAAGACCCAGCTCCACCCTCCCACGGGCAGGCACAAGTCCGTCCCACCAGGAAGCCTGCACAAGCCCCTGGACTAACCTCAGCCAGGGGTTAAGGCAGACACCAGAAGCAAGAACTACAATCTGGCAGCCTGCAGAACGGAGACCACAAACACAGAAAGTCAGACAAAATGAGACAGCAGAGAAATATGTTCCAGACAAAGGAACAAGATAAAATCTCAGAAGAACAACTAAGTGAAATAGAGATAGACAATCCCCCTGAAAAAAGAATTCAGAATAATGATAGTAAAGATAATCCAAGATCTTGGAAAAAGAATGGAGGCACAGACCAAGAAGATACAAGAAATATTTAACATAGAGCTAGAAGATTTAAAGAACAAACAGATGAACGATACAATAACTGAAATGAAAAATACACTAGAAGGAATCAAAGGCAGAACAGATGAGGCAGAAGAATAAATAAGTGAGCTGGGAGACAGACTGGTTGAAATCACTGCCACAGAACAGAATAAAGAAAAAAGAAAAGAAATGAGGACAATTTAAGAGACCTCTGGGGCAACATTAAATGCTCCAACATTTGCATTACAGGGGTTCCAGAAGGAGAAGAAAGAAATGGCCCTAGAAAATATTTGAAAAGATAATAGCCAAAAACTTCCCTAACATGGGAAAGGAAACACTCACTGAAGTCCAGGAAGCACAGAGAATCCCATACAGGATAAACCCAAGGAGGAACATGCTGAGACATATTAATCAAACTGACAAAAATTAAAGACAAAGGGAAAATATTAAAAGCAACAAGAGAAAAGCAACAAATAACATACAAGGGAATCCCCAGAAGGTTATCAGCTGATTTTTCAGCAGAAACTCTGCAGGCCAGAAGAGAGTGGCACCATATATTTAAAGTGATAAAAGGGGAAAAAACTACAACCAAGAATACTCTACCCACCAAGGCTCTTGTTCAGATTCAACAGAGAAAGCAAAAGCTTTACAGACAAGCACAAGCTAAGAGAATTCAGCACCACCAAACCAGCTCTACAACAAATGCTAAAGGAACTTCTCTAGGTGGAAAAGGAAAGCCCACAACTAGAAACAGGAAAATTACGAATGGAAAAGCTCACCGGTAAAAGGCAAACATACAGTAAAGGTAGGAAGTCATCCACACACAAATGTGATATCAAAACCAGCAATCCTGAGGAGAGTACAAATGCAGGATATTGGAAATGCATTTGAAATGAAGAGACCAGCAACTTTAAACAATCATACACACACACACACAGACTGCTATATCAAAACCTTGTGGTAACCACAAACCAAAAATCTACAACAGCACACACACACAAAAGAGCGAGCAATTCCAAACACAACATTAAGATAGTCATCAAATCATAAGAAAAAAAAGAGGAAGGGAAGAAAAAAGACCTACAAAAACAAATACAAAACAATTAGCAAAATGGCAATAAGAACATACATATTGATAATTACCTTAAATGTAAATGGATTAAATGCTCCAACCAAAAGATAAATATACACACACACACACACAATTGAATATTACTCATCCATATAAAAGAATGAAATAATACCACTACAGCAACATGGATGGACCTAGAGATTATCATACTAACGGAAGTCAGTCAGAGAAAGATGAATATCATGGTATCACTTATATGTGGAATCTAAATGATACAAATGAACTTATTTACAAAACAGACACAGACTTTGAAAACAAACTTACGGTTACCAAAGGGGAAACCGGGGGGGGGGGGAGAGGGATAAATTAGGAGTTTGGGATTAACATATACACATTACTATATATAAAACAGTCAACAAGGACCTACTGTATAGCACAAGGAACTGTACTCAATATTGTGTACTAACCTATATGGGAAAAGAATCTGAAAAAGAATGGATATATGTATATGTATAACTGAATCACTTTGCTGTACACCTAAAACTGACACAACATTGTAAGTGAACTATACTCCAATATAAAATAAAAATTAAAACAGTGCACCGCCCCCCACCCCCAACACTTCCAACAAACTGTGCTATTTCCCCTCACACCCATGTTTATGCCCCATCTTCAAAACCACGACCAATGGGATCAGAGATGCCATCTTAACTGGGCATTGACAGAGAGTCCACTTTTCCAGGGGAAAGAAGGGAAAGGAGGGCTCCACACAGAGGGAGCAGCCTGGAGTGGGGGAAGACAGGGTGGGTGGGACTATAGAAGGAAGGGAAATGGAGGTTGGGCCTCCAAAGAAGAGCCTGAACCTGGCTCTGGGGCAGCTGCACCTGCTAAAGGCCCTCAGCCTTCCCTAACAGGCTGCCCTGTATCCAGGGCTACAGGGCTGAGGGGGTTCTTGGCACTGACCTTGAACTGGGCTTCAGGTGGGCCGGTGATGATGACCATCCTTTCACTGACGTCTGGGCCTTCTGCTGGGGCAATCTGCAGTTCACAAAGCAAGAGGGAAATGCTACTGCTTGGCTCTGTTCCCCGAGCTCCTCCTCCTTGTCTAAGAGGATGGCACACCCACTAGCAAAAGATTATAAGACTCACACCTTTGTACCTGGTGCTTTGTCTGACCCTGCTGCTTCCACTCTGGGTCTTAGGAGATTATGACCGTAGTGCCCAGTATCAAATTTGGGTCTCTGGCCACCCAGGAATAGTTGGAAACAAGTTAGTACTTACTGCCTGTCCCTGCCCCCACCAGCAGTGTGACCAGCCTCCTTTCACCAAGGAGCTCCACTAGCCCACCGAGGGCCCAGAAGCGAGGAAGGGCTGGTCCACAGAGGAGTTAAGTTGGAGTCAGCCTGCAGAAAGGGCTGTTAGTGACAGGTGTGACTGGGACCAGCTCCTCTGTAGCACACGAAATCAACCGATGGCACCAGAGCAAGCACGAGAACACCCTGGTTCCAGTGCGCGCTCTACAAACCCCTCCTCTCCCCACAGATGAAACATGGCAGTTGAATCTGGCAAGCTCAAAACCTCCTAGTGAGAGCTAGAGAGCTGTGACTCTGACGTCTTTTGTAACAGAACTCAAGATGGAACAACCGAACATTATTTGTTAGATCCTCTTTACATATTTTTTCCCCACATACCCTGCCTTATTTCAAAAACCTTTTAAGGTAGCTTTAAAAATAAATACAATGTAGCATAATTAAAGTTAAATTTATTTTTTTGGCCATGCCACGTGGCTTGTGGGATCTTAGTTCCCTAATCAGGGAACTTGTGCCCCCTGTAACGGAAGCGTGGAGTCCTAACCACTGGACCACCAGGGAATTCCCATAAAGTTACTTTTAAATGATCTAAAAGTACACCAGGCACTTAGGGATGAGCCAGGAGTGAGGTTAGTACACAAACGCACCTCATGAAGTCCTACACACCATCCAGAGACCCCATCCCCGAGACTGAGCTGTTCAGCGTGAACATGATTCACCACTGACGGGGCGTGTCTGAAGTTATCATCTCTGAACCACTGTGTCTCAGTCTTGGCTCCCGCAAGAAGACCTCCACCTCCAAGGGGTTTTAGTTTTCTCCCAGTACGTGTCCTAAGCCAGGCTGCACCTGCAGGCCTCAGGGTCCTGTGTCGCTGTCCCAGCTTTACCATGAAGACAGACCCAAGGTCTGCGCTGACCTTGTCTATGAGACCTTCAAAGAAGATCTGGCCCTGACTACTTAGTGGCACGAGGATGAACGTGAGACACTGGTCACCGACCACTGAGCTTCCTGGGGGGGGGTCTTCCCTTTGCTGTGGGCTGACCACCTGCCAGCCTTCAACTGCAGGGCAGCAGCTTCAGCCAACAAACAGACGTGTCCCGGGGACTGAGAGCCTCCAGCAGGCTGCGTACAGACTGGCCCTTAAGATCCCTGGTGGGAACCCTCATCTCTACTTCTACATCCACAGGTGGCATTAAATCTGCTCCTTATTTCCAAGAATAAATGAGAGTGACAGGAGCATGGACACAGTGGTTCCCAGCTCTTATCCACCCAAATCAAGAAGGGCTGAAAGGCTCATTCATAATTCACGTTGACCCAATCAGTTCTCACAGTTGCCTTGTTCCGATCCTGAAAGAAAGCCCCCCATCTCTCCACTACCTGGTATTCACAGCCCAGCCCAGAACTCTTGAGAGCCGCACGTGTGCTCCTGCAGTTCTGGAATGGCACTCCCCAGGCAAACTCCCTGAGAGGACTCCACTTTATGACTGAAGCAAATGGGATGCAGAAAGATGAGGTGACCACCAAGATCACGGGTGAGCAGGGCTGAAACAAGGATCAGGAATTGTGTGTGGCATTCTGAAGGCTGTCGGCCAGATGATGTGCAGGAAAGGCAGGCGACAGGGGCTCAGCTCCCGCCTGTAACTGAAACATCTCTTGCGTGCACCGCCCGATCCCAACTCAGCCCACCCCCTTCCAGCACTCTGCTCCCACGTGTTAGTGTAAAGCTCTCCCCCCGCCCAGCAGCATCAAATGTGCCTCTAGTTGGGGCCCCTGAAGACTGGTAGAGCAGGATTGGGGATGGTTCTCTGGAATTAGTGAGATCATCACCCTTAGAGACAAATGCTGTCAGAGAACCGTCAAGATAAAGGAAATCTAGCAAAAACCAGATTGATTTTAAAAAGTAGGATATGTCTCTTGCCAATCTTTGGTTTCCCTGGCTTCCTCTCTTTTTCTCTACTACTCTGGAGAGAGCCAGAGCCCATTCTGTCCCCGGCTGTCTTTGCCCATCACAGAAGTCATGCCACCACTCAACTCTGCTGGGACAGAGAGGGACTACGGGGATGCTGTGGGGGAAGCCCAAGGGGTTGATCCTTCTCTACTTTCCCAAAGTCTTGCTGGAATGACTCTGGTATAGCACTCAGGTTGAAAAAACATTGGACCAAAAATAGGATAGCCCGGTCCAACCTCAGCTCTCACATTCTTTAGCTTTGCGGCCACTGACATGTCAATGAAACACTGGGCCCTAGTTCCTTATGGGCAATGGTAAGTGGAGAGTTATTGCTGCGATTAGTCCTGGGAAGTGCCCTGTAGCCTACAAGTCGGCAGAACTGCTATCTAAGAGCCAGTCCTGCCACCTGCGTGCCTTGGCCATCTCCCGTTCCCTCTCTCAGTCTCCCTTTTCTCAGGGGAAAAAGAGAGGATTTGATGAAATGATCCCTCAAGTCCCTTCTAGTTGAAACTGTCTCATTCTGTCCCTCGCGCTGCATCGCACCTCAGACCACAGGACCGGACACCGAGAATGGCCCTCAGGGTGCAGGCAGCCCAGTGGTCGTCCATACCTTACCTGTCCCACACAGAGGGCGGGCCCAGCACAGCCAGTCAGTACCTGGGCTGGGGTCTCACCTGCAACAAGCCTGCCGGGTGCAAAGGCCCCGGGTGCTCCACCACCGTCTGCCCCCACCTCGGGCTCTCCTCCAATCTGCGGGCTTTGCAGGTGAGATAAACGAGCACCGAGAGGGGAAATGATTTACCTACATAAAATTCTTTCATGGTATCACTGCAATCCTTGTTCTGCACTACTCAGAATGTTTTGTTTTTGTTTTTTCTCCAGCACACTTGCTGTGGGAGAAATTCCAGCTCTTCTTAGGGAGAAAGTGTAAGCATTCTTTCTCTCCAAGTCATGAGACTTCTGGTTCGGAATTCCGGGTTGTCCCATGGCAGCAAATTATTTTACGTAACAACGGGAACTCTTGTTTCCGACAGCGTTTCACGAGGCTTGGGACGTGCTCAGCATTCTGCCCGTGAGTCAGCGCTGATAGCTGGGCTTGGAGCAGGACCAGGGTCGAATAATCCTCCCCTTTCAGCTTCTCTGCCGACTCTTCCCATTGTGCTCCAGGAGACAGGCGGTGGGAATGTAACTGCAGCTGTGTCTGCACTCGGCCAGTGCGTGAATCAGGGGCCCTCCTTCCTGACCTCTCTCCTCAACCAACCAGGAGGCCGCGGCTCAGGTTATGTCACCGGCTGGCTTCATCACTGCCTTTCAAAGAGTTTTCCATTCAAGCTCTTTGTTTCAAAGTTCAAAGGTTTCTGAAATGGAGACTAACTAAAGCATCAAAGCACTGACAACTGCTGAATATAAATTGTCGCTCTCCTTAGGCTCACTCCCTTCACTTGGGAGAATCCTCAGCCTTTGCTTTATCTTGAGGACTATGGTAGCCCAAAGAGGACCAGGTTGGCTTACGTATTACTAGTATTTTTTCCTAATTCATTTGTTAGTGGAACAAAAAAGGAGTGAGAGAGGTAAAGATGAGTGCACATGGGAATAGTCCGGAAGGCAGGCTTTCCAGGTCCTGGAGGATTTTATGGATGCTGTAAGAATTGCCCGGGATGGACAGAAGGAACAAGGGACATGGGGTGGCGATGGGGGTGGAAGAGGGTGGGACAGGGGCAGCTGTCAAGAGCGGCTTTACCTTGATGGAGGCCCCGGCGAATCTGGCCAGCTGTTTAATGTGCGCCCCTTTCTTCCCGATGATAGCACCCACAGCCTGGGTTGGGATGAAGAGATTCACAATCTCCTGCTCTGGATACTGGAAGGACAGGACAAGACAAGACAGACGACATCATTCCTACTGGGGCTGCTCCTTCAGGCACTCAGCAGTAACGGAGCAATGGCCGGATGCTGCATGGGCTTCTTCTGGGGCCTAGGGTGCTGCAGGGGGGAAGCTGGAGGGATGAACTTGAACAGGATCCACACCAACTACACAACCACTAGAGTGCAAACTCCTCCTGGGCAGCTCTGAATTTGCTGGACACAGCAAGCTGTCTGTCCACGGGCCTTCGGTCAAGTTCAAATGTGATGTGTATTTCTCCTGCGTCTTCATCCAAGGAATCAGCAGCTATTAAGCACACCTGGCCTGAGGCACTTTGTTAGCAGGAATGGAGAGCTGCCCTCCCACCTAGTGGGCAGGAGCGGCATTTTCACTGGAGGGGGACTGGGTTCAAAACGAGAGTGTAATTAAACCTGCCCTGAACAGGCTGTGAGGGGACGGCCCAGAGACACAGGCAAGCCCGCCAGGGGCCCTTGCTGTTCTTGTCTGTAGGGGTCTGTGGGCATGACACGGCCCACTTGCTAGACTTTATTAAAGAACTTCGGAGGCTCTGTTCTTTAGCCCAACACCACCTCCTAATCTGACCTGTTGATTGCTCCTCTGCACCAGTTTCCGGCCACCTGTGGGATCTGTGAGCACCAGCAGGATGCTGAAGGGCCGCTCAGTGCCCTTGAGTGCCGGGCGGTCTGGTGTGCTGATGCCCTGCAATGTGTCACTCCCAGGACAGCCTGGAACCAGGGGACCCGGCACGCACACCGTGAGCATGCACTGGTCAGTCTGCCAAGGACTGAGCGGCACCGGCCACAGGAGAGGGACGAGTGGCAGATGGGGCTGAACTGTGGGCACTTACTGAGTGATGATGCGGGAACGGGCCGAACTGGTGAGGGGGGTACAAGCTGGAGAAGTATCCGGAGTGGGTCTGCAGCAGGAGAGAAACCGTCAGTCAGCAGGGCCCATGGGGCCGCTCACCAAACCCAGGGAGGCAAGATTCCCACACACAACACAGGCTCCTGGCACCACCACCGGGCCGCGCTGTCCTAAAGGCACACCTGTGCCTCTGCAGCTCGGATCTCTGCTTCCTTCCCTCACGGAGCACTGGCTGGGCTGGATATTCATCATTTCCAAGCTGAGTCATGGTCTAGGCTTCCCAGGAACCCACCAGAGGAGGGCACATGCTCACGCACTTTTTAACCTGCCCTCAGGCAGAGAGGAAGCGCCAGTGGTTTCTGCTGTCTGAGGAATTATGAACCACAGATTAAAGAAACAGAGAGTGCCAGGACAAATCCAAGAGTTACTCTAAACAAGCAAAGTGTTCCTGGGAAGTCAGGTCAGTGAGCGCCCAGAGAATCTCAGAAGGAATGGAGAGACTGAGAATAGAGAAATTGAAAACGAAACTGAGGAGAGAAAATGAATGAATAAATACGTATTGTGGAGGGGGAGGGGGAAGCAGGGGACAGGGAGGCAGATGTGGTAGAAGAAAACAGAGCTATTAGGAAAGTAGCGTTAATTTTTAAAGTAGCTGCTTTTTACTGAATACCTACTGTGTCCTAGGCATTGTGGTAGATACTTTATCCATAAACTCTTTTTAAAAAAAAAAATTTATTTTTGGCTGTGCCACGCAGCATGTGGGATCCTTAGTTCCCCGACCAGGGATCGAACCCATGCCCCCTACAGTGAAAGCGTGGAGTCCTAACCACTGGACCACCAGGGAATTCCCCATAAGCTCTCTTAATCCTCACAATAGTCCTGCAAGACAGGAATACATCTGCATTTATATATTTTATGGGCAGGTCATTAAGTAGAGTCAGCAATGTCTAGTTCACTGTGCTTTACACATAAGGCCAAGTAAATGCTGACATGCCTATTACAGGAAGGGAGGTGGACAGTTCTGGGCACCATGGAACCAATCCCTGAGGGGCCATCTAGCAGTGGTCAGACACCAGTTGGAGGCTTGGAGTTAGGGGACCTAGCTTTCATTTGAGGGTCCTTGAACAAATCTCCTGGTATCCTCTGTCTCCTGAATGTCCAGTTGGATTCTGAGTTCCAGAGCACAACTTTGCCTTCGGACTCATTAGGGACAAAAATGAAACTATTCCTCTTTTTGAGTTTGGATAGTGGACTTCAGGGGAAAAGAGATGTGAACACGGTGGGGAACTTCCTCCAAGCGTGCTCTGAGTGTCCACAGCACCTGCAGGGGACAGAGCTTTGCCAAAGGAAGGGAACGATCCTGTAATGCAAGCCTCTGCTCTCACGACTTGGAAAGAGGCTGCAGTGACACCTCAAGACCACGAGAGGGGGCTATGAGATCAGCGTTCTTCTGGCAGACGTCCACTTTCGAAAGGAAGCTGAGTGAAGACGTTTGGCTCACTTGGGCCTGCCTCTTTCTTGAAGAGCATCAGCTCCAGACTCTTCTCAGTGCAGGTCCCTTTCCTGGGCCACGGCGGGTCAGGGAGAATTCCTGCAGCTTTTCTGCTCAGACAAAGCTCTACCTTGGGGAAAGGATGCTTCTGCCCTCCTCTCACCTGGAGAGCTTTTCCTTCAGCTCTCGGCAGAAATAATTCTTTTGAATTGTGATTTGGCCTCAAAATAGACAAACCACAAGGGTAGCTCCATTCAGGGTTCAAATACTCCCAATATAAACACTATATCAAATTTAGATCTACCACTTGGGTGAGGGGAGGCGATAAACTATAAAAGGATAAAAAGAAGTAATTCCCCAGTCCTCTTTTTATTCATGAGTTACAGCTGGAAAACTGTTGTGGAGAAAGAACCCCAAAACTCGGCAATCAGGAACTTGTTTCTAGCTGAGGCTGTCATTAGCCTTTGTGTATATAAGTTGGTTTTTGGAGTCAGAAGACCCAGAAGACTTGAGTCTGAATCACTAGTTCTATACAACTTGGAATAATTTATTCCGCTTTTCTGAACCTCATCCACAAGTGGATTAAAATAATATCCAGAGCTTACAATACTGTTGTGGGAGTTCATTCAATTGTTTACTCATTCATCCAAAAGATATTTGAGCAAAGCACTGCTCTAGGTGCTGGGGACACAGCTATTGAGACAGAAAAGGTCACTGCCACCACAGAACTTAGGTTCTACTGGAGAGGCAGACAAGCATGTGAAAGAAATGAACAGGAGGCTTTGAGGATGGGTAGCTGCCGAGATGAGTGGGATGGCAACTTCAGCTGGAGGGTCTGGGAAGCCTCTTGGAGGAGGTGACCTCTGAGTTGGGACCCACGGAGGAGATGGAGCCCCATGCAAGGCACGAGGGAAGAGACGTTCTAAGCAGGGTTCTGAGAGGTGCAGAGCTAGGAAAGGGGTTGGTCTGTTTGGAAAACAGAAAAGAGGCCAGTATGGTGAAAGCAACTGAGAGAACAGCCTGATGGCATGGGGAGGCAGGTAGTGTGAGATCACGCAGGGAGGGCTCTGTGGGCCTTGATTTGGACGTGGATTTGACCCAAAGTACAATGGATGCCCCTGAAGGACGTTACGTGGCATTCAATGAGGTCACAGGAATGGAGAATCCATCATCAGGCACTGTATGGCTTGAACTGAGTGTTAAATGCGTACTTATTTATCACTTATCAGAGCACACTTTCCATTCCCCCCACCCCCATGCTTACATGGAGTCCACAACCTCAACTGGAAGAGAAGCTTAGTCATAATGACCAAAAAGTAACCTGTTATGACTTAAATAAATGTTCTCTTTAATGGGAAAGCAGGGTGTAGCCAGCTGACAAACTGGGGCCCCAGAGTGGGGTGGGCGGGATGGAACCACAACCCTAAAATGGCAGCTGGGCTTTTACGGTCTCAGTTTGAGGGTCCCCAGCTATTTTATGAGGGAGAAGCTACTTTACTTTTGAGTGTTTCAAAAGAATTATGATTTGGGGTATGGGGGGGGAGAAGAGGTTATGGTGAAGGTGCCCCTGCCAGGTATGCTCCCCCAAAAAGAGAGGCAGCAAGGGTGCAGGGGGTCACTATTATCCACTGGTTCATTTCAAATTCCGTTTGAGGGCAACTAGTGTCTGCGTTTCCTCTGTGCTTGACTACGCTGGGGGTAGTAGAGGCGTATATATCAAACATACTCATGAACATTTAGAATGGAATTCAATTTTAAGTTGGCCCTGCTTTTTCTGGAAGAACTGCAGGGTCCTCAGTTCCTAGCTGTTGTGTATGACCATTTGATGTATCATTTAGGTGATATTCTGAATCATGAAGAAATCAGGGAGCAGAAAGAGAGAGGGGTGTTGAAGGGGTAGTAAAGAGGGCAAGGGTCAGGCATACAAATTAGGTTCAAAAATATAACTAGCTGTAGTGTGATGACAGAGTTCTATTATAAAGACGGCAGGTGCTCTCCCTGGGAACCAGGGATACGGACATGGGAGGAAGGGAGTGGACTTGGTCAGAGTCATGGGCAGAGCTATTCAAGATTCAGAAGGTGCACCATTCTATCCCAGCTTGTCCAGTGCCTCCTTCCAGCCCCTGCCTATCACCCCTGTGAGCTCTCAGAGGACCACCTCAGAAGCTGAGGGGGACCAGGAATTGGTAAGCTAGCAAGAGGTGGAGCCAAGGTTTGGGCACAGATCTCTGTGTCTGACTCTGCGTCCCAAGATCTTAACCCAACACTGCCCTCCTCTGGAACATTCCAAATTTATTAGTTCAGGTGGGGCCCATGGTGTAGTTATGATAAGGCTCCCCTAAGGATTCTAATATGCCCTCTGCTGAGTTTAAGTACATGAATGGACAATTAAAACTCATTGGACATATACAGTGAATCAGCAGCATGAAAGAGGGGAGCAAAGCTGAGCAAGGCAAGAAAATGACCTCAGTGAATTAATTCAGGAAAGAGGGAGAGCTTTTCTAAAAAGTTTGCTTTATTTCTCAGTGAGATTCAAGAGGGCAGTGCTTTAATGTGTGAGTAGACTGCTATGAGGGAAGCCAATCAGAGAACTAGATCGATCTTAGAAATTAAAAACATGACTTGTGGAGTAAAAACTCAATAGAAGTCACACAAATAGCAGCATGGACACTCTTGAAAAGCCAATCAGTGCACAAGAAGTTTAACTCACACAAAACAAGAGGAAGGACTCAGACATGACGAGTAGAGTGGGAAGATCTACTCTCTCTCCATAAAGTGGAAACTCCAGGAGGAAATGGAGTGGAGGGAAGAGAGGCAATGCTAAAATTAATTACAGACGCAGAAGGTTTTCCTGACCAATGAAAAACTTGAATGTTCAGATTAAAGGGCTCAGAGTCAGATTTCTGATTTCCAAGGGTGTCAGTAAAATACTACAAAAGGCAAAAAACTTAGACAAAAGAAAAAAAAAATGTTACCTACTAAAGAAAGAGAAATCAGACTGGTAGCAACAATGTTTTCAGAGTTCTAAAGGAACTAAGACCCTAGAATTTTTAGATACCTAGTTGAACTTTCATTCACATGTGAAGTGGGGGGGGGGGGAGGCATTTTCAGGTATAGAAAAGCTTAGAAATTATACTACTTACATAATTATTCCTGAAAAAAAAGTTGTTTGAGGAACTACTCCAGAAAAACAAAGAAACGAAAACAAATAAAAAATAAGAGGATATGGAATACAAGAAACCATCTGTAGTGAGCAAAGAAACCAGTAAGAAAAGTTTAGTTAATTCTAAATAACTGTGAAATATGAGACTGTGTATTGACTTAGAAAATTTAATAATTTGTACTAAAATTCCAGGTTATTTATAGAGTAATATAATAAAAATACATTAAACAAAAATCTGTTAGAAATAAAGAATTTGAAAAATCATAATCATAGTGGGAGAACAGTAAACTGCTCTCAAAATGTAGTAAGTCATAGAGATAAAAATAATAAAATAGAGGATACAAGACACCAATTAAAAGCTTGATTTTACATCCATATACACAACTTTGAGTCCATCAGAGAAGGTACATCTTTCCAAGTGCCCATGATTTCCAAAATTTGATCATGCATGAGCAAGACCACAAAAGTCAGAGATGTTCCAATAACATTCTCTGAGTACAAAATGTACAGGAAACAATTATAGGATAACAAAAAAGAAACCCTTAACTACTTAAAAATTAAAAGAAAAATCCCTAGTAAATTTGATTAAGAAAAAGAAGAGAACGGAAATATATGATGTTAGGAATTAAAAGAGAGAGATATTCACAAGTTCGCAGCTTTAAAAGGCAACAGTTTGCTCTGCACAGCTTTGTGTCGCTAAGTATGAAAAGAGAGATGAATACTTTCATAGGAAAATATAAGAAATTGAAAAGGTTATAAATGATCAATCTTTCTCCAAACAAAAGGTACTAGGCCCAGAATTTTTATGGATGGATTGTATCAAATCTTCAAGGAACAGAAAATTCCTACATATTAATTTTCCCAAGTATAGTATAAGTTGACCATCTTTCCAATTCAACCTTTGAGGAAAAAAAAGATTGTTGAAACTGTCAAAGACGCTATAAAACTATAGTAACTGCAGTGTAGACAAAAAGATGAATGGAACAGAATAGAGCCCAGGAATATGACTCAGTGGGAATTAAGCGAACAACAAAGCTGCCATTTCAAATTGAGTGATGAAATGGTGCATTTCTCAGTAAGTGACTTTTGGAAAACTGGCTATCTATTTGGAAAAAAAATAACGTTAGATCCCTATCTCAAAGTACAAGTTAAGATAATTCCCTGTGAATAATAAACTATGATCCCCCAGAAGCAACAACTCAAAATTACTGTAAGAAAACTTGGGAGAATATTTTATAGTCTTAGATGGCAGAAGGCTTTTTCTTAGCATAACAACAAAGGCCAGAAGTCCATAAAGGAAAACATCATTGATTTAACTATCTTAATTCTTAAAATTTCTGCATAAATTCTGCTGAAGGGAAATGTGAAAATTTAAAATACATTCCCCTTTGATGCAATAATTGCAGTCTTAGAATTTACTTTTAGATATATTCACACATTTATGTATAAGGATATTCATTTTGAAACTATTTGTAGGAGACAAAGCCTAGAGATAACCCAAATGTAGAAAAACAGTATGCTCAGTAGAAAAATTATAGTAAATTTCATACAATGGAATACTATGTAGCCATCAAAGAGAATTAGTTCTAAATATGGAAAGAATGCCCACAGTAAGTAAAAAATGGAAACAAACAAATAAAAAACACAGTAACTCATTGTGTGTGGCATGATTCCATTTGTTCGGAATAATATGATTATAGGATTATACACGCTCATAAAACATATTTTAAAACATAATAGTGCTATACTTCTGGGGAGTGGTTGCTGGGTGAAATTTGGGTAAGAGAAGGAAGACTGAAGGGAAACGTTTACTATTTACTTCACACAGCATAGTTCGATTGTTCAAAAAAATATCTATTTTAAATTACTATGGCACAATTTGCAGAGATGTGGATGGACCTAGAGATTGTCATACAGAGTGAAGGAAGTCAGAAAGAGAAAATCAAATTATCGCTTATATGTGGAATATAAAAAAATGGTACAGGTGAACTTATTTGTGAAGCAGAAATAGAGTCACAGATGTAGAGAACAAACTTATGGTTACCAAGGGGGGAAGGGGAAGTGGGAGGAAGAGGGAGATTGGGACTGACATATAAACACTACTATGCATAAAATAGATAACTAATGAGAACCTAGTGTATAGCACAGGGAACTCTACTCAATGCTCTGTGGTGACCTAAACAGAAAGGAAATCTAAAAAGGAGTGGATATATGTATATGTATAACTGATTCACTTTGCTGCATAGCAGAAACTCACATAACATTGTAAAGCAACTATACTCTAATAAAAATTAATTTTAAAAAGAAGAAAAAAAAAAAGGTAAAAAAATTAAAGAAGCCAAAAAAAGAATTTACTATGGCACAAGACACCACAAATAAAGCAAAAAGAAATGACAAGCTGGTGGAAGATATTTACAACATGACAAATGGTTAACAGCTTTAATATGTAATTAGCGGTTACAAATCATTAAGAAAAAGATGGCGGTAAATGACAATAGCAGCTAAGATTTACACAGCAATTACTGTGTGCAGGTTTTTACTTATTTAACAACCCCGTGATAGGTGTACTATTATTACCCCCATCTTATAGACAGGGACATGGAGACACAAAGAGGTTAAGTCACTTGCCCAAGTTTGTTAAAAATAACAAGTGATATAGTGCAGAGATTCAAATACAGGCAGCCTGACTCCAGAATCTATACTGCCTCTTAATAGACTGATGGGCATGGGATACAAAAAGACAGTTCATTAGAGAGGGAAAAAAATGGCCAATAAGCCCCAGTGTTAAATCTCATAATAGCACCCTTTAAAGTATCAGATTGCAAGGAATAATTACATTGGTAGTGAGTATAGGAGGAAAAAAACACCTCTCTGTCACATACCAGATAGGAAGGAAAAGTAGTATATTCTTTATGTATCAAAATTTATCATTTATCAATATTTATATTCTTTATAGTTATATATAAAATTTATACATTCTTTGGCTCCGCAATTCTGTTTCCAGGAATTTATTGAGAAAATAGCTGGATAAAAGAACCAAGATATATATACAAGGATTTCCACTGTACAGTGAAAATTTGGAATACACACACACACACACACACACACACACACACACACACACATCACCTATATATTTAATACATTATACATGTATATATAAATTGTATATATACCCACACATATACATAGAAACACTGATTATTTCTAGATTAAGAAAAAACCTGCACTTGTATTATTTGCTTCTTAAATACTTTGCACATATTACTTTTATAACCAGAAAATGATAATGGTAATTTTCATACATACACACATATATTAAAAGCTTCCAGAGTTGAGAGACCAATTTGTGCATGTGTGAGCCAGCTGCAAAGAGGTGCACAGACTTCCTGACCTTTGGATGCTAAGAGCAAAAGTGCTAGAGTTTTGTGATGCACAAAAGCAACCAGGAAATAACCTAGTTCCTTGAAATCTGAATGCCTTTGTGACAAGCAAGCAATAATATTTTATAAGTATTTGAAGTATCCCCACCACTGCATCCTACCCCGTCCTTCTCAGGAGGCCTGGGCCCACTAGGGAAGCCCTCAATCCCGCAGTACAGGTTCTAGATTCTGCACAGGTGGGTGGCGATGGCCACCTCCATGCCTGCCCTGAGTTCTGCAGCTGTCAGAGAGAGAGGTCTGCAGGAACTGTATTGTTGCAGATTTGGGGCAACTGTGTGCTTTAGGTTAGAATCTAATCTTGACCTATGGGCTCAAGATCAGAACTACATAGCTTTTAGCTTAAAGAAGAAATTTTATTTAAAATCTATTTTATAAAGAACAGAAACTATTTTAGTAGAATCATTATTCTACTATTTTAGTAAAAAATCTCAGATGTGAAGGAAGCTTTCAAAATGGCAAAACCTATTTTCAAGTTTAGAAAATATTCTGCTATCATATGCAAAGTTCTCTTTTTGTTTTAGTTCAAGGGTCTGCAAAATTTTCTGTAAAGAGCCAAATACATATTTTAGGCTTTGCATACCTCAGGGTCTCTACTGCATCTACTCAACTCTGCCATCACAGCAGGAAAGCAAACAGACAGACGTAAACAAACATTCACAGATGTATTTATTTACAAAAATAAGTGGTGGGCTGCCTCAGGCTGTCGTTTGCTGACCTCTCTTTTAGATTATCAATTTTAGAAGTGGTCTATTGTATTATATCTTTTTTCTCCCACCATTTACGTTACTTAGGTTGAGAGGCTTCTGAAGTTATCTTCTGTGGAGCAGTATGCACAGTCTTTCTCCCAAGAAATGAAATGTATCTAAATGCCAGTTCATTGTTCTGGGCTCGGTCATTCTCAAATCTCAGCAAAGATACGGGGACATGCACCTCTCATAGCTGTTCTCCCTCCTTAGAGCAGCTACATGACTATAACAGCTGCCATTTCCCTCCTGCCATATTCCCAGCTCCCTCTAACACACACACACACAGCTCAATATTGGACCCTATCCTTTAGTTTAAGGGAAAATGTATATAACTCTACGGTATGGAGATTTAAAAATGACTCAGAAGAGCTGTATATAAACAAGATGACAGAATGTGTATGTTTTTGTGACTAAGGATGTGGGTGCAAGTTCATGTCTGTATTTTGTTGACAAAACAGCACAGTGGGTTCATCCTACCTCTCTACAGAGATCCAAAGAGTTACTAGGAATTCCGACACTGCAATGCCTGCTACACACCAGAGACCACCTCTCAAAAGAAAGAAGTGGTTAAGCTAATGTTCTCCAACCTGATTCTTCCCATTTAAACAGTATAAATAAACATTGGGAGAAAATTAGTTTGCTTAAAAAATAAGTAGTTGTGTGGAGAAGAATTAGGAATGAAAAAAAAAAAAAAAAAAAAGCTGTCAAGTACCCTGAGCCCTAATTTGGTAATCTGTTGATCCTGATGATGCTTGAGAATGCGAACAAGCAGAAAACGCAGAAAGTTCACATTTCTTCTGCCACTATTAATTATGATTCAAACAATAAATACTTACTGAGAATCTACTAAATGCCAGGCATTGTGCTAAGTGTTTAGAAATCTAGACACTGTGTTATTTTCTTTTTAAAACTGCCTATTAATAGAATATAATGAATTTGAGTCATAGACACAGGTGGGAATTTTATACATGAGTCATCCAGGTACCCTAATATTTTAGTAGGTGAACAACACTCATGAAGGTTCTGATTTGAGCTAACAAATCCTTTTTTTACAAAGAGTAGGCTTCTAGCTAATGAATTTGCTAGTAGTCTCTTTCTTTCCCAGATATGACATATACTATATGTTTAAGAGCACATACTTAGAAGATGGTTTAGTAACATTAATGTGTCCATTAGGAAGAAGTCCTAAGAACTGTTGAATTCATTCTACAATCCCTTATGAGCACAGCCTCCAAATGAAGGCTCTGGCTCTGATTCAACATGGCAGAGAAATGCTGCTGCCTGGAGGAGCGTATGAGCAAACCCCTGAGAGCTGAGCTACTTACAGTGAAAGGGTGGTAGGGGGGACCGGGGGGAGCTCCTCGGGGCCCTGCTGGCGGAGGCAGCATGGACAGTCCTGTTGAAAAGATGCCAAGTGCGCTGAGGTTCAACCCCGGGATCAGATTGGCTTGTTGCTGGGAATAAAAATGGAGAAAAAGTTGAGGGGAGGAGACCTGAGAGGTCCAGCTTGCCTGGGTCAACCTCCATCTCTTGCCTGGGTGGCACCAGGGTCTCCTAATCAATCAGCTCCGCCCAGGCCCCGTGGGCCTCTTCCTCACCGTGTTGCAGGGGTGAGCTCTCCAGACCTCAGCCTGACTGTGGCTTCCCTTCAAAGGTTCTCTGCTGCCTTGAGAGTGTCTACACATCTTAACACAGCAAGCAAGGCTTTTCCTGGGGACCCAGGCCACCTCACCAGCATCTCTCCTGCTAACCCTTTACCTCCACTCTGCCTGGTCGTCCTCCTCTCTCTCCTCTGGACGCCCCCCACACACTGTCTACCTTGCAAGAAATGTGCTTCTCTCCCTCCTCACCTGGCTACATCCTACTCGTCATGTGGGTTTCACCTGAGCTTAGGTGTCCCCTCTTCGAGGAAGCCTTCTCTCACCCCAAAGGCCTCAGCTCAAGGTGTTCTCCTAACATGCCCACGTTTCCTTACAACAGCAGGCATCACATGGTATCTGAATGGCCTGTGTAGCTGCCTCTCCCCTTTTTAGACCACAGTTTCCTTATAGACAGAGACTGTCCTATTTAGTGCTGTGAGCTCAGTGCCTGGTACATAGTAAGTACTCAATAAATATTTGCTGGATGAATATGTTTAAAACATATTAGATTAATAGTTTTTCCTAACTCTATCCAGGGAAAGATCAGACCCTTCACTAAGATACCACTTATGTAAACTCCACTATCCATATTCAGAATGGTTCACAACCTTGGCTTCTTTACCATTTAGTTGCCAGCTTCATGATCATCTCACTTGCTAATTTCACATTTAAATATGGGGATGCTCACATAGGCTGCCCCTTCAGAGGCAGAGGAATGATGCAGCGCCCACCCTGGCCTGTATCCAACCTGTCCCACCACTGCCCCCTGAACGCTAAGCAAAGCTCTAACATTTTCTCTTTTCTTATCTGTGGCTCTAGGGTCACCCAGTAAGTTGTCTTCTTTTAGAATGTCTGGAATAGGAGAGCTAGGATCCTTAACCTTGATCCCATTCATGTATAAGATTCAGTAGTTTTGTTATTCACCTATCAATGCATGACTTTAGCACAGACATGAATGAACCTAAGTGATATATATGCTCAGGGGAAGATGTCTGGAGCACCCAGACCCTTTGCAGCATTTCCAGGTGTTCATGGAAAGAGCTGTTTATCATAAGATATCAAGATCCCCAAAGAAGAAAATGAGATCAGTGGATGATACTTTCACAGACAAATACACACAAACAGGGGAGAAGTTCACACTGAAGTCTTCTCCTCGTTGTGCCTCGTAATTATGATGTGACAAGGGCTACTAAGGGGGGATTTGGGGTGAGGTGGGAGAGAGAGTACTGACCTGAGTAAGAAGGTCCTGTGGAAAGTGCTGCAGTGAGGAAACTGGGGCTGCGTTTAACCTACCTAGTCCTTCGTCAACATTTATTCTTCTGTGAAATGTTATATACAAAGTCTGGGATTTTCTTCAAAGTCATCCAAGGTGGGTGGGGATATGGATAAAGGTTCAGATGAAACAAAACAGGCCATGAGTTGGTAACTGCTGAAGTTGGATTATGGGCATATGAGAGCTTATCATAGTATCCTTTCCTGTTTTGTATATGTTAAAAAAATCACTATCATAAAAAATGAAAAAATTTACTCCTCTGAGCTGAGTTTGTGCTTTGATTGACGGACAAATATTTTTAAGATTTCTGAATGAACTTTAGAATGGTGTCTCCCCATTAAAAAGTTGGAACTAGTAGTAATAACAGGAAGAACAAACCCAAATCAGTCTGCTAGAAGTATTAGAGCTGAGGTGGATGACAACATTTACTGGGCGTAAATACATCAGGGACTTCCTTGGTGGTGCAGTGGTTAAGAATCCGCCTGCCAATGCAGGGCACACGGCTTTGATCCCTGGTCCGGGAAGATCCCACATGCCATGGAGCAACTAAGCCCGTGCACCACAACTAATGAGCCCGCGCTCTACAGCCTGTGAGCCACAACTACTGAGCCCGCGTGCTGCAACTACGGAAGCCCGTGCACCCTAGGGCCTGCGTGCCGCAACTACTGAGCCCGTGTGCCACAACTACTAAAGCCTGCGCGCCTAGAGCCCGTGCTCCACAACAAGAGAAGCCACCACAATGAGAAGCCCACGCACCACAACGAAGAGCAGCCCCCGCTTGCCACAACTAGAGAAAGCCCGCACGCAGCAACGAAGACCCAATGCAGCCAAAAATAAATAAAATTTAAAAATAAATTAATGAAAAAAATAAAAGAACAGATCAGTGAGAGATGAAAATCAGAAGTTATTTTTAAAGTATGTACTTTTAAAATTGGAAAATAGGGAAAAAAATCCCACTTTTCTAACATACCAGCTATTTTGATTTTTATATATAGCCTTCCAGGCATTTTGACCCATATTATTTTACATAATTATAACCCTAGTTATATATACTTTTATATATTCTTTTAATTAACAATACATCATAAGCAATTCCTCATTTTAAAATCTTCCAAGTTGTGATTTTGTTGACTCCATACTATTTTGTCCAGTGCACTTATCATAATTTACTAGTTCGTTTCCTGATTATTCTAATGCCCTTGCCCCAAGAAGACATGAATAACTCTGCATACCTATTCTAAAGTGCTTCTTCACTTTCTGAATGGCAATTATGCTTAGAGAGGCTTGGGTCCTGCCTGAAAATACATGTGAAAACCAGTGGAGAAGAAAGCAGTAGGCACTTACATTAACAGCCAGCATATCATTTTCAAAGGCCTCACGCAGCTTCTTCATAATCTCTATTTCAGCATTGGCACAGGCCTCAACTGTGCCCTTCACAGTGATGGTTCTTTCAGGGTTGTATATGCTCAAATCCTGCAAGCTGGCCACCAGGAAAAAGAGAGAAATTTCCTTTTTTCAAAAGGAAAAATAAAATCCCAGAAGGATCACAAACAAGTCTTGGTGGAGGAGACAGGGAGAAGACACCACACGCTGTGGCACAGAATATCTGCCATCTTATCTCAAATCTTTGTAGTGACTTAGATCAAATCCACAGTAGAAAATGTTTGACTGGTAACTATTTATGTATTTGTTTTGATGGTGTTGAATATAACCATATCACTTATGATTACATTCCCACTTTCAAGCAGATGAACGAGTTGGATATATCAAAATGCTCAAATTCTCCATTATTGGGCACAATTAATCTGAACAAGAGGCTTACGATGAGATTGTTATCTTGGTCCCTGTCTCGTGTTCAATTTTCTTCAAATTTCTGCCTTCTTTTCCAATCAGTCTTCCAACCAAGCCATTGTGGGCCAAGATCTTCAGAGGAATCTCTTCAGCTCTAAAAGACACAAGCCACATTTTAACATTTAAGGTGAACACAACGGTTGCCTCCCAAGAGCTATTACCCTCCTTTTTTCTTACAAATAGAAACCATTTCTGTTCAGGTACCAAGTGGCCATGGGCTTTATGAGATGCTGGGTCCTTCACTAACTCTGGTGCGTGAATTCTGATTAACACACGCCAAATCATGGTAATTATACTCCCTTGTTGTGACTGGTTGGAAATGGGTCCATGAGAGAGATCTGGCCAACTAGGTATGAGAATTAAGCCTGTTGGGTGATTTCAGGAAGGTTTTCCTTGCTCTTAAAAAAGGCACAATGGATAATGACATCAGTCAGATGGTAGACTAGGAAGCTACAGGCCCTCCTACTCCCACTGAGACACCAAGTTGACAACAAAAGATAGGCTAGACTATCTCTCTAAGAACTCTAGAGATCAGGTGAGAAGGTACAGCACCCAGGCTTTTATAAAACCAAAAAGGGATTCAAGTAAAAGGGGTAGGAAATTTTGTGGCGTTTGGCATGCCTTTCATGCTCCTTCCCCTACACAGTATAGCAAGGGGAAACTGGGAGGAAATCCTCCATATCAGGGATCCTCCCCTGGGACAGAAACAAAAAACTGGACCATGATTCCCACGTTCCGGCTTGCCTGGAAACTGCCCGAGTGATTGGTTTCTGTCTCGCCTGACTTAGAGTTGACAAGCCTGGTGCCAGAGTCTGGAAGCTGCTGAAAACAGAGGTGAACTGTTAGAGCTGCAGTTCCATAGTCAGAAGCCAGAGGGTGAAAGAGATCAGAAATGGTTTGAGAGGTCCTAGAACCTCCAGCCAGACTGATTAGTGATGATCTTCTCCTGAACAAAGCCAGTATGCAAAGACTGTGAGAGGTGTTTTTTTTTTCGAATGCTCAAATCGCAGCAAAAAGTTGTAAGGCATATAAAGAAATGGAAACATGGCCTAATCAAAGGATCAAAATAAAACTCCAGAAACTGACCCTAAAGAAATGCAGATCTATGAGCTACCTGACAAAGACTTTAAAATAGTGATCATAAAGATACTCAATAACCTAAAAGAGGACACAGACAACTAAATGAAATCAGGAAGATGATGCATGAATGAAGTGAGAATATCAACAAAGAAAAAGAAACTATTAAAAAACCTAACAGAAATAACAGAACTGAAAAATACAATAACTGAACTGAAATATTCATTAAAAGGGTTCAACAGCACACATGATCAGGCAGAAGACAGAATCAGCAAACCTGAAGATCAGTCATGTGAAATCATCAAATGAGAGGAGAAGAAAGAAAAGAGAATTTTTAAAAAGTGGAGAAAGGGACTTCCCTGGTGGCACAGTGGTTAAGAATCCACCTGCCAATAAAGACGCAGACCTCCTAGAGAACGGACTTGAGGTTATGGGGAGGGGGAAGGGTGAGCTGTGACAGGGCGAGAGAGTGTCATGGGCATATACACACTAACAAACGTAGTAAGGTAGATAGCTAGTGGGAAGCAGCCGCATGGCACAGGGATATTGGCTTGGTGCTTTGTGACAGCCTGGAGGGGTGGGATAGGGAGGGTGGGAGGGAGGGAGACGCAACAGGGAAGACATATGGGAACATATGTTTATGTATGACTGATTCACTTTGTTATAAAGCAGAAACTAACACACCATTGTAAAGCAATTATACCCCAATAAAGATGTTAAAAAAAAAAAAAAAAAAAAAAGAATCCACCTGCCAATGCAAGGGACACAGGTTCGATCTCTGGTCCGGGAAGATCCCACATGCTGCGGAGCAACTAAGCCTGTGCACCACAACTACTGAGCCTGCGCTCTAGTGCCTATGTGCCACAACTACTGAAGCCCGTGTGCCCTAGAGCCCGCGTGCCGCAACTACTGAAGCCCGCGTGCCTAGAGCCCGTGCTCCACAAGAGAAGCCCGTGCACCGCAATGAAGAATAGCCCCTGCTCACCGCAACTAGAGAAAGCCCACACGCTGCAAGGAAGACCCAACGCAGCCAAAAAAAAAAAAAAAAAAAAAGTGGAGAAAGGCTAAGGGACTTACGGAACATTATCAAGTGGATCAAAATACATGTCATTAGAATCCCAGAAGAAGAGAGAGATGGTGCAGAGAGCTTATTCAAAGAAAACAGGCAGAAAACTTTCTAAATCTGAGACAACAAATGGACATACTGATTCAAGAAGCTCCAAGAACATCCAACCGGGATAAACCAAAAGAGAATTCCATTGAGATACATTATAACCCAAGTGTCTAAAGTCAAAGAGAAAATCTTGAAAGCAGCAAAAGAAAAGTGATTAGTAACATATGAGGAAGTCTCCATAAGATTATGGATGGATTTCTCAGCAGAAATTTTGCAGGCCAGAAATGAATGGGATGACATATTCAAAGCACTGAAAGAAAAAACTATCAGGCTTCCCTGGTGCAGGGGACGCGGGTTTGTGCCCCGGTCCGGGAAGATCCCACATGCTGCGGAGCGGCTGGGCCCGTGAGCCATGGCCGCTGAGCCTGCGCTCCGCAACGGGAGAGGCCACAACAGTGAGAGACCTGTGTACCGCAAACAAACAAACAAACAAAACAACTATCAACCAAGAATACTGCATCTAGCAAACTGTCTTTGAAAATGATGGGGAAATTAATACTTTTCCAGATAAACAAAAGCTAAAGGAGTTCATTACTATCAGATCAGCTCTACAAGAAATGCTAAAGGGAGTCCTTTAAGTTGAAATGAAAAGATGGTTCAACATATGAAAATTAATCAATATAATATACCACATTAACTGAATGAAGGACAAAACCCACATGATCATCTCAATTGATACAGAAAAAGCATTTGATAAAATTTAACAACTTTCCATGATTAATAACACCCAACAATTTAGGAACAGAAGGAAACTACCTCAACATAATAAAGGCCACTTGTGAAAAGCCCACAGTGAACATCATTATTTAATGGTGAAAAACTGAAAGGTTTTCCTCTAAGAACAGGAACAAAACAAAGATGCCCTCAGTATTTCTATGTAACATACTATTAGAAGTCCTATCCAGAGCAAGTAGCTAAGGAAAAAAAATAGAAGACATCTAAGTTGGAGAGGAAGAGGTAACATTATCTCTGTTCACAGATGATATGATCTTATATGTAGAAAACAAAGATTCCACAAGAAAACTATTAGAACTAATAAACTAATTCAGCAACAATGTAGGATATAAAATCAACACACAAAGAACAGTTGTGTTTCTATACACTAACAATGAACAATATGGAAAGGAAATTAAGACAATAATTCCATTTATAATAGCACCATAAAGAATAAAGTATTGAGGAATAAGCCTAATTAAAGAAGTAAAAGACTTACACACTGAAAACTATAAAACAACGCTGAAAGAAATTAAAGACAGAAATCAATGGAAAGACATCCCGGATGCCAGGACTGGAAGACCTAAAGTTGTTTAGATGTCCACACCACCCAAAACAATCTACAGATTTGATGTAATCCCTATCAAAATCCCAATGGCAACTTTTGCAGAAACAGAAAAACTCATTGTAAAAATTTATATGGAGGGGCTTCCCTGGTGGTGCAGTGGTTAAGAATCCGCCTGCCAATGCAGGGGACACAGGTTTGAGGCCTGGTCTGGGAAGATCCCACATGCCATGGAGCAACTAAGCCCATGTACCACAACTACTGAGCCCATGTGCCACAACTAGTGAAGCCCACGTGCCTAGAGCCTGTGCTCTGTAACAAGAGAAGCCACTGCAATGAGAAGCCTGCGCACCGTGACGAAGAGTGGCCCCCGCTCACCACAACTAGAGAAAGCCCACACACAGCAACAAAGACCCAATGCAGCCAAAAATAAATAAATAAATTTATTTTAAAAAAATTCATATGGAATCTCAAGGGACCCTGAATAATCAAAACAAGTTTGAAAAAGAACTCACATTTCCTGATTTCAAAACATATTGTATAGCTATGGTAATCAAAACAGTATGGTACTGGTATCAAGAAGAAAAATAAACCAAGAGGAAAGAATAGAGATCCCAGAAATAAATCCTTGCATATATGGTCAAATGATCTTCGACAAAGGTGTCAAGGCTACATCATGGGAAAAGGACAGTGTCTTTGAAAATTATCTTAGGAAAACTTGCAAAAGAATGCAGCTGGGGGCTTCCCTGGTGGCGCAGTGGTTGAGAATCCGCCTGCCGATGCAGGCGACACAGCTTCGTGCCCCGGTCTGGGAAGATCCCACATGCCGCGGAGCGGCTGGGCCCGTGAGCCATGGCCGCTGAGCCTGAGCATCCAGAGCCTGTGCTCCGCAATGGGAGAGGCCACAACAGTGAGAGGCCCGCGTACCACAAAAAAAAAAAAAAAAAGAATGCAGCTGGACCCTTATTTCATATACAAAAATTAACTCAAAAGAGATTAAAGACCTAAATGTAAAACCTGAAAGTACAATTTTCCTAGAAGAAAACAAAGGAGCAAAGCTTCACGATAGTGAACTTGGCTACTGTTTTTTGGATATAACACTAAAGCACAGTTGACAAAAGCAAAATTAACAAATGGGACTACACCAAACCTAAAAACTTTTGTGCATCAAAGGACACACTCAACAAAATGAAAAGACAACCTATGAAATGGAAGTAAGTATCTGCAAATCATATATCTGATAAGGATGTGGAGAAATTTGAACTCTTGTGAAAGGCTGGTGGGATTGTAAAATGGTGCAACTGCTATGGAAAACAGGTTCCTCGGGGCTTCCCTGGTGGCGCAGTGGTTGAGAGTCCGCCTGCTGATGCAGGGGACATGGGTTCGTGCCCCGGTCCGGGAAGATCCCACATGCCGTGGAGTGGCTAGGTCCGTGAGCCATGGCCACTGAGCCTGTGCGTCCGGAGCCTGTGTTCCACAACAGGAGAGGCCACAACAGTGAAAGGCCCGTGTACCGCAAAAAAAAAAAAAAAAAAAAGAAAACAGGTTCCTCAAAAAATTGGAAATAGAACTACTGTATGATCCAGCAACTCACTTCTTGGCATATATCCAAAAGAATTGAAAGCAGGGTCTCAAAGAGATATTTCAAAACAGCACTATTCATATAGCCAAGAGGTAGAAGCAACCCAAATCTCTATCAATGGATAAATGAATAAACAAAATGTGGTATACACACACAATGGAATATTATTCAGCCTTAAAAAAGGAAATCCTACAACATGAATTCATTTTGAGGTCATTATGTTAAGTGAAATAAGCCAGTCACAAAAAGACAAATACTGTATGATTTCACTTATCTGAGTTCTCTAAAATAGTCAAATTCGCAGAACCAGAAAATAGAATGGTAGCTACCAGAGGCTGGAGGGAGAGGGAAAAGGGGAGTTGTTGTTTAACAGGCACAGAGTTTCAGTTTTGTAAGATGATAAAGTTCTGGAGATCTGTTTCACAATAATGTGAATATACTTAACACTACTGAACTGTACCCTTAAAAATGGCTAAGACGATAAATTTTATGATGTGTTTTTTTGTTTGTTTTTTTTACAATAAAAAAAGTTCAAAAAAAAAGGACGGGGGGGACAAGGAGAGGATGCCTTCTCTTTCAACTTTTAAATAGTTTTCTGTGGGGATCCAAGGTCTGAAATCACTTCAGTCATCTTGTCATCATCAGGGGAGTATCAGACACCCTGAAGAAGGTAAAGCAGAAAGAAAAGTCATGGGCCTTTTAGTCTATGATTCAACTGACCTTTCAGTCACTCTCACATAATAAGGACTTCTAATTATGTGACATCATAATTGTTTCTTATTGCTTAAGCCACTTGTTATGTTTTCTGTTACTTGAGACCAAAAGCATTGAACAGATGCATTACTACTGCCTCAAAATACATGGATGTTTGAAGAAGCTCCACTAGAATGTGACTTACAGAGGGCAGGGTTTTTTTGTCAGCTTTGTCCACTGGCACATAGAACAGTGCCTGATAGACAGTATGTACCCAATAAATATTTGGTAAATGAATAGAAAGAAAGTTTAGAATCCCTGTTCTCCTCCGTCCTCCACCTCCTACTCATCTTCCTCACGGCTCAGCTTAAATGTCACTTACACAGGGAGGCCGCCTCTGAAATCCTCAAATCTCTTCTGGCCCCCTAAAACCTTGATTAGGGCCTCCAGTTACCTGCAGTTGTTTTCCACTGTAGCACCTCTCATAGCTGTGCTTAATTACTTACTGGTGTAATTATTTGTTTAGCAGATGTCTCTGCCACTGGATAAAAAAAGGAACTGGATCTTGTTCAGGGCTGTAGCCTCAACCCAGCACAGTGCTCAGCAAGGTGCCGCACTCAAAAAAAAAGTATTTCAAAGACAGTCAAATTCTATCTTGGCTCTACACGAATACTTTAAGAATCCAATTTATACATCAGCCTTTTTGGTTCTTCAGAATATTGTAAGATGCTTACACCTAGCTCAAAGGACCAAGGAGGGTAACATTTATAAAATTCTCAATAACTTAGATGAGGGAGGGGCTTCTTCAAATTAAGACACAGCATGTGGGGGGTTTCAAAAGCCCCAAATAGTAAATAATTAGTTAAGTGAAATGTTAGAGTCTCTTATGAAATCTAAGAATAGATTTGCAACGTTTTTCTTTTAGGAACTACTTTCATCTTCTTGGTTTTGGAACACTACTATTTGACATTGTTTGCTAAATCAGTTTTATATTCAATTCATCCCTCACTGCTTCTTTTTTTTTTTTTTGCGGTACGCGGGCCTCTCACTGTTGTGGCTGCTCCCGTTGCAGAGCACAGGCTCCGGACACGCAGGCTCAGCGGCCATGGCTCACGGGCCCAGCCGCTCTGCGGCATGTGGGATCTTCCCGGACCGGGGCACGAACCCGTGTCCCCTGCAATGGCAGGCGGACTCTCAACCACTGTGCCACCAGGGAAGCCCCCTCACTGCTTCTTTATAAAAACTGCCACACATGCCTGTAAGTGAATTTTGCCAAACAAACATACAGCCTTTTTTATTATATTGCCTATTCCGTTACCATTAATTTGTTTATAATACAAATTAATAAATTTGTATTACTAAATTATACAAGTTACTAAGAACTGTATTTGTCATTCAAATTGGTACAACACTCAGGAATCCTAAGAAATATTTTGTAAAAGAAATGGACAGGGGGAGAGAGAAAAACAAAGAAGAATGAAGTAGCCACTCAGATACCAGTTTCTACTATTTAAGGAAACATAATCCAATTTTAAGAGTGCAAGTGGCTTAGGAGCATGGTGACAAAACCCTTTTCCAGCATAGTAAATGATGGTTTTGACAACAATGTATTTTCTGTATCTGCCCAGTCCAATATGATAGCCATTAGCCATACATGCGATTATTTAAGTCTGAATGGATTAAAATAAAATATTCAGTTCGTCCATTGCACTAGTCACATTTCAAGCACTCAACAGGAACACATGGCTAGTGGCTATCGTATTGAACAGTGCAGATACAGAACATTTCCATCACTGCATGGCCCTGGACAGCACAGGTCTATATGTTCCTACCAATAATTATTACCAGTGAGTGATGGAAGCATTAGGCTCACCAAGAGAAACATACGAGTAGAGAAGCAGCCATGTTATAAACATAAAAGATCTATTTCCCACCGTATTCTCTTTAGGAACAAATTTCTGAAAAATAATCTTTCCCCTGCTCTCTTTACTGAGAAATAGATTTACAGCTTTTTAAAACTTTCCTGGGTTAAATGAATGACAACCTCATCTTTTTTTCTGCTGAGTGGTCTGTGCATTGCATGCAAACTTACAGTTTGGTCTCATCAGCCTCTTTCTGCATGATTTCGAGAATCATGCGGCATGCTTCAGAGGTTCCCTCTGGGGTGGCATGGATGGTGACAGGCTTCTCTGCAGCCCCGGAGTTCTCCTTTCTATGGATGTCTACCCTGCAGGAAAAGAATCAGGAGCCATAGCACAGCGTCATCTGGGACTGGATCCTAGTCCCAAGAATGCGTCGCACTGGCCAATGTACAGCAAGGACACAGACAGACCAGGAAGTGTCACGAGCACGTTTGCAACCAATGCCATTCTCCAAGAAGGCGGCAAGCAGTGCAGGGGGTCTTGTGCCAAACCCAAATTCTCGGCAGCTCCACTGAGAAGGGAATCTTTCTTACAGGAGTGCCACTGGGCAAAGGCACCAAGGCAACGTGGTAATGAAGCCAGTTTGGTAAATGAAGTATGTTGTGTAGTCTTTCCAATGATCTTAGAAGTGAAGAGTAAAGTGAGCGGGATAATACTGCACGTTGGCACAGTGCCGGTCTCTGAACTGATTGCAGCTTTTAAAAGCCATATGTTAATCCAACTCCACCAAATTCAAGCAAGCTTTATGTATCTGAGTATGGACAGAAAACAGAGGCATGCCCTTTCTCTGCCTAAGTTTTTGGTTTCCTTGCCACCCGCAGCCTGCCTTCTTCCAGGCTCTTAAAAACTAATGGCTCAAAAGCTTGATGACTTTATCAGACTTCTTTGGGTTGTTGTGGCTCTATTTGTTTTTAACTTTCAAAATCACATAATTGATTGTATCCTTTTTTACTCTGGCTGTCAGAAAGCCCAAATCCAAGTCTCTGGCCTATTTCTAAAATAATGGGCACACACTTTGAGAACTAACTCACTTGTATTTAAACTTGCTGCATTTTTTTAAATGATTTTTTTTTAGTTACTTTATTTTTTGGACACACTGCGCGGCATGCGGGATCTTAGTTCCCCTACCAAGGATTGAACCCAGCGCCCCCTGCAATGGAAGCGTGGAGTCTTAACCACTGGACCGCCAGGGAAGTCCCTGACCTTGCTGCATTTATAAAGCCACTTTAAATAATCTTTGGAACAAAAAGACATACAAATAAAAATCACTTTCTCAGTGAAGAAAACTTGGGAAAAAAGGGGACTGATTTTAAAATAAAGGAAACACCACATAGTATTTGCCCCCTGTACTATCTCATCATTTCACTCCTATGATTTTAAAGTCTGGGACTCATATAAGTGTCCATTATTTGGAAGTAACTCAGTCACTTTGCAGAAAACAGTGTTTTCTCTTTCAGGTTACAAGACACTCAGTATCCTGAATAAAATGCACTAGGCATGTAAATAACAAATATTTGTCAGTAATTTGGTGCTTTGTAATTTAAGTGCTTTGTAATTTCCTTCAATCTGCCTGACTGTCCTAATTCTCACAATACTCCTGGCTTACAGAAGAAGCAATTGGTGCTCAGAGACCTTAACATTTTTTCTAAGATCATATAGCTATTAAGTGGTAAAACTTGAACAGGGGTCTTTGTTTTCAAGACCTGTGCTTTGTTCATTACATCATGCTGTGGTCTTATGAACACACAAAACTCAGCAACCTCACAAGTCACTTTATCCACTACAACTCCTACTACCAATTCAGTCTCCTTAAACAGACAGAAAACTAAACATAAGACTAATGTACTTTATTTATTGCTCAATGTAACAGTGACTCACCCATTTCCTTTATGTAGCTATTTGCGAGACTCCCTAGGTGGTCTCAAAGAATGACTACCACCCAGGGCTCTGACGCAGGAGAGGAGGCAAGAGCTAAGATACGCGGGTTCTAGGGTCCCGTAAAGTTCAGCCCCATACCTCTGTTGTTTTAAAAACATGTAGATGTATTCACAGGTATCAGATAGCTTATGAGAACAATTCTTGACTGTGAGGTCATTAGTACCTTGTTTATGAACTATTAGTGTTTCAGGGTATGACCTTTAGGTCACCGGCATGAAAGCTCATTAAAGCCCCTGGGCTTTGTGTTAGTCTGTTAGTAGTTCCATTTAAAGAAGCCATAGTCCCATACAGCACAGCCCCCCGCTGCTGATGCAAGCAATAGCAACCTGGGAATGGCCGGGACCCACCAGCACTCAGGGGACCCCTCAGAAGGAAGCAAAGGAAGCCCCGGAGGCACGTACCGGGACTGGGTCTGCTTAGTGATGTTCTTTATGGTCAAGCCCTCCTTTCCGATGATGGCACCAACAAACTGGGTGGGGACCAGGATCCGCAGCGGGAAATCAATCTGTCTGGCCTGAGAAGAGCCCCCAGGGGCATGGCCTTGCTCCCGGGAAGAGTGGTCCCCACGCTGGGCTCGCTGAGGGGGCGAAGGGGAGCTCACCTCTTCATCCGGGATGTAGGAAATCTTGAAGGAGTAGTTCTCAAACTGATGCCCGCTTAGCTTCTCGATGGCTCTGAAATGCAGCAGGGGCAAGTGAGCTTTGTTAGAGAACAGTGTTGGAGAAGACCCCCCAGGGTCAATGGACCGGTTCATTCACTCTCCTTTACTAGTTGCCTACGTGAGTGCCGTCCTCGGCGCTAAGGATGCAGCGGTGAGCAAGACACGTGCCATCTCTACTCCCTCAGGGCTTGTGGTTAACAAATTAAACACGTAATTACAACGTGCAGGCCTGGTCAGACTTGATATACAATGTGCCAGTCTGCTTTTTTTCACCACTCAAGGCTGTATCCCCATCATCAAAAACTCTTTGTAAAATATTGGCATAAAATTGTCCTTTTTAAAAAGTTTTAATTGTAATACAGTTATTACTGAAAATTCAGAAGTAGATAAGCACAAATAAGAAAAACATCCTAGCCCATCCTATAGCTTTCTTAAATATATTATTATGTATACAAATGGATTAATACCATACATAGTACTTTATAACCTTTAAAAACAGTTAATACTCTAAACAGTTTTCCAAGTGATTAAATACCCTGCAATTTAGTTTTTACTGACTGTTTAACATTCTATTGATTTGCCATCATTTTTGCAACTGATTCTCTATTGTTTTATATATATATATATATATATATATGTTTCTAATCTTTTACTACTGCATACAGTATTGTCATGGGCATCTTTGCAACTACAACTTTGCAAACAGGATGACAAATTCCTAATGGAATTGCTGGGTCAGAGAGTAGGCAGAATTCTAACATTTTAAGTCATTATTGCTCAGTGTCCTTCTGGAAAGGTTTCAACATGTACTATCCCATAGCAGTTAAGAGAGCACTTGTTTCCTTGAATCCTCAGAAGTACAAAGTATTATGATTTTAAAAGACTTATCAATTTGATAAATCCCACTATTGCATCTTAAAAACTATACATGAAGTGCAACCATTTTTTCACGTGTCTTTGGCAGCATGTGAAAAAATGAACCCTCTTCTACAAGGTTATTGTTTAGGGTTTACGAATTTATTACAAAGCAGCACTTTTTGAATTCAATAAAAGCAACAAAGTAATATCATGTACAGAGGGCCTACCTAAGTAGCAGATGGACAAGAACTGTAAAGGTTCAGTTGTTGGTATATGTATCCTGCTTACATACGTGTGCAAAAGTCAACAGCAAATGACTACTGCCTTTTTCAATGCAACATTAACATTTTGAAAACTAGTGGTATGAGAATGGGTTAACCATGTATTCATGGGTGTGGCAACCTTGAAAAAGAAATAAAAGTATAATCCTGGGACATATAACCAATACAGATGTTATGCCACATGTGACCATAATTCTAGTTACAATGACCTGACAGGCACTTCATGGACCCTCTACAAAAAGGAACTTGTTTTTGTTGTTGTTGTTTTTTTAAAAAAATTCAGTCCCATGTGTGTTAACAGCCAAGCTCACAATTAACCAACACTGAAGCAATGTAGCCATGAGTGGGATTAGGAGGTGAATGAGTAGGAAAAAGAACCTGAGCCAGGTGCTCTTTGATGAACCACTCCTAGATGACAATGTTCCCTTGGGCTGATGTCACTAAGGTGGATCCCTCTTTTAATATTCATAGAGGGAAAATGAGGTTTCAGCATCCATTCAATGAGTTTGGACAGAAGCAGGCTTGGGCTTCTTCCTCATGGTGCATGGAGGAAGCTCCAGGTGGAAGTGGCTCCTAGTGGCCATCAAAGCAGACTCTAGTGGACACAATGTCACAGACGTGGTGCCCTCTATTCCTGACTATATCAAGATGCAGCTCCCACCTCGGTTTTGATGCCAAGGCTCAACATTTTTCAAGATAAAAATCTCTGTACAATCAACAAACAGACACTCTGGTATAAATGCCCTGGGGCTCCACTGATGTGTCAAAGTTCTGCATCTTTTCAGAAAAGGTTTATAAATACAGGACTCAATGGAATTCAAAGACAAGCTCCACTCCCCCCCCACGCCCAAATTTGAAGGGAAATAAGCCCAAATCCACTTACGTTTTTGCTTCTTCTCTTGTTGCATATGTGACGTTGACAACGGCAGTTTCTGTGTCTGTGTTGACTAGGAAAGAAGCAAAAACTACATTGTCACAGAAAAAAAAAAGCTGCCACCCTCTGGCTAATGTAAATAAACTTATTTAGAGAAAAATGCACAAAAAAACGTCACTGCCCTATCTCTTAGAGTTACTTGAATCTCTATCTTTATTCATGCGCATTCATAGGAATTTGTAATCAACTGTATATACACATTTGTAATCCATTGTATATACAACTCAAAACTACATTTTCACTAATTTTATCAACACTTTTGCACATGTATATGTATATGCACATTTTCTTTGGATTTTTCATTTTTAATGCCTTCATAAAATTGCAGCAAATAAATGTGCCATGACTTTTGCCTAACCATTCCTTAATTGTTGACAAATGGGTTATTCCCAGTATTTGCTATTCTGACTAGTGTTGATAAAAATCACCACTGTTGCAAATATCACTTGATTCGTGTTCTTCTGAATTATTTTTTTGAGGGTAATTTAGAAAGAAAATAATTGGTAAAAGAACATAATGCTTTTTAATGATTGTTTTCAGATTATTCTCCTAAAAGTTTGTATCAATTTATTGTACCACTATGAGTTTTGTTATAATTTGCATTTATTTAAAAATAACTGGATATATGTATAAAATAATAAGAAAGTATTTTAATTTTTCATTCATGGGTAAGGTTGAACTATTACTATTTTTGTTCCCCTCTGATAGACCTCCTTGACTGACTGTGTGAGTTAAATCTAGTAACTGTGTACAATGAATAAAGAAAGTTGACAATTCCAACCCACTTGACTGAAGAGAACACATAAATTCTAAGAGTGGTTAATAAGGGATCACTCTTGTGAGTTGCTTTATCTTGGTTCATAATCGCTCGCCTCTTCTTCCAAAGTCAGACATAAAAAATGAATTCAAACAGCAAGACAAAACTTTCTCAATCTAAGTCAGTAAACTTAAACCAAAAATACTGGTTTCCCCAAAACCAGTAAACATAACTAAATCACATCCTCCCCCACTAAAACATTTAAGCTATTGGGAGACTTGGAATTAACAACATTAAGGTGAGGATAATTCAAGAAAACCACAGTAGAGGTGCTTTTCAAAATAATAATAAAACCCTATAGTGCAGGGATCCTTAATCTTTTTTTATTATTATTATTATTATTTTTTGCGGTACACGGGCCTCTCACTGTTGTGGCCTCTCCCGTGGTGGAGCACAGGCTCCGGACGGACGCGCAGGCCCTGTGGCCATGGCTTACAGGCCTAGCCGCTCCGCGGCATGTGGGATCTTCCCAGACTGGGGCACGAACCCATGGTCCCCTGCATCGGCAGGCAGACTCTCAACCACTGCGCCACCAGGGAAGCCCTTTAATCTTTTTTTAAAAAAAACATTTATTTATTTATTTATTTGGCTGTGCTGGGTCTTAGCTGCGGCATGCAGGATCTTCGTTGTTGCATGCGGGCTCTTTGTGGAGGCACGGGGGATCTAGTTCCCTGACCACGGATCGAACTCAGGCCCCCTGCATTGGGAGCCTGGAGTCTTATCCACTGGACCACCAGGGAAGTCCTGGGATTCTTAACCTTGAATCCATGTTAGAGCTTCAGGAATTCTTTACTCACCCTCCCCACTTCCCTGCAAATATTCAAAATTGTGGGTACGTGGATTTTTCTGGCTTATAATTTCCATATGATTCTCAAAAAGGTTAAAGACCACTGTTATCCAATAACTTCAAAGTAGCTGCAGCCCTTATGGGGAGGGGAGGCATAATCCTCAGGAAGGAACTGCCACTGAGATTTATGTGTCACCGGTGCTGAGCCCAGCCCTTGCCTTGGCCTGGGGGTATTCGTTTTGCTCTCTAATACACAGAGAGGTCCTCATAGTGCAAAATAGAGAATGTGCAGCCCACAACCATCCTCTTTCGGTGCTGACACACTGAATGCTACGAGGCCTCATATCTGCACTTCGTAGTGCTACAGATGAGGCTGAAGACTCCAAAACGGGAGAAAGGCTGGCTTTGAACCTCCCGAATAAAGCTATCCACTAGAAGTCTCAGATTCTCAGATTTTGTTCTACTCCTTAGTCATATTCTTTGTTCTTGAAAGACATCTGTCTTCAGGAAATCAGACCTGTGATTCTGGGAAAAACTGAGCTCCATTGAAATACTTTATTTCATTGGACATGAAAGCGCTCCTTAAAATCCTACTGAAAATGTTTTCCTGCTGAATCAGGAATCACCTATGAAACAGAACAAAACAACACCCCAGCACTTCTATCCCGTAGCTGTGAGGCAGCTAGAAACTGGGTGCTCTCAGGGCACAGGTGCCATTGGAGCTGTGAACTGCCCCCAGGGACCTGGAGTATTTCCTCCTTGCATGGCACTGTCCTAAGTTTAATAACATGGTCTTAGTTAGTAACTTCTACAGGTTCATGTCTGGAAGGTCATCCTGCCTACTAAATCCATTCCTTATTAGAATGTCTTCTTTTCCATTTGAGGGAAATAACAAGAACTGAGAAAACAGAATCCTTGTAAATCATGTCTTCCTTCTGAGCTCTTTCCCTTCACCTTTGGGTATGGGCAGTCAGCAGTATGAAACTGACTAATAATATTTTTAATATTCAGGAGTGGAGAGCATCTGAATAACTACTGCTTTAAAACTATTATATTAATTATACTGGCGGATAGAACAGACTGCGTATGAGAAAATGGATTCTCTGTGATTTTTCCTAAGTGAACTTTAACGATTATGTATGACTCCATTGTCTGTAAATATTTATTCAGGTTCTCTCTGGGTGCCCCAACTATTCAGTGATACAGGAAGGGTAAATTTATTCTCCCCATTATACACATGTGGAAACTGAGCCAATAAGGTTAAGTGACTTTTACAAGGGCTCACAGTCAGTAAGTGACTGAATTCATAGTCTGCTTTCTAGGTCAGTGCAAAAATAATCTTTACCACATGTTACTGCCTGTCTTATCAGGAGCTTAGAATCTACTTTTCAGGGACTCTTAAATAGCTACATAAGGTATCAGCTGAGGTACCCGTTTTTTTTTTTCCTTTAAAAATCATAGCACTTTATGTTTTAGAAGACAAAAATAAGGGCGGCAGGAAAAAGAATATATGTTTTCTGGGGATTTACAGCATTGTTCCTAAGACAGAGGCTCTCAAATGAGTACACACAAAAATCACTTGGGGGTGCTTGTTGAACATACAGATTCATGACGTCTTCCCCCATAGAGTCTTAATTTGTAGGTCTGTCTACGGTGAGCCCTAGGAATCTGCATTTTCCCAAGCACTCCAGGCGATCTGGGGTAGGAGTCCTACACCTTGAGAAACACTCAGCCCAAGATATTAGGGATATGTTATTCTTAACCAGGAAGAGGAAAGCTGTAATAGTGTAAATCCAGTTACTTCCAAGTGAATTAAGCTTCCCCCACCCTGACAGCATTTGTCCAGTGCTTGAGTACATTAAAGAGTATAAGAAAAATAGCCTGAAAACCATTCTTTGAAAAAATCGATATAGACAGATGGATATAGACATCTCTCACATACAGATATACAAACATACACTCTAGGAAGCTTGCTTCAAATGAATTTGAACTTATTATTTGTCCTTGGATTTGACCCGACCTATAAGAAATAACAGGTAATATCCCTCTCAAAATTCAATAGGCTAATTTCGTCACTTATTACCTTGTTCGACATTCTCCACTGTCCCATACTGAGCCAAAAGTCCATCCAACACCTGAAAAAGAAGCTTTGCTGTCAGAATTTCAGGTCTTCCATAAAAGCAGCTAGAACTGAATAAATGTACAGGACTTTCATTTGCTTATTGGCTCTCAAGTAATCCGTTCACTGAGGAAACACAGCAGAGCTTCGGAGTCTTAGTAATTGTTAACAATCACGTTCATCATGATGGTTGGAACCCACTTGCTGCTTTTGAAATGAGAAGCAGAATAATGTACAAAGATCACTTCCCCTTTCTGGAAGATTTAACCTTCTTCCTTCAGTTTTCCTTTAGGGATCTCCTTATTTTACAAAGTAATGAGATATGTATATGTTCAAAATTTTCCACAATGAAAACTTTTTTTCTTAAAGGAATAAAAACATTAGACAAAACATTCTGTTTCCTTTAAGGCTATTTTGATTTTGTTTGGGTTGGGGAACATGGGGCAGTATGGTTTTCAATAATGCAGTAAAGCCACTCCTCATATTCTAGCTTATTTTATTTCAAGGTAACAATCTTGTAAGAAGTTTTACAACTCCGAAAATATGTCTTAACTGTTATTCATAGCAACTAATTCAAAATAAACAAAAAACTTGCTCAAACTAACAAAGAACCTTCTATTCTTATGGGTTTTCCATTTATTTTATTTTTCCCCAAATCGTAATTTAGAAAGGTAAAAATCTTTTATAAAATCATGGGATAAAAATCACAAGCAAGGTATGTATTTTGTTTCACAGTTTGTCTGTTGATGCTTGGTTTCTGAGAAGACAGAACATAAGAGATCAAAGTGCACATCCTGCACAACGAAAGGGACAAATCTGCCCCCAAACTCAAGGCAGATCATGCACATTAGGGGCACTGAAGAAGGGAAAGTCTGAGGACCTCTAATTCCTAAATGTGAAAGGGAACTATAAAAAAGGGAGAAAATCCCTTATTAACCCATTAAAAAATAAAATGAGGAAAGAGAGCAGGAAGATAATAAATATAGAAATGACATTGGCCTACCTCCCACTGCAGGTGAGGAGGGATGTTTCGAATCTGAATTTTCCTGCTCCTGTAAAAGATAAAAGCACAGACACAACAGGCTTAAGACCACAGTTTGAGTTTACTTTCTCACTATGTTCACCAAGACACCAGCAAGGGATTTTGATTGTGAATCAAGAACATCTTGTTTTAAGCCATTCGTCAATTTCTCCCTTTATGTCTGTTAGTATTTGCTTTATATATTTAGGTGCTTCTATACTGGGAGCCTAAATGTTAATGAGTGCAATATCCTCTTCTTGTATTGATCCCTTTATCATTATATAATGCCCTACTGTATAGCACAGAGAATTACACCCAACATTTTGTAATAAGCTATAATGGAATACAATCTGCAAAAAAAAAACCACACACACACACACACAATGAATGACTATGCTGTACACCTGAAACTAATGTAATATTGTAAATCAATTATACTTCAATTTAAAAATTAAAAGAAGAAAAAAAAAGAGCAGCTTGTTTTAAAACTTTCAATTAGGGACTTCCCTGGTGGCACAGTGGTTAAGAATCCGCCTGCCAATGCAGGGGACACGGGTTCAATCCCTGGTCCGGGAAGATCCCACATGCTGCGGAGCAACTAAGTCCATGCACCACAACTACTGAGCCCACGTGCTGCAACTGCTGAACCTGTGTGCTGCAACTACTGAAGCTCGTGCTCGGCCTAGAGCCTGTGCTCCGCAACAAGAGAAGCCACTGCAATGAGAAGCCTGCGCACCACAATGAAGAGTAGCCCCCGCTCGCTGCAACTAGAGAGCCCCCGCGCGCAGCAATGAAGACCCAATGCAGCCAAATAATAATAATAAATAAATAAAATAAAACACAGCTGTTTTAAACAAATAAATAAAACTTTCAATTACTTTGAGGAAAAAAATAAAGAACAAACCCAAGAAGTCTGAACAAGCTAAAGAAACAGGTTAGTTAGATGCAAATCTGCCTTTTCAATTTCCTACCAAAATAATTAGAATTTAAATTGCCACACATGTTCTAATTATAGAATTATTCCCTTCCTCCTCAACATACATAGTCCTGCAAGTGACCCTACCCCAAAAGGTACCTAGGCTCAAACATGAGAGATGGAATACATACACAGTAGGTTTAAAGAGGATCTTACCTAACAATGCAGAGCTTCCTTTTCAAAAATTATTTTTGTTTCTAATAGGTAATACAGTCCTAATTCAAAAATCAGGACACTTTAAAGAGGTATTCCATGAAAAGTCTTACTCGTTGCTTGTGTAGCCTTCAGTTCCTTTATGCAAATACTAGTAAATACAAATATACAATCCTATTTTCACCTTTTCTTATAGAAATATTTGCATATTCTGCACACTCACTGAATCTTGTTTTTTTCACCTAACAGTAATGTCCTGAAGATCTTTCTACATTGGCAGATAGAGAACATCCTCCTTCTATTTTACACTACTCGGATGTACCAAGTATCCATCCCCTATTGATGGATATTTGGGCCTTCTCCTGCCTTTTTATTCAGAAGATTTTTCTTTTTTTCTAAGATATCTGATAACTTTGAGTGATTTAGATCATTTCTTGTTTTTACTTAAGCGTTAAAATTAGATAGAAAGAAGAATAGAAATACGAAGATAAGAATTTTTCTATCTTTAGAGAATATGTTAGATCCCAGAAAGAAAACACAAATCAGCATTTAAATATTAGAAGAGGTCATTTCAATGGAAGGGCTTGGCACTGAAATCCCATAAATATCGCCTTTGGGGGTTGCAAGAGAAGAGATGTGGTGGCCAAAGTGTAGCCCCATTACTTTTCCTTTCCTTCTTGTGTAAGAGGTATCAAATAGTTGCTATATGCAGCCACACATTTCTCCATGGCTTTAATCTGGGCAATAGCCACAGAAAGAAATGTCACAATTCATGCAGAGAGGAAAAAGGAGTGAGACAGAGAAGTACACAGACAGGGGAAACAACAAACAAATAATGAAGGAACTGAGGGGCTCCTGTTTCCTCTTTTTTTTTAAATTAAGGGGGACTCCATCCCTCTGTTCTAGATCCCATATACTACTTCTGTCTTGTTTTATTTTTAAAAAATGAGAACGCATTCATGCTTTACCAGAGCTGCCTAAATGACTATACAAGCCATTCTGTAGAACCTCTAATCTTGTGTCAGGATAGGAAGGCGAAAAAAGAACCAGGAACTAATTTCTGCTTCTGTGCTATGAAGGCTCATTCCTGACACTGCCTTTGGCAAGAGTTCATAATAAAACTGCTGACACCATCCCATACAGTGGCTACATGGAATGCTCCACAAAGGATGTCACAAGCCTAACTATTTATAGAAAAGGCATCATAATTTACAAGAAAATTGAATATTTCTAAAGAAGAATATTTTTGTTATCTCCAAGTATAAATAAACATTGACTACAACTGCTAAGCAAGAATTTATTGATAGAAATCCTATGGGAAGAAACTTCTGCATAGACACTAAGATTTGAATAGAGGAAGATACTGTTGCATTGTTACGACAAAGAATGCAAATAATCTAAGTATCCACAAGCAGGGAGATGAATAAGTAAATCATAGTAGAGCCATAATACTGAACATTATACAGCTGTTAAAAAGAATGAAGTAGGGCTTCCCTGGTGGCGCAGTGGTTGAGAGTCCGCCTGCCGATGCAGGGGACGCGGGTTTGCGCCCCGGTACGGGAAGATCCCACATGCCGTGGAGCGGCTGGGCCCACGAGCCATGGCCGCTGGGCCTGCGCGTCTGGAGCCTGTGCTCCGCGGCGGGAGAGGCCACAGCAGTGAGAGGCCCGCGTACCGCAAAAAAAAAAAAAAAATGAATGAAGTAGACATGTATCCACGGTCATAGGACACTCTTCAAGGCATAATGTTATAAGATGAGCGCTAATTACAGATTAGGTTTGATCTGTTTTTTAAGAGCACAAAACAAAACTATATGTCATTAAGTGTATATATATGTAAATGCACAGAAAAAGGTAGCTACAAACATTTGGTTGGTAAAACGGGACATGTACTTTTTATTTTAGCTGCTTCTGTCTTGCTTGCTTTTTAAAAAAATGACATGTTCATGTCTCACTTACTTTAAAAAATTAACACTTAAAACTCCTACCAGGGCTGCTTTCATGAATCGAAAAGATTCATTTCTTTAAAGTATCCTGGAACCTGCTTTTAAAAAAAGAGAAAAACCCTCTTATTTTCTCCATAATTATCAACAGGTTAGGTATCCTTCTTGAAATCTTATTTAACGAAGTATTAATTTGTTTGGCAAACCCCTTTGTTCACAGGGTGTAAATAATAAAACTCTGCCCAGTCCAGATGATCCCGAATCCTAACTGAATGGGTCTAAAACAATGATGCTTCCCTGTAATATCTGGTGTGAGGACTGCACATCAGGCAATCAGTTGAGTAACTGGAACGTTCGTTAAGCAGGATTCTCTAGCAAGCTAGTGTGTCGCATCTCTAATTTTAGAACAGGATTTTAACCCAGGAACGAAATTTTAACCCAGAAACGAAAAGGGGAAATGGAGATCACTGCAGTAGAACCCATTCAACTGGAGTTCAGTCAGGTGATATGGGAGAACATCCTGAGAGACTGTCTTTCAGGATCAGGAGTGACCAGGATCTTTGGAATCTGCTAACTTCCATGACATCGTCTGGACACTGTGCCTGCTTGTCAGGGCACCCAAGATGCCCAACCCCTTTTTCCCTGGGAGGGATGTCTGTGTGCTCTTCAAAACCCAGCTCATACTTGCAGACAATTCCAGGGCATCTCCAAAAAAGAGTTGTTTCTATGCACTCACTCTTAAGGTTTTATAACAGCTCCCTCTTTGCTATAATCACTTATCTGCTGGCGCTGGTCCTGTCCTCACTGGATTGGAAATTTCCTCAAGGACAGGCTTCTTGTTTACTAGTCTCCTGTCCAGCAAGAGGCCAAGCACATAGCAGAAGAGGAGAACATGGAACTCTGGGGTCTGGGAAAAGCACTGCTATTTCTGGCTGTTGTCTGTTTATGAGGCGGACCTTCTGGACCCTACCTGGGAGGGCACAGGCTGTCCTTTTCTCCTTTGCCAGGTAGTAAAGGGGAGAGGGAAGACTTCTTTCCCCTCTTTCGTTTAGAGAAGAAACCCAGTGCTCAGCTCAGTCTCGAACAACAAATGTGGATCTTTCTCCCTTTGAAATCCATAAAAGTGTGCCCTGCTTGCAAACAAGCCCAATTTACACAAAAACTTAGGAAAGTGACTGGTTTTAAGAAAATAGTTCTTCGTTCCTTAAAAAAAAAAAAAGAATAACCTCACCGTTCCTTTAGTTTAAAAAAGAAATCAAGCTTCTCTAAAAATACATAATTGACATTTCTTATCCTCTCCACCCAGAACCATTACAGCCAGCTCCTAGCTGGCCTGCCGTCTGTCTTACTTTCCCCTCCTCTCCCATCCTTCCCACACTTAGTGACTTTCTAAAACACAACTATGACTGGTTGCTTCTGCCTTCTTTGAATGACTCCCTGTCACCACATCCAAATTCCCATTCATGACCCTGTTACGGTCCCGTTCCCCATCTCTTTATCTTTAAACCCTCTTGCCCCAGCAACTGCTCTAAACTTTGGGCTCTTACCCTTCCATCCAAAATAATTTGTCACACCTGTAGTTTTTATGCGTGCCAGGTCTGAGCCTTCAACATGCTCAGTCCACCTTAAAAACAAGAGTAAACAAAGGCAGTAAGGAACATGATTTTGATTTAAAAAAAAATTTTAACTGAAAACAGAGTAAGACCTGCAGTCAAGCTATTAATATAGACACACAGGCTCTCTCCCCAAGGCTCTGGGATTCAGGAACTCAGAATTTCCCACTTTCATATTCAAGTAAGTGTGTTCAGTGGAAAAGAGCAAGTAGGTCAGTCTCTACACATCCAGGAAAAGAATAATATAGCCCAACAGCTGTTCTGCTTGGCTGAGGAACTGGCCACTTTGATGGATTCTATATTCTGGTTAATTGGTGACAACGGTATACACATGTAGACTATCAAATCTTAACTACAAACAAAAAAAACTTAACCACAGCTCACCTAAGGCTCTTCAACGTGTAAGTGCCTCAGGGTACTTTTCATGAATATGTTATTATCTTTGTACTGTAGATGCCCAGAGGAAGTGGAAAGCTCTGAGTGAACTTCAGATAAAACTAGATGTCCACTGTTATGAATTTCAAGGACCTGGCAGAAGTTATTGTGTATGGTAGAATCTGTTGCTTAAAATATCTGGGCAATCAGCTGGGGAAGTAAAATCATATTTAATTGTCAAGGAATCTCTTATTTTGAAGAATCACCCCACATCTGTGTGTGTGTGTGTGTGTGTGAAACGCCTGTTTGCTTGTGAGGTGGATAATGCCATCGTTTTTAAGCATACGGTCAATTAACCACAAGTCTGAACTCTAGCCCAGGCACTGACCATGCTGGGGGCCTGAGTAGGGAAGACTTAACATATATTGTGGACTCCCACCTCATAGGATCTCAGATTCCATTTGAAAATCAGGCAAGCTAAGGATCAGAAGATGTCCGGGAAAACTGTGGGCAAGAGAAGCAACAGAGGAAGCAAAAGGATCCTATAAGAGAGTCCTTTGGGGTTCAGTGAGAGATCCTACCCAACTAGGTCCCATCTGTTTCCATAGCAATTTTGAGCTCCATCAGATGACACTGTGGTTTTATTCTTGCAAGGAAATCAAACCACCATGGAATGTACATTATCTAGAGGTAGGTGTGCTAACCGACTCCAAGGGCAGTGGCAGAGCCAAGGCTGAAACCACCAGAGCTCTTGGCCATGCCCGCTCCTCTAGTGCTATAATCAGATTCCCCTGCATCCCATGTCCTCATTAGTAAGTGTTTGAGGCACTTTCTCTCCTTCCCATTCCTCATTAGTTCTAAAAGTTCCCCTTAAAACTTCTGGACATTCTGTACAAGGGACATCCTGTGCTAAATTGAACTAGGACCTAGGGCTAGCAATGAATCAGGGAAGCAGATGAATCACCAGTGATAGCCTCGGCCAATCTTCTATTCAGCACTCAGCTGCCTTTTACAGTAATCCCCTCCCCCACCCGCCTCTCATTCTTTCTCTCCTTTCTCTCACACACATACACACAGAGGACACAGGGCATGACTTAATCAGTGAAACTAACTGTTGTCACTTTGTTACAAAATTATTAAGAACTGCATCTGCCGCTATGGAATCTAAAATAAATATAACAGTTATTAGAAAACCAAATGCTTTCCACATAAAAACTGTTGAAAAGTGGGGCTTCCCTGGTGGCACAGTGGTTGAGAGTCCGCCTGCCGATGCAGGGGACACGGGCTCGTGCCCCGGTCCGGGAAGATCCCACATGCTGCGGAGCGGCTGGGCCCATGAGCCGTGGCCGCTGAGCCTGCGCGTCTGGAGCCTGTGCATCTGGAGCCTGTGCTCCGCAATGGGAGAGGCCCGCGTACCGCAAAAAAAAAAAAAAAAAAAAATGTTGAAAAGTGAAAAAGAGGTTTGGGGTTTTTTATAAGGAGAAAAACATGTGATCAGAGTAAAGTCCTTGTGAATATTAGCAGTGTTATGGGCCAAATCATATAAGGATTAAATCAGATATTATTGTGGTGCCCTGTTGCAAAGGGTTTGAGCCAGGACAACTGTAGTTATGAACTCAGTAAATTCCCTTGCTCTATAAACTCAGGTCCGCAAAACCATAAACCCCCAAGTGGCCTGAACACACTCATGCTTCATGAGAATTCAGAGACAGGACCTCTTGAAAGTCTACTGCTTGAATATCACAGAAAAGAAATCAGTGAATATGATAAAGCAATAGTCTGAGACTTTGTAACTTACTCATTTACCTCCGAGCCCCTCTCAAAGAGGCCTTGACTTTTTAAGAGGTTGCCAACACAATTCCAGACTTCCCTCTTGAGGAAAACATCAGGAATTCTTAATTGTTCTTGAAAGAGGTAGAAGGAGAAAAGTAATTAGATAATGATGAGATGTTCATGAGAAGACAGGTCAGGCTGCTCCACCTGGGCAAGATGGTGAAGGAGTTTCCCTAGTGGGTCAGGTACAATGAGTACAATTTGCATTAAATGACCATTGAGTTTCATTCCAACTGCAGGATTCTACAAACCCTTTAGAAGGGTTAAAATCATCTCCTGTTAAAAGGAATCAGTATGCTTGGCTGTAGGTTGAAACCACCATACACTGTTCTAGTAAAGTAGATAACCACATTCCTCAGATATTCAATATTTTAGCTCTTTAAAAAGGAAGTCAATATCTAAAATTTCTCTTTTTTGATTCGTATTCAGTTTTTAATGAAGGGGGCTCCTTTTACTGAAGTAGTGGTAAATAGAAATATTTGAACTGAAGGAACACTAAAAAAATCTACATAATTATTCAGGGAAAATATTTTTCTTTGTCAAACACATCTTCAGTATTTTAAAATAAAGCAAAAAAAAACCTGACATAGGAAAACCGTGACCAGTCTTACCAAGGTTTGTGTACAATTTCCTACAGATAACACCATCTTTCCCATCTACCATACTACTCGTTAACTCATTTTGTGACAAGAGAGAATGAAATACAGTTTTAGCTCTAGCTTTACCAGAATTTCTCCATGGGCTTCATTGAACACTATTTCTTTCTCATCCTTCAAGTTATTTTATTTGATGAGTTTATTAATGTTTCAGAGAGACACCCAACACATTCATCACACTGTTTCTAGCAGGAAGCTTTCCCCAGACCACCACTATTATTTACATTAATGGGTGCTAAGCATCCCATTTAAGCCCTACCACTCCCCTATGAAGGAAGGATTGTTATCCTCACTTTCAGATAAGTAAACTGAGGTACTGATGAATCCCCTGTCCAGTCTCACAGCTGGGAGCAATATTTTTGACCGCGGTCTACAAGTTTAAATCTTTGCTCTTAAAATGTCACTCGAATTGTCATGTCAAGTCACCAACGACAAAATTTACATTTCATGTATATACTTCAGTTCAATGAATTTTGGACAAGATGTACCACCTCAGGCAAATGCTAGGAAAATGAGTCTTAGGAATAGATTTCCAGGTTTTCCCTCTCACTGTCAACCTCATTGTAGACTCTGACCAAAAACATCTCTCCCAGGAAGGGTTATTTTGGAAATTTCACTATAGTGGTTCACCCATTGCTCCTCAGAAGATTTATTTAATATAAATGCCCTTCAGAGAGGGCAATAAAGGTATTAATTAGTGAACTCCTTCACAGGGTCAGCTGACTCCTGACTCCTGGTTGACAGCTCTCCTGGCCCAGGACTGGGAGCTGTGCCTGCCTGCGAGCCTAATAAGCCTTTGCTCATCATCACTGGCCCCAGTCAGCACTGTGCTGAATCTCATGGGGCAGGATAGAGTCTGAGAACCCTCCCCAAAATATGGGTTGCTGAATGGAGAAGGGTGGGGTGAATCCCAGACAGGAGACAAAGTTCTCAGAAGGAAAGGACATTCAAGTGTGCCTGAGTACAAACAGGCATTTGGATTCAGGAGGGTGAGATCTTGAGAGGTAAGGCTGAGTCTTTGTGAGTGAAAGATCTCAAAGTCAGCTTCCAGCTTTTCAAGATCTGGACCATGTAAGAATTGAAAGCATTTTATTGTGCTGTGATGAAGGTGCCAGTTAACAAAACCAGACTGTGTTTCTCTTCTTTTTTTTAAAATTTATTTATTTATTTTTGGCTGCGTTGGGTCTTCGTTGCTGCGCGCAGGCTTTCTCTAGTTGCAGCGAGTGGGGGCTACTCTTCATTGTGGTGCGCAGGCTTCTCATTGTGGTGGTTTCTCTTGTTGCAGAGCATGGGCTCTAGGTGCATGGGCTTCAGTAGTTGTGGCATGTGGGCTCAGTAGTTGTGGCTCGTGGGCTCTAGAGCGCAGGCTCAGTAGTTGTGGTGCACAGGCTTAGTTGTTCTGCGGCATGTGGGATCTTCCCAGACCAGGGCTCAAACCCGTGTCCCCTGCATTGGCAGGCGGATTCTTAACCACTGCACCACCAGGGAAGCCGCAAACTGTGTTTCTAATGAAGTGATTAGTTACCCGTATAAGGCCCTCAATTCATTATCTGTAATTAAGACTAATCAGGATAAAAACAAATATTTACACATCATATTTTGAGCCCTGATAAAAACATATATAAACTTGATGCAACACAAGTTACAATTTGAGTACATAAATGTTTTACTTGTGTGGCGCAGGGTAAATACAAAACCATCTTTATAAAGGAAAATGAAGCCACATGCCTCGTCACCAACAACTGTGCCATCCTTTCAGCATCTCTCCAATTCATTTTCAAATAATTGTTTTCTTGAGTTCTCCAAACAGCACTCAACTCTGTCCTTTTCCTTTTTTTTTTTACTTGTGCCTTTTTCATTTTTTCCCTCCTCAGCTCAAGCAGCATCTGGAATAGAGCAGGTGCTCAGCAATCAGCAAATTCACCAGGAGCATGTGTTGCTGACAGCTGGCTTCTTTTTCCTGGCACACTCCACCCCATATTCTGTGTTCCAACTATAAGAAGAACACGTGATTAGTGAAGACACTGACTGGTCTTCAACCCAGCCAATTTCTTTCACTCCAGTCTATGCTTATCAGCTCAAGGCAACAGGCTGTTGACTGGAAAATGCAGGGGAAGACATTTCCCGACACAGTAGCCACTGCAAACCCTTCCTGTGATTGGATGTAATGACTCATGTGGAGGTGCTGTTTCTTCCCTGAAGACAACAAGTACAATGGCATGCCCTGACATACTGAAGAAACAGTGTCACAATTAACAAAAATTCAAGCCAGAAGCTGTGAGTCCACAATGTCTGGGAATGAGTGATAAACCAACAGCCATTTTACTTCTGAAAAGAAGGAACTACTCCCAGCAGTTATAAAAGACTTTGATCTTATTCATTATAGTCAGGATGATTAAGAAAAATTAAGTTCATCTCTAATATAGCTCTAAATCCCAAGTAAGCAGAGAAAGGGAGGAGAGAACTCCTTCCCCATGCTGTGTAAATCAAATAGCATTCACCATCTCACACAAAAGGAACATCTCACCCACACTGAAGGTTAGGTACTATGAACAATCCGAACTACTCATACCCAAATGTTCTGACTGGAGGTTAAATACTGGACATTTTAGGGCTTCCCTGGTGGCGCAGTGGTTGACAGTCCGCCTGCCGATGCAGGGGACACGGGCTCGTGCCCTGGTCCGGGAAGATCCCACATGCCGCGGAGCGGCTGGGCCCGTGAGCCATGGCCGCTGAGCCTGCGCGTCCGGAGCCTGTGCTCCGCAACGGGAGAGGCCATAGCAGTGAGAGGGCCGCGTACCGCAAAAAAAAAACAAACAAAAAAAACTGGACATTTTATCTCATTTGGGAAATAAGATGATTTCTAAGATTAAACCAAAAGCTTTTCCAAATTCATTTAACAGGTGTTCACTAAGCACCTGTTACTAGCCACGCACTTGTTTTAGGTTCTGGGGTAGAGTAGTGAACAAAACAAAAGTGTCCGCATGCTGCTTATACTCTAGGGGGTAAACAAACAGAAAAGACAACACTGACCTCAGCAACCCTAAAGCTCTCTAATTAATTTCAATAAAACATGTACTTTACATGTTTAATGCAACATGTACATTTCAATAAAGAATGTACTTTAGAGTTGGTCCCTTGAATCAATTATGTCCTCAAGGAAAAAGGCTATTCCTGCATTTTCTTAGTCATATTTTTAGGTTTTAGCTAGACATGAACCCAATGTCCTTTAACACCTGTTTCTGCACAGTATCCTTAAACTGTAATTGCAGGTAGTAAAGAGCATCACACAAGTCCTTGTTTCCAACCACCGTGGGGAAGTTAAAGCTGAGGCAGGCATTTCTGTGTGTAACAGCAGTGGAACACCTGCACTGTCACAAAGGGGAAGCTTTCCTTCCCACCTGGGTCTGCCCCTTAGCACTTAACCCCCTGAGATTTCCTCTGCTACACAAAGGGGGAGCTCTGGAGAAAATAAGAGGACCAGAGGAAAAGTTATTTCTCAAAAGTGGGAGAGGAGTCAAGAAAAAACTTCTCAAACACCACCAATAAAAAAATAAAATCACAGCATGCAAAGAAAAACAAACCAGTGAATCTCTTCAATATCTCATAAAGTGCTGATGTAAAAACAAAGGAAGATCGTTAGCTCTTAGAGCTAATGTTACATGATTTGAATACAATGAGACTTTTTAAAACCTAGAATTGCCAACTTTTTTTTTTTTGAGCCATGCCACGCAGCTTGTGGGATCTTAGTTCCCAGACCAGGGATTGAACCCGGGCCCTCAGCAGTGAAAGTGCAGAGTCCTAACCACTGGACGGCAAGGGAATTCCCCTTTTTAAATTTATTTTATTTTATTGCCAAATAGCCAACTTTTAAAACAGACAAACTGGGGAAAGATGGCATATAAATTATTCTTATATTTAAAAGGATTCATCATCCTAATGAGGATTCATCTTAAGATATTTTTACATCAATTCTGAAATAAGACAAATTAGTAGGGAGACAACTGCAAATACACAAATTTGATTTATAACCAATTTTGAGAGACTAGACTTTTGCCTAGAGAAATTTTTCCAGTGGTGCCGATCGAAATGCAAGATTCATATCCTTCTCGAACTATGCACATCCTATCCCTACCCCTGCAGCTCAACAGCTCTAACCTGGTGATGTGGACACAGCAGTCACTCAGGAAATCTGAGGAATGAATGAATGTACATGATAGGGTTAAGATCTCTGGCACTTAAAAGTAGAATTCCTCCCAGCTGTTGGTTCACACTCTCTTTTGAGTTCCCTGTCTTACAAAGACAGTAAACAGAGCATCTGTCTCAGTTGGTTCCTGACTTTTCATCACTTCCTCTCAAACCAGTACCATTAGCTGGGTGGGCCCCAGCAGGACCCAATACTGGGAAGTATCCTATATAGGAGTCAACACCTGACGTGAATAAAGGTGAACAACCTACCTGGCTCAGCAGGTGGCCAAGGGAGGTCCTGCTACCACAGCTTCAAATTCCTTTTCCTCTCTCTTCTCCCTTCCCTGGAAGCAGTGCACGGTTGGTTGCCCTCTACTACCAGGACCCTCTTTCCTTTCTTTGTTGGGAGCCGGGTCCTCAGCAGCATGAATGAGGGAGGGAAGAGAGTTCAGTTGGTGGCCTCCCCTTAGCTGTTCGGAGTCCCAGTCTCCTTAGCATTGTGATAAGCTCCTGCACTCTCCTCTCATTTGTCCCTCCCCAAATCCCAGGGGATTATGAGAAAGCGCTCCATAAACTGTAGTGCACCCTACACAGGTAGGCATTAGGGTTATTTTGACAGAAGCACCCTCAAACTCCTTCTCCCAGCGTCGGTCCTGATATGCCCAGGAGAGCTGGTGCCTGGTTTTCCTATGAAATGTGAATGGATCTGACTTCACGGGATGAGTCACAATCAGATAATCAATTAGAAGGCACTGCATGGAGCCAGCACTGAACTGGAAGAGAAGCTACTGAAGTGATAAAGAATCACCTGTGGATTCAGGCTTAAAAGGACCCATTTCAGGATAATTTCACAAGCTAAAATGTACAATTGGCAAACTGATGGATTATTCTTCTCCTTCATTTAAGAGCACATTGATTATTGTGCTCAAGTGAGAGTACTTTTGTTCCTTGGTGAGAAATACAAAATTTGTAATAGTCAAGCATAGATACTTGTGGAAATGCAAACACTTTTATTTACTAATGTCCATAAGGCCTTGATTTCTTAGAAGAGAACAATGATTTAAGAAAAAATATAAATTTAAATATAGTCCCTGGATTTTCTAACCTAATAATTCTCCCCACCCCTAATAAAACATTTTATCGTTACCAAAGGCCACCACTATTTCAGCACCACAAGAAGCAGAGTGGGAGATGTGCTGAGCAGGGAGCCAGAGACCACGGTTTGAATGCTGGCTCCACGTCAGGCAAAGCTGTCGGGTGGATACTGGGCCAGTCACTTAACCTCCCTGCTTAATGCCTCAGACATGAGGCACTTGAGATAAGATGACAGCCAGTTAGACAAGCTTCTTTCCAAACCCAAGATTCACTCCGTTTTGGCAGCAAAACAAAACTGTCACAAAGAAAAGGTAAGGAGCAGAAAGAAGAGGTGTCTCTCTCCATGGATCTTAGGCTACAGAGACTGAATTAAAAAAAAAAATCATCCCAACAAATCTTGCATTTTGTTTGGGTCACAGTTTTTAACAACCCACTAGATAAGTTAGCCGACAGAGTCCATACTATTTTATGATTGAATGGCTTACAATCCAAAAAAAGTGGATTTGTGACTCTATATCACAACCTACCCCTGCAGCCACAATTTATCCCATTTCTTCCCTTTTCTACCTTATTGCAGAAAGCCTTATGTTTACATCTTCACTAGTGCCAGGGTTACTCTTGTACAATCTCTGGTGTCTGGATTTTGAAGGTATAATGTTATTTCCTGAAATTTACTATGAATGGAGTATACGGCACAGCTAAGTAGGAGCTTCTCCATTTCCTACAGGTGTATATAGGTCTTGGCATGGGACTGTGAATAAGGAGACTATAACTGCCTCCAAGGAATTCCACTGATGGCATAAACCACTGTATCAAAGCTTAGGTTTCCACTACATAGAAACAGAGCTCTGGCCCATAATTCAGACGCTGGTTAATTAGTATTGTACTGATATTCTACTTGTTATTGCAACTTTGATCTATACAACTCTGTAAAGCCTACATTCATATTTTTAAAGTAACATGCTTTAGCAGCAGGTGAGAGAAACTTAAGACATGATACAGGGCTTCCCTGGTGGTGCATTGGTTAAGAATCCACCTGCCAATGCAGGGGACACGGTTTGAGCCCTGGTCTGGGAAGATCCCACAAGCCGCAGAGTAACAAAGCCCGTGCGCCACAACTACTGAGCCTGCGCTCTAGAGCCCGTGAGCCACAACTACTGAAGCCTGCGTGCCTAGAGCCCATGCTCCACAACAAGAGAAGCCACCGCAATGAGAAGCCCGCGCACTGCAACGAAGAGTAGCCCCCAATCACCGCAACTAAAGAAAGCCGCGTGCAGCAACGAAGACCCAATGCAGCCAAAAATAAATAAATAAAATACATAAATTTATATATATATAAAAAAGACATGACACATTTATTGGAAAAGCAGCAGTGTTAGCTTGATTAAATGCATACACCACTAGATAACTGTCCAAGGCCCTTTCCAACTCCAATGGTCTAGGCAACAGGTGAGTAAGAGAGACTTCAAAGGCAAGGGGGACAGGCGGGGTGGGACTGTGGTGAGACATCAGGATGAAAAGTGTTTATACTACATGGAGCTCTTCCTAGTGAATTTTATATAGTGATTCTGCAGATCTCAGCAAAATTGGACACATATCTATCACTCAACTGGCTTCTTTAAAACAAATTAACTTTTTAGAAATAAGTACTACATATTCTTTGCACAAAGTTCAAAAGGTACCAAAGCAGAAAAAACATAGCAGAAAAATTTGCCCTCTGTTATCTATCCTTCAGGACTCCAGTCCTGATACCAGTTTTTAAAAATCATTCCAGAGTATTCTGTACAAAAGCATATATGTATATAGTTGACCCTTGAACAGCATGGGGTTAAGGGTACTTACCTACGCCCCCCGTGCAGCTGAAAATCTGCTTATAACTTTTGATTCCCCCCCCGAACTTAACTACTATAGCCTACCGTTGACCAGAAGCCTTACTAATAACATAAACACATATTTTGTATGTTATATGTATATCTACATATATTTTATGCATTCATGACATACCTTTTTCTTAATCTTTTTGGTATTTCTAGGCTACATGGTTCATCTGTGAGGTTTTTTTTTTAAACTGTCCTAAATCTCCCCAAAATTTCCAATATATTTATTGAAAAAAATCCATGTATAGGTGGACCCATGCAGTTCAAACCCATCCTGTTCAAGGGTCAACTGTGTATTCTTTTTTCCCCCCTCAAAAAAAAATGTTAGTGCTCTGTATATGCTTTTTTCACTTGGAGATTGTGTCATAGCCATACACAGAGCTGTATTATTCTTTTTGACAGCTGTACAACATTCAACTTTATGAATATACCATAATTTATTTAACTGGTCTCCTATTGATGGACATACGTTTCTAACCTTTTGCTATTTCCAAAAAACCAAAAATGTTGTAGCAAATAACTTGTCTATCTACCTAATTTTACACATGTGAGTGTATCTTGGAAGATAAGCTCCTAGAAGTGGAATCACTGAGTCAGAAGGCTGTGCATTTGTAATGTCAACATACAAATGCAACACTGTTTCTCCACACATGAAAACGCAGCTATCCAATTTTTGATTTCTGCCCATTCATAGGTGAAAACTACTATCTTTTTTTGCATTTTAACTATGAATGAAGCTGATTGTTTTTCATATGCTAAAGAACCTACCCACCTCACCCACTCTGGGAAACTCCACAGAATTCTTCCCTGCTCTTCTTTGTATTCTGGCAGGTGATTCCTGATCTGATTAACTTCATTCACTTCATTTATTCAACAAGCCCTCACTGAGTACTGCGGGACACCAGAGAGACAGGTGAAAAGCCTGTTCCCCACCATGAGGAGCTCACAGTCTGGCAGGAAGATAGCCAGTGCACCCTGCATGCAGTGTTGCTGTGAGACAGGCCTGCACCACGCTGGAGGGTGCCTGGGGGGTGCCGAGTGGCTGAGCAGTCAGGAGGAGAACCTGGCAAGGCCTCCAGGGAAGGTGATGCCTCAGCTGAGTCTGAGCAGTACGAGGCAGAGTGAGCCAGGAGAGCAAAGGTGAAGTAGAGAGTGCAGAGGGGTTTAGAGGGCCTTTCAAATCAAGGGAATGAGGTGTACAAAGGCAGGGCAGCAAGGGCACTTGGTCTGAGAGGAGCAGAGCACGCTTCCAGGGACCACGAAGGTGATAAACCTTTCACCAAGACTCAGAAACTGGGAGACAACGTAAAAGCCATCAGCATTAACTTTCTTTTCAGAAGCTGTTTTCTTCTTAACTGACTCCCTTCCTCAGAGAAGACAGCCTTGTGGCCCTGAGAATTTAGGTGCAAGTATAATTCTATAGCTGTGTGCACCTCACTACTGGGGCAGTCTACTGATAATTCCTCACTTCCCTTTGACATGGGGCTGCCAGGTACACTTAACCAACAAATTAAGTGCCTCCAGATGAAAATTAAAGCATCTTGCCAACTACCATTATAATACCCTTCTGTTCCCAGCACGTATTCACCACACCTCTTGAGAGTGTAACAAACAGATCCATTAAAAATATTAGGGGACGGGCTTCCCTGGTGGCGCAGTGGTTGAGAGTCCGCCTGCCGATGCAGGGGACGTGGGTTCGTGCCCCAGTCCGGGAAGGTCCCACATGCTGCGGAGTGGCTGGGCCCGTGAGCCATGGCCGCTGAGCCTGCACGTCCGGAGCCTGTGCTCCGCAACGGGAGAGGCCACGACAGTGAGAGGCCCGCGTACCGCAAAAAAAAAAAAAAAATTAAGGGACCTCCCTGGTGGCGCAGTGGTTAAGAATCCGCCTGCCAATGCAGACGACACGGGTTCGAGCCCTGGTCCGGGAAGATCCCACATGCCGTGGAGCAACTAAGCCCGTGCGCCACAACTACTGAGCCTGCACTCTAGAGCCCGCACGCCACAACTACTGAAGCCTGCGTGCCTAGAGCCCATGCTCCGCAACAAGAGAAGCCACTGCAATGAGAAGCCCTCGCACCGCAACAAAGAGTAGGAGCCCCTGCTCGCCGCAACAAGAGAAAGCCCGCGTGCAGCAACAAAGACCCAATGAAGCCCAAAATAAATAAATGTATTAAAAAAAATTAAGCGTGCTTTAGGTCAGTGGAAGGTATGATTAAATACCACCACTGATTTTTTTAAATGAATGCACTAGAACTGTTATTTTTTTAATCCACATGAATAATGCCTCCATCAAAGTTATGCCCTTAGAAGAGTATTTTCTTATTCTAATAATGATTCCTCTGCCCAATATATGTTTTGAATTCTTTTATTAATATTTTCTACAGCATCTATCCAAGAAACATTGATTTAACTGATGTGCCTTTGGTCTGTAGTGCAATCTTACAAATATGCTGTGTTGAGTAAGAATCTCCCTCTTTTTCTTCCTCTTCCTCTTTCTATATTTAACAGGAAATGAAACTCAGAGGCCTCTCCTCTGCCTCTTCTAGCAGCAAAGAGTACGGCTCTCTGGGGAGTAGGCTGCCTTAGTTTGAATGCCAGGACTGCTGGGTTGGCCACCATACTACGTTACCAACCCATCCTCATAAGGGGTTCACCTCCCACGTTCCTTTTGGGGTGGTGGTGGAGAGGTGAAGTGCAGGGAGAATATCGCCCCTGGCTGCTCAAGCTCCCTGATCTGGTTAAGGAGAGGGTATTTACTCAGGGTCATGGTGGTGCATGAGGAAGCCAACCCCATCAGTGCTGGCTGATCATCAGAATGCGGACAAGGGGACATTCTTCATTTCCAGGTCATGTCTGGTTAAGATCAGGTGCCAGGATCAATATTTCACCTTAACTGAGGGGCAGCTGCCCAGACGGGCAAGGTCAGTGCCCCTGCGGCCCTTAGCTAGTGTCTTCTTCATAGCCATTTATCACAACCCACTGTTTACATTTCTGCAGCCCAGCCAGACTCTGCCCCACCACTGTGATTTGTTCATCCCACCATCCAGCACTTTTCTTTTCAAGGGACGATTATACACAAGTGAACAGACAGCAGGCGTGGTTGCCCTTTAAGCTCATGTAATCGGGCCTCTCATTTCAATTCACTTTGGTCAGCCCAGGTCATCTGAATGTAAAAGGGCCCCTCTGTCTCTGACCAAGATCCTTGCAGCCCTTTGATGGCCATGGAGCTCTAAGAGGGAGCTCATTCCCTGAGCGCTTGAGACCCCAGTCTACTGGGAGGTCGTGGGCAGAAAGTCAGACTAGGCATCAGGACTGCTGGGCGCGGGGCCACCACCCAGATATGTGACTGGGCTACTTGTGGCAGGTTATTTCATTTCTCTGGGGCCAGATGGTCTCTTTCTACAATCCTCCTTAGTGTCGAGAGTTCTCCAGCCCTGCCTGCTCTCTTCCCTCAAGGACAGTAAAGATGCCTCTTCCTCCCATAGAAATGTGTATAAGAACTAAGTTGTCCAGGCAAAACAACCTTTAATGGAAGAATTTCTGTGCTGTGAGTGGTTTACTGTGAGAATAGGACTCAAGAGAAGTCTTAGAAATCTTTACTCAATGACACAGATGGATAGACAGACTTTAATCTGTGAGCCAAGAAAAATGGTTTGTAAAGGCTAGAAGAAAAGAACCCCATGGCTAAGAACTTGTAAAAACATCTATAACAAACAAGAGTTCTAAGGGAAAGACTATGAATCAGCAGGATCACAGGAGGTGGAGAGTGAGCTTTGAAATGGCAGAGAACTAACCAGCTAAAGGGCAAATGGTGCAGAATGCCACTGCAGGAGGTGACACACAGGAATCCAAGCAAGCAGCACCTGGAGTCAACAGAGGACAAGTAGACACATTTTCATCACAGGCCTGTGCTGGTGGGGACAGCCTAGCCTACCATACCAGTATTTTCCGGATGGGAAGCGGGTACCACTGAGATTCCTTAGTTTATAAAGCCAAAAATTCCATTCTTGGGAGGGAGAGGAGAGAAGGAAATGAGAATGAACAGGAATGATATTTTCCATTCCCTTCATGGACAGTTTTGCACAAGCTGCAAATGCAAAGGGGGGAGATGTAGACAGAGGCCCACCACCACGGTCTCTGCCCTCCAGGGAACTCAGTCCAAAAAGGCGAGGAAGACAGGTCAACAAAACCCACCACCCAAGGTACTGCCAATGACAAACCTGGTGCAGACTTCACCATTACAAAGCAATTTTACACACGTCATCTCACCTAATTCTCACACTGGTCAGTGGACCAGAAGGGAATTTAAGTAACTTGCCCAAGGTCTCTCAGCTGTGATGCAATAGGACCAATTACAGAAATCTCATAGATACTATTGTAAGAGCTGTAAGAGAGATTCTGAATTCACAGGGGTTCCAGGAACAATAATGCCCATGCGAGGGACAGGCACTGTGCTGGGTGCTTTACCAACACCAACTCCAGTGCCTAAAACAAGCCCCACGCTGGTGCCCAGCAGGGCCCAGAAAGCCAATACCTGACTCCTACTTGCTCCATGAATGAAGCTGGGATAAGTACTGTTCGTACTTTGCAGCTGGGGAGTCTAAGGTGAAGCCAGGAATGTGAACACAGGTCTGTTTGATGCCCAAGTCACTAATCCTGTCCTTCTAGGGGTTTTTAGGTGTCACATGGGACATGGAGTTCCATGTAATGTCTGCAGGAGGTGAGTAAATACAGCAATAAAAACAATGCACCACATTGCATTTATTTTCTAGTATTTCTTTTTGTATCAAGGAAAATCTCTCAGTCTGAGGCTGGAAGTCTTTAACACCTCTCCAATACTAATCCTCCTCCCTCTAAAAATAAAAAAATGTTGAGCTTCCCTGGTGGCACAGTGGTTGAGAGTCCGCCTGCCGATGCAGGGGACGCGGGTTCGTGCCCCGGTCCGGGAAGATCCCACATGCCGCGGAGCGGCTGGTCCCTTGAGCCATGGCTGCTGGGCCTGTGCGTCCGGAGCCTGTGCTCCACAACAGGAGAGGCCACAGCAGTGAGAGGCCCGCGTACCGCAAAAAAAAAAAAAAAAAAAAAAAGTTAGGCTCAGAACCTTAACAAGCAACGGTAGCTAGAACTTAATAACAACACATTGTTTTCAGTATATTTCATTTTTATGGTTACTTTCTATTTATTGCAAATGGTACTGGTTTTTCAATTATATAAATAATATAAAGTTTCTTTTAAAAGTAAACTTAGGTTAAGTTTTTTAAAGGGGGACCACTTCAAAAGACAACATTAAGTAGTTAACAGGGCAGGTGTAGCGATAACGGCAGAAAACATGAAAGCAGTACACAGATGGCTGAAATTTGGGAAATGCTGCTCTATGTCATACTGGCCCTCATAACACAAGTGCTTCTGCCCATTTTGAATCAGTGCTCCTTTGTGGGTCGAGCAAACAGGACAAGTATGTTCTCTGGAACCCTTAACTCTGAGGCTGCAGGATTCCCAGCTGGGCACGTCCCAGACAGGATCTCTTGCACGAGCTACGCTAATGAACATCACGTATTCAAGCTGGCACACAGTTTTATGAACAAGTGTCAGGAGTAGATATTAACAGATGTTTGACTAGGGCAGGGGTCAGCAAACTATGGCTGGTGGGCTACATCCAGTCCAAAGCCTGATTTTGTAAGTAAAGTTTTATTGAACCTCCTGTTTGGTTATATATTGTCTATAGCTACTTTTCCACTAGAAAGGCAGAGTTGAGAAGGTGTGACAGAGACCATATGGGCCAAGAAACCTCATATATTTACTATCTTGCTCTTTACCAAAAAAAAAAAAAAAAAAAGGCCCTGGACTCAGGAGGCCAGACATTGAAATTGAGAAGATCAGGGCCAAGAGAGGGTGTGAGCATAGTTCAAGGGCCAGAGCAATAACTCTGCCAGAAATTAAGTCAGAAACTCCCTCCTGGAACTGGCAGATGGGTAGGAAGAAATCTGAGTGGAAAACTGAAGCAGGAAGAAGGGAAGAGCAAAGCCATGATCAAAACTGGAGAAGCAGAGATGAACAAGGGGCAGGGTAACACCAGAGATAACGGTCTTGCATCTTTTGAAGTCAAGAACCACCCCTATGGGTTGCTATTCTGGGCTTCCCAGTCCTTTGAAAGTTGCTGGCCTTCGCAGCTTAAGGGAGCCATGTCCTTGGGAAACCAGGGGCCCCAGTCATGCCTTGCAGGTGGTATCAACGTGGACCATGATAGGATTGTGATGGTCAGAGATGAGCTTGGGTGGGGAGAGGAAATAACAGACTGTGTTTGGACAAGGGAAAACAGGGTACATCTACTGGGGAGACAGATGACTACTAAGTCGGGACAACTGCGGAGGTCTTATTTAATAGGGTGAGGCGTTTGTGCTAATATAGTAGGCTAAGGGAGATCACTGCCGACATTTGAGCAGGGCAGGCATTCATAAGTCCACTTATTCATGAGGCAGAGATAGTGGGGTGTGACAAAGCTCTACAAAACTATAAGATACTACCTATCTTTAACAATAGTATAAAAGATAAAGTAGATTGGGTTTACTAGAATAGAGGTATTAAAAAATTGGCTATCACCAGTGGTGTGAAAATTTGCTGCAGCCACAGGCTCAACAATACCTGTGACAGCTCTCCTTGCATGTGCTTCGCCTCGTATGCGTGGACGCTTCTACAGGTTAAGCAGAAAGAAGGTTAAGCGATGACCGTGAAGCAACCAATAGTGCTGACTGGGGGGTGAAGGCTAGAGTACAAAGAAGTGAGCTTTGATATAGAGAAACTCACATGAGAGAAACACCGGTATATACTTAAACTAAGCGGCGAGGGGGAGGCAATGTGTAGCTTTTGTTAATTTCCAAAATGTAAATACTCTCACCATAGCTAATTTAAAGCCACTAACTTGATGCCATCAAACAAAAGTTGCAAAGAGATGCACACAGTTGGCTCCTCCAGCAAACCACTGGGAATCTAAGCATGTTGCTCCCAGCAGCTCTTACCTGGATGATGTGAGAGGACGCTGACAGGTCACTCGGATGTCATGCTGCTGAAGCTACTCCTCCCACCCAGTTATGGAGGGAATGAGACCTTACAGCTGACATCCTCAAAAGGTTGTGGAAGAACCTCAGTTTCAGATTTCAGAACAACTTCATTCTGCAGATAAGGAAACTGAGGCTCAGAGCTTTAGAACTGCTCACCTTGGGCTACACTGCAGGGCTGGGATTATGCTTTGTACGAACAGAAACAAATTCTGAAACCAAACAGGGTGTATCTGTAGAGTGAAGAGGTGAAGAGGTAATCCACAAACGGTCAAGCCACATCAAAGTGCAGCTGGTACAGGGCTGGCAAATTACTCCAAGGGTACTCTGGGCAAAGAAGAGAGAAGAAAGGTCACCAGGAAAGCCTCGAAGCTGTGCGCGTGTGTGTGTGTGTGTGTGTACACGACCATGCACCCATGTGCACGTGAACAAGTAGATGTCACAAAGCACTACCAATTGCCACTTCCTGTGTACTGTCAACAGAACGAGACGCCCTAGGCATCTTGAAATTACCAAAAATTAATGTGTGGATTTTAGCCAGTTAATGTCACATACGAAAGGGAATGTTCATACTCTTTTCTCCTTCCAACTGAGGTTTTTTCCTCTCCCTGAATTTTATACATACACACACACACACACACACACACACACACACACACACACAAATTATATATATCTTTTTGGCCGCACCACGCGGCTTGCGGGATCTTAGTTCCCCGACCAGGGATTGAACCAGCGCCCTCAGCAATGAAAGCGCGGAGTTTTAACCACTGAACCGTCAGGGAATTCCCCTGAATTTTATTTTTATCGTTAAAACTTTTAATTTTGCTACGTGCTCACCCTAGCAAATTTTACTGGAAATCAATTCCTTCTCTAAAAACTGTACTTTCGTGCTGGCTTCCTCCAGACTAATAAAACACTTTATCAACTGAAACCTCAAGCAAGCCTCTCGTGCACCTGTCTTCCTCCTTTCTGTCCCCCACCTCCTCACCTTCATCTGAAAAGACATGAACACCCACCTAGCAAGTTCCCTCTGTCATCAGGACCAACAGAGCCTGGGGCAATTCGCCCATGTTACTCCTCCTGCTTACAGAGAAGCCTCCTTTGGCAAGGCAGGACAGCCCTGTGGTTTGTCTGGGAGGTGCTTTTCTTCTGGGTGGCAGATAATGCCTTCTATTCACCAACCGTTCATGCTGCCTCCTTGGCAGCCCTTGGAAACCTCTGGGTGGCAGTGTTTGTTTACCCCCATTTTGTAGGGGGTGAAATTGAGGCACAAGAAGACACTGTTAGGATACACTACAGGAGCAAGATACAAGATAAGAGCTTCGTGGATTAGTTTTTAAAACTTAAGTGATTGCAACAAGAACTGAATCACACCTTAAGACAGCACTGCCTTTCTTCACTTTCTTCACACCTCCTTCACCAGCCGGCTGTGAAGTGAACCTCTACTGAGGGGCAACGCTGGCAGGTTTAAGTTTTCAAATTTGTGTCATTTTGTGCTTTCTGGAGGAGGTATAGTGAGCTTGGATATAGGTGATATGGCGGGAGGGTGGAGACAGTGAAGTAAAGGGAGAGGTTTGTATGATCCAGGCTAAGATAATCAAACTAAGAATAATCAGTCTGGTGGAGGCTGCAGAGAGACTCCAGGAAATGACCCTCAGCTGTGCTCACAGCTCACTGGAAAACTACAGGAATGGCCTCTTTACATCGGGTCTGGCAGGTAGAGAACTCAGGCCTGATGCTGTATAATTATGTAAATACACTCACAGATATATAAACACATACACACATGTATACATAATACATATACATAAAACATATACACATTATTATACATAATTATGTAATTATAATCGAGTTACAAGAGCCTACTATGTTAGGGTGTTTTCAAGACCAGACTTCATTACAAGGGAAAACTGTGAGCCATAAAAATAGTTTTGTCTTGTCCCCAAAGGGATATGTCATTCTGTCTTGCTTTTGCTAATTAAGAGTTGAAAATTGTTGAAATGTTTCTTGTTGGTTAAACTGGAGAGAAGACAATAAAATCCAGTGGAGACTTTGAGAATTAGGATCTACTGAGGTTTATGTGGGAAGGAGAAAGGCTTCATGGACTGTGGCCATGTTTATGATTCCATCAAATCTAGTCAGCCACAGCCCACCACCAGGGCACAGTCAAAACTGCACAAATAACCAAACTTCTATCCTTTGGAAATGATAACATTGGGTCATATTTTCAATGGACAGAACTCACTGCTTAGCTCCATGGCAGTCTACAGTCAAAAGCTTATCATTTAAAATTATCTTCACAGGGTATTAGGACTAGGAAGGTCCTTAAGGAAATCCTTTCATCTCATAAATAAACGACACTGCATTCCAGAGAAGTGATTTGTCCTAAGTTTTTTAGATGAGAAGCCACATCTTCTGAGTCTCCAGATCCTGAATCTTCTTCCCACTCCCATGTCTCTGTTGGCAGCATCCACCCCTGTCAACCCATTAACAGACATAAAAAGCACTGGTGGGGCTTCCCTGGTGGCGCAGTGGTTGAGAGTCCGCCTGCGATGCAGGGGACACGGGTTCGTGCCCTGGTCCAGGAGGGTCCCACATGCCGCGGAGCGGCTGGGCCCGTGAGCCATGGCTGCTGAGCCTGCGCGTCCGGAGCCTGTGCTCCGCAGCGGGAGAGGCCACAACAGTGAGAGGCCCGTGTACCGCAAAAAAAAAAAAAAAAAAAAAAGCACTGGTGTTCCAGGTACCACACCAGCCTCCTCAGGAGGATCTGAGGATCATTGATATGCCCAGCTCTTAACAGGCACCGAGGGCTCCAAGATGAATGGCACACAGTTTCTTCCCTGCTGGAGCTCCCAGACTAGTGAGGGTCACATGGAACTAAACAGCAGACAAGTACAGAATGGGACAAAAATCATTCTAGAAGATTGTGTAAGAAACTGTGGGAGCTCAGAGGAGGGACCATAACCAGCCTTAAGGAAGGTGGGTAGGAACCTGAGCTGAGTCTTGAAAAGAGAGTCAGTACCATCAGGTAGAGAAGGGGGACAAAGGACATTCATCCTGCAGAGAAAACAGCATGAGTGAGGGTGGGAGGCAGTCCAGGTAAGCAGGTTCAGGCTAGGCAACCCCAGGGAATCCAGTTGAGCCAAATCCAGAGAGAAGGCAAACTACGCAGCGACAAATATCTGTAACTCTAAATGGGGCTTCAGTGAGCATGAGGTCAAAGCAAACACGTGCTGGAGCCAAGGAGTCCTAAGTGGGCACTAGGACCAGATAGGAACCCACAGGAGAGAACAGAAGAGGAAGAGAGCCTCCCAGAGAGCCCAGCCCAGGCCTGTGGAGGGAGACATAGAGTCAGTCACGAGATCACCCCCTAGCCCTTCCTGTCCACTGGGACCACGTGTGGTCCGAGCACCAAGGTGGCCTGAGCCATCAGCCAACGAGAGCCTTGCTTCCTTGAGTTGTGAGCGCTCCAGGACTGCAACTGGCCAAGTGGGGAGGTCAGAGCCTAAACTAAACCTGATTCCTGGTAAGTTTTTATAACTGCTATCCTCTTTTCTCTCTCTCCCTGCATCTGCGCGCCCTGACAGAAGTGGAGACAGGATAGCCTGGAGGTTAAGACTGGAGTCAAAGGTTCTGCATTCAAGCCCCACTTAGCTATTTACTAACGGGGTGACCCTTGACAAAGCTGCGTTAAGCTTCCTGATTCAGTTCCCTCATCTAAACTCTTAGAACTGTTAGATTAGATGAGAATGCACAGGAAGTCTTTCGACACAGTGCCTGCCACAAAGGAAGTGTTCTGTGAATGGTGGGTGCTCTCATATTCTATTTAAAAGGTCAGCTGGTTACTATACATAAAATAGGTAAGCAACAGGGATTTACTGTATAGTACAGGGAATTATATTCAATATCTTATAATAACCTATAATGGAATATAATCTGAAAAAATTAACTGAATTATTTTGCTGTACACCTGAAATTAACACAATATTGTACATCAAGTATACTTCAATCAAAAAAAAAAAAAAAAAGCTGGGCGATATTTTAAAGGAACTCCCCCATCAGGCTAGACTTTGTGATGGATTTTCCAAAGACGACAGCAACAAAATCACCCACATGCTCTTCTTATGATGTGACTTTGACACTCCTCCCACAAGAGATGGGGTTCTACGTTCCCTTCCCTTGAATCCAGACAAGACTCGTGGCCACAGTGAAAGTGATACTGTGTGGCTCCCGAAGCTAGATCACATCCTGCCCCTCTTAGGAACGCCTGCTCTTGGAACCAGCCACCATACTGGGAGGACGCACAAGCAACCACACGGAGAGACCACTGTTCCAGCTGACAGCTCCAGTTGAGGTCCCATCCGACAGCCAGCATCAAATCACTGAAGATGTGAGCAAGTGAGCCCTCTGACGTCAAGTCACTCCAGCCTTTGAATCTTCCCAGCAGAGGACCCATACATCACACAGCAGAGGCAAAGCCAACCACTGTGCCCTTTCCAAACTTCTGACCCGGAGAATCTATGAACCTAAAACAGTGGTGGCTTTTTTATGCCACTTAGTTTGGGCTTGTTAAACAGCAGCAACAGATAATCACTATGATTGTTTGAAGGCAATAGAGGGCCATGGAAGAATTTGAGAGTGGTGAAAAGGCAAGACGAAGGTTTCTAGAAGATTAACCTGACTGTAGCGGGTTGAGACTGGTGGCAGGGAGCCCTTGTAAGAAACCACTGATACCATATAGTAGGCTCTATATGATGCAAACCTGAATACTGGGGCAGGGGGAGTGTTTACTGGGAACAGATTAAATGTGCGGATTCAAGAAAAGAGAGTTCAAATGACTGCAAGGTTTGAACTAACGGTGGAACCCCTAACATAATTAGGTTCATCCAGAAAGGGGACTAATTTTTTTCCTGGTGGGCAGTAGGGAAAGAGGAGAGAAAATAAATTCCATTTAAAATATACTGAATCTGCATGATGTTAGGATAATCTAAGAGGAAGTATCAAGCATGAAGTTAGAAATTTAGGACCAGAAGTTCAACACTGGTTTTGTTTAAAACCTTGACAATGGATGAGACTACTTCTGAGATTATGCTGAGAAAAGGTCTTAACCTCAGCCTCTATTTAGGGGTGTAAGAGATGAGTGGGACCAGGTCTGGTCAGTCACAGAGGCAGCGTCCCAGGAGCAGAACATCACAATTAAGTTTTGGAAAGGTATGATCATGATTAATGCCAAATGCAGAGAGGTCAAAGGGACAAAATATTGAGGAAAAAAAGCCGGAACCAAAAAGGAGACTAGGAAGGGACCCAGGGTCAGAGGAGGGCATCTCTGCCCCAACCAAAAGTGGAATCAGATGCACACAAGCGTGAAGAGTGAAATGACTCTTAGCACACCAGAGAGACAATTTCCTACGAGTCTGGAAGGGAAGTGGATGGGAACTATTAAAATGAGATGGTGAAATGCACATTTTAAGGGTATAAAGTGGGTACAGGAGCATCTCCACTTACCAACGTCACAAAGATAAAGCACAGAGTAAATCATCGTAACACGCTCTGAGTTCCCTGGCATTGCAGTAGATCTGACACCTATCTTTCAGCCTTTCAGAGGAACTGTTCTTAGCATTTGTTGAACTCCACAACAGTCCTGCGAGGTAGATATTATCGTTGGATGAGGAAACAAAGGCCACACAGCAAGTCAAAAGCCGAGGCAAGATTAGAACAGGACCTGCCTTCCATGCAGGGAAGGCCAGTTGGCTGGATTCCTTTTGTGTCAGTAATAGGTTCTTTGATCTGTAACACAGAAGAGGCTTGTTTCTGGGGAGGCTGTGAAAATCGATTCATTAACAACCATAAGGTTCTCTAAAACTCCAGAGGGGTATATGGGGGGAAAAAAAAAGGTGCAGCCACCCAGATTCTAGAAACAATAAAAGAAATTCCAAGGACAATGGGGATTCTAAGAACACTGAGGGCGATCAGGGCACTGAGGAAGAGTCAGTCTGGGTAGTAACCAGGAGGAAACAGGCGTTTGGGGAAGGACCTTGGAGCAGTGGCTGTGTGCCAGCTGTTCCTCACACGTCTTCCTTCTGCCTCTTCACTTGGGCAGACGTAGCATGAAAGTGGCTGGGTTGGACTGAGACTCTTGGCCTCCAAGACAGAGCAACTGCGTGACTCCCAGGCTGAGTTGTTGAACAAACGGGCAGTACTATGGAGCAGAGGGGTTCTGGATCAGAGCACCTCAGAGGTCCACAGAAACAGCAGAGGAGGGGTTACGGTTTTGTGAATTGTTACTTGAAATCCCTGGAGAAGTAGCATCGCAGCTCTTCCAATACCACATCTAATTTTTTCTAAAAACTTAAGTTTCTTAATAAAAGTAAAAAGGCAATGATAACATGGTTTGAATAGCAGTTAGGCCCTTATTATACAATAACAGTGATGGAGTTTAAGATAACTGAAGCCAGCATGGGGAAAGTAACAGATATTTATTGAGTGCCTACCATCAGCTATCTCATTTAATATTCATGCCTCCACAAGAGGTACTGGCAGCTCCATTTTACAGAGACAAAACAGAGGCTTAGAAACGTTCAATCCTTTGCCCAAGGCCATAGAGCTGGGCTATGACAGAGCCAGGATTTGAGACCTGACATGCCTCCTTACAGAGCTCATGCTCTTTTCTGTGCATTGCACTGTCTACCTCGAAACAGTTATAAGTTCAACATTAGCCAGGTCTGAACTAATGAGATTTATTGTACCGCCCCAGAGATGGCTGCACCTCAGAACTGGAGAATGTGTAGGGAGGGGCACTTACATTAACATATGCCTGAACTACGCTTGCAATTCACAAAAGAAAGAAGAGACCAGGACCAATTCCAGTGTACGAGAGTTTGTCTCATTCCTCCCCTCCCCAAAGAGCCCTTGCTCAGTACTCTCTGGCTACATTCCAGCTGTCTGAGGGACCCCTCACTGCTCTTGGACCTCCCCCACCATGGTCACTTCATCAACCACTAACTATCCTTCTCCATTCCATCAGAGCCTTGACTCAGTTGGCAAGAGGTGCCAATCTCTGCTAAATTGTTAGCTAATACATTACCCCTTTTACCATACAGGTTTTCATTCAGTTAATATGTACTTTACCACCATAAGGGTAAGAAGGAATGATAATGGTGGCCATCTCAGGCATCCTAGAATACAGATGGAGGAGACAGCTTCTGGGCAAACCTTGCCTTTATTTCTTCAGATAATCAATCAACCAATCAACCAGGTATTAATTTCACCAATACCCATCAATGGTTTAACTATTAGGCAGATTAACTCATTTAATCAGGCAGGTACTATTATTACACCCATTTTACAGAGAGGCAACAGTCACAGAGAGGCTCAATATCCTCCCAAAGCCACACAGCTCATCAGCAACAGAAGGAGGGTTCGAACAAAGGCAACCTACACCCTGCAGCATGCTCTTCACCACTAACCCACATAGTTCTCAAAATGTGATCTGCAGATCCCTAGGATCCCCAACACTCTTTCAGGGGTTCCACAAGGCTAAAACTGTTTTCCTAATAATAGCAAGAAGTCATTTGCCTTTTCACTGTGTTAATATTTGCACAGATGGTGCAAAAGCAATGGTGGGTAAAACTGCTGGAACCTTAACAAGAATCAAGGTAATGGCACCAAACTGTACTAATAATCATCGTATTCTCATTGCTATGATACTCTCAGTAAAGGGGTCCTTAATAAGCAGTAAAAATTATTAATTTTTAATAATCTTGACCCTGGAGGGCTTCCCTGGTGGCGCAGTGGTTGAGAGTCCGCCTGCCGATGCAGGGGACACGGGTTCGTGCCCCGGTCCGGGAAGATCCCACATGCCGCGGAGCGGCTGCGCCCGCGAGCCATGGCCGCTGAGCCTGCGCGTCTGGAGCCTGTGCTCCACAACAGGAGAGGCCACAACAGTGAGAGGCCCGCGTACCGCAAAAAAAAAAAATCTTGACCCTGGAGTACCGATCTTTTAAAATATTCTGTATGACAAAATGGAAAGTACACATAAAGCACTTCTGCATACTGAAGTAAGATGTTGCCTCAAGGCAAGGCATTTGTGTCGTTGTTTGAGTTTTGAGCTGAAATAGCGGCCTTCCTCATAGAACACCATTTTTACTTCAAAGAACCACTGACAGCTATGGCTATTCAAAACTGGGTATCTGACATATTTTTGAAAATGAATGAGGTGAGCCTGCCACTTGAGGAAAACAACTGACAGTATTTGTTGCTAATGATGAAATGTGACCTCTCAAGCAAAAATAAGAATTTGGGGAAACTTGTATTTACCATTATTAGTTTTCAGCTTCCCAGTATTTAAAGATTTTTAGAGATAAGACTGGACATGGTAGTAATGACGGTGATTTTTTGATACTGTATAATACAACATGTCAACATATGGAAGATCTGAATAATCCAGTGAACTAATATTTTCCAAATAACTAATGTATAATGTTACAAAACCCTGCATTAGTAAGAGATTCTCATGTAACAGAATATTAAATTTTATCCATATGGTTTCAGGTACCATACGGCAACTAACCTTTAAGAAACGACTACTTGTCAAGTTTTGGTGCAGTATCAAAAAAGAATATCCATAATTATCTGAAAGGCCTATTGAAATATTCCTCTTTTTTCCAACTATGTATCTGGGTGAGCCCAGACTTTCTTCAAATACTTCAACAAAATAATACATTACATCATAATGAATGCAGAAGCAGATAGGCAAATCTAAATGCCTTCTCTTAAGCAAGATATTAAAGAGATGTACAAAACCATAAAGGTAAAAAAAACCACTACCGTCACTAAATTTTTTGGCTTTATAAAATGCAGTTGACCCTTGAACAACACGGGTTTGAACTGCATGGGTCCACTTATATGTGAATTTTTTTCAGTAGTGAATACTACAGTACTAAACGATCCGTAGTTGGTTGAATCCGCAAATGCAGAACTGCAGTTATGGAGGAACCGAAAGGCGTACATGGAGGGCCGACTGTAAGTTATAAATGCGGATTTTCAACTGTTCAGGGACTCAGTGCCCCTAAGACCTGCATTATCGAGGGTCAACTGTATAGTTATTTTAAATAAAATGTTATTTATGTTAACATGCGATTATTTTATTATTGTTATTTTAAAGTGAACTAATAAATACTTTGAAACTTTCTTAGTTTTAACTTCAGATATGGTAAATATCAAAAGCTCTTCAGAGTCCTCAGTAATTTGTAAGAGCACAGAGGTCCAGAGACCAAAAGTTTGAAAATCACTGTTGTACAGCACAAGACCTAGAAGAAGAGAAGCCAAAAGAATAGACCGTGCATCTGCATCACTTTCCAGGTGAGACAGCGTCATAACTAGCCACCACGAATTTCATGGACTTCTCAGCAAGCAAGTTTCAAGGATCCAATTCCTCATCAGGCTTTATGGCTTAATGAGCATTAAAGATCATTCTCAATTCCTCGCAGTTCCCAGCGAATACCTGCTCTCTCTCCGGCCCTGGGAACGCCTACTCCCCTGGAAGGAGCCATACTGCAGGAGGTACTCCCCTCTGCTCTCTGCCTCCAAGTACCCTATATGCCCTCTTCTAAAGCACCAGGCTCGTCATTCAGATATCTGCTTACGTGACTCTAGGTTGGGAGTCTGAGGCCTTGAAAGCTAGACTTTTGACTTAATTCCAGCACTTTGCTCAGTACTTGGCACACAGAGTGAAACTCAAAAAAGATCCGTTCAATTAATGAAACCAACGGACTCCCCACCATGCACCAAGCAATCTTCCAAAGGCAACCTGACTTCCCCAGGGGAAGGCTGCTGCTGGCTAGCCAAGAGGAACAGTGCAGGGTTTTTGAGGGCTTCTCAGTATGTTATTTAATTGACATTCTGACTCACTATCACATCTCCTGTTAGTTTCATCAGTGTGAATTGTAAACTAAGACGAAATCCAAGGCAAGCTCCCCCCTGCACCCTCCCCATACCGAAAGGCCCTTTCTTTGCAGACACCGGCCTCCCTCTGTGATACAAGTGACACAAGCTCTCTAAAACAAACAAAATGTTTTTAAGCAGCCAGGTTTGAAGAAGAAATTTTTAGTAAAATGACACACAAAGCCAGTTAGAAAATCATTGCTGTAGCCTGAACTGCTATATGATCAGGGACTTCATAACTCAATTAGAGAAAAAGATTTTCCCCCAAAATTTAATGTAAGCAATGTGTGGGAATAAAGGATGTTGAATCAGATAATCCCCTGTGAGCATGACACACAACACAATGTGTATAAGTTATGAAAAATTTTCACATAGCTCAGGATGTTACAGCTTCTTTCTGGAATGCTGCTACTGTCCTGTTAACCCCCCTCACCTCCCCCCTGTCAACGCACAATGTTCTCTTATCCTGTTGTTCATCCTGCCTCTTCCCTTCCTTCTGCCTTTCCTTTTGCTCTACCTAGTTCTGCTGCTTCTCCCTCTATTCACCTAGGAACTGAGGATGTAATACAGCTGACAGAGACAAGACGTTTCACAGCCTTCTTAAGCTCTGCCAAATTAGATGATCTCCTAATTTCCTTATCCCTACAGAGTCAGAAACTTGGAAATCACCTGTTCTCACCCCCTCATTTTACTTGAGAGGAAACAGAAAAATAATGTTAAAGGACTGAAATGCCATACTTCCTCAATTTATTTCTATGTGTTTCAGGAAAACTGACATCAAGGAAAAGGGGGTGCCCATGGGTAAAAGGAGGAAAGAAACTGAGGCATGGTTAAGAAGACTGTCAGCATCCATTCAACACCATTTATTGAGCATTTACTCTGTGCTGGGTGCCAGAGGCCCCTTAGCACAGGCAACAGAGAAAGCCCTAACTGTGTATTAAAAATTTAACAGATATTAAATCAGAGGGCAAGAAGTAAATGCAAACACCGCAAAGGAAAACAAAATAAATACAGTAGGAAAACAGAAAACCTAGCAAGGCTCTCTATGAATGGAACAAGAAAGAAATGGAGGTAAACATAACATATATATTTAGATCGTAGATAAAAATGTATCATCTTTCACTTCAAGGAAAACAGTAAAGACTAAGCAATTTATTCACACTGCAATTTAAGGATTTGTTGAGAAAGACTGCGTACATTCACTACTGGGAAAGAATTTCTGGTGACAATTTAAAAAACCCCACAATAACAATATTCAAGTACTTTTCAGAAAACTCCCTTAACCCCCTCACTTCACCACAAGAGGGTGCACAATTCCTTATTAATACAGTAATCAAAGGAAACCCTCAAGTTCCTCCAGGCAGCTGCCCACCTCTGCGCGGGTATCTCTTCTCCACTCCTGACCCTCAGGGGTAACGAGCATCTGCACAGACTGATGTAGGTTAAACCGTTTTCACCCACATTATCTCATATAATTCTAACACTATCTCTGTCAGGGTGGGAAAGGTGAAAAGTACCAACCCCATTTTAAAGATGAGGAAACACACTCAGAGGCAAAGTGACTTCGCCAAGGGCAGAGGGATAAAAATGTCAGAGCCCAAACTCAAATTAATATCCTCTGATTCCCAAATCCTATATACATTTCCCTCATTTCCCTATAGGAGCATAATCAAAACCCATACCTCAATCATACAGTGCCTCTATCAATCCATTCTACTTTTTCTGAGCAAAGAATCATACACTGGGCAGATAAGGAGGCTTTGCTCACCTCTGCAGTATTAAAGCTCTTTTTTTTAAAGTGTATGTTAACACCTGGCAATTACTTTTATGGGTTTCCAATGAGGTGAGAAGTGCACTGACACTTGTCCACAGTATTCCAGCCAGCATTAACACGGACTAGAATAATTTTAACTGTTGCTTACAACAGGGAAATTAACTATAATCTCAAATGTCTTTGGCCATATCTTATGAGATTCAGGCTAAATAATTCCAAAGGCCCTCTCTCATAAGAAACAGTGTAGCACAGTGGTCAAGGATTTGGGCTTGGCAGCCAGACTGTGTGAGTTCAAATCCAAGTCCTGCCACTAACCTGTGACCTTGGCCAATTATTCAAACCTGGTGTGTGTCAGTCTCCTCTCTGTTCTGTGGAGAGCAGCACCCACTTCACGGTGTAATAACGAAGGTACAGTCACCACACAGAAGAACACGTAACGCAGTAAGCTCTCAAGCTACAAAAGGCAGTCCTTGTTTCAAAAGGACACATAAAATTATTAATTACAGCAGTTATTAAAAGAAAACATTAATTTTATGTGCTTTATGTCACATTGCATTTTATGACAATATGTACACTTGAAAATACATTTAAATCCCTTAATAATCTATATGCACAGCGAATTATATCTAAAAGAATTTAGAGCATAAATATAAATTGCTAAGGAGTATATAGATCTCCTACCTCTGCTTTTGTAACATTGTGTATCTATGGTTAATTCAATGCCAAGTCCATGGACAGGAAAGAAAAGGTAAATTACAGAGTTCCTTTGGGAGGAGATGAAAATCTTTACGCAGCAGAGAGGAAAGATTCCTGCCCTAGAAACCTGAAGACCCAGGTTGTAGTCAAAGCTCTGCTACTAACCAGCACCCCCCTAATTCCACATCCATAGCTACTAAATATCTCTAAAAATCCACCATTTCCTCTTCGTTCCTACTACCAAAATGATAATTCACCCCTTACCAACATGGGCTTCTAACTGACCACAGGAGGGGCTCAACAAGTTACTTAAATGAGTGAATAAATGGGGCTGGGAAGAGTGACACAAAAGGAAAAGACTGCAAAAGCGGGGGCGGGGAGGGGGGAGATAAGTTTACAGACTACATACCTCCACTTTGCTAACACAAGTCCTAGCTCAGCTGACGTGGTAGGGCGCTGGGCTACTCCAGCGAGGGTGGTCTATTAGAATCTCTCCTCCCTCTCAGAAGGCTTTTCTCCGTGGTAGTGTCACAGGATGCTCAGGGACCCCAGACCACCTTTTCCAGTCCTGTTCAGTTTGCCAGATCAAATTCACCAGAGCAGTAAGGCTGGCTGCTCCTACACCTGGCTGAAGTCACTTTGGCACTTCTGTGCCTAAGAAGGCATTGGGCCCAGCTTCGCTAGAGATCATGTGGGCTTGGAGGTGGGGTAGCCCACTCCTTCCAGCTCCTTTCAAGGGCCCCCACAGACCTCTGATCCCCTCCCATTCCAAACATCACACTCCTCCTTTTAAGACTGACCTCTAAGTTCCTGTTTAGTTTGGACACCTCTCTTGCCTGACTCCTGTGGGCAGAGATAATTCCGTGGCTACATCCCAATGAAAGGTGAATACCTTTTACGGCTTTGACCTGAGATTTTATTTGACATCCCATGGGCTCTGGCGCCCCTTCTGGGAACACAACTTCACACACACACAGTACATGCAAGATCATTCCCCATCCGTGTAATGGCACTGTCTTACTGCATCTGAAGGACAAAAGACTACATTGCCTCCTAGGCTCCCTCAGGAATGTTCTCACTTGCTTACCCACTGTGGCTGTTAAATTTTACAGTAAGCAGGCACCTATGTGTCTTGCTCACAACATGAAATTTCCAGCAGGGGGCACCATGAAAGGAGGAATCGTCACCTTCTGAGAGCGGAGTTAAATCAGCTAAACTCTTAGGGTTTTAATTTAGGTTGCAGGGACAGTCTCTGCAAGGTTGGACTGCATGATGTTGGGGACGTGCCTGAGTTTGGCTTCTACGAGACTGTAACTCTTTCTTTTGACCCCGATATGCAAAACTGTGCAATCAGAACTGGGTGACAAATCCATATGAGGAAGGGCCATGATCTCAGCCATCAAAATTAGAACTGGAAAAGCCCTCCCCAGACGTAGGCAGGATAGTTCAGTCATAAATGCCTCCTATACAGGGCTGTGGATACTTCTCTTGGGATTCTAATTTAAAAGCTAACAAGTCTCTCCATGAAAACAGCTTTTCGTGATGTTTAGCATTAATTTTTATTTCTTTTTATATACTGCTTTGATCAGTTCTAAATACATTTTCTCTTTCCATGATGTTTACATCCTTCACATTCTTAGGGACTGTTATCATATCCCCTTTAATCATCCTTTGGCCAAGCTATACATATTTAGCTCCTTTCATCTCTCCTATGTCCTTCCTTCCGCAGTGTTGGCTCCTCTTTAAATTCTTTCTCATCTGTCAACATCTTTCTGGAACTGATGCACACTCTCCCTAAATAAACATTCTAGGTACTCCTTGTTTCCTAAAAGTTCTCCAAAACCTCTTATAATACAAAGAATACTGGAGCAGGAGTAAGTTGTGGTAGTTCTAATCCTGGCTCTCCTCCCAGGCTCAGTTGTCCCCTCCATCAAATAAATGAGAGTGCGACCTCTTCTGATTAGATCAAGAGAACACAAAATATTAAAATCGCTTTGCAGATTTTAAAGTACTGTGTACGAACGATCTGTGCACATATTACTTGCATAATTTTAAAAGCACAAACAAAGAAAAATAAGCTTGGAGACAAGTGTGTCAAATAAGAGTTGTTAAATCTGGTGGTGGCAAAGAGTAAGGTTACATTATTCAATGTATTTGGTGCTTTTTGTTTCAATTTAAGGAACTCATTTATTCATTCAGTATTTACTGAACATCTACTATACCTAAGACAACGGCCTAGATGATATGGGAGAACATAAAACAAGGACAAGGACTTTAAGAAGTTATCATTATCATCCCAAGTTCTTAGGAATTTGGTTTGGATCACATATAATCAGAAAGCTGTTGCTGCTATACCCTTCTTTTTTTTTAAGTATATTTGCCGTAGAATTGCTGTAATTTTGATTATGCTCAACGTCATAATGGGATGAATTCTTCATTATTGCTTTAGAATACATCATAAGAAACAGAATTACTAGGTCAAAGCGTGTGCCCATATTTAAGCTTCAAATTTCCAAACAGTGTGCCAGAAAAGGTGTGTCATTTATACTCTCATCAGCACCCCATTGCCAACATTGGTGTTACCTTTTTTCCCCATCTAATGGACTGCTTTTATAAAACAAAAACATGAGAAAATCTAAAATTCATTTCTACCAACACAAAATATCTCCACTTGCACCTATTTTGGTGTCGCCTTATGGTTGTTAAGTGTTCAGGAGAATCTCTGAGTGCTTATTACTTTCCAGGCAATATACTGGGGATTAGATAAAGGTGAAATATACGTGGACCCTGCCCTTAAAGGCTCATAATCCAGTGAAAAAGATAAACACCAACAATTACAGACACTGTGAGAAGTGCGCCTTCCTTGTGAAGTATGTGTAAAGTACAAAAGCAACACAGAAGAGAAAGCCAGGAGCAGCAGAGAGGAGTCAGGGAGGCTTCAAGGAAGTGGTGACATCTCAGTTGGGTTTTGAAGGATGAGGGGGTCTGGACCAGAGAAGGGAGAATGAAGGAGAGTCACCCAGGCAGAGGATTCTGTTGTGTCTTTGCAGCCAGTATCATCTTCTCCCAGAAAATATTTTTATTGTATAGAGCTTTAGCAATCCAGGTTTAAGCCTCATGGGTAGTTTTATTTTTTTCCATCTCTATCATTTGCAGCTGTATTTCTGTCCACGGAAAAAATAATCAGCAATCTTCCTGCTACTTCATCCAACAATAGAAAGTGCATGATTACTCCTGCTTCCTTCACAGAAGACTTCGTTTTTACAAAAATGGGTAGGAAGCCATTTTGTTGAATACAAACTTTAAAACTTAGATTGTCAACTATAAGACGTTAATGAAAGAAACTGAAGACGACACAAATAAATGGAAAGATATTCCATGTTCTTGTTCTTGGATTGGAAGACTTACTATTGTTAAAATGTCCATACTACCCGAAGCAATATACAGATTCAACGCAATCTCTATCAAAATTCCAAAGACACTTTTCACAAAAATAAAACAAACAACCCTGAAATTTGTATGGAACCACAAAAGACCCTGAATAGCCAAAGGTATCTTGAGAAAGAAGAACAAAGCTGGAGGCATCACATTCCTGATTTCAAATTATATTACAAAGCTATAGTAATCAAAACAGTATGGGGTTAGCATAAAAACAGACACACATGGGCTTCCCTGGTGGCGCAGCGGTTGAGAGTCCGCCTGCCGACGCAGGGGACATGGGTTCGTTCCCTGGTCTGGGAAGATCCCACATGCCGTGGAGCGGCTGGGCCCATGAGCCATGGCCGCTGAGCCTGTGCGTCCGGAGCCTGTGCTCCACAATGAGAGAGGCCACAATAGTGAGAGGCCTGTGTACCGTAAAAAAACAAACAAACAAAAAAACAAACGAACAAAAAAAACAGACACACAGGGCTTCCCTGGTGGCACAGTGGTTGAGAATCTGCCTGCCGGTGCAGGGGACACGGGTTCGAGCCCTGGTCTGGGAGGATCCCACAGAGCAACTAGGTCCGTGAGCCACAACTACTGAGCCTGCGCGTCTGGAGCCTGTGCCCCACAACAAGAGAGGCCGCAACAGTGAAAGGCCCATGCACCGCGATGAAGAGTGGCCCCCGCTTGCCGCAACTAGAGAAAGCCCTCACACAGAAACAAAGACCCAACACAGCCAAAAATAAAAATAAATAAATTTTTTTTAAAAAAGTATAGCATTGTCTGTCCATGTACTTTAAAAAAAAAAAAAGACACATAGATCAATGGAACAGAATCAAGAGCCCAGAAATAAGCCCACACATATATGGTCAATTAATTTACAACAAAGGAGCCAAGAATATACAATAGGGAAAGGACAATCTCTTCAATAAATCGTGCTGGGGAAACTGGACAATCAAATGCAAAAGGATGAAACTGGACATATCTTACACCATACACAAAAATTAACTCAAAATAGATTAAAGACTTGAATGTAAGACCTGAAACCATAAAACTCCTACAAGAAAACATAGCCAGTACATTCCTTGACATCAGTCTTGTTGATGATTTTTAGATCTCACACCAAAAGCAAAAAGAACAAAAGCAAAAATTTACAAGTGGGACTATATCAAACTAAAAAGCTTCTGCACAGCAAAGGAATCCATCAACAAAAGGAAAAAGCAACCAAATGAATGGGAGAAAATATGTGCAAATCATATATGTGAAGAGGGGTTATTGTGCAAAATATATAAAGAACTCATGCAACTCAATAAAAACAATAACAAAAAACCCAAACAATTCTATTAAAAACTGGCAGATGACCCGAACAGACATTTTTCCAAAGAAGACATACAGATGACAAACAGGTACATAAAAAGATATTCAACATCATTATCATTAGGGAAATACAAACCAAAACCACAATGACATATCACTTCATAACTGTCTGAATGGCTGTTATCAAAAAGACAAGAAATAAGTGTTGGAAAAGGGAACCCTTGTGCACTGTGGGTGGGAATGTAAACTGGTGCAGCCACTCTGGAAAACTGCATGGAGGTTCCTCAAAAACTTAAAAATAGAAGTACCTATGATGTGGCAATTCCATTTCTGGGTATTTATCCAAAGAAAACAAAAACACTAATTTGAAAAGCTATCTGCACTCCCACGTTCACTGCAGCATAGTCAAGAAATGGAAACAACCTAAGTGCACCAACAACCAACAGATGAATGGATAAAGACAATATGGGGTGTGTGTGTGTGTGTTTACACACACACACTCAATGGAATATTGCTCAGCCATAAAAAAAAGAATGAAATCTTGGCATTTGCGACAATATGGATGGATCTTGAGGGCATCATGCTAAGTAAAAAACACAAATACCATATGACTTCACTTATATGTGGTGAACATATAAGTGAAAAACAATGTATGTGACAAACATATAAGTAAAAAACCAAGATCATAGATACAGAGAACAGACTGGTGGTTGCCAAAGGTGGGGGTGAGCAAAATGGGTAAAGGGGATCAAAAGGTATGAACTTCCACTTATAAAATAAGTAAGTCATGAGCATGTAATATATAGTATGCTAACTATAATTCATAATATTGTATTCCATATTTGAAAGATGCCAAGAAAGTAAATCTTAAAAGTTCTCATCACAAGATAAAGAAATCTTGTAATTACATATGGTGCTGGATGTTAACTACACTTCTTGTGGTGATCATTTCACAATATATACAAATATCGAATCATTATGTTGTGTACCTGAAACTAATATAATGTTATATGTCAGCTATACTGCAATTTGAAAAATTAAATTTAAGCTTTAAGAGGATATTTAATCCTTAAAGGTCCTTAAATAGTTTCTCAAGTAACATGGGAAGGTATACAAATGAGATAAATAACTTTCTATTCCTACAAAAATAAATCAACTGGATCTACACAAAATCCAACTTAAAAATAGTATAAAAAAGCATAAGAATTTATTAATGGCATCAGATAATTTTCAAATAATAAAATCACACCTAAAAGCTGCCCTTTTACGTGTTTTCTTATGTCATTAGTAGCAGATATAAATACCCACGCCCGGGATTTAACTGTTCTGAAAAACAGACTTTTGCAGAATATGGATTTTAGCAGCACACTTGGGGGGGGGGGGGCAACTGAAACTGTACTAGTTAAAAGCCTCTAACTTATCCCAGAATTTTCAAAGTCCAAAACACCTCTCTAGGTCACTAATCCGCCAGTGTTTACATTACAGAGGATTTAAATAGAATTGGCAGAAAATCACATACAAAGGGGCCTCTGGTCCCTTATCAATTATTAGAAAATGGCTTATTAATTACTTTATTATTTTCTTTTAAATTTAAGCCTTTCAAATTGTGCCTATGGCTCAAATATCTTCCTAAATGCTTTGTTATCAAAGGCAAACAGATCTTCCCCTGAATCTAAATGACAGCCTGGCTTTCTCCACCACCTGCTGGAATGCACCTGAGCTTGGCCAGGAGCAGAGGCTTATCTCTGATGCTGCGCCTGTGATGGGCACAGCTTCTCCAGCCAGGGAGCTATAGGGGAAGGCTCTAACCCCTGAGTCCAGGTAAGCCACCACACGGAGCTTCGGTTTCTGTCCAGCCCCACGATGCAGCCCAAATGCAGCTAAGGCTCCAGGCCATCTGCTACTGGGCCCAGGATTGACAAGTCACGCTTGTGTTCAGGTATGGAAAATTACCAGTTGTCCAATCTTTATTAAAGTAAAGATACTGGGGCTTCCCTGGTGGCGCAGTGGTTAAGAATCCATCTGCTAATGCAGGGGACACAGGTTCGAGCCCTGGTCTAGGAAGATCCCACATGCCACGGAGCGGCTGGGCCCATGCGCCACAACTACTGAGCCTGCACTCTAGAGCCCGTGAGCCACAACTACTGAGCCCACGAGCCTGGAGCCCGTGCTCCGCAACAGGTGAAGCCCGCACACTGCAATGAGGAGTGGCCCCCGCTCGCCACAACTAGAGAAAGCCCGTGCGCAGTAACAAAGACCCAATGCAGCCTAAAATAAAAATAAATATTTTTTTTAAAAAAGTAAATATATCACTCAAATTTGTCTGTTTGGTGTTTTCCTACCTTTTTTCTTTTTTCCAATTGTCAAAAAGCAAATGGAATCCTCACACACAGAATTCCCACATTAAGCCCACGCAATTTAGACTGACTTGAAAAACAGATCGCTTGGTTTGTTTGTAAATTTAGAAGGATAAATGTCACATGAGGTGAAAAATAAAATATGTACCTATTTATAAGTTCACAGTTTAATCAACAAGCACCTACTATATGCTGGCTAAGGATACTGAAAGACACGTTTCCCATCTCAAAACGCTCACAGTCTGGTACAGACCAGCACCATTTTCTTCTTTGCATTTAATTTCTATCTGTTGGGTTGCCAATAGAACAAGACTAAGCTAATTATTATATTAATCTAATAATATATTTATTATCCGATTTATTTAGCTTCTAATTACAAGCATCATCATTTGAAGTTTTTTTTTCAGTTTTATACTAATAAGTGTAATAGCTAAAACTGAATGCCTACTCTGTGCCAAACATCAAACGAACCCATGTTCTGTTCTGTATATCATCAAGCACAATCCTTTGAGCTAGCTATTCTTATCACTGCCTCCTTACAGGTGAGGAAACCAAGCTCAGAGCCACAGATGAGTTGCCTAGTCTTACGCCTAGTAAGAGGTACAGCCAGGATATAAACTCAGGTCTGCCCAATCAGAGCTTAGGCTCTTAACTACCAAGTTTTGTGGCCTCCACTTACTCAAGCATCTGGCAAAATTAGTTGCAAATGGAAAGAATTGGGGGATATTTTCTGAGGAATTGTTCTATCATAGGCACATGGGCAAAATACAATAGCCTCTTGGAGATAAGTTCAGAAAACTATTGGTGAGCCTCACCCACCAGATGGCACACAGCAGAAGCAAGAAGAACTACAATTCTGCAGCCCGTGGAACGAAAACCACATTCACAGAAAGAGACAAAATGAAAAGCCAGAGGACTATGTACCAGATGAAGGAACGAGACAAAACCCCCGAAAAACAACTAAATGAAGTGGAGATAGGCAACCTTCCAGAAAAGGAATTCAGAATAGAGATAGTGAAGATGATCCAGGACCTCGGAAAAAGAATGGAGGCAAAGATCGAGAAGATGCAAGAAACGTTTAACAAAGACCTAGAAGTATTAAACAACAAACAAACAGAGACAAACAATACAATAACTGAAATGAAAACTATACTAAAAGGAATCAATAGCAGAATAACTGAGGCAGAAGAACAGATAAGTGACCTGGAAGACAGAATGGTGGAATTCACTGCTGAGGAACAGAATAAAGAAAAAAGAATGAAAAGAAATAAAGACAGCCTAGGAGACCTCTGGGACAACATTAAACTCACCAACATTCGCATCTCAGGGGTCCCAGAAGGAGGAGAGAGACAGAAAGGACCCAAGAAAATATCTGAAGAGATTATAGTCGAAAACTTCCCTAACATGGGAAAGGAAATAGCCACTCAACTCCAGGAAGTGCAGAGAGTCCTAGGCAGGATAAACCCAAGAAGAAACACGCCAAGACACACAGTAATCAAATTGACAAAATTAAAGACAAAGAAATATTATTGAAAGCAACAAGGGAAAAATGACAAATAACATAGGAGGCAACTCCCATAAGGGTAACAGCTGATTTCTCAGCACAAACTCTACAAGCCAGAAGGGAGTGGCATGATATATTTAAAGTGATGAAAGGGAAGAACCTACAACCAAGATGACTCTACCCAGCAAGGATCTCATTCAGATTCGATGGAGAAATCAAAAGCTTTACAGACAAGCAAAAGCTAAGAGAATTTAGCACCACCAAACCAGCTCTACAACAAATGCTAAAGGAACTTCTCTAAGTGGGAAATACAAGAGAAGAAAAGGACCTACAAAAACAAACCGAAAACAATTAAGAAAATGGTAATAGGAACATACATATTGATAATTACCTTAAATGTGAATGGATTATATGCTCCAACCAAAAGACACAGGCTCGCTGAATGGATACAAAAACAAGACCCATATATTTGCTGTCTACAAGAGACCCACTTCAGACCTAGAGACACATACAGACTGAAAGTAAGGGGATGGAAAAAGGTATTTCATGCAAATGGAAACCAAAAGAAAGCTGGAGTAGCAATTCTCATATCAGACAAAATAGACTTTAAAACAAAGACTATCAGAAGAGACAAAGAAGGACACTACATAATGATCAAGGGATCAATCCAAGAGGAAGATATAACAATTGTAAATATTTATGCACCCAACATAGGTGCACCTCAATACATAAGGCAAATACTGACAACCATAAAAGGGGAAATCGACAGTAACACATTCATAGTAGGGGACTTTAACACCCCACTTTCACCAATGGACAGATCATCCAAAATGAAAATAAATAAGGAAACACAAGCTTTAAATGATACATTAAACAAGATGGAGTTAATTGATATTTATAGGACATTCCATCCAAAAACAACAGAATACACATTTTTCTCAAGTGCTCATGGAACATTCTCCAGGATAGATCATATCTTGGGTCACAAATCAAGCCTTGGTAAATTTAAGAAAATTGAAATTGTATCAAGTATCTTTTCTGACCACAACGCCATGAGACTAGATATCAATTACAGGAAAAGATCTGTAAAAAATACAAACACATGGAGGCTAAACAATACACTACTTAATAATGAAGTGATCACTGAAGAAATCAAAGAGGAAATCAAAAAATACCTAGAAACAAATGACAATGGAGACACAACGACCCAAAACCTGTGGGATGCAGCAAAAGCAGTTCTAAGGGGGAAGTTTATAGCAATACAATCCTACCTTAAGAAACAGGAAACATCTCGAATAAACAACCTAACCTTGCACCTCAAGCAATTAGAGAAAGAAGAACAAAAAAACCCCAAAGCTAGCAGAAGGAAAGAAATCATAAAAATCAGATCAGAAATAAATGAAAAAGAAATGAAGGAAACAATAGCAAAGATCAATAAAACTAAAAGCTGGTTCTTTGAGAAGATAAACAAAATAGATAAACCACTAGCCAGACTCATCAAGAAAAAAAGGGAGAAGACTCAAATCAATAGAATTAGAAATGAAAAAGGAGAGGTAACAACTGACACTGCAGAAATAAAAGAGATCATGAGAGATTACTACAAGCAACTCTATGCCAATAAAATGGACAATCTGGAAGAAATGGACAAATTCTTAGAAATGCACAACCTGCCAAGACTGAATCAGGAAGAAATAGAAAATATGAACAGACCAATCACAAGCACTGAAATTGAAACTGTGATTAAAAATCTTCCAACAAAGAAAAGCCCAGGACCAGATGGCTTCACAGGCGAATTCTATCAAACATTTAGAGAAGAGCTAACACCTATCCTTCTCAAACTCTTCCAAAATATAGCAGAGGGAGGAACACTCCCAAACTCCTTCTACGAGGCCACCATCACCTTGATACCAAAACCAGACAAAGATGTCACAAAGAAAGAAAACTACAGGCCAATATCACTGATGAACATAGATGCAAAAATCCTCAACAAAATACTAGCAAACAGAATCCAACAGCACATTAAAAGGATCATACACCATGATCAAGTGGGGTTTATTCCAGGAATGCAAGGATTCTTCAATATACGCAAATCTATCAATGTGATAAACCATATTAACAAACTGAAGGAGAAAAACCATATGATCATCTCAATAGATGCAGAGAAAGCTTTTGACAAAATTCAACACCCATTTATGATAAAAACCCTGCAGAAAGTAGGCATAGAGGGAACTTTCCTCAACATAATAAAGGCCATATATGACAAGCCCACAGCAAACATCATCCTCAATGGTGAAAAACTGAAAGCATTTCCACTAAGATCAGGGACAAGACAAGGTTGCCCATTCACACCACTCTTATTCAACATAGTTTTGGAAGTTTTAGCCACAGCAATCAGAGAAGAAAAGGAAATAAAAGGAATCCAAATCGGAAAAGAAGAAGTAAAGCTGTCACTGTTTGCAGATGACATGATCCTATACATAGAGAACCCTAAAGATGCTACCAGAAAACTACTAGAGCTAATCAATGAATTTGGTAAAGTGGCAGGATACAAAATTAATGCACAGAAATCTCTGGCATTCCTATATACTAATGATGAAAAATCTGAAAGTGAAATCAAGAAAACACTCCCATTTACCATTGCAACAAAAAGAATAAAATATCTAGGAATAAACCTACCTAAGGAGACAAAAGATCTGTATGCAGAAAATTATAAGACACTGATGAAAGAAATTAAAGATGATACAAATAGATGGAGAGATATACCATGTTCTTGGATTGGAAGAATCAACATTGTGAAAATGACTCTACTACCCAAAGCAATCTATAGATTCAATGCAATCCCTATCAAACTACCACTGGCATTTTTCACAGAACTAGAACAAAAAATTTTGCAATTTGTATGGAAACACAAAAGACCCCGAATAGCCAAAGTAATCTTGAGAACGAAAGAAGGAACTGGCGGAATCAGGCTCCCAGACTTCAGACTATACTACAAAGCTACAGTTATCAAGACGGTATGGTACTGGCACAAAAACAGAAAGATAGATCAATGGAACAGGATAGAAAGCCCAGAGATAAACCCACGCACATATGGTCACCTTATCTTTGACAAAGGAGGCAGAAATGTACAGTGGAGAAAGGACAGCCTATTCAATAAGTGGTGCTGGGAAAACTGGACAGCTACATGTCAAAGTATGAAATTAGATCACTCCCTAACACCATACACAAAAATAAGCTCAAAATGGATTAAAGACCTAAATGTAAGGCCAGAAACTATCAAACTCTTAGAGGAAAACATAGGCAGAACACTCTATGACATAAATCACAGCAAGGTCCTTTTTGACCCACCTCCTAGAGAAATGGAAATAAAAACAAGAGTAAACAAATGGGACCTAATGAAACTTAAAAGCTTTTGTGCAGCAAAGGAAACCATAAAGAAGACCAAAAGACAGCCCTCAGAATGGGAGAAAATATTTGCAAATGAAGCAACTGACAAAGGATTGATCTCCAAAATTTATAAGCAGCTCATGCAGCTTAATAACAAAAAAACAAACAACCCAATCCAAAAATGGGCAGAAGACCTAAATAGACATTTCTCCAAAGAAGATATACAGAGTGCCAACAAACACATGAAAGAATGCTCAACATCACTAATCATGAGAGAAATGCAAATCAAAACTACAACGAGATATCATCTCACACCAGTCAGAATGGCCATCATCAAAAAATCTAGAAACAATAAATGCTGGAGAGGGTGTGGAGAAAAGGGAACCCTCTTACACTGTTGGTGGGAATGTAAATTGATACAGCCACTGTGGAGAACAGTATGGAGGTTCCTTAAAAAGCTACAAATAGAACTACCATATGACCCAGCAATCCCACTACTGGGCATATACCCTGAGAAAACCATAATTCAAAAAGAGTCATGTACCAAAATGTTCATTGCAGCTCTATTTACAATAGCCCAGAGATGGAAACAACCTAAGTGTCCATCATCGGATGAATGGATAAAGAAGATGTGGCACATATATACAATGGAATATTACTCAGCCATAAAAAGAGACGAAATTGAGCTATTTGTAATGAGGTGGATAGACCTAGAGTCTGTCATACAGAGTGAAGTAAGTCAGAAAGAGAGAGACAAATACCGTATGCTAACACATATATATGGAATTTAAAAAAAAAAAAGTCATGAAAAACCTAGGGGTGAAACAGGAATAAAGACACAGACTTACTAGAGAATGGACTTGAGGCTATGGGGAGGGGGAAGGGTAAACGGTGACAAAGCGATAAAGAGGCATGGACATATATACACTACCAAACGTAAGGTAGATAGCTAGTGGGAAGCAGCCACATAGCACAGGGAGATCAGCTCGGTGCTTTGTGACCGCCTGGAGGGGTGGGATAGGGAGGGTGGGAGGGAGGGAGACGCAAGCGGGAAGAGATATGGGAATATATGTATATATATAACTGATTCATTTTGTTGTGAAGCTGAAACTAACATACCATTGTAAAGCAATTATACTCCAATAAAGATGTTAAAAAAAAAAAAAAAAAACAAGACCCATATATATGCTGTCTACAAGAGACCCACTTCAGACCTAGGAACACATACAGACTGAAAATGAGGGGAAGGAAAAAGATATTCCATGCTAATGGAAATCAAAAGAAAGCTGGAGTAGCAATTCTTGTATCAGATAAAATAGACTTTAGAGAATGATACAAGAGACAAGGAGGGACACTACATAACGATCAAGGGATCAATCCAAGAATAAGATATAACAATTATAAATACATATGCACCCAACATAGGAACACCTCAATACATAAGGCAACTGCTAACAGCTATAAAAGAGGAAATCAACAGTAACATAATAATAGTGGGGGACTTAACACCTCTCTTACACCAATGGATAGATCATCCAGACAGAAAATTAATAATGAAACACAAGTTTTAAATGACACAACAGACCAGATAGATTTAATTGACATTTATAGGACATTCCATCCAAAAACAGCAGATTACACTTTCTTCTCAAGTGCACATGGAACATTCTCCAGGATAGATCACATCTTGGATCACAATTCAAGCCTTGGTAAATTTAAGAAAATTGAAATCATATCAAGCATCTTTTCTGACCACAACGCTATGAGATTAGAAATAAATTAAGGGGAGAAAAACATAAAAAACACAAACACATGGAGGCTAAACAATACATTACTAAATAACCAAGAGATCACAGAAGAAATCAAAGAGGAACTCAAAAAATACCTAAAGACAAATGACACCAAAAACACGATAATCCAAAACCTCTGGGATGCAGCAAAAGCAGTTCTAAGAGAGAAGTTTATAGCAATACAATCCTACCTCAAGAAAAAGAAAAAATCTCAAATAAACAATCTAACCTTATATCCAAAGGAACTAGAGAAAGAAGAACAAACAAAACCCAAAGTTAGTAGAAGGAAAGAAATCATAAAATCAGAGCAGAAATAAATGAAATAGAAACAAAGAAAACAATAGCAAAGATCAATAAAACTAAAAGCTGGTTCTCTGAAAAGATAAATAAAACTGATAAACCTTTAGCCAGACTCATCAAGAAAAAGAGGGAGAGGACTCAAATCAATAAAATCAGAAATGAAAAAGGAGATGTTACAACAGACACCACAGAAATACAAAGCATCCTAAGACACTACTACAAGCAACTCTATGCCAAAAAAGTGGACAACCTGGAAGAAATGGACAAATTCTTAGTAAGTTATAATCTTCCAAAACTGAACGAGGAAGAAACAGACAATATGAACAGAACAAAGTTGAAACTGTGATTAAAAATGAAATTGAAATTGAAACTGTGATTAAAAATCTTCCAACAAACAAAAGTCCAGGACTGGAGGGTTTCACAGGTGAATTCTATCAAACATTTAGAAGAGCTAACACCCATCCTTCTCAAACTCTTCCAAAAAATGGCAGAGGAAGTAACACTCCCAAACTCATTCCACGAGGCCACCATCACCCTGACACCAAAACCAGACAGAGATACTACAAAAAAAGAAAATTACAGACCAATATCACTGATAAATATTGATGCAAAAATCCTCAACAAAATACTAGCAAACAGAATCCAACGACACATTAAAACGATCATACACCGTGCTCAAATGGGATTTATCCTTGGGATGCAAGGATTCTTCAATATATGCAAATCAATGAATGTGATACACCATAGTAACAAACTGAAGAATAAAAACCATATGATCATCTCAAAAGATACAGAAAAAGCTTTTGACAAAATTCAACACCCATATATGATAAAAACTCCAGAAAGTGGGCATGGAGGGAAGCTACCGCAACACAATAAAGGCCATATACAACAAACCCACAGCAACCATTATTCTCAATGGTGAAAAACCTAAAGCATTTCCTCTGAGATCAGGAACAAGAAAAGGATGTTCACTCTCACCACTATTATTCAGCATAGTTTTGGAAGTCCTCGCCATGGCCATCAGAGAAGAAAATGAAATAAAAGGAAGACAAATTGGAAAAGAAGTGAAACTGTCACTCTTTGCAGATGACATGATACTATACATAGAGAATCCTAAAGATGCCACCAGAAAACTACTAGAGCTAATCAATGAATTTGGTAAAGTGGCAGGATACAAAATTAATGCACAGAAATCTCTTGCATTCTTACACACTAACAACGAAAGGTCAGAAAGAGAAATTAAGGTAACAATCCCACTCACCACTGCAACAAAAAGAATAAAATACCTAGGAATAAACCTACCTAAGGAGGTAAAAGACGTATACTCAGAAAACTATAAGACACTGATGAAAGAAATCAAAGATGACACAAACAGATGGAGAGATATATACCATGTTCTTGGATTGGAAGAATCAATATTGTGAAAATGACTATACTACCCAAAGCAATCTACAGATTCAATGCATCCCTATCAAATTAGCAGTGGCATTTTTTACAGAACTAGAACAAAAAATCTTAAAATTTGTATGGAGACACAAAAGACCCCTAACAGCCAAAGCAGTCTTCAGGGAAAAAAAACAGAGCTGGAGGAATCAGCCTCCCTGGCTTCAGACTATACTACAAAGAAGCTATGTAATCAAGACAATATGGAACTGACACAAAAACAGACATATAGATCAATGGAACAGGACAGAAAGCCCAGAGTTAAACCCACGCACCTATGGTCAACTAATCTATGACAAAGGAGGCAAGGACATACAATGGAGAAAAGACAGTCTCTTCAACAAGTGGTGCTAGGAAAACTGGACAGCTACATGGAAAAGAATGAAATTAGAACACTCCCTAACACCACACACAAAAATAAACTCAAAATGGATTAAAGACCTAAATGTAAGACCAGACACTATAAAACTCTCAGAGGAAAACATAGGAAGAACACTCTCTTGACATAAATCACAGCAAGATCTTTTTTGATCCACTTCCTAGAGTAATGGAAATAAAAATAAACCAATGGGACCTAATGAAACTTAAGAGCTTTTTCAAAGCAAAGGAAACTACAAACAAGATGAAAAGACAACCCTCAGAATGGGAGAAAATATTTGCAAACGAATCAACGGACAATGGATTAATCTCCAAAATATACAAACAGCTCATGCAGCTCAGTATTAAAAAAAACAAACAACCCAATCCAAAAATGGGCAGAAGACCTAAATAGACGTCTCCAAAGAAGACATACAGATGGCCAAGATGCATATGAAAAGCTGCTCAACATCACTAATTATTAGAGAAATGCAAATCAAAACTACAATGAGGTACCACCTCACACCAGTTAGAATGGGCATCATCAGAAAATCTACAAACAACAAATGCTGGAGAGGGTGTGGAGAAAAGGGAACCCTCTTGGACTGTTGGTGGGAATGACTGATATAGCCACTATGGAGAACAGTATGGAGGTTCCTTAAAAAACTAAAAATAGAATTACCATATGACCCAGCAATCCCACTACTGGGCATATACCCAGAGAAAAGCATAATTCAGAGAGACACATGCACCCCAGTGTGCACTGCAGCACTATTTACAATAGCCAGGTCATGGAAGCAACCTAAGTGTCCACTGACAGACGAATGGATAAAGAATATGTGGTACATATATACAATGGAATATTACTCAGCCATAAAAAGCAATGAAATTGGGTCATTTGTAGAGACGTGAATGCATCTAGAGACTGTCACACAGAGTGAAGTAAGTCAGAAAGAGAAAAACAAATATCATATATTAACGCATATATGTGGAATCTAGAAAAATGGTACAGATGAACCAGTTTGCAAGGCAGAAATAGAGACACAGATGTAGAGAACAAACGTATGGACACCAAGCGGGGAAAGTGGTGGGGAGGGGGGTGTGGCGGTGGTGGGATGAATTGGGAGATTGGGATTGACATGTATACAATAATATGTATACAACAGATAACTAATAAGAACCTGCTATATAAAAAATAAATAAAATTCAAAAATTCAAAAAAAATAAAGGAAACTATTGGTTTGCAAACATCTTACCAGCTCATGAATGAGGGCATAAACCAAACAGTAACATATGCCAACAGAAGTACAATTGTGAAGGTACTGATTATATTTTGTTTATTAAACTTCTTAAATCCCAAGATCCTGGACTTTTTTTTTCGTTTTTTTTAAATTGAAGTAGAGTTGATTTACAATGTTGTGCCCATCTCTGCTGTGCAGCAAAATGACTTGGTTCCAAGATCCTGGACTTTTAGACTCAACTTCATTTCTTTCCTTTTCAGGATCCATGGGCTAATGCGTCTGACTGATAAACACATAATGAAAGAATGAATTGGTATCAATAGCAAGCAGTACTTTGTACCATGAATAACTGCTATTTGTCATTGTCAAGAAAACCTGGAATTCACGCTGGACAGAATTCTGGGCCCCATGAGATTCCAGATAAGGAGGACTCATAACCCAGAATAGAAAGCCATGGGAAGGTTTTCAAGATCCAATCATAAGGATTACAAAAATAACAATATTTAGGTCTGGCTTTATGGGCATGTGACCTGTGCAGTCACACAGGTCCTGTGCTCAGAAGGGCCCCCAACACTTGGTTTAATGCTCTCCTGTCACCACGCAGAAATTCTTAATATTTTGTCTTTGAATTTGTGTTTTGTAAGTAAAGTCCAAAGGAATGATGGAGCGTGTGTGAGCAGGAGACATATGTAATGTGCGTGTTGCCACTCTTTGTCTCCCTCTTTGCATAGAGCATTTGTGGTGCCCTTTAAGCAGAGATTTCTGGTGGGCCCACCACATGTGCGAGTTCAGCAAGACTCAGAGCAAGTACAAGGCAAGGATGTGATGTCTTCACATCGCAGTAAGTGGAGGTAAAGCCCCAAGACGTCACTTTTTCCACTGGAACCAGAACTTGCTTGGAACATAGAGAGAAGGCAAAGGCATTCTAAGAAACATGAATGACCAGTGAAGGACTACAGTATCCTTTCTTACACACATTACTTTCTCATGGCAAGCCAAGCACTTACACTGAAAGGATGATGGTAAAAGGAAAGGAAAAGATAGGGCAATCCATAGTCCCTTTTCCATTAATCCTTACTATCAGTAAGCCACATGTAGAGTACTGGTAGAATGTGCACACATTAAGTGAAATAAAAACAGCTGAGTTAGTTTGGTGCAGTATTTCCACTGTTCTAGTAAGAACAATGTATGAGCTACAAAATACAAATTGTATAATTCTGCTGATTTCACATATGAGTTAAATACACATATTTACATTTTAAACTGGCATTGCAAGATACAAAAGTCAACAGTAAAATTCATAATAATAATGAAAATCTTTAATATTCCTTCACTTAGAATGACATTAAATTGCAAATAAAAAATACATCATGACAAGTCAAGGTAGAGAACATGGAAGAAAGGAAAAAGCTTTATATTTTAGTACTTGTAATGACACTTTTTCCTGTTTGTTTTTTTTTTGATCAGGAGACCCCACATTTTCATTCTGTATTTTACCCCACAAATTATATAGCAGCCTTGACAACAGTAACAGGCGAAAAAATTAATTTATGATTAATTCACTGCCTGCTTCCAATCGAACTTCAAATCAAACGATCAAAGACTAGATACTTCAACAATAAAGCAAAAAAAAAAAAAAAAAGTATTACTGCTTGGAATTCTGAGTGTGGTGAAACCAACCCATCAACACATACACACAACCTCCTTCACCATGTGCAGCAACCCAGGTATTCACCCTGAAATGGAGGAAAGAGGTTTTCACATCAAGTCAGTTACCAATACTTCTCCCAGTGCCCAAGACTGTGCCTCAGGGCTTTCCTGTGAGGGAAGAACATGCAGATAGGACAAGTGGTATAAACGATCCATTTGCAGTGCAAATCTCTGTATGACACAAGCAGCCTCAGACTTCAGCAATGACTTATTGCTCATGTGCACTTGTCATATTTGGCACCTTACATGAGAGAGAGAACTCCTTATGCTCGATGGACATTTTAAGATTTAATAAACCACCTAGAGAGGTGGGATAGGGAGGGTGGGAGGGAGATGCAAGAGGGAGGGGATATGGGGATAGATGTATACATATAGTTGATTCACTTTGTGATACAGCAGAAACTAACACAACATTGTAAAGCAATTATACTACAATAAAGATGTTTAAAAAATGATTTAAAAAAGATTTAATAAGCACAAGCACTTTCATATACAGTCTTATTTTATTCCTACCACAGCCATGTGAGGGGCTCAGGAAAAGCAGATTTTAATAACATTTTTATTGTCAGTATTCCAATGATAAAAGTAATGTTGCTTTTAATGTTCCTGACCTGGGTAGTGGTGACATGGGTATTCACTTTAGACTCATTCTTTAAATTTCATATATGTGTTTTATGTACTTTTGGGTATGATAGAGTCTGCAACAAAAAACAAAAGGTAATAAATGTTCAGTGTAGGAATTAGAAAAGAAGGCTATAAATCTCCCATAATCCCATCAAAGGAAACTATTAACAACTTGATACTTTCCCTTCTTTGTTGTTATAAAATTGGAATACTGTTTTCCGTGATGTCTCTTTTTCTTCAACATACCATATTTTTATACAGTATTAAAAATTCAACATAGTATTTCTTAGCAAAGATAAACCCTAGTGTATTTAACCAATTCCCTATCGTTGGATATTCAGGGTGTATCTAACAACTTATTTCCAAAATTACCAGAGGGCACTTATCTCTCTTGCAGGGAAAAGGAACAGCTCATGGAGGTTGACAACCTTACCACTGCTGTGTGCAGAGCCAGGAGATACTCACTGGGTCGGAGGCTTGTTCCTCTCCATATGCTGCTCTACACTTCCTCTGATCACAAAGGTTTAACCTGACAAATTAAAGGGGATAATAGTGAAAGACAACGCATCCCTGACCCTTTCCCATGAACTCTCGCCCCCTAAAATGGGGCACAGTCCACCAAGTTCAGGGTTGAGATCAGGAGGGATGTGTTTCTGCGGTGTCTGGTCTGAGATGAAGGGCCCCATCGCTGTCCCCCTGAGGTGTACTGCCTAGGCCCAAACAGTTCCTTGGGAGACCAGGCAGGGAGAATAAACTTTTCGAAGGTACAAGGTTGCAGGGTTCGAGGTTAGTAGGGAGGTTCTATAAATATTTACTGAACAAAACTCTGTCTGTTAACTGGTGACACAGAGCAAGGTGTGGTTTTCCTTCCTGCCCCCAGAGGCGGCTGGGAAAGTTGGTCTGACAAACTAGTGGGAAGTGCTGCCTGGCCAAGATGGAACCAAGACACAGAAGAATGCTGAACATGATTCAGGAAATGAAGTGAGTCCAACCATCTTCTGTCTGCCCTCTCCCCCGAGCCTCCGCAACTCCCACCTCTGGTCACTGAAGCCGGAAACCATAGAGGAGAAGACACTCATAAACAAAACACTGGTCACAAAAATGAGAGCCTGCAGGAGCTGACCAAACAAATAGCTCTGGTTGCAGTACACAGTTTAGCTGTTTCCCAACAGGTTGAAATATCACTGGCACCATTTAATACTGCAAATGCCACTGGGTGGCAATAAAAATGAGCTGTGGGAGGCTGTACATAGAAAAAAGTCCTAGCCTACCTCTGGTTTGGTGGGTGGTCTTAAAGTTTTCTTTTTGGCAAGGCCACGTCCATTCCTTTACAATCCTTGCTAACTGAAGGAGCCAAGAACCTACTTTTAGTAAGATGACCTTCCTTCAGGAAGAACCACAACTAAACCACTCTAGACTTAAGACAAATCTATCCTAACATCTAGGGACTCCAGAGACAGTGGTTCCAAAACCTACTGGAAAATGCAAAAATGTTTAGCTACAGTTTACTAGGAAATCCACCTCCCATTGCCAGTCAATTCTAATCTAATCCCTGATTCTTAAAAAAAAAAAAAAAAAAAGCCCATTTTTCATATAACTTAAAATATAATCTATGTGGCATGACAAATTTTGCTTGGGGACATCCAGAGTCAGTGGGGGCCTTCAAAGGGATAGGAAGCCACCTTCCAGAGCCGCCGAAGCCCAAGTGCACCTGACTGCTCACAGCAACCGCGGACGTAAAACCTGCTGGCTCCAAACATCAGTGATCTCAAAGGCAGATGCTCCCAGTGGCAGGCGCTGCTCTGTCGTGGAGCTGCTTCTCACATGAGCAACTCCATGTCCTCCCAGGAGCAGCAGAGATTGATGATTCATTATTGTCCTGAGCAGTACTGGGGTGTCCAGCTAGAGTATCATCATTCAGAAGGATTAGTCTTTTTAGCACGGGAACCCTAGCTCAAACTGAATGTCTCTCCCTTCTGGATCAAAAAAAGCCAGCTCTCACGAACATGGGTATGAGACATAATTTGATTAATAAGCTTTGTGGGCCTCTATGAGGAAGACTGTATATGGGAGTGGAGTAGAAGTGAGGATAAATCCAGCAAGAAGTATATAACATATTATGCAAGCAAGATACCTATTTATTATTAACTTTTATTTAGATTTTCATTTAAATGATACATTCTCAAGCTAGGGACTCCTGTAGAAATTACCTGAAAAATTTTATGGAAGAAGAGAAAATACTCTAATGTTTGGAAGCAGGACCAGAAAAGGATCTCTTTGATGCTTTTAAGTTGAAAAGTTAGGTCTGTAAAGATCTAGGTATCCAAATGTGGCCATGCTAAATTTGAGTGTGGGCTCTTTTCCATTCCTGGCCTGCCTTCTTTTCGAAGTATGATTGGGCAAAAAGCAAAATCAAAAATAAACAAAAGCAAAAACCAGGTAAAACACGGAAATAAGTCAGAGACATAGAAAATGCCAACATTAATAATTTCCAAATCACTAGGAGTTAAGGATAATTACCCAGCTATGTATCAATGGAATTACTATGTTTTAACTTTCTAAGATTCTCATGCTTCCAAAATTAATTATCTGCTTACTTGAAGCTTCTAACTTATAATTTATAAATAGGTACCCTTTTTCTGCTTTGAAGAAATTTAGATTTTAAGATGCTAACATTTATGTTTTGGTACAGTCATCATCCTTGGGCTTGGAGATCTTTGGTATTTACGGCCAAGGTGCTCTGTTCTTTCAGATTAAAAAAAAAAAATCTGTGGACGACTTTAGTTTCTTTAACAGGTTGGGAGTGTCCCAAATGTAGTCAATAAAAGTTCCCTTCCTGTCACTGTTTTAGGGAGTCCTACTCAGACTGCTCTCAGGAGCAGCAAAAATGACAGAGGAAGGAATAGGGGGTTGGCGTAATGGACAGACCATTAGATACATGATGTACTACCTGCCTGTCTCAGTCAACTAGAACCACTGTGCTTTAACACCAGAGCAGCAACTGGCAAACAGGAAAGTCTACCACAAAGCCTGTTGCTGTTACGATTGTGGGAAGTCAAACCTGTCAAATATCAGTTTTCTCCCTGCTCCAATAATGGGTTATATAGAAGCTCTCTTCCAGGTTACAGAATTTGTTTTATTTCTAAAAATTCCCAACGGACAGTAGGAACCGGTAAGGCATAACAGGTAACAATCATTAGAGGCTGAATTCCCCAACTCTTTTTTTTTTTTGTGGTACGCAGGCCTCTCACTGTTGTGGCCTCCCCCATTGCGGAGCACAGGCTCCAAATGCGCAGGCTCAGCAGCCCAGCAGCTCAGCGGCCCAGCCGCTCCGCGGCATGTGGGATCTTCCCAGACCGGGGCACGAACCCGTGTCCCCTGCATCGGCAGGCGGACTCTCAACCACTGCGCCACCAGGGAAGCCCTCCCCAACTCTTGATTTAGAGTATATAACCGTCACCCTGCCCCAACCTCCCCACATCGTCTGCACTGTGACAGCCCGGTTCCAAAAGGGCTGGTTGTCCCCACTTCAAAATTCAGCCTAAGTCCCATCTGGTGAAACCTGTCCCCCACGATCTTGACACAAAGAACTCCAATGTCACTGATAACCTCAGAAATTCCGTAAGGTCCTCTTACCTCTCTTCAGCCATGAAAATTATTTTAAAATATGTATAGACATTCAAGAACTTCCCCCTTTTCCTGCTTGACTATACTGAGAATGGTATTTAACCTAAACACATACATGTCAAGGCTGTGTTGTAAAGGATAATTACCTATTTGTTTATTTATTAGACTCTTGGCCTTCAAAATAAATGTCAGGAGGGAAAAAAACCAAGAAATTGGGGTCAACACTTGAAGATTCAACACAGAGAAATTAATACACATAATTACTGATTAGACACTAATGACAATAATGTATGCTGCCGTCCAAAGTTCAAACAAGCAATTAGGGTTGATATAAGAAGTATAAACAATTAACAAACGGTCTAATTGCTTTTCTGAATAGAGACTGGCCTCTATTCCTCACACAGACTCTGTGACAGTCTATCCTAGAATCTCTATGGGTAATTCCTGGGCCACTTCCTCCCAGGTGCATATTGAAAAGCTCTGAAAACTAGTAACACTCTGAATGCAGATTTATCTGTTAGGACCATCACTTCTTCCTCTGGGTAACTTTGAGAAAAAACTTCAAGATGTTTCACTAACCAGCGTGGAACAAAAATTGGACTTACAATTGGACATGGAATCAGCCAGGATATGATCTCTCATTGAAAGGCAAAAGCACTATTACAATTAGCAAAATTGCACTGTGTTAAAAAGGTCCCTGACATCAAGCCAAGAACATGAATTAGCTTGGCTCAGAGAGAAAAGAGCCTGTTCCTAAGATAAATCAGGCAAGCACACATCTTTAACAAAAATTAAAAGTACACCAAAACCACAATGGCATCTTGGCTTTTATCCCTCTTGCTGATTTAATAGGTGACTCTAAACTCTTCAAAAGTGGGGACTACATCTCAGCTCAATTCCTGCATCAGAATCCCCAGGAGGACTTGTTAACACAGGACGCACCTCCAGAGTTTCTGACACAATAGATCTGGGGTGAGCCTGAGAATTTGCATTTCCAACAAAGTTCCCAGTTGATGCTAAGGTGGCGATACTTTGAGAAGCATGTCCTGGCTTATATATTACATGGAGTGTACAAAGGTGAGAGGATGCTTACCTTTCTGTGGGTAACATCCCCTCAAGAGCGCTGGAGAGCTGCATTGTGAAAGGTTCCTTCAGGAAATGCCCACATAGGCCCACACTTTGCCTTTGACACTGGGAACTTATTATCTGTTGATCTTTAGTCTATGTATTACAAACCTCTCTGGACTTTGAGACCTTCCAAGGCAAAGGAGAGCAACTCCCGAAGCCTAGGAACCAATTTGCCTGGGATGACATGCATCCCATCCCCTAGAAGTACAAATTCCAGAATAAGATGCACCTGGGTTCAAATCTTGGCTCTTTCACTTATTAAAGTGTGAGCCCTTGGGCAAGTTACTTAATCTTTGAGCCACTGCTCCTCATCTATAAAGTGGGAACCATAACAACAATAACTACAACTCATAGTGCGGATGGAAGAATTCGATGAAATAAAAAGGTATCTAAATTTCTTAGCCCAAAGTCTAACACAGAGAAAACTCAGTGTCAATGTTATCATGCCCAGTTTTTACTGAGGATGTCTAGAATTCTCTACCCAGATCACTTGTAATCCAGGAACTCTTCCTCTACTGACAACTCCCACCTACCCAGACATTTCAACAAGATATCCAAGACAGGAGAGAGAGCTTTCTCCCAAGAAAACATCATTCACAGTCCTCTTGGATCCCTTGGTCCTCCTGCCAAACTGGTATCTCTGCTCCAATCCAGACCCTCCATAAATGCCGGTGTAAGAAGTCTACCTGGAGTACTTTCACCTGAAGTCCTCCAGGCGCCCTAAATTCTTTCACCACTCTTCAAAAAACAGCCTTTTTGAATAAAGGGAGGAAAGGTGTGGGCCATCCTTAATTCAGCCATCCAAAGATAAGCAAACCACCATGGCACCTGAATGCATGCATGTCCTCTAAAATTTATGTAATTCAGTGCACATGATCTTTTTAAAAATTTGTTTCATTTTTTAAACATTTTTATTATAAAAGTAATAAATATAGAAATTAGAAAATTAAGACCACTAGTGATTCTATCACAAGATAACCACTGTTAATAATCTGATGCATGTTATTTCAGTTCTACATGTATACATGAAAATGGTATCATACTATCTGTTATTGTTCTGCAATCTTTCTCAGTATATTGTACAAGTTCTTAAATTATACATTTTTTATTGAAGTATAGTTGATTTACAGTGCTGTGTTAGTTTCTGGTGCACAGCAGAAATATATATATTTTTTCTCTTTCAGATTCTTTTCCATTATAGATTATTACAAGATATTGAGTATCAGTAGGACCCAGTTGCTTATCTATTTTATATACAGGAGTTTGTTAATCCCAAACTCCTAATTTATCCCTCTTCACCCCCATCCTCTCCCCTTCGGTAACCATAAGTTCATTTTCTATGTCTGTGAATCTGTTTCTGTTTTGTACAAGTTTTTAAATATTCTTCTATAACATTAATGTTAACAGCTGCAAAGGGATTCATGACACGGCCGGGCAATAACTTATTTAACCCCTCGGAGCCTTTTCTCTCACACATGCTGTGTATGCTGAGGACCCAGCAGAGTGAATATGCATATTGACAACCGCTGCTCCCCATCATTCGGCCACGTGCAAGGACAGAACTGTTGGACTGATAAAGCTGAAGGAATTATTAGCTAATAAACTTGCAGACTGACGTAATCAAAGAAAAGCATTTAAATTAATTAAAAATACTTCTATTAATTTTCTACACATTCTAATACTGGATAGCAGGTGGTCCACAAATTCCTACCCTTTTGTACTCCAATGTAGCTGAAACATTTCCCCCCATTTTTTTTTTTTTTTTGCGGTATGCGGGCCTCTCACTGTTGTGGCCTCTCCCGTTGCAGAGCACAGGCTCCAGACGCGCAGGTCCAGCGGCCACAGCTCACGGGCCCAGCCGCTCCGCGGCATGTGGGATCCTCCCGGACCGGGGCATGAACCCGTGTCCCCTGCATCGGCAGGCGGACTCTCAACCACTGCGCCACCAGGGAAGCCCCCCCCCATTTTTGTTTTAATGAGAAATTTAATTTTGTCAATGAAATTAAATTAAATCAGAATATACTTTACATATATTCCCAAGGTCTGAGCAGTTAAACTTTTTTTTTTAATGAAAAGAGGGAAAATCAAGACATAGAAGCTATTTACTATGCTTCAATTCTGTACTGACTACAGGGAGAGTGCAGGGGGCTGAGAGTGGTTGGGGGAGGTAAATCTAAGTCTTACACAGTATATTCTAACTAGTTAACGCTGTTAGAGAATCAAAGATCCTGTGTGAGGGAAAGTCCAACTCTGTTTACACTGTGCCTCTCAAAGGGATCCTGTAAAACTGACAGTTGTGAGTGTAGGGCTCACGCAGCAGGGCTCATGCAGCAGTCACCTCAGGAAGCACCTACAGTTGTGGCCTTTGTGGATATCCAGTACTGATGTCACTCCCGAAGACTGTCAAGTACCTACAGTGGTGCACTCTGCTGCCCCACTACCAGCCCCACCAAGTTTGTGCCTCCTGCTTCTCATTTCTCACTGATTCCTTCAAACAATATGTCATCCTTCCCATTTGGGGAGGACCAAGGTTACTAGGAAAGATGGAGAAAAGATCTTATACACGCACACATTATCTAGAAACTCATATATCCCTTATAAAAATTAAATTTATCATTTCCCATAACAAGTCATGCCTGGGGGGACCTGAGGGTCTGCCATGGTATCATATGCAGATAAGGCAACTGCCCAATCAGAAGACACAGCAGGGCACAGCCATCCTCTCCCATTGCTAAGCAGACATTTCCTGTTGATGTACCAGTGCCTCAAATTTAAAACTTTATCTCCTCAAACCTACCTCCCTCTTCTGACTTCCATATTACATTTAATAAAACAGCACTGCTCTTCTCCTAAGATCCCCAGTTCAGGATCACTGGGCCACCTTTGAGGACTCCTCTTCCTTACCTTCACTAGACTTGCACATCCAGTCACTAACTCAGCAAGTTCTGTCTCTTCTCTCTTCGCAATGTCTTCCATCTGCCTCTTTCTTTCAGCTTCCTCAGCCAATACCCTAGTTCAGGATTTATTACCCAAACACGTAAACAAATCCGTAGCCTCTTAACTGGCCTCCCCACCTGTCAGTCCACCCCACCCGCAGGCACCTGTTTTGATCGTATACCTCTCTGCCCATCAGACACTCAGGGAGCTACAGGACAGAATCTGAATGTCTTTGTCAGCACTCAAGATACTCTCTGATTCCAGCCATATCTCTGGCCTAGCAGAACTGGTCTATTCTATTCCAGGGGCACATGTACATATGCACTCTTGTATTTCCAAACTATACTTGACACCTTTTTCCTGCATTTAGAATGTCCTTCCCGCTTTTCCACTCTGCGACTTTTCCTTGAATTTTATTCATACTTGAGTGTCCAGCTCAAATTCAACTTCTTTCTGTCCCTCCGTAAGTCACACCTGCACCGATCAGATGTAAACCTTTGAGAGGCTGTATCTCACACGTCCTTATTTTTTTAATCCTTCAGCACTCCTAGCATAGTGTCAGGCATGTCACAAATGCTCAGTAAATCTTTGCTGATTGATTTTTGATTAGTACTTATAGATCCAATCTGTCTCCACACACACACCCTGACCTGCCTGTGACAGCAGCCATTTATGCATCCAAGCTAACAGGAGAGGCTAACCTTCATTAACAGCTATGCTCCAAAACCAACAGGGCTAACTGGTCACTTGACCAGGAACAATGATTTTCTTTCCCATAGAGAATGTGAGCCTTAGGCACTGAGTGCACTCTGTAAAACCCTGATGCAACAGCAAAAAGCACACTTCTGAATGGAACAGGAGTCGGTAGAGGTGGCCTCTGCCTTCGTATGCCTAGATAACAAAACACAGGTTTAGTCAAAGATTCCCATTCATATAATGCCTTTGATAGTCCTTACAAACTCAACCATTTCATCTCATATAAATTTAGGAGATATGCAAAAGATCTGTCACACATCCAAAATATGCATCAATTCAGCCAATATTTACCAAACAACAAGAAGAGGAAACACACTTTACAGGAAAAAGCATGGGCTTTGGAACTAAGAAAACCTGGTTTTGATTCCTAGCTTTACAGCTAGTCGTGTGGAAAGACATCTGACCTTGCTCAGCTTTGATTTCCTTCTCTGTAAAACAAGGGTAGAGCCACCTACCTCACAGGGTTGCTTTGAGGATTAAATGAGATAATGCATGCAAAGTACTTGGCACAGATCGGTTCATAGGTGGAAAGTTGTTGCTATGGTCAAAGGAGAATAATAGAGCAGTAGTTGTATTCAAAGTGCTGGGCTTTGTGCTTAATTAGCACTGCTGCATATTAAACAAGACAAGCTCAAGAGAGACCCTGACTTAAAGACAGAAATAAGATGAATATATATAAAGCTATCTTAGGCCTCGGAACTCTGTGTCTGTCTTTAAAGTCTTAAGTAACATTGAAATTTCACGGATGTTACAAGCAACATTATGCTGAAGTACTTATGAAGTGAAACAGATCTCCAACTACTGTCACATGGTAGTCACTAGGTGCTTTCAATGATTCAAACTGTTTGGGGGGATATATAGGTCAGTGGTAGAACACCTACTGCACTTTAAAGTTCTTTCACCTATTTTACCTTGAGCAAAATGGCTTGTAAACTCCAAGAAAGTCATTGTTGTTCCAAAAACCAAAGTTGGTTCTTTAGGGAAGATAATGCCAGGAATCCAAAACTAGCGTAAGAATTCAGCTTCCCGGCAGGGCAAAGAGGACATACCTACCACATACAGTAGACACACAAACGTGTGCTGAACACAAGAATGAGTTTCAGTTACAATGAACCTGTACCTCTAGTGTCATGTAACACCTGAGATACAATGTAATAAATGTTTCTACAAACAAGAATTCCAATCTTGAGAATCAGAGAAGGAAATACAAATGCCCAGTTTCAATCTCCCTTGAGAACAAAGAGTACCTGAAAAAAAGTACTAAAAGAGAAGCTGGTGTTCATTCACAAACATATGTCACTGTCAACGTTACCCCTTTCCACACCCATTTTCAGTCTTAGGGGTATGTGTGTACATGGTTTCACCCCATGGGCTTCAAGTTCACAAGGAAGTCAAGGATAAATGCTATTCTTTAGCATCTTGCTAAAAAAATTTACCTCCCCACCTGAGAAGATATTACATTTAAGTACTTTAGCACTCAAATCCCAAATTAGGAGACAAAGAAATGTAAAGGGCAAAAACCCTTGAGAGAAGAGATAAGAGTTCTCCTCTGCCTGTCTGAAGAGTGGCAGCTATTCCTTCCACAAACCCATGATGCAGTATCTGAGAAGCACAAGGAAGGCTGAAAAAGCTGTGGATGACCTTACTAGAATTTCATGCTTACTTATACGTGTGACTTCGAGCCAGTACCCAGGCTTCCAATCTCTCAGAAGTCACCCATAAATCAGCAAATGAGACAAGTGCTGCAAATAGCATAATTTCTCATGAGCAAGTACCCTAGCTATGTTGCTAGATTTTTTTTTGGTAGTTAACAGAGAATGATAAAAACTGTTTTAACATTTTATCATGAAAATTTTCAAACTTACACAAAAGTAAAGAGATAGTGTCATGAACCCAGCTTTAACAGTTATCAACATATGGCCAATCTTCTTTCATCTAAACCCTATCTAATGGATTATTTTCAAGGCTACCCAGAAATCATAGCATTTTATTTAGAAATACTTCAGTATGTATCTCTAAAAGATAAAGACTTTTAAAAAAATCATCACAATGCTGTTATCATACATTAACAATGAAAAGTAATTCTTTTATACTATCAAATATGTTCAAATACATCCCAAGTTATCTCATAACCTCATCGTCTTTTTACACGTGGTCAAAAATTGAATGTTCACAATGGAAAGAAACTTAGAAATTGCAGAGTACAATTTCTACCCAATATGACCGAATCCCCCTTAAAGCAGTTCCTCAGCTGTGACACTGCCCCTAAGATGTGCACATCTCGTGGAAGACATGAATCTTAGACTCATGAGCTGATTTTTTTCGGTATGCTATTTAACCATCTTTTATAATTGCAATTTAAAAATTTTAAGAATAATAGCTCTGTTGAGATATAATTCACATACCATAAAATTCACCCACTTAAAGTATACAGTTCAATGGTTTTTAGTATATTCTCAGGGTTATGCAAGCGTTACCACTATCTAACTTTAGAACATTTCCACCACTCTGAAAAGAAACCTCACGCCCATTAGCAATCACTCCCCATCTCCCCTTCTCCAGTCCCTGGAAACCACCCGTCTGCTTTCTGTGTCTATGGATTTTGCCTTTTCTGGACATTCTTACTCTACACTATGCTGTTTTAAAATTGCTTGGGGCTCTGCTTGCCCCCCAACCAAGGCTGCAACTGTCCCAGAAGGTACTAGGGGTACCTGACACTCATGAGAACAAGATTCCTTGACAGGGGTTTCTCCCTCTTTCCCCTAATTTGGGAGCAGAGGATCAGCTGCTGCTTTTTGCTTTAGCTGTCAGGAAGCCCAGAGTTGAATTTGTGGCCCAACTTTTATAACTGTGTAGCATATTATCATATACATTTCTCTGACCAAACTTTCCCTCTGACCTGAATTTTCCTTTTGTTCATTTGTTTTTGCTTATATTTCAAGAATTTTTGTACTTTATTCAAATACTTCTTTGGAACAAGGAAAGATTTAAATGTGTGACATTTCCTTTCAGACATTCTGGTAATATTCTATCATATCTTAAAAGCCTAGGAAAATCTTTCCCATTTGGCTAGGATTATTTTCTTTTGATGATGGATGCTTAGGCTGGTAGTTTAAAAAATACTGTCCTAGGACTCCTAATAAAGGATACGAATGCATTAAAGGTGACATGAGTGAGGAAAGTTTATTCCTGTACATACAAAAAAGAGGTGTAAGTGTGGGGGCAGATTCTGTAAAGAAAACATTGGTGATTCGGTGGTTTACAGAAGTAAACCTAACAGAGTTAATGGTCAGGGGAAATAAAGAGAAAGAAGAAAAGAGACATGGCAGGTATCACACTCTGGGATCCTGGGATTACAGCATTTACTCTGTGTGTGTGTGTGTGTGTGTGTGTGTGTGTGTGTGTGTGTGTGTGTGTGTGTGTGTGTGTGTGTGTGTGTGTGTGTGTGTGTGTGTGTGTGTGCGCGCGCACGCGCGCACTTAAGAGACCAAGAACTGAAGCTTTACTGCTAGAAATGTGATGTACTCCCCATTCCAAGTGCTGGCTATTCAGCACATTTTACTTGGTGGTGTTGATTGTTTTACTCAGAATATTTTTCCGTACCAAGTAACATTAAAATCCAGGCTTTCCCAGGGAAAAGTTGCCTGGAAGGACCTCACAGGCAGAAGACATTAATCCTTCTCTTGATAGAGTTCAACAAAACTCTTCCTGCACCCAGGAAGGCAATGATTAATCAACTAATTTCGACCCAAGTTTTGTTTATATGTTCCAACCATAAACATTAATCGAAATATTTCCATTGCAACAAAAACACTTTGGTTTAAACACCGCTGTAGGACAACATGCAAGCATGTTTCAGAACATGAAAGTACAACTTGTCAAAGTAACATTTCCTGTGTTAAATCCAAGGGGGCACACAGTGGAAAGTGTGTTATTCTAGGGTGTACAGCCACTTGACAGCTAGAGCAAGGGACTGGGACTTCCTCTTCCATGTGATAAACTGCAGTAGGGATTCCACCTTGATTTGTGGTTTTAGAATAGCCTGCATGAAGACAAATTTGCTTGTTGGTGTCTCTTTTGTTTTACTGTGTTTGGGGATGTGTGGAGAATTTAGGTTTAACATGTGAAAAAGATACACAAGTGTGGGAAACACCTTATCTGAGAGTAAGCACATTTTTGATAGTATTTGAATAGAGGTTAGGGTTAGGGTTAGGGTTGGCACATTCAATATGTGCTAGATCACTCTCAGCTGCAGAACTCAAAAATATTTCTGAAAGACATATATCTAAATGTTAACAGAAGTCATCTCTAAGAAGTAGCATTAAGGATTTTGTTGCTTGTGTTTTTCTGTTTTCCCAAGTCTTTTACAAGAGCACGTGATGAAAAATACTTTCTAAAGAAGGTGAAATCTTTAGAGATTCACCTTCTCTAAAGGCAGAGAGGGGCATAAGAAAGACAAAGTGCCAGAAGCACTTGGTAACATGAGCGGCTCTGTTTGCTATAACTTGGAGTGTAGGGCAGAAAAAGGAGGAGGTAAGGTGGGAGAGATTAGAACAATATTGCAAAAGCCTTGAATGTCAGGGTAAGGGGATTTATAATCAGCAACTGGGAGGTGTTTAAATGGTACTTTTTATCATTATAAAAACAACATTTTCTCAAAAAAAACAGTATTATACCTTTATTGTAAAAATAACTGGCAAAGACTAAAAACCCCAAAGTAAATAAAAAGCACCAGGAAGAAGCCCGTCACCAGAAGAAAACCATTGTTAATATTCTGGCACATTTCCTTTCAAGCTCTTCACTATGTATATAGCTCTGGAAGATTTTTGAGCATGAATGTGACATCATCAGGGCTATGCTTCAGGAAGGCTGGGTTACAAGGTGGGCTAAGTACAAAGTGCACTTTCTGGGAATGCAAGTGACCAGCTGAGGTTTCCTTGCACACATTCACAGCTGCTCCTGCTTATATTTCTGTACCCACACAAGTCAGAGGACAGTCTGGCTATTTAGGGCAGACCCACAAACATGTCCTATGGGGCAAGTGGCACCTGAGAGGGAAGCCCAAGGCGAAAGCCTAGGAGTGAGCATCCCTAACAGTGTTCAGTCAAGCCGAAAAGACCTCACTGGGGGTGGAGAGAATGTTCTGCAAAGCACCAGCAGGTTTCCAGGAAGGGAGGTCTTATCTCAGGGAGAATGGAGAAAGCTTTCCTAGAGACCATCCTCATCGTGCACGATTCCCAATAGGGAAATGCCTAAAAATAGGCAATTACCACATCTAGTATGTGATAATCATATTACAATAAAACAGCTCATGGTATGACAGCTACTGCCTATTAGTCAGAATTCATGTCAACTCTGAGATCACAACCTCAAGAAGAGGTTGACCTGTGTCAAAATTCACTGACAGGCTTTACTTTCCAAGTCAGTTCTCACAGCTCTCAGCTTTGCCCCGTACTCGGAGACAACGGGGCTCTGTGAAGGAGCAGAAGCCAAAAACTGGAAGGAAATTTGCATGCCTCCTCTAGCCCCACGAGGTGCTTATTATTTTGCTTCCAAAGAGGCCGAGTCCAATGTTTTATTCCTCCCCTTTCTTCCCTTTGCTAATTTTAACTCAATTTCAAATTAATATTTTTCAAGCGATAACTTACTTAATTCCCAGTCCTTCCTACCCGTTTATGACTTAGGAATGAACGTAAGCACAAAACATCTTGTGATGGCCTCAAAATAGAAAGCAGGTTTAAAGTTTTATTTTTCTGTCCCAAAGCTGCCAAAGTTCTGGGTGTTTTAACTTCTGCTCTACACACTGTTTTCTCCCTCCCTCCCTCCCTCCCATCCAGCTATATTTAGTAAAGCCCAAATAAAAGGGATACAGGCAAAGCAAAATTAAATATAGTTTCTTTGAATCAGTAAACCCCAGAGTTAGTCTATATGGCAGCAGCTAAGAAAGTGAAGCTCATATGAACACATGTATACTCATGACACGCACCATCCTCCAAAGGTGACCACAGCCTCACCCGATTCACCAAGTGGCAGGTGCACCCAGGAAGGTAAACACACCACCTCCAATCACCCTCTTCCTTTTCTACCCACACATCTCCCCCGCCCACCTCACTGCCACCCCCATCTCACTACTCTCCATTTCTAGATATCAACATATCTACACAACCCACCACTCTCTGCCCGCATCTAGAAGGAGAAAAGTTGAGACGGGTAAATTTAAATAAAAGGAAGCATGGAGAAGTACTTGGATGACCAAGGACTTCTAAACGAAGCTGGTTCAGAAGCACACTGCTGTAACTGCTGTACAGCATACACTGTCACCTCAGTTGATTTACTTAAAAATGATCTCAGGCTTCTGTTGACAGAAGGAAATTCTATGGGACTTGAGAACAAGGGAAACACTCTGTTTCTGGTTTTCCAATACAAATAATGAGCTTACAATGACAATAAGGAGCCTACAGTGACAGTAAGATTTTGGGGGGTAACTTCCCATCCACAAGGCAGCAAATTTATAAACCTAAATACAGAACACTCCGTACGAGGGAACGGGATGGGTTTGAGGAGCATGGATTGCGGCATGGAAAGGGAATGCCACCGAATGCAAACTTTAGCTTTTCCCATAAAAGAAGTACCTGATTGCCCACCCCCCCACACTGCCTATCCCCGAACCAAAGGCACAGGACAAGAGAGGAGAAATGCAGAGGTTCTAAGAACCTAATGGCTGAGTAGAAAATTCACCCTTCACAACGTTCTCACCTATCAAGTCCAACCTGAAAAGCAATAAAGACAGTACACTCTCTATTTAGACAGTATCATCAGAGAACGCCCATATTTATTTGCTACTACATTAAGGAAAAACCCCCCACAACTGTACACTTTAAAATATTTTAAGGGAATTCCCTGGCGGTCCAGTAGTTAGGACTCCGCACTTCCACTGCAGGGGGCACAGGGTTGATCCCTGGTCGGGGAACTAAGACCCTGCATGCCGCATGGCATGGCCCAAAAAAAAAAAAAAAAAATATATATATATATATGTGTGTGTGTGTGTGTGTGTGTGTGTGTGTGTATACACACACACACACATATTTATTTTAAGTATAATGTCCTAGGACAGGAGTTAGCAAATTATGGTCCATAGGCCAAATCCAGCCTGCCACCTGTTTTTGTACAGCCTGTAAGCTAAGAATGTTTTTCATTTTTTAAATGGTGGAAAAAAATCAAAAGGAGAATACTACTCTATGATGTGAAAGTTATACGAAATTCAAATTTCAGTCCATAAATAACATTTTATTGGAACACAGCCATGTTCATTCACTTACATACTGTCTGTGGCTGCTTCTGCAGTTAGGCAGGTATGAAAGAGACTTTTGGCCTACAAGCCAAAAATATTTACTATCTTGCCCTTTCCATAAAAAGTTTCCCAACCACTGGTCTAGAGACATATCTGGGGTGTGAAAATACCTCTCACTTATTTCATACTTTATAGTTTTTCCAGGTACATTCACACTCATAACTTTTATTTTATCTTTACTCCAAGCCTTTGAGTTGCATAAGCAGGAATTATTATCCCCTCTCTAGAGACGGGAACACAGTTTGAAAGTGAATTTACCCAAGGTCATGTTGCTGCTAAGTGGCTAGGCCAGGACTAGACTCCAATTTTCTGACCCATGTCCAGAGGTGCTCACATTATACAACTGTGTTCTCTTGGATGTCAGCCAACTGTGGCTAACCAAAGTCTTTTAAACATTCTCTCCATATTTGAGAGTTCACCCTAGTGTAAAATCCTTCCTTCCTAAAATAGGATCCCAAACACTACACTTCCTAGCACCACTTCCTGCTAGGGTAGAGACGCATGTGGACTCAGAGGTTTCCCCTCTTGGCAGAGGCAGCTCTGACAGAAGCACACTGATGGTGGCAGAGGCAGCAGCCCCCTTGGCAGACCAGTTCAGTGGAATTCCTGGAAGCTCAACCTGGAGTCTGTTTCTTCAACTTGCCCAACAGTTCTGTGTCTATTTACACACCTCAGTACATTCTTTCAAGCTTAATCAAGCTCCTGTGGGTTTTATTTTCCAGAACTAGGATCATGAACCAAAACAACTTAAGTCAGAAGAAATCCTTATAACACTATAGTGAGTCCTAAAAACTTCTGGAACAACTTCCATCTTCATCACCATCACCATCTTCCAAAGTACAATCCTGTTTCCATGAGATATTACCAAATGTAACTCTTAGAAAAGGATTCTGTAATTAAATAAATAAAATTGGAAAATACCAAGTTAAGCAGATTTCTTTACTGCAGGACTCATCAGAGCCTTAATACACATGTATGCTTCATAAATCTCCAAGAAAGGGACAAGTATGCAACATTTGAAAATTTATTGGACCACTGAATCATTTTTAAATATAATACGTCACCTGGATAGTAATAAGTGTTGGGAAATACTGGTTAAATGATATCCTCTATCTAGAAAAAAAATTTTTTATAGTTCTAAAATATTAAAAAAATAAGACTGTTGAAATGAGAAATCCAATTCTGGAGTGTGTTACGGTGAAAAAATACTTTCATATACTGCTGGGGGGTGGTATATATTGTACAACGTTTTTTGAGAGCAATTTTACAATAACTAGCAAAGGTCCCAATATTTATACTCTTTGACTCAGTAATTCCACTTCTAGGAATTTATCCTAAAAAAATAATCTGAAATTTGGACGACTGTCAGATCCTCAGTTCTTATGTATTCCTCTGATACTTTATGAAAAAGGAAACAATATGCTCTGATTTGAGGAAAACACAAAGAGGGGCTGCTTCATCTTTCTACTCAGGTGACAGAAAAAGGACTTGCTCCTTATAACTAAGGGAAAAGAGACAAAAGTGCTCTTATATTCTTAGTGGCATTATGACACTATATAAACATTTATTTAGCTCTCAACCTTCTGCAAAAAAAGGAAGAAGTTGAAAAAAAAAAAAAGGAAGAAGTTGAAAGTTTAAAACTTTCCCAAGAATATCTCTATTGTTAATTAAAACATCCTAGGCCAGATGCACAGCGTCTCCATAAATGAAGGAGGGAGAAAAAACCTGGGTGACACTGATATGTTGTTAAGAGGTGCTATGATGCTGAGCTAACCTTAAGGTTGATGACAAACCACAAACCTCTGGGACAGTTTTTTTTTTTAAACATCTTTATTGGAGTATAATTACTTTACAGTGTTGTGTTAGTTTCTGCTTTATAACAAAGTGAATCAGCTATACATATACATATATCCCCATATCCCCTCCCTCTTGCGTCTCCCTCCCATCCTCCCTATCCCACCCCTTTAGGTAGTCACAAAGCACCGAGCTGATCTCCCTGTGCCATGCGGCTGGGACAGATTTTTTTACTCCAGGATACAGGTTAACTTGGTAAAGATCAAGAAAATGATGATGAAGAACTGTATGTTAAATATTTATTTTTTAAGTTAATTTAAATACTTTAAAAAATTATTTAATATTACTTAAATATAGTTATTAATTGTATTTTGTATTATTGTATATATTTAGCATATATAAAGAAATACAGTACTAGAAATTTTAAGTGGAGGATTGAAGGGAGCCTCAAATTCAGCAATTTGTAGGTTGAGATCATGTGACTAAGGCAGCAATGCCCCCTAGTGGTGGAGCATCACTTTCACTTTGAGGCTTTTGACAGATCAATAAACATCTTTAAAAGGTCAAATCCACAAAAATAAAGTCATGAGGAGACAGCAAACATTTCTAAGAACCAGTAACTCCTAATTGGTGAATGCCATGACCAAACAAGGGTATATTCAGTTTTAAGGTCATTCCCTGATTTGCTCTCAAGTCCATTTTACAGATAGAGAAACCATGGCCTCAAAAGATTAGGAATGATTTTGTCTCAGTCACAAAACCACACGAACCAAGAGTGCTATGTCTCTGCCATGCTTACTGCCTATTAGGCAAAACCCGCAAACAGAGGATGAATGAACCATCTTTCCATATTTTATCTCTAACGAAGTGCCAACACCTATAGTGGCAGCCACTACATTTTTCTTTCCAAATTCAGCCCCTGTGGACTAGAGGTCTACACAAACTGCCTAAGGTCCAGCTACCCCCAGAAGGAAAACGACCCCTTTCTCCACGTCCTTCAGTAAGTTCAACAGGGAGACTGTTTCCTGCTTAGGCTCAAATGCCAAGAGAATCTACGTCTCAAAGGAAGGGATGTGGTGGTGGGTATATAATTGATATCAGAAAAAGAAGCCTGTATCTTTGTTCTTCAGGAGTACAACCACAGAGTTAGGAGTCAGGACCGGTCAAGTAGGGCCAGCCAACCCCAGGGACATATCTGGTGATTTACAGGAAACTCTCTAGTTCTCTCAGGGAAAGCGGGATGTGGTAAGACAGGCAAAACCAGGGAACAGAGACCATCATGCTGGTGTGAGCAGTAGTCGTGGTTTACATTTACAGAGTATTTTATGTATTGCAAAGTATTTTCGCAAGTATTTCATTTGCTCCTTTAGTTATATCCCTGTAGAGAAAGTCCCATTTATTCCAAGGTTAGAGATTAAGAAGAGAAGATTCTGAGAAGCTGAGTGGCTTGTTTGTATAACCTGGCAAGTTAGCAGACTCAAGACTCACCCTGAGGTCTACTGTTTCCCACAGTACCTGTCACATCCAAGTGGGAGATGGCTTAATTAGCAGCAAATATAAATTGTGAGAGGAGGGGAGCTCCTATAGGTAGTCACCAAGCAGGAGAGAGAGACTGGTAACAGATGACATTGTAGAAACGTTTTCAAAGTCCAAGACACAGTCACAGAAATTAAAAAGCAAAGAAGTCTGAGCCATTTAGAATAGGGACAAACAGGCCTCCACAACTGGAAAAGAGCCTTAGTTAACCACTATATTACAATTAAAATACATTCCTTATACTCTGCCCAAGAAGCAGGAAAGTGAGAACTCCATTTTAGAAAGACTGCTACCCAAAATTGCTAAAACATTCCCTTGAGGCAAACTTTCCACTTTCCAAAAACTCTTCTGGATAACCAAGGTTCTGGCTAAAGTTTCTTCTCAATAATCTCAATCAGTTAGTCAACCTTTTTCTCTTCTTCCTGTGCTCTCATTTTTCCTTCTACTTACTTACAGTTTGAAGTAGTCTTATATTTGGAGTTTTTAAGATGGTACATTTCAAATTTTATGACCTTATTTGCATTGTAAAACTCCTTCTTGGTAATTAAAGAAAACAATGGAACTGAAAAGGTAGAGAACCTATAATAGACACATAATAGCCTATAATAGTTTTTGAGACTCTCAGCAGCTCATACTGCACCCTACACCCTCAGGAACTGCTTCTTCATCCCAGGGGTGGGCTCTTGGAAGCCACGTTTATACCCTGGAACCCTGTCTGTGTGACCATATCCGACTGATTAGGAGTCGACTTCCGTCCCAAACAGAGCCAATCAGAAACGTCCTCAGAGCAATTCCTTCTGCTTAAGCTAGCTTGATTCTGCTTCTATCACTCGGAACCAAATGGTTCTAAATCACACATTTCATGTATTTATTTTCTGCTTCCCTACATTGAACTGTTTGTTTTACGAGGGCAGAGATTTTTGTGTTTATTATATCCTAAGTGCCTAAAATAAAGCTTAGCCCATAGTAGATACTCAAAATGTTTGCTGAATAATGCATATTGTGAGCCTTTCCTAGTTTTCCCCATTCTAAGTTTTATTCAGTGTACACACTCTATTTGCTTAAGAGAGAAGACTCAGTCCTGCAGAGTTTGGTCTTTACCATACTTCCACACAGTATCTGAAAGGTTTCCAAATTCATCCTTTCCCAAATATCTATTCCCCCTGCTCCTGTCACTGAAGTCTCATCTTCCCTTTATACATTAGCACTTCAGTACTATATCTGTTGTATAGAGTGCACTGCATTACTATCTTCATAATGGGATAATCCCCTTATTTCTCTTTCTTCCCTTCTCTTTTATCCTTCCAAATGTCTGCTCTCAATAATGTCACTGGCCGGGCCGTCTATTAATGAATGGGCAGAAGACCTTGTTCCTGGTTCACCAGCTCTAGGATTTAAATGATGTCAGCAAGGGAATAAAGAGGTGCTCAGGGAGGCCTGATGACTCCATTGCGGACCAATCACGTTCCCAAGAGAGGCAAAACACGTGATTGCTACCCAGGAGGCCAAACAATGTCATACACCTCCAAATCCCCTTACAGAAATTAAAAAGCAAAGACCAGCGTAGCATAAAAACTGCAAAAAGACAGCTGGCCAAATCTTTATACCTCCTAGATACTGTTCCAGCTCTTGTAACTGAGCCATTTAACTGCTCTGTGTGGTGATTAGTAAAATAGATCAGTCCTATTCTCTATATTCTTAAGGGAGAACAATCACTACTGTAACACTTAGACTATAGAGCTTGAGTTTCTGGCTAAGATAAAATGATCTATTAGACTTCTAAGTGATTTTAAAGCAGAAATGCTAAATAAATATCAATTATTCCTACATAAAATTCAAGTCCAGATTATACATTTAAATGGAGACATAATCAAGACACAGATGATTTTTTTAAAGTAGAACATTTCCCCAAATATATGGCAGTAAGACTCAGTGTTTATGTCTAAAATCACTTAGTTTATAAAAACAACAACAAAAAAAGACATTAAATAAACTTAAATTCCCAACATAAAAACCAAGTTAGGGAAAACCAGGAAGAAGCTTATTATAAGGTAGAAAGAAATATCATCACAAGTAGATAAATGAGCAACTGGCCTTATCTCTATGGTTTCTTACAATTCGTTTTATCACCTCATCTTCTCATGCCAACTTCTCTTTCTTGTTTTAATTCCTCAATGTAACTCCTTAGGCTTAAATACTTAAACTTTTTTTCTTTCATATTATGGAACTCATTAGCTTAATCTTACTTTCTTGTGGTCTGAGTACTCTAAAAACAAGTGCCCTAAAAGCCCTTGTGTCACACTTTTAATGTGTTGAACACATTCGTGTAAGTGATCTGACAAAGGCAAACACTTTTTCAGCTCTCATTCACCAGCTCAGAACTCTTCTCACTCTGACCCTCCCCTCCAGGAAGTCCTGACTTTGCTGATTAAGGGGAGAAACAAATCTCTTTTGATGGGCTGGGGTGAGAGCTGCCTGCCACTCTCTACCACTCCTTAATACAGTGCTGAACACAGTTTTCCGGAGGAGCTCCAGAATGTGTGTTTTCTAGAAGAGTAAAGAACTGTGGCAGCATCTTTATTCTAGTTTTCACAGCTGGGAGAGTGTGGAGGGTTCAGAGCAGAAGGGAGGGAAGCAGGGAGCCTGTGATATGGAGCTTACATGATACCACTGACATTCACCAGGTTTCAAATGTCCTCTTGTTTTCCCTCACTTATGTAAAATTACAGACTAAGAAAGTAGTGACTTCAAGAAATAACTACCGGGCAAAGCTCTGCCTTCCCACAGATAAACAAGTAAGTCTCACGGGCAGTATATGTGATGATGAAGAGAGAACCTGGGTTTAAGTCTTGGCTCCACCACTTATCAGTAAACTCTAGCAAGTTACTTAAGCTCTGTGCCTCAGTTTCTTCATTTGTAAAATAAGGATGATAACAGTACTGACTGCATAGTATTATGCAGATGTTACACAAGATAAACATGTAAAGCATTCAGAACAGTACCTGGCACGTAAGAGCTCACGTAAATGATGGCAGCAACAGCTGTTGATGTGATTACTATCACTAGCTTTGTCTTCTAAAAGAATTCCAAGAACTGCAAGGCCTTCATTCAGCAAACATTTTAATGAGAACTTACCAGGTGTGCCATGTATATGGTGCTAAACGCTGGAGATACAGACTCAAAAGGTGCAATCCAGCCCTTCAAACAGCATCCAATCAAATGCAACAATATATCACAGAGTGGTTGTAACAGAGATCTGTACAGGATCTGCACAGAAGCAAGAAGCCTGGAGAGGTCCAAGAAAGGGAGAAGGAGCCAAGCCTTAAAAAGCAGACTGGAAGGCACCAAAGGAAGAGGACAGGGAAGGTCATTCTGGACAATGGCAAAACATAAGACTAATAAGCTTAGCAAAGGCAAGTGTACGAAAGGCTTCAGTGACTTGAACCTTAGACTCAAGATAAATGTAGATCCTTAACTTTAGGACAAAGGATCGGCTGGAATGGGTGAAACAAAAGGGGAAGGAGACTGAGTGGTAATTACTACAGTAATAAAACCCCCAAAGTGAGCAAGGATAGATTAAAAACCTCAAAGCATCTTACAGAAAGGATGGAGCAGAGAGAATAAACTCCCCAAATATTTAGCAGTTAAAGTGACTGGTCTTAGTTACTGATTAGATGTAGAGAACTTGAGAGTGAAAAGAGTAAAAAATGAGCCAACACAAGGTTACTGATTGGAGTAACGGGATGGTAGTGCAACTGGGATCGAGGCAGAGAGGGTTTTGGGGAGATTATGCTGAGCTTAGTTTTGAAGATGTTGAGTTAAGGTACTTGTGGGACCTTCAGGTGGTGCCATGTGGTAAGAAGGAAGTCAGAAACACAGGTGTGCATCTATGAAACTGGGTGAGGAGGTTGGACGTAGAGATGAGCCATCACTGCTCAGGGTGCCGCCAAAGCCACACAGAAAGAGAGAGAGGTGGAGGAGACCAAGATGGATGGGTCAGGGAGATGAGAGGACCAGGGAGAGAGAAAGAGCAGATACAGACTCAAAAGGTGCAATCCAGACCTTCAAAAAGCATCCAATCAAGTGCTACAACATATCACCAACATTTTCTCAGAACTGCCGCACTATTTTCATCCTCATTAGTCATGTCAATAACAACTTTTTCAAACATTCCAATGTTCTTTATTTATATACCATCTGTTTCACAAATATTTGAGGCATCTATGGTAAAGACATACAATAAAACAGTGAAATAAAAATGAAACAAATATGGTATTAGAAGAAATATGAAGAAAATATGGTATTAGAAGATCATACAGAGGGAGGTTGGGGGAGAAAATGGGGGTTAGAATACAATTATGCAGGCCAAAGGGGACTACAGAGTTTTTACAGTAAAGTTGCAAGTTTGGCTCTGAGCTTCCTAGTGGCCAAAGTAAGAAAAGAAATAGTTACCTCCATAAAAAGAAACGGTACCCTTCCTCAGGGTTACCTGATTTGCCCAAGATTGCCCAGTTAAAAGGCAAATGGCTCTTACTCTACCAAGCTGTTTCAACATGCAAATACTCTTCTGCATAGTTAGATTCCCATTATCAGGGTGGAGTGACAGAAAGGGAACTAGACTAGAAATCAGGATACCTAGGTATTATAGTATTAGCTCTTCTGCTAATTGCAAACCCAAGGCAGATCATTTAAATTCATTTTCTCAACTATAAAACAGGTGCTTTCACTGAGCCAGGGTCAACCAATACACAGCATTTGAGCTATCATTCTCCAATCCAGCACACCTTGACAGACATCGCTAGTTAATCACAGATCTTTTTTCTGCTGAATCCTGAAAAGACCTCAAAATCCTGCTCAACAGTGTTCCAAGTAACCACCAATGAATCAACATGGGCATTCTGACACCGGGGCTACTCTAAAGTGCCTCCAATGCTATCATGCTATCAGACACACCATCATGCAATGAGCATGATCTCTATCATAATTTGTGGGATCCTCTCTGAATGGGAAAGGCCGAGGGGGTTTGACTGCAGCTGCTAAGGTAGGCAGATATGGAACAAAAATCTTTTCAGAGTTATTTTTAAACTTCTAAAAATACTTTGATATAGTAAAATTAAAACTCACATGAGTCAAAATACACCACTGATTAAAATAAATACTTCCAAATGATCCACCAGAGGAAATCTAGGAAAGGCGTAGCAGCATGTACCAAGCTGCAAATCTTTAGAAGCAACTCAAATTTCAAAGAATCTTTCTTTTGCTCTATTTCAGAATCTGTATTGTGAGCATTTCTACAAAATCCTCTTCACAAAAGTAGAAAGAATAGTACAACAAATCTGTACACACCACTACTCAGTTTCTACAACCGTCAACATTTTGCCACAGGATTTAACTTTAAAAGTGAAGCCAGGGCTTTCCTGGTGGCGCAGTGGTTGAGAATCTGCCTGTCAATGCAGGGGACATGGGTTCGAGCCCTGGTCCAGGAAGATCCCACATGCCACGGAGCAACTAAGCCCATGTGCCACAACTACTGAGCCTGGGCACCACAACTACTGAAGCCCACGTGCCTAGAGCCCGTGCTCCACAACAAGAGAAGGTGCTGCAATGAGAAGCCCGCGCACCAAAACAAAGTGCAGCCCCCGGGCTTCCCTGGTGGCACAGTGGTCAAGAATCTGCCTGCCAATGCAGGGGATGTGGGTTCGAGCCCTGGTCCAGGAAGATTCCACGTGCTGTGGAGCAACTAAGCCCGTGCACCACAACTACTGAGCCTGTGCTCTAGAGCTCGCGAGCCACAACTACTAAGCCCGCACGCCTAGAGCCTGTGCTCTGCAACAAGAGAAGCTACTGCAATGAGAAGCCTGCGTACCACAATGAAGAGTAGCCCCCCTCGCCGCAACTAGAGAAAGTCCGCGTGCAGCAACAAGGACCCAACACAGCCAAAAATAAATAAATAAATTTATAAAAAAAGAAGAGTAGCCTCCATCGCCACGACTAAAAAAAAAGCCCGCGCGCAGCAACGAAGACCCAACGCGGCCTTAAATAAATAAATAAATAAATTTATAAAAGTCAAGCCATCTGGGACTAGAATCCACATTCTTATAGCAAAATACAGCTTCCTCCAGAAACACACTCATATCCATGCATTAATGCATGGACACACACACCCATTACAAACAACAACTTCCAGGCAGTATGCAGAAACAAGCTAGAGCGAGATCTGCTCTCTAGATCCTTGCTACACAAAGTGTGGTCCCTAATAAGCAGCATCAGTATCATCTGGGAGTTTGTTAGAAATGCAAAATCTCAGGCCCCATTTCAAATTTACTGAGTCATAATTTGCATTTTAACAAAATCCCCAGGTAGTCTGTACATTATGGTTTAAGAAGCACTCGTCTACTCTAGATCACCATAACTGTCTTCTGTGAAGTTTTTCTTAACTAAGTGACTTCAGAGGAGCTGGGCAAGAAACTGAAGTGTGAAAAAGTGTCCGTTTCACTTGGGAGGGCAACTGGCCATTAGCTACTCAAATTTAAAGGTATATAATTTATGACCTAGTAATTCCACTTCTCAGTACCTATGCTAGACAAATATTCACCCACGTACTTAAATAGGATATTACAAAGATGTCTATCACAGCATCTTTTGGAGAACTGGAAACAACCACCTGCCCATCAACAGGTGAATGGTGAAACAAGCCAGTACAGAACAGTCAGCAGAGGTTAAAATGTATGAACCAGATCATGGAAAATTCTCCCGGACATGTTGTTGAGTGAAAAAAGCAAGTTCCAGAATGTTCCACGTAGTATAACAACATTTGTTTAAAACAAAAGTTTCATTATGTATTTTCTCTGTATATACATATGCATGTGTAAAGGAAGAGAAAAGGTCTGGAAGGACAGATATCAAAAAGGAAACGGTGCCTACATTTGCAAAGAGATGAAGGGGTCTGGGATTAGGGGTGGTGAGTTAAAGGGCGATTATAATGTTTTACCTATTTGCTTATTTATTAAAAGGAGAATGCATTCATATATCACTCGTGGAACAAATATTTTATAAGTGGCTACGTGATTTCTCACACCAAATGAGTTTACATAGAGAAAATATGGTCAGGGTAAGGGTACAGAAAGAAGGATTAGAAAGTCTAAAGATCTTTGACAAACTGCAGATTTTTAGAAATGAGTTTTGTTTGCATGGACCATTTTCTCTATTTTCCTCAATACATGCATACAGCTGGTAGTGGGTATATTTTGCACTATTTAAAAATATCTCCAAAAGTGGTATGTTCTGTATACATTGATGTGTATAAAATTGATGCCTAATAAGAACCTGCTGTATATAAATTAAATTAAATTAAAAAATTAAACAAACAAACAAAAGTGGTATGTTCATTTTTCTGCGTATTTTTGTATTTCCTTCATTTGTCCATTATCTATTTGAGAACAAGTTATATATGTGATTGTTTCTATTGCTGCATATTCCAGGTTCCTAGTTCAACAGATGATGATGCACACTACTTAAATGAATAACTTACAAGCCTATGGATAATAATAGCTTTAAAAAATCCCTAAGAAGTAGGCGGAGCACGTACTGTCCTGATTTTATAGCTGAAGAAATAGACTCAGAAAGGTTGGGCTATGTGCGCAAGGACCCTCTAGCTAATAGGTGGCAAAGCCAGAACCTGGCCCCCACTCTATGATTCCAAGTCCTCTGTCCTTTCAATTATACCACATTTATCATGCCACCATACTTAAATATGATACTTACTTACACTTCTAGGCAGTTTTTGACATAGCTTCAGATTGGAAACTCTCATGAGAAATAGAATTCAAATAATATGTACAATTTGGGATCTTATATCTAATTATTTATTTAGAGTTTCTTTTCCAATACCTTGCCTTGACATGCCCAAGGAGATAAGACTGAAAAAGTACTACCATCTTATCCTCATCATAAAGTAGAAAAAGGATGGATTCTAGTACTCTGAGTTTAAAAAACCGTCTGTTCTAATTTACATGGGGAAAAAAATAGTATAAAAGTAGACAGATACAAACAACCCAATCCAAAAATGGGCAGAAGACCTAAATAGACATTTCTCCAAAGAAGATATACAGACTGCCAACAAACACATGAAAGAATGCTCAACATCATTAATCATTAGAGAAATGCAAATCAAAACTACAATGAGATATCATCTCACACCAGTCAGAATGGCCATCATCAAAAAATCTAGAAACAATGCTGGAGAGGGTGTGGAGAAAAGGGAACACTCTTGCACTGCTGGTGGGAATGTGAATTGGTACAGCCACTATGGAGAACAGTATGGAGGTTCCTTAAAAAACTACAAATAGAACTACCATATGACCCAGCAATCCCACTACTGGGCATATACCCTGAGAAAACCATCATTCAAAAAGAGTCATGTACCAAAATGTTCATTGCAGCTCTATTTACAATAGCCAGGACATGGAAACAACCTAAGTGTCCATCATCGGATGAGTGGATAAAGAAGATGTGGCACATATATACAATGGAGTATGACTCAGCCATAAAAAGAAACGAAATTGAGATATTTGTAGTGAGGTAGATGGACCTACAGTCTGTCATTACAGAGTAAAGTAAGTCAGAAAGAGAAAGACAAATACCGTATGCTAACACATATATATGGAATTTAAGAAAAAAAAAATGTCATGAAGAACCTAGGGGTAAGACAGGAATAAAGACACAGACCTACTAGAGAATGGACTTGAGGATATGGGGAGGGGGAAGGGTAAGCTGTGACAAAGTGAGAGAGTGGCATGGACATATATACACTACCAAACGTAAGGTAGATAGCTAGTGGGAAGCAGCCGCATCGCACAGGGAGATTAGCTCATTAGCTCGGGGCTTTGTGACTGTCTGGAGGGGTGGGATAGGGAGGGTGGGAGGGAGGGAGACGCAAGAGGGAAGAGATATGGGAACATATGTATATGTATAGCTGATTCACTTTGTTATAAAGCAGAAACTAACACACCATTGTAAAGCAATTATACTCCAATAAAGATGTTAAAAAAAAAAAGTAGAGAGATACTATGTACCCATCTCCCAGCTCTAACAATTACCATAGTGCATTAGAAAAATCCTAGAGACAATATAAATAGTGCTAAGGAGTAGGGGGGAAAGTGACAATCTAGTTGTCTATCCTTAATAAAGGAAAGTGACCACATACCTGGAAGCTTTTTATGGGAAATAGTCTCAATCTGACTAATAGGCTTTGTGAAGTTAAAAAAAATTTTTTTTAAGTTTGAAGTTAACAAGGTTAAAGGCTCACAATGGACCTTAGATATCAAGATAATACAACTGACTTCTTGATCCTCTCAAGCACTGTGGCTAGAGAGGAGCTACTCTGGACACGCATGCCTGCCTCTATTTATAGCAGTGAGCACAAAGTCTTACGGGAAAAGCTCCTAAACCATTTAAAAACCAAACTATTTTAAGTATCTCACAGCTTTCTAAGAATTTTTTTTTGTTTGTCTTAATATTGTTCCCAAAAGTTGGGTCATAAATTGTATATGTGTGCTTGCACACACATGTGTGTGCTTATTTTGGGGAAATGTGCAAAATGAGGTTAGTGGGTTTGAAGCATTAAAGGGTCTATGGAGAGCTCTAACCAGAGCCGCATTCGTGGGATTAGGTCCTGGGGGCTCACAGTATGACTAAGAAATGAATTAGCTGCCTAAAAAAAAAAGAATCTTTTTTTTTTTTTTTAAGTATCAGGCATAATTTACAAATTGTTAAAAAGTATGAATCAAGTACAGCTCATTTCAAATAGTAGGCATATTTCTCATAACCATTTAAAACATGTATGTACCGATTCTGGGAACTTGCTAAATTTAAACCCTGACTCAGTAGAGTAAGACATGTCCTTCCTTCTTCTTTTGGGGAGGGAAGAGTGGAAGAGATTGCCCCAGCAGAGAGGACTTTTAAAAACACCCTCTAGGGCTTCCCTGGTGGCGCAGTGGTTAAGAATTCGCCTGCCAAATGCAGGGGACACGAGTTCGAGCCTTGGTCCGGGAAGATCCCACATGCAGTGGAGCAACTAAGCCTGTGCGCCACGTGTGCCACAACTACTGAAGCCCACATGCCTGGAGCCCATGCTCTGCAACAAGAGAAGCCACCGCAATGAGAAGCCTGCACACCACAACGAAGAATAGCCCCCGCTCACCGCAACTAGAGAAAGCCTGCGCACAGCAACAAAGACCGAACTCAGCCATAAATAAATACATACATACATACATACATACACCGTCTGTGTGCCAGGAACTTCACATGCCAGGAACTTTTTAATTACGTAGAGAATTATTAGTGCTCCCCTCTTTCTTCTGGATGAGTTAAAAATCAGTTGAAGACATTTAAAACCTGCTTGGGATCACAACTAATTTCCTACACTGGTCTGTTTGACTACCCCTTCTCTCTACTACCTTGACACTCAACTACGCCAGTGGCACCATACGTCTGCATAAGTCTTGAAATGGGTTTTACTGACCATCACATCTCTGCTTGGAATTAATCTTTTTTTTTTTTTTTTTCCGGTACGCGGGCTTCTCACCGTTGTGGCCTCTCCCGTTGCGGAGCAAGGCTCCGGACGCGCAGGCTCAGCGGCCATGGCTCACAGGCCCAGCCGCTCCGCGGCATGTGGGATCTTCCCGGACCAGGGCACAAACCCGTGTCCCCTGCATCAGCAGGCGGACTCTCAACCACTGCGCCACCAGGGAAGCCCGGAATTAATCTTTTGATCATGTCTTTCTCTAATGTGCCATATTTTTAAAGGTCACATTCACTTATATAGTTACCACCCACTAATTTTGAGGAAAAACCCTTGAAAAGGGCTTTCTACTCCACCAGAGCACTTACAAGGTGGTCATCAAAAAATGGTTATTCCTAGTAATTTTATTCCATCACCAGAAGCTCAGAATGTAAATCAATGGGCACAGCTACACTGGTCTTGTCTGAAAATAGCTACATGACTGACTGTGTCCACACAGTGACTAGAATAAGTCAAAGTACAAGACTCATGGGTTGCAGGAATTCAGTAGAGGGGAGCCTCCAGGAAGGTCGACCAGGACCCCAGGCTGAGGGCTGGGAGGTGGCAGTCACTGGCTTTCTAGCTTGGTCACCAAATAGCACCCACCTAAGATTTTTACCAAAAGTCTTGTTGTTGTGATTATTGTTTTAAATCCTATCTTAAGGAACACATATGAAGAAGTTATGCAGTAGGGATTAACCACCTGTCAGCTGTGGGCCTTGTGTTATCAAGTTGCAGACTGGACTCAATTAGAAGCTGTAATTAATTACATAATTTTTAGTTCAAGTTTAATTCCACTAAAATGTCATGGTGAAACTATAATGACCAAGTTAAAGGTTACCATACATTTGATTCAGATTTGAGACACCTGAGATACTTATACACCAAGAGTCGACCCTCTTGCTCCATGAAGAGCAATAAAAGTATGTCCTTCACATATATAGGTTCTGAGCATTTGGATTCTTACTGAAAATAGACTGATGCTTCTGCCCTGAAACGGCCACGAAAGGCATAATTCCACCCCAGCCCTCAGCAGGGAGAACGTGGTGGGCCTCTCCAGGACTGCAGGGAGCCCCGCAGAGGTGAAGGGCTTACAGTGGTGGGAAGCCCCAGGGCCACTGAGATTGCCACAGTCAGCAAATGGAGTTCTCATCCTTAAGGGCAGGACAAAGGATACTCAGAGCGTCCGAGCCATCAGCTGATTACAAACTCAGGGACATAAACCAGGGCTGTCACTTTGTCACTCTAACCACATAAGAGTGGTTTCTGCACCTGGTTCTTGGTTTACATCACTTTATGTGAAAATATCTCAGTTTCCAAGATCTGACTGGCCAAAGCAACTAATGCCTGTCTGTTCCCAGCCAATAGCTCAACTATGCTTCTCTCTCTGTGATGTAAGTCTTCCCAGCAAATCACAGTGGTGGGCTCAGGGTACAGGATGAACGTAGTTCATTCTTGTGGAATGTCAATTCCATGTAAAGTTTTAAAATATTTTTGATATGTTTATACTAAAGCAAACATATATATAGTGGGGTCAGATTGCCAGAAACAGAAATGTTAAAGAAAGTACAAGAGGAGACAAGTTTTGTGTTCACTGAGGTGACTTTGGTGGCTATCTCCTGATTCCCCTGGAAAATGGTGGTAGAGATATCTAAGGAACACTGGCCTGCTGGATCTCTATGCTGTTCCCTCAGAGCCTAGGCTGGAATGGAAGGTCCCTCTCCCCAGACACCACTTCCAGCTCCCACCCCAGCAGGAGGCAAGAATCCTTGGCACTGCCTCTTTCATTATCCTCCACCACACTATGCTCTAAGACAGCCACAGGGCTGGGCACGACTCCATCAGCACTGGTTAGGCCATGAAGACTGTCCCTGCACACTGAATGCTGTCTGAATAGCCCCTCATTATTTACCATCATCAAACCCTGCAACAGTGGTAGAAAGACCAACTGGTACTTGGGACCAAAGTGAGATAGGGGGAACTGTATCTACAGGAATGAGTCTGTAAGTGAGAAAAAGTTGGGGCAAAGAAAACTGCTAATAGAAGGAACTCTGGGGTACAATGAAGCATGTGCAGAAATAGCACCAGTACAGCCAGCACAGAAACACATTCATTAACCACCCCATCACATGCTAGGCACTGGGGATACAGGGATACATAAGACACAGTCCTTCCCTGGGAGGTGAGATCAGGATGACCCAAGTCTTTGACACTTCAGGGGCTGCTTTCAAAGTTTATATATTCTAAATCCAACTTTATTTTTCAGGTAAAATAGTGATACACCTGTGCTTTCTTTCCAATTTAGAGCTGACTTGACCATGAGGAGCCTTGCACGGACATGTAGGGTGAGAGGTCTTTACACTTCAACACCTACACTCACTTTGGGTCAATAACAAACATAAGAAAAAATAAGAAGAAGAATTCTAGTCTAATAAGAAGCATCTGTCTGCTATCACAGAGATTAATCATTTGACAAACTTCTTAAAGGTTAAAAAGAATTTTTTGGGCTTCCCTGGTGGCGCAGTGATTGAGAGTCTGCCTGCCGATGCAGGGGACGCGGGTTCGTGCCCCGGTCCGGGAAGATCCCACGTGCCGCAGAGCGGCTGGGCCTGTGAGCCGTGGCCGCTGAGCCTGTGCTCCGCAACGGGAGAGGCCACAACAGTGAGAGGCCTGCGTACAAAAAAAAAAAAAAGCTTTTTTTTTAATTTCCAGTGCTGTAGAGTTTGCTGGGAAAGCAATTTCTGGACTGAATGGGTCACTGAACTAGATCAGAGGTTTCATTCATTCAACTATGCTGTAACAAATTTAACAGACTGAAGAAAATGTTCTAGATCCTCTGCTAAACGCTGGAATATTCAGAGGCTAATAAGACATACACCCTGTCTTCCAGAATTTAGTCTTGGGCACTTTCTCAAACCTTTTTTCATTATTGTTCCCCTAATGAGCCTAATTATGTAGACATTTGCTCTAATTGCTCTTCCCCCCGCTTCCCCTCCCCAAGAAATGTTAATGCCAGAGATAACACTATATATCTGTTTATACCTTGTGGCCCTTTGGAAGGCTGCAAATTATACAGTATCTAAGATTTTTCACCCCCCAAGAACCAATTTCACCCCGTTAAGGGCAACATGGCCCCATTCAGAATTCATGATCTAGGACAGATGTTCATATACCCGCATAAGATATGTATGTGGAAGGGTACGTGTACCCACACACACACACACACACACACACACGCACACACACACACACATTTTTAAATCAAACTCTTAAAGGACCCCATGATTTTAAAAAATGCACATGGGGGACTTCCCTGGTAGTGCAGTGGTTGAGAATCCGCCTGCCAATGTAGGGGACACGGGTTCAAGCCCTGGTCTGGGAAGATCCCACACGCCGAGGAGCAACTAAGCCCGCGAGCCACAACTGCTGAGCCCGCATGACACAACTACTGAAGCTCGCGCGCCTAGAGCCCGTGCTCCGCGACAAGAGAAGCCACCGCAATGAGAAGTTAACAAAGAGTAGCCCCCGCTCACCGCAACTAGAGAAAGCATGCACGCAGCACTGAAGACCCAATGCGGCCAAAAATTAATTAATTAATTAATTTTAAAAAATGCATATGGGATCTAAAACAGGGGTCAGAAAACTTGTTCTGTAAAGGACCAGATAGTAAATATGTATTTTAGCTTTTGTGGGCTACATACTGTCTCTGTGGTATATTTTTCTTTATTTTGTTTTTGTTTGTTTTGTTTTTACAACCCTTTAGAAATATAAAAACCTTTCTTAGTTCAAGGACCCTACCAAAACAGGCTACTGGCCAAATTTGACCTGTGGCTGAAGTTTGCTGACTCCTGATCTAGAGGGATAACAGCTAACATTTTTTGAGATCCTACCATTTATAAAAAAGTAACTGTTTGTAGTATGGTGGTTGCCAGGGGCTAGGAGAGGGAAATGCAGAATTATTGTTTAATGTGTATACAGTTTCAGTTCTGCAAGATGAAAAGAGTTCTGAAGATGGATGGTGGTGATAGTCGCATGATAATATGAATGAATGTATTTAATACCACTGAACTGTACACTTAAAAATGGTTACAAAAGTAAATTTTATATTGTGTATACTTTACAATAAAAAAATTGTGATTTTTATAAAAGTTAACTGTTTAACTTTCATTTAATACTCACCCCAAAATCATATGAAGTAGATATCTTCATTTTATAGCTAAAGAATGTGAGGCTAAAAGAGCTCTGACCACTTGCCCAAGTTACTAAGCTGGCAAGTGGAATGCTGAGGTCTAAAGCCTAGGCTGTCAGTTTAAAAGACTGAGCTCTTAGTCATTCACACCATCAAGTACTCCTTTTATTTATTTTCTCCAACAAATGCTGTATTTCAAAAGATTTTATCTGCTGAACAAACATCATTTACTAATAATTTGTTTTGCTTCTTAAACAGTTATCCCAAAACACATATCTGACAATCAGAGCTTCAGATCCATTCATGCATCAGTCCATTCTTAAAAGATAAGCTCTAAACTGGTATGATTTTATCCAAAACTCAAAGAAATTTGGCATCCTAGTTAGCCTGTCAAGATTTTCCCTTAGATTGTAAATGTAAGGTCCATGAGGGGACTTTCCTTCTCTCTGTTTCACCCCACCATCCTCAGTTCCTAAACCAGGGCCCATATTTAGAAATTCGAAGAAATGCTCACCCTTCTTTACCTCTGAGTCCTTTGTGTTTAGGAGACCCCATGATATATGTGAAACAACTGAAGGCAGATGGGATCAAGGACCTCTTTCACTGCTCAAGTTTTATGATTTTATGCCTCAATATACATATTCCAGTGGTATTCAGTCAGTCAACCATAATTCTCAAGAACACACTACAGTACAGGGTGCTAGCCTGTGTTCTTGTGAAAACGCAGAATAAAATGAAAGAGGAACCTAAAGTTCAGTTGGGCATAAAGTCCAGAACTGGATAAAAAGAACAGAAGAAAGACTTTAAAACATGTTCCATGAATTAGGGAAAGAATCTTAACCAGTTGTTGGAACAGGATCCCATATGGATTAAAAAAGCAAAAAATTCTTTCAAGGCAATGTCTGTGTGACCTCCCTGGACAAGTGACACAAGCCTACCTCATCCCCTTGGCTGTATGAACTGTCCTGGGCATGTGACCTAGGCCAGGCCAATCAGAATTCTTCCCTGGGGCAAAGGGATCCTGTTTCCTCCCAGATCCATGGTACTACCTTCCATGTAGAGGCAGCCCACCTGCAGTAAGAGAAAAATGAAGCCAGCACTAAAAGAGACAAAAGGTGGAGAGAAAGCATGGAGGAGCCAGAGATACTCAGCTGTGCTCAAGTCCCTGGTTCTCAACGTCCTTAAAATCCACTTCATCCAGCTTATCCTGCAGTGTGGTTAAGTAGGCAAAACAGTAGCCCCCTTTTGCTTAAGCTGGATGAAGTAAGTTTCTGTTACCTGCAACCAGGAATCTTAATGCATGGGCCAGGAGTCTGCCTGACCTGGAAGGATAAAGTGCGTCATCCCAGAGAAAGTAGGCTAAAGGTAACCAGCTCTGCAACTCACCCTGGACTGTTCCTCATCCTTCCTCCACCTCGAGTTTTCATCTTAGAAACTAGGTTAAACCTCTTTGCTACCAGGTGTGCTCAAATCTCTTAAACAGGCAGATCTGACATAATGTACTGTTTAAGCATTTTTGTTTTTAGACAGAAATGAATAACCCCAAAATCCTTAAATAGAATTATTTTTATCTTGAAAGCCCCTTTACAGAGCATCCAGAAACAAGTGTGAAGAAAGGCTTCGGGCTATACATAATAAAGAGCTTTAAAGGAACTGTTAAGAACGTAATCCCTTCGAATAGCTCATGTAAATTATATAATCTATGGAAAGAAATCTTGCACCACAAAGAGAATATCAAGAAAATTTTTCATTTTCTTCCAACCCAGCCACCAGCCCAATCACCCTTTATTTTGCTGATTTTGTTGTATTGTCGTTTTCTTACCTTTCCTTTTCATGATTTTGGGGGTTTTTTTCCCCATATGAAACTATTCACCAGTAAATACTCTCAGATTTACCTAAGACTGGGAAGCTATGAATAGAAACAATATGCAACTAAATTAGTCCCGGGCACAAGGAAAAGTGTGCCTGAATAGAAAACTCAGAAATTAATAGTTTATTAGCATAATATTTGGGAAAGTTTTTTTTAATACCTCAGATTACTATTTTAAGACTTCATTTTAAAAGAAGGTAAATAAGAATTACTCTCTAATCAAAGACTGTGTAAAAGCAAACTGCCCACATCTTGTTTTTCATTAGTTTATTTTTAAGGACACTTGAGTAACTGTAAAAGTCACTTTTTCATCACTGATATTCAAGGTAAGAAAAGAGATTTTACGTCCAGACACATAGGGTATTTCAAAGTCAGTATATGCATTTCTAAAATAGCAGCAGTTAACAGAAAACCGTCCCACCCCAGACCCAGTGAAGGCCCTCCTGACAATGGTCAGATTATAAGCTCCAAGAGAACAGGCCATGGAATTGCACTGGTCCACTGCTATGCTTTAAGTGCCTGGTAGCACCTGGCACATAGTAGGTGATCAACAAATGTTTGGTGAGTAAGTAAATAAAGGGATCAATAAATAAATCCGAATTCCAGCAGTAATAAAGAGCTCAACTAAGAAAGTTCTTGAGGGCTTCCCTTGGTGGCACAGTGGTTAAGAATCCGCCTGCCAATGCAGGAGACACAGGTTCGAGCCCTGGCCCAGGAAGATCCCACATGCCGCGGGGCAACTAAGCCCGTGCACCACAACTACTGAGCCTGCGCTCTAGAGCCCGCGAGCCACAACTACTGAGCCCGCGTGCCTAGAGCCCGTGCTCTGCAACAAGAGAAGCCACCGCAACGGGAAGCCCGCGCACCACAACAGAGAGTAGCCCCAGCTCACTGCAACTAAACAAAGCCCGCGTGCAGCAATGAAGACCCAACGCAGCCAAAAATAAATTAATTAAAATAAATAAATTTAAAAAAAAAGAGAAAGTTCTTGAGAAACTGACAAGGATGAAAATAGAGAAGGTAAAAATTTCTCTCTTAAATTCAACCTAATTCATCAAGTCCTGGGGGGCATGTCCTATGTGCCAGGCACTGGAGTAGCAGCTGCTGACACACAGATAAATATGACTGAGCCAGTGCACATCAGAGTGAGCTGATATCACCTAGAGACCCAACTTTCATAGGATCTATCAGTCTAGCAGTAGGTTCACCTTTAGTAGGACTGTCAAGGTGGGAAGGGAGAGACTACCATGGGAAACTAATGAGATTTTCAAATGCACTTAAGTATCCTAACTAGCCATTACAATGTAAGCCACTAAAAGCTTACAGTATCATACAACCTAATCCCTAACATTGTTTCTACAGAAAAATATGTTTTAACAGGGATGCTATAGTTCCAGGAACAAGCCTCCACATTCCTAATTCCTCTTCTCTTCTCCCACTAGAGCACTGCTCAGGCAGAGGTGCCGGGAAAGAGAAAGAATAAAGGGCAGGTTTGACAATGGGGGTTCTTCTAGAATGGGAAAATATGAGAAGGAAAGATAGGGGAGGGTGTGATATTCCTCTATACATATATTGATATATGATATGGATCATTCACGTGTCTGGAGATGGGAGTGGCTGCACCTTTAATTTTGAACCTCATCACACCCAGGTGTACTTTCTCATACTGAATTCCACCTACTAAAGTCATTACTATTATTGCCCTCTGTTTGAACGCATGATCACATAGACAAATCACTCATCAAATTATAACAAATCCTGATAAAAAGCAATCCTCACTTTATTGCTTTCAGATACCATCAAACTATGACACCCCCCAAAACACCAGACATACAGAATATCTAGCTAATTTTGCAACTGAGTATCTGCTTTTCTCCCCAATACCAAAAGTAAAAGAAGACTGCATTGTATTCATTTAGCATAGATGTTACCAAAGTTATAAACAATGATTCTCTAAAAACTGCAAGCTCTTTCATCTATCCATCCATTCACCCATGGAACACCAATTACGTGTCATTTACCATATCAGCCTTAGGAAAAAATATGGGGCCAGGGCAGAAGGGAGGGACACACAAAGGCGACACACCCTCAACTAGTAATATCAAGTAGTATTCTTTCTATTTCTTATATTGACTTGTAAAGTCTAACTGAATGACTAGTGAGTGGAATGGGAAGGGGAAGCTTAAGTCCAAGTCATATCCCATAATAAATTAGAGTAGAAGTTAAAAATAGATTAAGAGCCACAATTATTTAAAAACACACAGGTGCAAACAAAATGTGAAGAGTATCTGGTCACACCGTAAGCATTCCTGAAAAAACATAAATCAGCCTATGAAGAACTAGGCTAGCATTAGACTCTCACAATAGTTTCTGAACCACCTGAGACCCTCTCATAAGCAGCCCACCACTCTTCCTCCTCTACCCAAGCGAGAATACTCTACTGTCCTAACACATAAAGCCACTGAGGAATTGTTCTACTCTGTTATGGTTATCACAAACGTGGCTCAACAGTCACAAACTTGTTCAGATCTCAGCATTATAGCAAGGAAAATTACAAAAAGGGCCAGCTAGGGATTCTACTACTGCCTTCTCAAATTGGAGATAATCTTTCAGTTCTAAATTATTGAATAGCACGGTTATATGCCCTCCTATATTAAGAAGCGTGGTACAGCAGAAAGACTACAGGCTTTGCAGTCAGACAGATGTAAGTTCGGATCTAAAGTTTCTTGCTGGTGGCCTTGGGAGAGTGGCAATCTTCCCGAAGCCCAGTCTCCTCTTCTGAGGAATGAAGTTGCCACCACTTGCCCCACAGCTCTGTGAAGAGATGGACAATAATCCACATAAGCAACTAGCCCAGTCAATGGCTTCTATTTTTCATGCTAGGCTGTCTGTACCTCCTCTCACCTAACACACCCACAAGCTGTGCACGCATGGCACTCCGACTGTGTTAAAGGTAAGTTTCAGCCTGTCAATCAATCTCTGTGTGCTTAGTAAAAGGAAAGCTCCAGTCTATGGGAAACCTAAGGAGAAGGATTAACTTGGTACCAAACTATATGCTCCAAAGCCTAAAAGAAACAACTCAGCCTCTAGCAACTACCACTCTACTTTGTATATCTATCAATCTGACTGCTTACTCTAGGTGCCTCACATAAGTGGAATCATATTAGTATTTGTCCTTTTGTGACTGGCTTATTTCACTCATATAACGTCTTTAAGGTTCATCCATGTTGTAGCATGTTTCAGAATCTCCTGCCTTCTTAAGGTGAAATAATATTTCATTGTATGGATATACCACATTTTGTTCATCCATTCATATGTTGATGAACACTCAGGCTAGAGAGAACCTTTCCCATGGATTACTGAAAATAAAGACAAATTGGGAGGAACAGCCCCCATCTTTGAGGCAGTGATAAAGAAATAGATTTCTGATGCCACAAGGGCTCACTCAAAAGCACTGAGAGAAACAGCCCCAAACTCTGGGCTGGTGTCAAAGCAGGTACAGGACCCCAAGATATAGCTCTGGAATCTGACAACTCTGTGGAGTTCTGGTCCTGCCTAGAGAGCAGGGAGGCAAGATGGACTGATAAAATGCTTATTGTATTTTCAAACATGCCTGAGACAAGCGTTGGCCAAAACAAGTTCTAGAGAACTGGTCTGCCCTCATATCACAGGTGTGCCAGGTTCCTTATCTTCACAGGAAGTTGTTCCTAAACAAGTATTTCTTTGCTAAGGACCTGACCACTCACAGAATTCCAGAGCAGGCAGGAAGGCTGGAGATGGACCAGCCTACAGCCTCACTTTACTGATGAGAAAACTAATGGCCAGATGGGTAGGTCACAGAGCTGGATAACGACAGACAGAGAATTAGACAGAGCCCAGGTCAGCATTCCTTCCACCAGACTCATCTCATTCAGGTATCAGTGAACAGCCAGAGTTCATTTCCTAGCAGTGTTTTTTTGTTTGTTTGTTTGTTTGTTTTAAAAAAAGCTTTTCAAAGGCTTGACTTTATTTGGAAGTCACCTCCTTTTTTACCCAACACTTTTTTTATTGTGATAAAATATACATAACATAAAATTTACCATTTTAACCATTCTTAAGTATACAGTTCAGTAATATAAAGTACAGTCACACTGTTGTGACTGTGTACCATCACCACCATCCATCTCCAGAACTTTTCGTTTTCCCAAACTGAAACTCTATACCTATTAAACAATAATTCCTCAGGCTTTGGCAACTACCATTCTACTTTCTGTCTCTATGAATCTGACTAGTCTAGGTGCCCCATATAAGTGAAATCATAGAATATTTGTCGTTTTGTGACTGGCTTATTTCACTTTGTATGTCTTCCAGGTTCCTCCACTTCGCAATATGTGTCAGAATTTCCTTCCTTTGTAAGGCTGAATAATATTCCATTGTATAGATATACACTGTGCATATAGATGCACTTTTTATCTATTCATCTGTCAATGGACACCTGAGTTGCTTCCAGCTTTTGACATTTGTGAATAATGCTGCTATGAGTGTCAGTGTACAAATATCTGTTCGAGTCCCTGATTTCAATTATTTGAGGTATATACCCCGTAGTGAAATGCTGGATCATACCGTACATCAGTGCTATTTTGAAATGTGTCTCAAAGGAGACCAAGAAGAGATTAAATCATCTTGGTTGGTGGATTTAAGAAAATGAAAAATTACTGAATGTTTTGTTCCTGAACTTAGCTTTACTTAAAAAACAAATTTTATGAGAAAACTTTTAGAGGTTATGTGAGGTAGAAGAAAAAGCACAGTAATGATAGTGAGGAGAATGACTGTCCAATGTAACATTTTTGACCTCTCTGAGCGTGAATTTCCACAGGGAGGAGAGAGTAGTCTAGGTAATCCCTAAGGTCTATGGATTCTGTGGGTTCTATGAATCCATGGAAAAACTTACTTAGAGGATTACTATGTTCCTTAATCATTTTCTATTTTCCTTCAGTTCACTTTGAATTCCTAAGCATATTAGAGCTCAAAGAACTGTTTCTAGTTAAAGAACTTAGTGTATTCTTGAGACAAGAGTTCCAGGGGCAGTAAGAAGAAGAATCCTGAGCTAGTAAAAAAAATCATGACTAATGTAATATAATAGGCAATGATTTTCTCTAGTAGTACATTTATTTGATAATTGCCTTAGAATTCCTAGAATATAGTACCTGTGTAACCTGCGTCACTGTGGCTTAATTTGAGTCACTGTGAACCTGTGGTTATTTTATAGTAGTTGACATAAAACTATCAACGCACACGGAGTTCAGTATCAACAGGGCATACCTGCCAAGAAAAGTGTGCTACAATAGTTTGGTCCAAACAACACTTCAGTTACTGAGCAACCTATTGTTACCAAGATCCCTAACTGACAATGCATTCTGAGTCAAAATGCACACCTGGCTACAGGTAGGACACCAACAACACACTTCAAACCCCATCCATTCTTGGGCCTTTCCTAACGACCCAGACTGCGAACATTACTTTCTTTCCCCAGGAAGGATTTGCAGGGTGAGAAACATACTTCCCCATCACTTCCCCCAGGTTCCCAGAACTATCTGCTTGGGTATTCACCATGAAGCAGGCTTTCTACTCCAGGGGCAAGAAGACAAAATACAGATAGGACTCCTCATGTCTGTTTCACCAATCAATATTTCAGCTACTTAAAATAACTTTCATGGAAAGCTTCTTATGCTGGGTACAATTATCTATATTAATCTATTCAGTCCTTCCAATCCTGTGAGTTAGGTGTGTTCATGCTCACACTGCAGGAAAGGAGATGGAAGCTCAGAGGAGTATCCTGTTGAGAGCCACAGGGGCAGTAAGGAGCCAGCCAGGTTGGACTGGGTCTTCTGGCACCAAATTTAGTACTTTTTTCCACCAACCGTTTGCCCAGATTCTCACAAGCCTGTGCCAACCGGCTAACCCAAAGAGAACATCTGAAGTGCTTCTCTTAAAAAGCAGGCCCTAATGATTTAACAATTAATCTGCAGCTTTTAAGTCAAATGTGAAGTGTACTGATCACATCACTTATTCTCTTCCTGTATTTCTGCTAATAGGCAGAACTCTGAGGGAACTAAGGTCAAGAGGAGAAATCCTGGATCAGTCCCTTCATGAAAAAATACTTTTCAGGGATAGAAACACCCACATTCTCACCACCTCCACCAGCAGCACACACTGCTGACTCCAGGTAAGGCTGCTGAGGGAAAAGGCGTCCATCAAGGCTTCCTTGGACATTTTTAGAGGCAGGTTATCTAAATCTTTCCTCTCCAAACTCTTAGTGTGCATACAAATAGTGTTAATATTTATTACATAACAGATCCAGGAAACTGTTTCTTATGACCACATGCATTTTTCTATAGCACCAAGACCTCTGGGGGTGATGCTAGCTTGTGTACTACACTTATGCTGATTTTACTGGACTTGGAGCATAATTTTATTATTTTAAATGACCACAGAGGTTTATAATTATTGTATCATTGATTTTATGACACATTATTGGTCCCATCTATGATTTATTTATGCCAGGGCTTTGATCAGGAAGTTAACACCCAGATATGACATTGTTCCTATGGGAAAACACCACTGGCTTTAGAACACCTGCTTTCATGAGAGAGTTTTTATTAATGCCATGCCATGAAAAGTGAGGGCTGCCTACTCAATAAAACCCTGATTAAGCAAAATATAACTGTAAGTTTTCCTTTGTCCAACTTTTAGGAGAAAGAAGCATTACTTTGGTTTTAGTTTTTAAGCAAGCTGCAGAGGCTAATACGGAGTAAATTCCAAATTTCTGTTCTACCCCCTACAGCAATGGTTCTCAATTCTGGCTACACATCAGTATCACATGGGGGCACTTAAAAAATAACAATGCTAGCCCTCACAGCAGACCAACTGAATCAGAATTTCTGGGGGTGCTCTTGCACTGTTGGTGGGAATGTAAATTGGTACAGCCACTATGGAGAATAGTATGGAGGTTCCTTAAAAAACTAAAAATAGAACTATCATACGAGCCAGCAATCCCACTACTGGGCATATACCCTGAGAAAACCATATTTCAAAAAGAGTCATATACCACAATGTTCACTGCAGCTCTATTTACAACAGGCAGGACATGGAAGCAACCTAAGTGTCCATCGACAGATGAATGGATAAAGAAGATGTGGCACATATATACAATGGAATATTACTCAGCCATAAAAAGAAATGAAATTGAGTTATTTGTAGTGAGGTGGATGGACCTACAGTCTGTCATACAGAGTGAAGTAAGTCAGAAAGAGAAAAACAAATACCGTATGCTAACACATATATATGGAATCTTAAAAAAAAATTGCTCTGAAGAACCTAGGGGCAGGACAGGCATAAAGACGCAGACGTACAGAATGGACTTGAGGATACAGGGAGGGGGAAGGGTAAGCTGGGATGAAGTGAGAGAGTGGTATGGACATATATACACTACCAAATGTAAAACAGATAGCTAGTGGGAAGCAGCCACATAGCACAGGGAGATCAGCTTGGTGCTTTGTGACCACCTAGGGGGGTGGGATAGGGAGGGTGGGAGGGAGGGAGACACAAGAGGGAGGAGATATGGGGATATATGTATAGCTGATTCACTTTGTTATAAAGCAGAAACTAACACACCATTGTAAAGCAATTACACTCCAATAAAGATGTTGGAGGGAGGGAGGGAGGGAGGGAGGGAGGGAGGGAGGGAGGGAGGAAGGAAGGAAGGAAGGAAGGAAGGAAGGAAGGAAGGAAGGAAGGAAGGAAGGAAGGAAGGAAGGAAGAATTTATGGGGGTGGGCTCAGGGTACTGAATTTTTTAAAACGTTATGTGTATCCAGGGTTCAGAACAGTTACCCTATACCAGTGGCTCTCAAACTTGAAAGGGCACCAGAATCACCTAACGGCCTTATTAAAACACAGATTGTTGGGCCCCACCTGGGAATTTCTGATTCACTAGGTCTGGGGTGGGATGGAAAATCTGCATTTCTAACAAGTCCCCACACGATGGTCCAAGGGCCACACTAAGAATCACTGCCCTATACTTTCTCTAGTTGAACAATATTAATAGTTATTCTAAATTAATTTTATTATAAAGATATCAGACCACTCCTTAGTAAGAAATGGTCTAAAACTTTAAAAGATTTTCAACAGTGCAAGCTGAAGAAAAAGATTTTCTGCTTAACCATCAAATAAAACAGGTAACTGGGACTTCCCTGGCGGTCCAGTGGTTAACACTCTGCACTGCCAATGCAGGGGGCGCAGGTCTGATCCCTGGTCGGGGAACTAAGATCCTACATGCCACGTGGCACGGCCAAACCGCACCCCCCCAAAAAAAACAAAACAGGTAACTGAGGTTATCAGAATGCACTGTTCCCTAAGAATTTCAGTTAGTGAAGTTAAACCAGGATAAAATCAGACCCAATTCCATTCAACCATGAGTAAGCACCTCCCATGTGGTGATTGGGCACACACCATGAGTAAATCATTCCTTCCTTCCTAGAGCAGTGAACAGACTATCACACAGGACTGTTGTGCACACAGCTACACAGTCACACAGTAACAGCTGAGGCGATAGTGAGACCCTGACAGGGAGCGTTACAGAAGGACTTGGGGGAGCTTTACCCAGGTGGGGTCCTTTTAGCTGGATCTTCAAGGGGACCACCCAGCTGCCAGTTTTCCACTGCCCACAACACATTTTACATTACCTGGGCAGTGAACTCCCTGCCCCACGAGGAAGCATCTGGACTTTGTCCCCAGGCATTATAGGAGTGATCAGGAACTGCAGGCTACTTTTACTTCCAATCTGAAGGCAAGTTCTGTGGTTTATCTACCGTTGTACTTTTTTACAATTAGCCCAGCACCTCACACACAGGCGTTGCTGAATACCTGGGAGTAAGTGATGAAAAAATGTAATCTGGAAAGTAAACCTAATGCCCCCCCAGGGGTGCATACAGGTCAGAGGGGAGGTCAGGTTCAGACCACCAGTCTTTTGCCCTCTAATTAGCACCCTCATTCCAGACTTAACACACCACAGGCATTTAAGAAGTGTTCCTGACTAACCAAAAATATGGTAGCACATTAAGCTGGTATTAGCATGGTTGTTTCTGTAGATTTGGAAATAATAAGAGGAGAAGACTCCTCAGAGCCTAGCTCATTAATGCAGGGACTGAGGGCTGGCTTCTTCTGTATCCTATGTTCTATGCCCTGCACTCTGGCTAAACACATAGTTTATTTAGTTCAAGTGAAGCTCTTCCAAGATGAAAAAACTTGTTGAATTCCTAGTGAGTCTCAGAAACATTTTTAAAATTATTCAGACATTATTTGATGTTCAGCAGTTGATTCAGCTGAAGTAATTGAGAGCTGAGAGTTAATTTCAAAACCCTAATGCAACATCACCAACTAGGCACAGAATCCCTCCTATACACCCACCAACTACACAAGCACTATCAATGACGTGTAGGTCACTAAAGACCCCGATGCAGAAAATCTCCAGAAATAAAATCTTTTCTCAAGATAAAAACACCCACAAACACCGTTTTGTTGTTACAAGAACTGAAATAAATGTAGAAGTTAAATGCTGAAAGTACCCTTTGGAGTGCCAACGTAGTAAGGGTTAGCAGACCTAGGCTCTGTCTCTCCCACTGGAACACAGCTCCCAGGCAGCCTCTTCTCCTTAACAGCCAGATATTGGAGGTTATCATTCTATTTCTGACAAATGCAGTTTGCTAGGCTCAATATGAGAAGTTATATATATATATATTTTTTTAACTAAAATGTATTTATATTCTACCTTTAAGGGGTAGTACAGAGTCAAATGGCAAATGATCAAACGTTAAAATAGCCCCAAGTTAAGTACTATTGGTTATTAAATTCTTGTTGGTGAATATTTCCCAAATAAAAGTACTGAAAAAAAAGAGGTACTTCCATTTTATTAAGCTGTGATTATTCTGATCAACATTGCCTTCATTTTCTATCAGTTAAGTAATACTGGCTTGCCATGATTTAAACTGAACTCTTTCTTTTGAATGGATGGATTTTTAACCACTTTCTGTTACGCGTAAGTTATGAAGGCTTCATCCTAAATTCTTCCAGAATAGGATGGTAACCATATATTAACTATCTGCATCTCAAGGGCATTGAAAACCTAAAATGAATCAAGACTACAGCTCACTGAATAGTGAACTACCATTAATTTTAATTGTAATAGGACAGAACTGGAATTTACCTTTTCTTTAAAAAAGAGGGAAGGAGTGCTTACTCAACAAAGAAATCAATATAAACAAAATCATAAGAGGTAAATTTAAACTACTCAAGAGAATAAGCTGTTTAAACACATTTCAGAAGTACTTATATATAACTGATACCATGAATATATAAATCATTTTCTCTATTCAATAAGAAAGTCTAGCAGGACTGTTCTCTAGCAACTTTTTGTTAGTTTACTCAGGTTACAATTTTTAATTGAAAGTAATATAATTTTTAAAAATCTGCCTATTCAGACATCCTACAAATTATCATTCATCTTTCCCTTACCTCAACTAGTCTGAATCAATGAGGCCTCAATGTATTTAATTCTAACCATAACCTCAGGTCAAGAATTGAACAGCATCAACCAAATTCAGAAAAACTGATACTGCTTGTGTTTTCAGACAAGAGGATCTGATGCATTTGGTGATGAAAAACACCCAACCACACTCATTCTGCATTGTGTGGCTCCAGGCTGTTAGACACAACCATGAATGTCTGAGGTTCAAATACCACTTGCACTGGTCCATGAGCATTTCTGAAAATCCAGGAAACATGTATGTTTCCAAAGGCCGTAGAGCTATACTCAAGAGCCTCTCTACACACCCAGGGCCACTCAGAGGAGTGGCGTCCTAACTGGACTCTGTGGATAGCTCCTGTGGTGAGCCGTTCTGTAGACAGGGACACCTGTGTGGCTCTGTGAGGTGGCCTGGGAAAGGGGCTCTGTCAGATCACCAAACAGGAAATGTTCTCGTCTTCTGCAGATGGTGCTTTTCTTGACTTGAAAAACAAATCAACGGGTGGGGCAAGTTAAGGAGGAAAAGCTGAGATTATCTGAGACCTGAGTAAGTCACCTGAGGGTGTTCAGCCTGCTGATGGCTTCTGATTTTCCCTGTCCCCTCTCCCCCATGCTGGGATTACAACAAGAAGAAAAGTCACTGAGGAAGAATGAGAAAAAATACATTTCTTTGGGTGCATATCCACAGGCAGTCAAAATATTAGGAAAACCAACAATAATAAGAAACAGTGTAGAGTTACATATCACAGTTGGTCCTCTGAGCTCACAGAATTCCTTGTTCATGCTCACCTTTAACCTCCTAACACTTGAAAGTGATAAAAATCTGAAATAAATCTTAAACTCAGTCTCTCCACTGAGGGTAGTTGGGATGTTCTCCCTAAACTCTCTAAAGAAAAAAAAATTTTAATACTATAATCATTTGATTGTTTTATGAAGAAAAATGCATCAAGATTCTTAACTATGAAGAGGTCAACAATTCACTCAGAGCATAGAAAAGAGAGCAAGGTAAGCAAAGGATAAAGATAAACTTTGATGGACTAGAATATATAACCTGTGAAGAAAATTTAATATTATATTTACCACTATTGGTTTTTTTAAACAATACAGAAAGCACCTATCTTTTCTAAAGAGCAGACACTCCTAAAGGACTCTAACATTCTATGAGCCTCAGTCTATACAAGTTCAAAAGGAAACAACCAACATTACTTTTTTTATTCCAAATTTATTTTATTAAAAGTTTTTGGGAAAAAAAAAAGTTTTGGGTGTTTTGAGATTTGACACTGTTATTTAAATGTAAGTTTTTTTGCTTTTTAAAAATAGAATTAAATTTTTTTTTATTCAAGTATAGTTGATTTAAAATATTGTATTGGTTTCAGTGTACAGCAAAGTGATTCAGTTATATATTTTTTCAGATTTTTTCCATTATAGGTTATTATAAGATATTGAATATTTTTCCCTGTATATAGTAAATCCTTAAAGTTTCATTTCACATTAACTATCATGTTATCAGGACCTTAAAGAGAAAAGATTGACTGGGTAATGGGAAGTATATGCAAGTAAAGTAAGCATATGGAAATAAAGTAAGCACTGGGATTCAATAAAAATTTAAAGACATCACTATTAAAATAGTATATTTTACTGAAGTCAAAGTAATTTAGCACATTCTATAGGCAAAGCTGATAGGTCTACATGAGTTTTGCACAATCCTCACACAGAATGAATCATTCAACACTGACAGGGATATATCTAGCTTTAACAACAATGCAAAAACACTAGCAAGTATCTTCAAGAAATAAATGTATAACAAAGGTAGGTACCAAAGATCTGAGGGCCTGATGTTTTGTATTTTTAGTGGGGAAGAGAACTGGCTTGTCTGATATCAAAGTGACCACTGCTTTTTGCCTGAGAAAGATTTACTCAGATTTGGTATAGTAAATAGCATATTTCTTGGAAAACCAATGATTTTAAAGAAGGGTAAATATATTTTCCTCTCGTAGACCACGGCTAACCACAGTGTGGCACAATTTTGGAGAAATCAGACCTCACCCAGTTACAAAAATAGCAAAAAGGATTCTTGCTGCTGGCAGAAAAGTGACATCTTTATCGATACTGCAAGAACAGTGTTTTAAACTTCTCAATTAGGCATTTTTTTTTAAAATCAGCTCTTTTAGATAAGGCTGAAAGGGGAAAATTAAATTGTGTTTTATAAAATGGAAGTAACTGAAATCATTCTTCAGGGGAAGGAACAGAAAGAGGCAAAAAAGAAAAGAAAAGAAAAACAACTCAGGTTAAATACTGAATATATGACCCTGTCTAAGTACTCTGAACAATCTGGGCCTCAGTTCTCTAATCTATGAAATGAGGATAGTAGTATCTGCCTTCCTCAACTTACAAGGTTCTGTGAAAATTAAATAAGAATTATAAAAGGATTCAGTAAACTGTAACTGTTGTTACTGTTGTTTTATAAGGAATTCCAGTTTCACTCCAAAAGGAGCTAATTATAAATATTAATACAAGGGGATTATTCTTTTCAGTATAAGTGCCAAATCAACCAAATCTCTCTTTGACTTGCTGACTTTTCCTGATTGACTTAACTCAGCCCTAGATGGTCCCCAATGATCCCTACCTCTTGGTATTCACCTTTTGAGTAGTCCCTTCCCTTCGAGTGTGGACAGAACTAGAGTCTTGTATCTAACAAACAAAATAAGGCAGAAGTGACAACGTGCAACTCAGTGACTAGGCCATAAAAGGCTGTGTGGTGTCACTCTTTCTTGGATTACTCACTCAGGGAAGCCTGCTGTCATGCTGTGCACAGACCCACGGAGAAGCCCACACTGTGGGGAACGGAGACCTCCAGCCCACAGGCAGAGAAAGACGGAGGCCTGCCAACAACCCCAGGAGTGAGCCTCGCAGCAGATCTTCCAGCCCAGTGGAGTCTTTGGATGACTTCAGACCCGGGTGGCAACTTGACTGCAATTTCATGAAAGACGCTGAGCTAGAACAACCCAGCTAAACTGCTACATGTTCCTGACCCTAGGAAAATGTGTGCCATAATAAGTGTTGGTTGTTTTAAATTGCTAAATTTTGGGGTAATTCGTATGCAGTAACAGATTACTAATACACAGCACTTGACAGCATCTTGCTTTGCAATTAACACTCAATTTAAGATCAGTCTCTTCCTTGCTTATGAATTATCTTATCCACTGGTAAATACTGTCATTTTTGTACTTGTCGGTTTTTTCCATAATAACTTTCGAGGCTATCTGCTTAAACTGATCTTGTTTGATTTACTATATAAAAACACACCTTAAGTTTGATTCTTGTATCCACCTATTATCTTGCAATAGAAGGACAGCTGCTTTCATTTTTTTCCAACAGGTTTTTCTTCTGTGATTCTCAGCAGATGTTTAATGCAATTTGGGTTATACAGAAAAAAATATCTACAGGGAAAATTGTATTTTCATGTAATCATACTGAATTTAATAGTACTAAGATGAACCTATCTTTATTTTTTTTAAAGAAGACTGATTTGTAAATCCTATTCTTGTTCCAACAAATCTAAATCTTTGCTTTCTAATACTCGTTTTGCAGCCCTGTGCAACTGCTCTTTTGCAGCTCACCTCATGTTTTAAAGACACTTCATACCTAAAATGTCCGTGAAGGTTTCATTCTACTTAAGCCAAAAGATTAAGTCAAAAGTTTGAAAAAACCACTCACAAAAAAGCAAAATCTTTGAACTGCTATCCCCCCTGCCCTGTTTGAAAATAAAGAAGGAAAAAAAGAGAAAAAGAGGGAAAGAAATAAAAGTAAATTATTAATGATATCTTAATTATGATTTAAATTTTAATTAATTCATTCAAAAATATTTAATGAGCAGCTATTTCCAGGCATTGAAGATGCAACAGTGGAAATAAAAAATAAGACCCAGATCACATGGAACTTCAAATTTTTAAAATTCAAAAAACCAGCCCCCAAAATAGAGTTAGCTATTTTTGTGGAACCTATGACCATTTAGATCCATCACAAATGAGGGGAGACATATAAAATCCTGAATTCCCTGATCCTGTATGCTACTTTATTATGCCTTACCATAAATGACTTGCTAACTTTTTTTTTCCTCGAGTGAGGCATTTACTTCTAGTACAAGCTGAAGGTGAATAAATGGAGAGAGAATCAATATTTATAAGTTTTTTCTATGTGTCATGCATGTTAATACATTGTTATATAAACTACACAGTAACATTAATTATTTAGTATTAGAATCCAATTTGACAGGTGAAATTTAGGCTCTAAGATGAAACACTAGTAAGCAACATGGTTGGGGTCTAAATTCAGTGATTTTGATTCCAAAATCCATGTTCTTTCCACCCCTTGATGAGTTCTGTTCAAAGCCCCAGTAAATCATGGTGTATATTCTATTCTAAAATTCTAAGATCAAGAGCTTCTACAAAATTGCCTTTGAGAAAAAAAATATTCTATTAAAACTATACTTTAATTCTAATAATTACTTCTAAATTAACTTTCAGTCTTATATCAAGTAGCCGCTTTCAGAAGAGCTCCACTTGGATATCTCACATGACATCAAACTCAACATACCCAAAATGTGATTTCCTTCTTAAAAGCTACTCTCTCCCCAAGATTCTCTTTTTACCATGGCATCACTCTCACCTCACAATTCAATCTACTTACCTATCACCAAGTTGTCCACTCTATTATGCCTTACCATAGATGACTTGCTAACTTAACAGTTCTCCAAGACAAGGGCTTTACCTCACCATTATGGTGATCACTAATGGGCTATTTCATTATGTATGTAAATTATAGAACAAAAAGATACATTTAAAAAATGCTAATTCCAACTGTCAGAAAAGTGTTTTGTTTTTCTTGTCTTTTCTTTTCTTTTTTTTAAAAAAGGTCCCTTAGGCAATTGGCAGTTCTCATTTAGTTTGGCCTTAATGAGTATTTACCCAGGGCCCAGAAGCAGAATCCATATGGCTTTCAATTTCCTCAACTTAAATACAAGAAAGTGCAACAGTAACCAAAACATTTTTCAAACGTATTTAAAAGCACATTTTTTTCACCACCAAATTTTCCTACCAGGTATACTCTATGCTTTTCAAACTACCTGCCTTACATCAGATGTTGATTTATAGGCAGAACTCAAGTTCTTATTTTTAAAAATGTTTGCTGGACATATGAGAATCGTATTTTCTTAAGAAATGGTTTAAAACATTATCTGTAGTTGGCCTAGTGTTTAACTGGAGAAGAATTTAGACTGATATGGAAACATGTTCCTCCAATTATATGAAAATAGAGGTTTACTTTTTTCTCATGAACATGTATTCTGAAATACTACATAAACTTATAAGAGTGTCACATATTCAGCATATGTAAATTCTATATTTACCAAAGGATCTTAGATGGCTAAATACAACAGAAGCAAAATAAGATCTCTACATAAAGATAAAACTATAGGGTACTCTTTAATGGAGAAAATAATTATTCCAGAAAACTAGACGAAGGATGGTTGCTCTGAGACCTAATTTTAGTTTTGAGCTTCCAAACAGCTATCATCATTAGATAAGAGACATACTAGTTTATCCAGTTTATCAAGAGAAGGACTTTCCCCTCTCACTCACAGACAGCCTTAAAGGTAAGAGATACTAAACATAAGAGAGTGTTTTTGACAATATTTTGAAGAGGATGCAGACTTTCATGCGGCAGAGACTGCAAACTGGCAACCCGTGAGCCAGATGAACCTGCTCTCTTCTTTGACTCTCACAGTGTCTCCAAAATTTTTTCAATGGTTGAGAAATTTAAATATTTAAAATAAGAACTCTGATTTCTGGTTGGAGCTAATAGCTACCCCTCCTACACTCCATAGAACACCCCCCCTTTGCCACCACTTATGTCATCTGCAGGAATCTAAGTGTGGACCCCTGTAAATATATGGTGGTCTATTAGAACAGTCTTACTATAAAATAAAACTTGAGCGCATATTATGAAATCATTAATCTTTGAAGACCAATCTGCAGGAAGTTAAGAGTGGTAAAGCATAGGGGCATGGAGGAGAGCTCAAAGGGCAGTGTCCCAGTCTCCCTCTCCCTCTCCCTCTCTCCCTCAGGACTATAAGGACTCCCCCCAAGAGTCTTTGGCCATAAGTTAAGAAATCATCGAAAAAATAATATTTTTGGAAGTAATATCCTGTTTTTGAACAAGAATCATACATGCAGGACTGATACTGAAAAAGTGCACGTTAGAGTATAATGGCTCAGGTCCCTTCTGATTTGTTGGGCATCCACTCTACCAAGGTGAAAATATTTTGAAGATCACCTCTGTTCATGGAACCCCAACACACACACCAGATAAAAGTAGGGCTGCTCTGCTTGAAGAAGGGGTAGGAAGGCCATCCTGCTTGCACCTCCTAAAGCAAAAACTTGTTCTTGATGAATGAGAGGGTCTCATGTCACCAGACCCATCACTGTACAAAGTCAGTTGACTCTAATGGCTCTGCCAAGAGCTAGAGTACAATTATTGCCCAAGGAGCTCCCTGGAAAGTTCCTGAAGGGCAAACAATCTGTGCTGTTGATTGTAGAAAAATCCATAGATTTAGTAGTCTGGCATGCAGTTGGCAAAGCAAACAGTTGTTACTAAAGCGAAAGTGACGGAAGATGGAAGGCCATTCCACAGGATTCACAAGTAAGGGAGGCAGGGTCTAAACTTTCCTCAGGAAAGAGGTTTGCATCTGCTAGAATACCTGATCAAGGAAGGGATGGACTCAAGGCCCAGAATTACACACTATAGGACAGATACTTCCAAACTGTTTTTTCAAAGCAGCAAGCCCCTCTGCTAATCCAAATTCTAGACCAAACTCCAATATATAAAACAACGAATGCAGCTGTCTTCCAATTGAAAGGTTGGTAAGAAGACAGGATCCCCCAGGTACATATGTCCACTCCCTCGTCCCATAAATTTGGCATCTCCTCAGAATCCTGAGGCTCCGTGGAACACTCTGTTAAAAGCACTAGTGTGGGGAATAAAACATGTGACTCTGGCCTGGAAATTTTTAAGGCAGGTATTAACACCTTGACCATGATTGTTATAGGTGAACTAAAGCCACAAATCATTTGCAATATCAGAATTATTGTTTTGAAATCACTATTGAAATAGACACATATGGCAAACCATTAATACAAAAATCAATGAACCAAAGAGCTAACTCTTCCCTGGCAAACCTCTTAAGATGTATAAAGAATTACATCAGAACCAGCCACCTGTTCTCAATTCTTTTATAACCCTTACAACAAAATTCCTTTTTAACTTACCTACTTCATAAACCTAAATCCCTGTCTTTATTTCAAATAATGGAGCCACCAGCGCCTTTGTCATTGCAAATCTTTAGTGAAGAATAAAATAAATAAAATCTAAATTTTAAAAAAATATTAAGCAACTAAAAAATTTAAAGAATATTAACCAACCAGCAGTTTGTTTTTTATTCCTTAGAAAGGAGATTAAATCCTATATTTTAAAAAATCTGAGCTTAAAACCTAGTTTCTCAGGCTTCCCTGGTGGCGCAGCGGTTAAGAATCCGCCTGCTAATGCAGGGGACACGGGTTCAAGCCCTGGTCCGGGAAGATCCCACATGCCGTGGAGCAACTAAGCCCGTGCACCTCAACTACTGAAGCCTGCGCACCTAGAGTCCGTGCTCCGCAACTACTGAGCCCGTGTGCCACAACTACTGAAGCCTGTGCACCTAGAGCCCGTGCTCTGCAACAAGAGAAGCCACCGCAGTGAGAGGCCGACGTACCGCAGTGAAGAGTAGCCCCCCGCTCACCACAACTAGAGAAAGCCCGTGCGCAGCAAGGAAGACCCAACGCAGCCAAAAATAAATAAATAAAATTTATTTAAAAAAACACAAAACCTAGTTTCTAAAGATCCTTGATTTCATCATCTTTAGCAGCGACACAACTCGGGGAGTTTTAAAGAGCTTAGTTTACAAATTCAGTGTCCATGATTTGAAGACATCACTATCAGTCTGAAGAGAGGGGAAAAAAGAGTACAGCTGGATCCAGGAGAAAAGCCAGGTTATTTACGCACCCACAAATTCTTTTCTGTTCTTCAATGGTTGTTGTTAGTAGATATTTTTCCTTTACAAAGAATAAACACAAATCCACTTCAGGGGGGAAAAACAGTAGCCTGAACTTTCAGCACTGGGAAATTCCATCCCAAGTTTTCAACTACTCACAAAAGCTTATGAGGGTTGACCCCCAGGACCGTGGAGACCATGGAGGAGCGTGTCTGTGGCACATTCCGAGGAAGCGTGAGCCACAGAGCCCATACATTCCAGCACACTGAGCAAGCACACACATGCCTCCCCACTTCCCCAGACTCCGCCAGCGAGGGGGCACCAGGCTGGAGGCAGGCCCCACACACCAGGCACCTTCCAGTCCTGCCCAGCCATCCCTGCGAAGTACAAAGGGGAAGGAGAATGAGAGACAGGAACTGGCCAGTGCAGGGCCTCAAAGAAAGAAATATAAGACCGTTTGTGGGGTAGGCCAACCACATACTCTAAGGGTTTTTAAACGTCAAAAAACAACTTGTGTGAGCCTCCTGGTCCTGCTACCACCAATGGCATCACTTACTGTCTCCCACCCACCACCAGTGAGTACCAGTCTTTCTCACATGCTCTGGAATTACAGACCGTACAAGCTGCACAACAAAGTTCAGCCACCTATGCTTCTACGGCTACCTGTATCCTTTCTCCCTTCCTCCATCCCTCTTTCTCTCCTTCCTTCCTTTCCTCCTTTCTTCCTCCTTCCTTGCTTCCCTCCTCCCTCTGTTCTTAATAATTGAAGAGGTTAAACTCCAGTTTTTCAGCGTTAAACTTTTTCATCATCTATCTCCGACTCTCTCATATAATGATGCACAAACACTTTTACTCCAAAACCTTATCTACACAATGAAGAGACAAAACATCCCTTTTTCAAATATGCATTGTTAAAATCACAAAGATCAAGAGGGACTAAAGTAAAAGGTCTCCACGTAACAAAAACTATACAGCCTGTCCTCACGTAAGCTTTTTAGAAATAGCCTCTATTTCGTGAGCTGGTTTGAGGTTAACCTGTCCACAGAACCACCATTCAATGAAACAGTTTTTTGCTTTACTTTCAAAGAGAAAGAGTAAAAAAGAATATATAAATGTAGCAATAAAAATCTTTTCTGATAATACTCTTGACTGAGAAAAGCCATTATTTTTCATCTTATAATAAAATTTTTTTCATAAAATTACCTTCTTATCAAAAAAGCACCACCTCTATATCTACGAAGCAAAATTCTTGTATATCTCATTCCATTGGTAGCATAATTGTATCTCAAGTCCTATTTACTAAAAAAAAACAAAAAAAGTTATGAATGCGTAATATGCTTAAGCAGTGTATCAAAAAGAATATACAAATCTTTCTACTCCCTGTGCTTTCAGAATCTTTCATTGTCAAAAAGGTTTAAGGGCTTCCCTGGTGGCACAGTGGTTAAGAATCCGCCTGCCAGTGCAGGGGACATGGGTTCGAGCCCTGATCTGGGAAGATCCCACATGCCACAGAGCAACTAAGCCCGTGTGCCACAACTACTGAGCCTGTTCTCTAGAGCCTTCGAGCCACAGCTACTGAAGCCCACGTGCCTAGAGCCCGTGCTCCACAACAAGAGAAGCCACCACAATGAGAAGCCCGTGCACAGCAACGAAGACCCAACGCAGCCATTAATTAATTAATTAAAAGGTTTAAAATTTTCTAATGTTAATAAGATGAACCACTCTATAGAAGATAATGTGCAAGAATTCCATATTTCCATCTCCAAATCATAGACACTTTTTAAAATATACAGATAAAAATGAAAGCATGCCACACTTTGTGCAACACTCTAGGTTCTACACAAAAAAGTCTGAGGTGTTTTTTTCCAGGATTTAAAAAAAGTATCTGGGCCAAAGGCAAAAATACAGACCCTCCCTACCCACCCCACCCCACTGCATACATATGTTTTTTACACTTAACTTTCAACTACAATGATTTTTTTAAAATCTTTTTATCTTTAAGTAATTACTAATGCCTCTACTATAGGTCTACTTCAAGAAAGTTTCTTCAAATTATGACTAACACTTTCAGTTGTTTTTCAATTACACTAAATTAAAAATATACTAACTTCAGTTAGTCAGTCCTTTATCTATCTTCCTCAGCATATCTGTTGTATACATGTAAACTTTAGCTCTAATTCTGAGTTAGGAAAAACATACAAAGTTACTCTATTACCTATGTACACATTATCACAACTTCCTACTTTATTGCTAGGGTGCTGTTACTGTATACAAATTAGATGGTAAGCAAGGGTAAGACGCCCACTGCTTCTTTGAAGCAGGTTTGGTCAGTAGAAGGAGTTGCTTTGGAGTCCAAAGCTTTACAGCCCTATCTGTGAAAGGGATGAAATTCAGATCTCTCTCGGCTGTATACAAAAAAATATGGAGAAGGCCTAGTCCAATGCCTAGCACATTAACTACTCAGCAAGTATTAGTTACCTTTCTTCCTTTTCCCCATCTTCTGAGTCAGAATGCCACAGAACATGCAATACCCTACTCTGGGCTCTACTAAGTTAAAGAAATGAAATGCCTAGGGAGTTGGAAATAATCTTCTTTCACTTACCTTTTTCTTGATAATTTCTTCCTCCCTTCCACCACCACCATAAATATGATACTACACAAAAGTTAAAGGAAACGAGGATAAATGCAGGCAAAGTTCACAATTAAGGGGAAATGGACTGTTCTTCACATGCTTAGTTATTTAGTATATGCTTTTGAGTGACTATATCATTAATGAGGAACTCAGAGAACTTTAGGGATGCTATCCTATTAACATTCATTTCACTCCCACAAGAGAGGCCAAAGGCCATATTCTGTACAGAAAGTGAATCAGAGAGAGACACCAAATCTCAGGAAAGACTTGGCAGCTACCAACAAAACACTTAAAACGAAACAGTCCTGCCCTCTGGCAATGGATTGGCTGAAACCTGGAACGAACCCACCCAAGTGATTCCTTGAGCTTGACTTTCCTTTACCATGTGGCACACGGTCTTGACCAGGGCTACCTGTGTAATCTGTGTGGCTCAGCTGTTGAAACATCTTTCTCGGCAATGTCCTATGTCATAATACAAGGAATGCAAACACTAAAAAAAGCAATGTAACAACAACATCAAGATCCAACCTTCTTGGTTAGGCATACCCCACTTCTGTCTATGGGCAAGCACAGTGATACTGCCAGTAATTTAAAAATGACCTCTGTTTCTAATTTTTTTCTTAAAAACTATAACAAAGTACAGATCATTTGGATTGATTAAGAATAAGATCATTGCAAAGGGTGATTCACAAACAAATCTATATTTATATCTTTCCATCACTCTTGAATGGCAACCTTTGAACTGTACAACACTTTCAGATAACTTCTTTAATTAATAAACAAAGTAAATGTAGGTGAAGTACGCTGGACTGAGAATCAGAAGTTCTAACCCTAGCTTTACTATTTAATAGTAATGTGACCTTAGGTAAATTATTAAATTTCTCTGAGACTGAGTTTTCTCATCTAAAAAAAGGAATAATATTAACTGTCCTTTCTTCTTCACATAATTATTATTTAGAATAAATGAAATAATGTGTTGAAGAAGCTGAGATATTATCAGTACTATGTGAATATGAGATGCAGGCACATAAATATACATTTATCTAGTATTATTTACATGTCAACACATGGAATCATGATATTACCTTTCTGATCACATTTACAACAAAAAGTAAAAGTCCAACCTTCCCCCATAGGGCAAATCCTCACATGTTGGTACACATTAATTGTATGATAATAAGAAAAACTGAAAATATCATTCTCATTGCAATCGTCCCATACAGATTATCCTGGTCATTAGGTACAACATTTTCCTTGATATAGATAGATAGAAGAAAGTCTAAAACATGCATCAGAACTCTTAATTTTCATTTAATGGACTTACTGAAATACCTATTTTATGAAATATTCTTGGTAATAAACAGAAAATTCTAACTAAATATTCTTGATAATAAACAGGAAAATTCTAACTAAATCTTCACATTTTAAGAAATAAAGTATAGAACAGATAAATAAATAGGAAATCCAAGAATAAACAAAACATGTGTCCAAAATGTAAGCTTATTATTTAGTGAGGACCAGAGGCTTGGGGAAGAAACATATCTATTAAATGATGGACATCATTTTGGACTTGATTGCCTGCTATTAATTCAAAAGTATCCATTTTCTCTGGTCTACTTATTCAACACCTCAACATGCTATCAAACACTAAACCAAATTAAAGAAACAGTAATTATATTCTCCCTCCTCTTTGGAAGCCAAAGTAACAAAATCTGAATTTTTCTGTAAAAGAAAATAATTTTTCTTCACTATTTTATGGAAAGACCAGACTAAAGTACATGATCAAAACAGGAAAAGAAAAACCTTAAAAATAATGCTCTGAGCACTCTGCAATTTTGCTGCCCAAAATAGAACCCATACAGTCCATGCCACCAAATGAAAATTACAAGTTTGTAAGCATGAAGTCAAATTATAAAGTAAAAGATTTAAAAAAATATTTTAATGGTGATAAATGAAAGGAAAGACTGTTATCTTTACTGGTAGGTGTTTGTTGTTTATTTGTTATTATGTTTTCTTCAGTGATAGTGTTTTGAATGACTACCCAAACTAACTTGAACTTTAATTTGAGTGTAAAAAGGACAAACCTTGACTAACAAATTACTTGGGCAAATTTTGTTAAACAGAACTCTCCCATTCTTCAAATTAAGAAGTTAATCATAACTTTTAGAAATTATGCTTTTGACTAAAATTTTTAGAAAGCTGGTTTAAAAAATTGGTTTAGCCAAACCCCACCACTTTCTTCTTCAACACCAATAAGAACACTGAAGACATTTTGGTGGCATTTAAATATAATTTTTTAAAATATATTTTTGAAATTTATTATTCAACTTTTTTAATAGCCTCCAAAGAAACCAGCTCAATACTATGCTTCTTCTAATGAAACTGATTCTCTCAGAGTACTTTTGTTATGCAAAATAATACACTGTCTTCCACAGTATAGAATTTCTAAATGAAAATCCATATTCAAATCTTAAATCTTCTATAGAAAATCAAAGCCTACACAGAATCATTTGCCAATTCTCTTAGTGAGAGGGGACATCCAAGCAAAAGTGAAGGAGAGTAAATTTCCCACAGAATGGTCCTTCCAGTAGCATGCTCACTGAAGAAGCCACTACAGGTGTCTGTGCCCTGGCTCCCACAAGGTTAAACACCTGCAAGAGTTATGCATCACTCAAGGCACATATTATTGCACTTGACTCCCTTTATTTACCACAAGGTTCAAACACCTAGCAATTTTCATTTGCCTTGTCAGGACTAAAATCCAGAACATTTGCTGTTTAATTTAAAGATATCCTCCTCTTCCCTCTTGATACCATTGGTCTGAAACTACTGTCTCCCATAAAACACACACGCACGTGTGCACACACACACACACCCCGCTGAACCACAGAGATTGATGCACTTAAACTCAAATTATGTCCTCTAACAACTGACCAATTGCTCATCTACTTTTGAGGATTTCATTAGCAGACTTGGAAGAGTGATTCAGCAGGAGACAGCAAATATTTAGAAAGCTGAAAGTATCAAATATGTATAAATAGTTCTTACAGAAATCTGATTTTCATAACTTTCTGACTTTTAATAAATGTGCCCAAATTACCACCCTTTTATGCACATTTCAATGTCATTTACATTCCCCCCATCTAAAAAACTGGAACAACCTCTGTAAAATAAAAAGCACTTACTCAAAATAATAGTGAAATGTTGATTTTGATATGTATTAGTTCTAAATCTTATAACATCCTTTAAAATTTTTCTTCTTAAAGAAAATATATTGTGCTTTAGATCATTATGTATAAAAGGTGTTCTACAAATATTATTAATCTTCTCTCATCTTCTCTATATAAATGATAATCTCAGGCTAACATAATAAAAAACAAAACTCTGAGACCATCCCTTACTGGTCATCTTATACCCAGCCATAATTACAAAGAAACATTATTATTTAAAAAAACACAATTTGACAAATGTATTACATATCACCAAATCACCTTTTAGAATTAACGTTCATGTGTTTAGCCATCTAGTACTTTTATAAATCACTACAATATAATTTAAAATTGATATGAATTTGTCAAATTGGAAGATCAAGCCCCATATAACATCTATTTCGCTTTGTAGATTTCAATGGCTTTTAATATTTAACCAAATAACGTAAAAAACAATGACCAGTCTTTTAAAAACACAAGCTAGAATTTTAAACCTGAATTACCAAGTAATTTTTTTCTTTATTGCTTCTATTTTAATCCCAACACTTATCTCTTAAAGGTCACGAAAATGTGTAATTTTCTATGGCATTACCTAGAACGGCATAAAAAAATTACTAGCCTTTTTTTAAAATGGGAAACTAAATGTCAAAGTCAAATCAAAACTAACCTTACAGTAATATACATATGTGTGTGTACATATATATATATGTAAAATATCCACACATGGAATCTATACAATTAAATCCAGGCCTTAATTTCTAATTCAACAAATTCTTGAAATAGGGTACCATATGATTTTAACCTAATAAAGTCTTTTCTGTTGTTACAAAATTAAAAATTGATCCATCAAAAGCCTTTGTTGCAGGGAGGGCTTGAGGTTGGGTGGTTGGGTTTTTTTTTTTCTTTTTGGTATTTAATTCAACTATACACAATGTAGTACATACAAGCAAAACACAATTGAGATACTGTTTTCTTTAACATTCCTATAGGAGACCAAATTCATTTGCATTGGAGAGAACACAATTACTGATTTTTAACTCATGAAAGACAAATTCATAGCTTTTCCCTACACTACCTCATAGTATTCTCACCATCTCAGTGAAAGCATGTCTAGCACCACTTAGTTACTTCCTAGAAGTGGGCAGAAATTGCATTTTTCAAAGTTTTGTTTCTCACAGAATCATTCAACTTTAGTTACAAAGCACATTCAGGTTAGCGTATGTCTTAGCTCAAAACAATTTATGTAATATGTGTGTGTGTGTGTGCATGTGTGTAGATACATATAGTATATAAATTTTTTTTAAACTAAACTCTCATCAACATCAAAAATGAAATTTCTATCAAGGAAGTTTCCACAACTTTTACAGCCCTTTGTCTGTTTTTTCTTCCTTAAGAAATCTTTGATTCATATATGCTACCAAGAAATGCAAATAGAGAAAAAAGAATCAAAGATTTTTATTCAACAGAGCCTGAAGACAACTTAGAAAGTAAGAAGAATAGATGGTTTGTACATGGTTTACATTACAATAATTTGCATTTAATAAGAATGAAGCACATGTGGCAAAAGAAAAAAGAGTTTTCTACTTTTAAGTGACCCTGAGAAAATAATATTATCTAGTCTGTCTACAAAAACAGCACATATAAAATAATGCTAGAATGATATTTAACAAAAGATCCAATTGGTAAGCAAATGGCATGCCAATATTTTCATAACTTAAGATAAAAAACATCTCCTCCCAAGTATCATTAGGTTAAAAAAAATCTATTTGGAATATAGATATTAAAACTGATTCTTGAGAACAGAAAGAAATCAGAACAATATAAAGAAAATGAGCACTCACTTGTGGAATGGTTTTTTAAGTAAGCAAGCAATGAGGATGAATTGTTTTCTTCACATTTTCACTTCTACTAACACAAAAACCACATATAGAACTGACTGAAGGCCAACAAATGTACTTTTAACTTGTTAATTTTCATGGAAGTGCAATAAAAGAACACCAAAATAGTCACCATATAACATAAAAGCTTTGGTTTCAAATGTCACAGTACCCTGTTTTTGAGAGTCCCCTCCGTGGTGGAGCCCTGTACATGAGAACACACAGCTGCCTCCTCCCAGGAGTCTGAGCTCAGTACACAACACCAGGCATCAGCTCTCTCTCCCTTAGCCTGCAGTACCAGTAACTAATTTCTGCATTTTAAACTAATAAAGGAAAGGAAGAAAGATCAAAGCTATCCAATCAGAAATGAAGCAGCCCTCTACAGCAGCAGCTTATGCATACATTTGGCATGTCAGACATCTTCAGAGTAGTGAATCATACACAGCCCATTTCAATCTACCTCCTAGGTATTTCATATTACCCACAGTGTTCAAAGAAATCATGTACCAATAGAGCTGTATAAGTCCTAGATTGCTCTTTATTTAATTAATACTAAAAATTTGGGACAAGCTTTTAATTCTGAACTCTTATAAACACAGCAAAATCATCTAAATGACCCACCAGCTAACAGCAAATAACCTCTGTATTTTGAAAGAAAAAAGTTAAAACGTAATATATTTGTGGGAAGTTTCAAGAGATGTTAATAACTTTAGATAAACTAATATTTCACTTACATTGCAACATTAAATAATATACTTTGCAACATGAAATGAGACACCAACTAACCAAAGATAAAATTCTACCAATTTTTACTAATTATAACCAAAAAAACCCCTCAAAACAATTATACAGCCAACAGAATTAGATATTTATAGAAACATAACCCATCAAATATTTTGGGTGCTTCTTTCAAACCTTGTTCAATATGTTCATCCAATATTCAAGTGTTATAAGATGAGTAATTTCAACTTACAGTAAATAGTTAATGTATCAAAAAGCTTCAACTTCGATTTCTCAAGCAAAAAAAAATTTTTTTAAGAAAAGCATACAAACTTAAAATACTTAATTTAAAAATTAATCAGTTGCACATTACATTTCTTCCTAGAGAGAAGAACTAGCTTAATATTACACATGAAACTGCAAGTCATAATTTTTACCTCTTTTTTTTTAAGTTATTAAGTAGTTTTCTGATATGCCACTGGAATCATTGGCAAACAAAAGATATTCTGTTGCTTAGTTAAAACATATCTGGAAATGTGCACACATTTTTAGAAACCCTTTAAGCAAAACATCTATGTATTTAACAATTGGGATAGTTTGTTTTAAAATCTATTCAATCCTGGCAAAAATCAAGTAAATGGTTACACTATTGAGAATCACAAACTGTAAAGGTGGTAAGTCAAAGACTTCACTTAGAGTCTCCAATTCAGCTACTTAATGACTAATGGTGAAGAAATGTATGTGAATGGGATATAAACTAAGTTACGACACACAGAAAAAAAATCTAGAATGAGTAATAAAGGGCCCAAATTTAAAGTCCACAATAAACTTTAAACAAAGATGTTCTCCCTCATTCTCTCCTCACAGACATTCTCATGTAAGCAAATCACTGTGGAGAAATCCAACCTCCACAAAACTTTTTAGTCCTTCATTAACAACAGTGCACTTAAATATAATTATAGATTTCACAGTGATATTTGTTTAGCCTCAAACATATCTTAAAAACAACAACAACAAGAAAACGCTCAGAAGCAATATTCAGTAGTCTCTGTGACTAAAAAAGTCTGGCTTTTAACTGCCACCTAATCCAAACAACCTACTTGTTTAAAGCACTATGCAAAAATATCGACCCTTGCTGAATTATTTTATTATCCAACACTAAGGTATCTAAAAAAGAAAACTAATTAATCGCAATAATCGCGAAGTTTAGTTAAGCAATTTAGCTGACACAGTAAATATTTACTCTTAACATCTCACAGGAAGTCTTGACAAGCATTTGTTGCCATTGTGCTGGGGGGCAGGGGTGGGAGTGGCGGGTGGGAGGCAAGTTTTCATAAACAAGTTAAACGGTCCCAGCGAATTTAACACAGCTAGAGTTCGCCACCCACCCCCAATAAGGCACCAGATACTTTCCAAGTACAGTAAACACCTTATATAATGAAAGTAAAAAATGTAGCTTTCTAAACTATTTTAACTCCACTACAAAAACAAACAAACGCCTTTTAAAAAAAACTATACAAGCACATTTTTAAAAACTGAGTGTATTTTTTTTATTTAGACGTAAGACCAATCACACAAAAAAACTAAGCAAAATATTATTTACCTGAGCTTTTTGGAGACTGAGTAATCAACTTCCATGATTTTCCCATGCAATTCCACTTTACCTTTAAAACAGAAATTAAAGCACTCAGAACCTTCCTGCGATCAAACCGGCGGGGGGCTAGGAGGGGCACGCACAGAACTCCACGCTCCGGCTCCGCCTTCGGGCGCCCTCAAGGGGTCTCCTACCCTGCTCGAGCTGGGCAAACTTGGTTCCCAGTGGAGAAAAAAGGTGGGCGCCCCATGTCGCCTTGTTCCCCGGGACGAGGTGGCAAGGGTGCGAGCCCAGATCCCGACCCCAGGTATAGCTGTGGGTGGCATTACCGGAAAAACAAATTTAATAAAGAGCGGCGCCAATTTGAAAGGATGAGCTCATTTGAAACTCAAGCTGCAGGGCTGGCGCGGCCCCGCTCCTCTCTGGGCCCCCACCTCTCCATTGCGCTAATCCGGGCTCCGAAGGCTCCGCTGCTCTCCCCTCCCTGCCCTCTCCTCCCGGTGGCCCTGGTGAGACACGCCGAAGCCCCCCGGGGGCCGCTTCCGCGAGAGCCGGGTCCCCGCCTGCTTCTGGTCACCTTGGCCTCGCCGCTGCCCCGCCCCCACCCCGCGCGCCTGTGGGGAAGGGGCTCCGGCCGGGCCGAGGTTCGGGGGGCGCAGGCTCGTGGCCTGGGGGCGAGCGCGGCTCCGAGCGGTGCGTGTGCGGGAGGGAGAGTTGGTGAGTGCGCGCGCGCGCGAGTGTGTGTGTGTGTCGCTCTCCGTCTCCCGTCTGGGCTCCAGCGCTCTCGCGGGCCCCCCGGTCGCCTCTTTCTCGGTTCTCAGTCCGGGCCCCCACCGAGTTGAGACAGGGCACCTCGTAAAAAGGTGCTTCTGGCCGAGCGGGAGGCGGGGGGACAGACGGCGGAAAGCCCCCAGCCCCGAGTTCTTCTCAATAAAATCGGACAAAAAATTCAGAGAAAAATAGGAGCGCTTGAGAGACAAGCGAGAAGGGACTGAGGTTCGGGAGAGGACCGAGAGAGATGTGCCGTCGTGCAAAGGCGGGGTGGGGGGAGCCCCGAAACCTCGGAGGGGATCGTCAGGGTGGCGCCGAGGGGGTGCCAAAAGTGGGGGACCGCGGGGCGAGCTGGGGAGGGGGCTCGAAAGGAGAGTGCGGCTCAGGGGACGCCAGAGGGCGAGAGGTCCTGGGCACGAGGCACGGGAAGGGGTAAGGTCCGGTCAAGAGAGAAGGACATTCAGGGTTTGGGGGGTCCCTGACAAAAGGGGTGACGGGAAGGTCAGGGAAGAAGGGGAGACTGGGGCTCTCTAAGGATGGGGGTGGGGAACTCTGGAAAGCAACTCGGGGAGCCGGAGGAACAAGGGGTGCCCCGGGAGAGCGAGAGAGCCTCGGGAACCCTAGGGGAGGCTCGGGGGTCGCCCCAGGGCTGCGGCTGGGAGGGCAAGGGGTGAGTCCGGAGCCGTGGGGGGAGGGGAGCGGGCCGTCCCAAGAGCGGGCCGGCGGTGAGAGTTGAAGGTCTGGTGCGTGGAAGTGAACGTGCGGGCGCTAAAGCCCCCGCCGGGCGCCGCCCGCAGGGCTCGGCCTCCCTCCGGGCGCCGTCCCGGCCTGAGCTGGGCGAGGCGGGGGGAGGGGGACAGCGCCGACTGCTCACCCGAGAGGGTCTCGATGGCGCGGATGGCCCAGTTCTGGTCGGGGTAGTCCACGAAGGCGTAGCCGGACTTGAGCAGGACCTGTCCCGCCAGGGGCAGCTTCCTGTCCCCGAAGAGCTGCCGGAGGTCGTCGGCAGTGACGGCGGGGCTCAGGTTCCCGATGTAAAGCTTGTTCATCATCCGTCTCTTCCCCGAGAGCCCGCGGCTCCCCCGGCCCGGTACCCGGCGCTCCTCGCCTCCTCCGCTGCCCTCGTCTCCCCTCCTCCTCCTCCGCCCCCCCTCCCCGCCCTCCGCCCGCCCGCCACCCACCCCCACCCTCAGCCTGGCTCCCCCCACCGCGGCCGGCCCGGCCCGCCCGGGGGCAGAGGCGGAGGCGGGGACTCGGCGCGGCTGCCTCCTCGGGGCAGAGTCCCGGGCCGGGCGGCGGCGCGCGGACAAAGCGCTCTCTCTGCCTCCCTCTCTCCCTCTCAAGGCGGTGGCGGGAGGAGGAGCAGCGGCGGGCGGCGGCAGCGCACCCCGCGTGTGTCTGTGTGAGAGTTTGTACGGGCGTGTGCGCAGCCGAGAGTGAGCGAGCGAGCGCCCCCTCCCCGCCCCGCGCCGCTGCGCCCCTCGCCTCGCGCCCCCCGCGCTCCGAGCGCTCCGCGCGGCTACCGGGACTTCTGCCCCGCGCCGGGCGGGCGGAAGCGGGTCGCGGCCTGGGGCTGGGGCTCTCGGGAGCCAGAACCCCGGGCAGGCGCGGCGCGGAGGCCGGGCGAGCGGCGGGGAGGGGAAGGCGCGCCCCGGGCGCGGGTGGGAATGCGCGAGGGGGAGCGGCTGGGAGCCGCAGGCGTAGGAGGGCGAGGGGCTGTGGGAGAGCGTGGAAAGGGGTGTGCGCAAGGTGGACCGGATGTGAGGGCGCGGCTGCAGGGCCGGCGGGAAGGTGTGTCTCGGAGGTGAGAAGCGAGGGCAGGCTGGGAGACCACAACTTTCGCGGCGAGTTGGCTGAGTCCGGCTCCCTGCGCGTTCCCGGGCTGAGCGCTCGCTCGGAGACCCGCTCCCCGCCCCACTCTCCCGGGTAACCGGGCGGCGCGTGTGGTCGAGGGAGCGCGGACGGGGGTCGGGACGCTTGGGGCCCAGGACCGACCGGGCCTTCACGGACCTTGCACCCCGGGGAAGTTGCTCCGGCCCTGGGCCTCAGTTTCCCGGCCCGCGAGGGGAGAAGGAAGGCCAGAGCGGAGCAACGTCCCCTCCGCCCGCACCGCGTGCGCCCGGAACCTCGCGGCCGGCGGCAGCCTGACGTTGGCAGCTGCTCTCTATTCTGGGAAGTGCCTAGGGCTTCCCAAGCCACCGCTGCGAAGCCAGGTGGCGGGTGGGGAGGCGAGCGAGGAGGGGGCAAGGACTGCGGCCGGGAGGACCGACGCTTGCTGCTAGGCTTCGAGGCCGGGTTCAGTACCCCCGCCGGGGTGGTGGGAGGCGAGGGTAACTGGAAGTGGAGGCGCTCAGGCGGTGTAGGAGTTCCCCGAGCATTGGGAAGGGCCCGGAGAGGAAAGAGGTCCTTCCAAGCGGAGGAAACAACGTGACCGACGGAAGAGGCAGGGTTGGGATGAGAGCAGCCCGATCCGAGGGGCTAGGGAAGGAGCCAGACAGGCTGGAGACCGGTTGCGAGTTCCGGGGCTCGGCTGGAAGTCTGGTGGTTAGAGCCTGGTCCCAGCCAGGAAATGAAGTTCTACAGGGAAGAAAAAAATGGGCAGGATTCAGAGGCGAAGGGGCAGAAGAAGATTGCAAGGTCTGCACTTCTGGGGGCTTTAGGAGAGGTGATAGTTTGACGGGAGAAGCGTGGGTTGGTTATTTATTTATGTATTTTGAGGGCGTTGAGGGTCTCTTGCTGGAGAAGCCACAAATGTAGGGATGGTCTCCTGGCTGGGTTGTGAAGTACTCTCTTTCTCAAGCTCTCCTGTTGACTAAGTGGGTGGAGGGAGCGCGGCTTCTTAAAAATAATTTAAAAAATACACGTTCCTTGGCCTCTTCCTTTGAAGACTGACTGTGAGCCTGGATTTTGTATTTTCTGTAAGTACTCCCAGGTGATCCTTGTCTAGGAAACACTGGCCGGTGAAAGGTCTTTCGGATTAGGATTCAGACCTCAGGGTTGTGGCATGTAGTGTTCCAGCATCTCTGAGCCTCAGTTTCTTCATCCATAAAGAGAGGATAAAGTGACCAACTCTTGGCTGTTGTGAAGGCTACACAAAGGATAACTGAGTAGTGTGTTGAGACAGTGGACACACACTTAATGCTTGTTTCTTTTCTTTCCCCCAGGAACTCATGAGCTTTAAAATATTTCCTTGTGGGGAAAGATAATTGGTATGATCACCGTCATACTATTTGCTTTATTTTACTTCCAGTATTTCAAAACTGCACATTCTAAAAGAGAAACAAGAGTGGCAGGGATAATTGGTCTCTGAAAGGTTAGTAAAACTTTTGTGTATAATATTTTCAGACATGTCAATTCCTTGGTCCTACTGCAAACACTTTAGCATGGATTCTCTAGTGGGTAGCAAGCATCTAAAGATTCTTGGCAGAGTTTGCTTCTGGTGAACTCTTCTACCCTGCTTCACCAGGTCACTTTCATATTTCTTTTCTGAAAAAATAACTGGTCTTTGCTGTAATTTGTGTCTTCTGTCCTGCTGGTGGTTTGTAAACATAGTGCTGGAGAAGAGCTTGATAGGTAACTGATGGGGGATGTGTTTCCACCACACCTCTGATTTGTAGCACCCACAGTTCATTATCTTAGAAGGCAAAGTTAGTTGCTCTTTCACATAATAGAGAATGGAACAGCCTCCGAATGCAAAACAGAAATCCAGAAGTCATTGCCACTGCTTGACAAAACTTTATTTTCTACGTGTTTTCTCCTGAGTTCCCCTACCTCCTCCCTTCCCAGAGAGAGGAAATAGAGATTGATCCGGGCTGAATTTAAGGTTAATAAGCAAAAATTTTATGAATGTTCCACTGAGGTCAGAAATTTGGGAAAATTCTTGTATTAGGCAGATTACTTTTAAAAGCATATATTGACCTTTTCCTCAAGAATTTCAAAACAGTACAGATCCTCATGGTTTTCCAATGGTTCTTTTGGGCAGGATGGTGGTAAGGTGACTGGGTAATGTCACTTTGTAAGTAGGAAAACAAGCCCAGAAAAATAGACTTCTTTCATGGTCATACAGAGGGCTTGGAATATGATTGGCAAACACGTTAGCCTAACAAAGAGCTCATGAAGTATTAAGGCTTCATCTTAACTTTCATGACCAATATTTTGTCCATGGACAGAGCACCTACTGACAGTATCACTGTGGTGGCCTTAACCTTTGGAGTCTAAAAAACCACAGTGGAAATGTTTTTGTTCAACTAATGGTGGTCATTGTGGCCAATGGTTCTAGGTAATACAAGGAGCTGGGAGAGAAAATGAAGCCTATTTCCTGGAAGGCTAAAGGATTTGGAGGCAATTCAGTATTTGATAATACAGTATTTGGTGGTGTCAGCACCTGCCTGCTTGTTGGGAATGATTGGTGGTGGGGTAACTGTTTAGATACTTTTTCCCAAGTTGGCAGAAGAGAAATTGTTTGACCTTAGTTGAGTTAATTCACGTCTCTGAACTTCAGATTCCTCGTTTATAAAATAGCCCAACCTACTTGCTCACTATAAACTCCAGCTCCCCTCCACTTTTCATATTTTCCAAATACTGGGCCATCTCAGAGCTGTACTCCTTTACACATACTGCTCCCTTTCCCTGGAATGCATTTCTTCCCCTGGTAAACTGTTTTCTCTTCTGACTTGACCCCAGGATACATACAGCATTTCCTTTATACAGATAAAAAAATATCTTGTCTAGTGGTGATACCCTTGAGGTGTACATTTTGAACAGATGTATTTTATGATATGTGAATTGCATGTCAATTTTTAAAAACTGTATGAGAAAAAAAGTCTTTTTGAGGTCTTGGCTTTTTCATCCTTTCACCAATATCAAACCTGGCATGTACTAGGAACCCAGGTAATATTTGTTGCATAAACCATTATTATCTGAGGTTTGCTCTAAGGATTAAGTGAAAATGTATGAGATGGTACCTACCTTGCATGGCGCTTAACATACAGGAGGAAGAAATGTTCATTTTTCACCTCTTGTTGAATTCATTCATTCATGGCATTACACAGTGTTAGGCACTGAGGATCCAGAAATGGATAAACATCATCCTGCTCAAGGAGTTTATGATCATGGAGGAGGCAGATGTATAAACAGATTATAGTTTGGTATTAGAGGCGCCAGAAAAGACTTTGTGAGCATACAGGAGGAGAGGATGTCTTATTCAGCCTAAGATCAGAGAGGGGATCACCATAGAACTGAAATTGGAAATGTACTTTGAAAGATAAGTAGGGATTTTCTACGATAGGAGAAGGAATGGGAGAAGAAATGCGTCCTAGGTAGAAGGAATCGCATATGCAAAGGCACAGAGACACAAAAAAGCATCTGCTTCACACCTAAAATTAAATCCAAATATTGTTTTAGAATAAGTTTGAGAAAAAGAGAACAGAGAAAATAATGCCAGAAAAACAACAACAAAAACAAGAACCTTCCAGTATTAAAGACATGGATCTCCAGACTGAAGGGGTTTACTGAAGGCTCAACACAAAAGATCCAGAGCAAAAACACACTGTAGGGCATCCCTGGTGGCGCAGTGGTTTAGAGTCCGCCTGCCGACGCAGGGGACATGGGTTTGTGCCCCGGTCCGGGAAGATCCCACATGCCACGGAGCGGCTAGGCCCATGAGCCATGGCCGCTGAGCCTGCACGTCCGGAGCCTGTGCTCTGCAACGGGAGAGCCCACAACCTTGAGGGGCCAGTGTACCGCAAAAAAAAAAAAAACGCACTGTAAAACTTAGAACCCAAACAAACCCAGCATCTGGGAGAAAAGAGGTCACATAAAAAGGATTTAGAAAGAGAATGGAAATGTATTTCTAAAACAAAGGACTCTAGGAGGCAGTAGAGCAATGCCTTCACAACCAAATGGAAATGATTTCCAGTCTAGAATTCAAAACCTAGTTAGACCATCAATTTAAAAATAGTTGCAAGGATTCAGACATGCCTCCATTTGGGGGGAAGCTACTGGAGGACAAGTGCCAGCAACACCATGAAAGAAGAAGACATGGGATTTGGGAAATGAGTCCAGCCCAAGAGACTGAATGGAAGATTCAGAATGCCAGCAATGCAGCCTTTCAGAGAGCAATCAGCACAGGCTGGAACAAGAGAATATATGGCTTGAAAAGTGAGGACTTCAAGGAACAAAAGAATGGAACTCATGTATGAGTGCATAGTAATTATTTCTGATAGAATGGCAGGCATGTTGGAGCATTTGGAAAAAATTAATCACAGGTATATGGAAAATAGGCAGATGGAAAAACAAAGAAATCATTAACTCTAGGAAAAACACATGGTCGTACTAGAAAGGAGCAATGGTCATAGGCTCAACAGTGAAAATATTTGTGCAGTCATAATTTAAACACAGATGTATTATCCAAACTGCAAAAGAGAACTTACAAATCAATCAGAAAAAGACAACCATTAAGAAAATGGGAGAGAATATGAATGGGCTAATTCACAGAAGAAGCTCAAATGAAGAGTAAACTCAACTCATGAGTAATGGGAAATTAAAACTATTCACAAATATCAAATTGACAAAAGTTGTAAAGTTATGATGAGGCAAGGTATTGGTGAAGGTTAGGAGCATCAGAAACAACCATCCACTGCTGGCAAGAGTATACGTTGATACAATTACTCTGAAGAACAATATGTCAATGTCTAGTAAAACTGAAAATACAGGCCCTTAGCACTCCCTGGCAATCATTCTCCTAGATGGCCTTTTCTTATATCATCTCGCTTCACACTCTCCAGTTGCTCTTCATCCACTCTAGGTCTCAGTCTCAGCAGGTAACCTTGCTTTCTATTTCACTGAGAAAATAGAAGCAATCAGAAGGTCACTCCAACAAATCCCCACTATGTCTGCCCACATACCTGCACCTGTGCCCATAGATTCTGCCTTCCCTCCTGTTACTATAGATGACTGACTATGCAGGATCCAGAAGAGGGAAAAACTGGTGAGTGCAGAGAAAATGAACAAACGTGCACACCCTCTGACCTAGCAGTTTCTCCTCTGAAGAGCTACGTGTGCACAGGGAAACATACCAGGTTCACAGTAGCACTGGGATAGTGAAAAACTGGAACCCAAATGTCCACCAGTAAGGAAATGGATTTAAAAATAAATCAGGGTATAGTCATAAATTGAATATTACACATCAGGTCAAAGAGCATGCATGTTATTTGTTTTCTCTGGAATCATTGGTTTTTCCCTCTTCTGGATGAAATAAATGAAATAGGCTACATGTTTCAGTTAAAAACCAGACCATATCATGCTGAATGAAAAGTTATATTTCAGAAGGACGTATTGAATATTTATGATATCATTTCTAAAGTTTGAAAACATGCAAAACCAGTTCTATCGCTGATATGGATACATTTGTATAGTATAAATTATAAAAATATGCATGGGAATGACAAACTTCAAATTTGGCATAATGATGATCTCTGGGGAAGCTCCAAACTTGGAATAATAGTTACCTCTTGGAGGATAGAAAAGGGACTAGGAGATGGAGGGGCACACATGGAATTTTCATTGTAACTGGTTTTTGTTTTTAAAGCTAGGTAAATGGATATTTGTTATCTTTTTTTTACCTCTTCAGTAACAAAAGTTTTGTCACTCTATCTGGCCCAGAATGATTCTCAAACTAAATTAAGCATGGTGGTAATCACCAGAAGAACTTTTAAAATACCGATTCCCAAGACCCATCCCTCGAACTCCTGGATGAAAATTTCAAAGCTGGGGCCCAGGGATCTACATTTTTTAAAACTAAAAGTTTTTCTGGTTTATACATATACATACTTATATGTATCTATATATATACAAATATATATAGATACATATATAACATATATAAAATGTTGGACTGGTAGGAAGTTTGCAAGAATAGTACAAAGTAGTTCTATGTAGCATTTATGCAGATTCCTCAAATATTGATGTTCTACCGTATTTCTTTTATCTTTTTCTCTGAACCATTTGAGAGTAAACTGCAGACGGGATGTCCCTTTGTGTCTAAATAACTTCAGCTGATATCTACTTTAAAAAAAAAAAAGTCTGTTTATAACCCCAGTGTAATGATCAAAAATAAACAATACTGTTATCTACAAACCTGATTCTGATTTCACCAGTTGTGTCAATGATGTTTGTTATAGCAAAAGAAAATCCAAATCATTTGTTGCATTTGGCTGTTTCGACTCTTTACTCTCCTTTAATCTGAACAGTTCCTCAGTCGTTCCTTGTTTTTCATGACATTGACATTGTCATGTCAATGACAACGAGGGTCATTGAGAGTAGAGAAAGAGGCTTCTTATTTTGTGCAGTGCCCCTTAATTTGAGTTTTTCTGATGTTTCCTCTTGATTAGGTTCAAGTTATAGGTTTTCTTGCAGGAATACGGCAGGAGTGATATTGTATATTGTATCGAGATGCGCACGATGCTGATTTGTCCCATTACTAACTTTGGTGATGTTAGCTTTGTTCATTTTCTGAAGGTGGTGTATGTGCACCCAGGTTTCTCTGTTGCAAAGTTACTAATATCTCTTGGGACAATACCTTGAAACTATATAAATACTCTGTTATTTAAAATTTTATATCGTTTCTTGGCTAGATTAATTATTATCATTATAGCTGCCAAATGGTGATTCTAATTTCATCGTTCCTTTTATATTTATTAGTTGGCCTTCTTCCGTAAGGAAGAGCTTTCCTTTCCCCTCCCTCTGTATATATTATATCAGTGTAGACTAATGGATTCCTGTTTTATTCAAAGTGTTATAGACTGTTACTGTCATTAAGTATTTTGATGCTCAGACTGTCCCAGATTTGACCAGTGAGAGCCTCTTCAAGCTGGCTCATGGAAACTTATGACATTGTTCCATGTTTGTACTCTCTCTGCTCAGTCCTATAATCAGCCACTTACCAAGGAGCCCTGGTACTCCTTTAGCAAAGAACAGTATTTAGAACCCAAGATCTACATGCCAGATATGATAATTGCTACACAAATATTGTTGATTCTAGACCCTGACAGCCAAAAGAGCTAGGAAATAGATTATGTATGTAAATATACACACAAGCTGATCAATAACAGTCTATATTTACCTGTCTATCTTTACCTATCTATTACTATGTGTATTAAAAATCACAAGTTCACACTGATACCTCTGATTCCAGTGAAACGCTGCAGGGTTCATTTTCTCCTCCTTCCCACTTTTCTTATTTGTAACTCTCCTTTAACTGTGAGAAACCTGGCTCTCATTAACCACAATGTATTTACTTATTTGATCAGTCATAGAATACACAGAATTGCTAACCCACACTTCTGAGAAAAAAGAAGGCTATTAACTAGGCTTCTAACTATTATTAGTTTAGAGTTCTTTTCTGTTTAGCCTGAGAGTATCCAGTCCAAATACAGTGTTCAAAAGTCACTTGAGTTTTATTTCCCACTTCAGTGTTGGTTCTCTTATTCATTTGAAATTTGGTTAGTTTGTTTTTGTACATTTTAGTTTTTCCCTCCATCTTTGTTGATTTTCTTTTTCTTTTTTTTTTTGTTGTTGAATATATAAAACATTAACATGGTTCCAAAACACAGAAGGTATAGTCAAATGATTTCCATCCCTCCCCCTTCCTTGTATTCTATCCAACCCATCCCCACACATCCTCTGAGGGTAACCAATCTTTTTAGTCTCTAGTTTATCTTTCCTTTGTTTCCTTTTGCACAAGTGAACATATACATATATGTTTTCTTATTCCCCCTTTTTCATACAAAAAAAATAGCATACTGCAGATAATCTTTTGCACTTTGATATCTTCACTTAACAATATATCGTGGAAATCATATCAGTTCATAGAGATCTTATTCTTTTTTTTCTTCTTTTAACAGCACCATATTACTCATATGTTTCATATATATGCATGTCAGTGGCCTCCAATATTTTTTAATTTTGTAAACGATGATGCTGTGAATAACTTTTATGTGTGTGTTTTTGTACTGTTGGAGGTTTATCTTCAGGGTAAATTCTTAGGAATGGGATTGCTAGGTTAAAAGAGTATGCGTGCATACACATGTATGCTTGAAATATATTTTGTGAAATTCTCCTCCATAAAAATTATACCAATTTGCATTCCCACTAGCAGTGTATAAGAGCGCAGTGTATACAGCCTGCCAACAAGGTGTGTGATTATATTCTTAATTTTTTCCAACCTGATTGGTGAGAGATGATATATCAGTGTAGTTTTAATTTGTATTTCTCTTATTATGAATGAGAAGAAACTTCTTTTCATATGTTTAAGGATCATCTTTATTTCCTTTTTTGGTACATTTTCTGCTCATGTCTTTTGTCCATTCTTCTATTGGATTTTGATCTATTTTTTGCCTAATTTTTATGAGTTACTTAAATATTAAGGATATAAGCCCTTTATCTGTGATACATGTTATAAATATTTTCTCCCAGGTTTTAATTGTCTTTTGACTTTGTTTATGATGTTACTTTTCCCATGCAAAGTTTTATGCAATCGAGTTTATCAATATTTTCTTTCATTCCATTTGATTTTGAGTTATAGTTAGAAAGCTTTTCTCTACACCCAGGTTAAAGAGGAATTCATTCATTTTTTTGTTTTTTAAATAGGACTTGTGTGGTTTCATTTTTTAATTTAGATCCCTGATCCATTTGGAATTTATTCTTGTGTGTGGTATGAGGTATGGGTCTAATTTTACCTTTTTTCCCCTTAAAGAGCTAACTAGTTTTTCCAGTAGTATTTATTTAAAAGTCCTTCAGCCCAGGTATTTTGATATGCCACCTTTATCACACACTAAAGTTTCATATGTATTTGGTTCTATTTCTGGACTTTCTTTTCTACTGGTCTATCTATTCATGTGTCCATACCCCACTGTTTAATTATAAAGGCTTTATAGTATGTTTCATGTCCTGTATGCCTAGTCCCCCTTGTAGCTTTTTTCTTCCTTTCTTTCTTTTTTTAGTTTTTAAAAATTTTTCTGTTTTCCTGTCTATTCTTGTTTGTTTTTCCAAATGAAGTTTGGTATCAGCTTGTCAACCTCCATAAAAAGTTGTTGGTATTTCATTCAGATCACATAACATTATAAATTAACTTAGAGATAACAGGCATCTTTATGATGTTAAATCATCCTATCTAAGAACAAAGGCTATCTTTCCACTCACCAATCTAATTTAATTTTAAAAAAACTGGGTTCTAACTATGTTGGAGAGAGATGGGGAAGAGCCAAAAGTCATTGACCTTAATGGGAAGTCAATAGATAATGGCTAAAATTGGTAAGGCAAGGAATGGTACAGGCAGATTAGTTAGAAATACATAGATAAATGCCAAGGGAAAGAGCTACAAGAGTGAGAGGATTTTTCTTTTTTTAATTTTTTTATTTGCTGTACACGGGCCTCTCACTGCTGTGGCCTCTCCTGTTGTGGAGCACAGGCTCCAGACGCGCAGGCTCAGCGGCCATGGCTCATGGGCCCAGCCGCTCCGCGGCACGTGGGGTCTTCCCGGACTGGGGCACGAACCCGTGTCCTCTGCATTGGCAGGTGGACTCTCAACCACTGCGCCACCAGGGAAGCCCCCCCCCCTTTTTTTTTAAGGAGGCTTTTAGTACATATATTAGTCAGGGTCCTGGTAGGAAACAGATGGCACACTCAATCAGAGTGATTGTGAATATTAGTAAAAGTGCTGTTTAGAGGTGTGGGTGGGTAAAAGGATATAAACAAGGCCTGGTGCAGCACCCTGCCACTAGCAGCAACAGGGAGCCATTACCACGCTTGGCCTAAAGAGTGACAGGAGGAAGGGACAATTAAAGGAACCGAGTGAACTGTAGGAGAGGACAGCCCAATAGAAACCTTGGACTTGAGTTGAACATAGTTACTGCTCACTGCAGCATGACAGGTTGAGAGCATGACAAGGAGGGAATAATTATCATCTTACTCTTCTCCCACTCTTCCCAGTGCCTTCTAATAGCTGAACCAAAGCAGAAGGCAGAGGGCAAAGGCATATAATAAAACAATAAAATAATAATAAAAACAACTTTAGTCAATGAATCTATGGTCTAAGGGAACATGATTCAAATAATTATAATAAAGGTTGAAAAGTGATAAATGCCTGAAGAGGGATCAAGAATATTCCTAGTAAGGGAATCCTGGAAGGGGACTTCCCTAGTGGTGCAGTGGTTAAGAATCCCCCTGCCAATGCAGGGAACCCGGGTTTAATCCCTGGTCTGGGAAGATCCCACATGCCGCAGAGCAACTAAGCCCATGTACCACAACTACTGAGCTTGTGCTCTAGAGCCTGCGAGCCATAACTACTGAGCCCACGCGCCATAGCTACTGAAGCCTGCACGCCCTAGAGCCTGCGTGCCACAACTACTGAGCCTGCGTGCTGTACGCCTAGAGCCTGTGATCCGCCACAAGAGAAGCCCACTCAATGAGAAGCCCACGCACCGCAATGAAGAGTAGCCCCAGCTCACCACAACTAGAGAAAGCCCACACACAGCAACAAATACCCAACGCAGCCAAAAATAAATAAAATTTAAAAAAAAAATTCTGGAAGATTCTCTAGAGGGGGACATAAACGTTCAGTTCAAAACAGTCATGTCAGCAGAAACACCATGAGCCTCTTGTTTTACAGTTGAATATCACTATTGGTACAGTGGCCTCTCAAACTCATCCTATAAGTGAACACTCCCTTCCTGCCCAGAGGCAATGGAAGTCTTTAGTTCATGGTTTCTAATTTATACTGCATTTGGCTTCCTTGATGTTATACCCCTTCTCTATGCTCTTTGCCTCTTTGAATTGCACCCTGCTCCTCTGAGACAGGAAAGCATTGTGGGAAGTGCTATATTGAAATCAGTAGACCTAGAATTGAATTTCCTAACTTTCACTTACTAGCTGTGTGACCTTGGTAAAGTTACTTAGCATCTCTGAGCCTCAATTCCACTTTGCAAAAGAAGAATAATACCTACGAGAATAATACCTACCTCATGGAATTGCTGTGAGTTAAAGATGCTATATGTCAAGTACCTGGCATGAGGCCTGTCACTCAGTAGATAGCAGGTTAGGGTGTTACTGCAGACTGTAGGCTCTGCATTTTCCCACTAGTTTCTTGACTTTGAGCCCTTTAGAGTCACTCCAGTGGGAGTTGCTCTCCTGGCAGCTACTTGAAATGAAAGTTTCTGGACAGGGTTGGAAAGGACCTTAGTAGTAATGTGGTCCATCTTGCCAGCAAATGCAGGAGGTTCTGCCACAGGCTTCAGGGTGGATGACCACCCTGACTCTATCCACATTAACAGAGAGCTCAACACCATTGAGTTCTGAAGCTGCCTGTTAACAGAAGATTGGTTGATTGGAAGAAAGCTTTTCCTTGAATTGAGCTGAAATCACTTTCCCCACTAACTAGAGACTCAAAACAATCTAGAGCTAAAAGAAATCTGCAGGATCTTCAAGCGCACCAACTTATATTATGAATGAAGAATCTGAGGCTCAGGGAGGCAAGGCAACGCTATTCTTCGTGGTAATGGTTTGTGGAGCTACACAGAACCGTCTCCTCCCCTGCCCTTCAGTGTTATCAACCAGCAGGCCACCCAGTTCTTTCAGTGCCTCTCCCCCAATCATTCAACATGCCCCCCCACTTTACCACTCTGATCGCTCACCATTGCATATGCAAGTGTGTGATGCCCAGAACTAAATCTGATTCTTAGTGTGATCTGATCCTAGCAGAGTGAAATGAGACTATCTGAGATCCCAGGCAACGGATGGCCATTAGACCTAGAAAGGCCAAGAACTGGACTTAGACAAAACCAGCAGGTCATTTAGAGAAATGAAGTTGGTTGTGGTTGCTCAGTTCTATTAGGCCCCCTTCACTGGACACTTAAAATTTGCCCGTGTGCTTCTGAAACGTCTGTGCCAGCTCCAAAGAAGGTGCTTAGGAATATTAATATAGATTTATTTATTTATTATTTTATCAAAAGGAGAATGACTTTATTATTTAACATTATGATAGAGGAAAAATATTTTGATTAACATTCTTCTAGGCATCTCTTTATCCATACACACATGTATATTGGATTGGCCAAAAGGTTCACTCTGTTTTTTCCATAAGATGGCTCTAGTAGCACTTAATTGTCTTTAACTTCATTTGAAACAATTTTGTTAGAGTCTTTGTGACAACTGTCCTATCAGCATGCATTTAAAAAAAGAATTATCAAAATGGGTGAATTTTTGTGTAGCCATTTTAATATTGAAGATGGAAGAAAAATGCAACATTTTTGGCATATTATGCTTTATTATTTCAAGAAAGGTAAAAATGCAACTGAAACACAAAAAAAAGATTTGTGCAATATATGGAGAAGGTGCTGTGACTGATTGAACATGTCAAAAGTGGTTTGCGAAGTTTTGCGCTGGAGATTCCTCGATGGACGATGCTCCACAGTCAGACCAGTTGAAGTTGATAGCGATCAAATCAAGACATTAACTGAGAACAATCAACGTTATACCACGCAGAGATAGCTGACATACTCAAAATATCCAAATCAAGCGCTGAAAATCATTTGTACCAGCTTGGTTATGTTCATCGCTTTGATGTTTGGGTTCCATATAAATTAAGTGGAAAAAACCTTGACCGTATTTCTGCGTGCGATTCTCTACTTAAATGTAACGAAAACATTCTGTGTTTAAAACAAATTTTGACGGACAATGAAAAGTGGATACTGTACAATAATGTGGGATGGAAGAGATCGTGGGGCAAGCGAAGTTAACGACCACCAACCACACCAAGGACTGGTCTTTATCCAAAGAAGGTGTTGTGTATGTGGTAGGATTGGAAGGGAGTCCTCTATTATGAGCTCCTTCCAGAAAACCAAATGATTAATTCCAACAAGTACTGCCTCCAGTTAGACCAACTGAAAGCAGCACTTGACAAAAAGCATCCGGAATTAGTCAACAGAAAACACATAATCTTCCATCAGGATAATGCAAGACTGCATGTTTATTTGATGACCAGGCAAAAACTGTTACAGCTTGGCTGGGAAGTTCTGATGCATCCGCCGTATTCACCAGATGTTGCACCTTTGGATTTCCATTTATTTAGGTCTTTACAAAATTATCTTAATGGAAAAAATTTCAATTCCCTGGAAGACTGTAAAAGGCACCTGGAACAGTTCTTTGCTCAAAAAGATAAGATGTTTCGGGAAGATTGAATTATGAAGTTGCCTGAAAAATGGCAGAAGGTAGTGGAACAAAAGGATAAATACGTTCAAAAAAGTTCTTGGTGAAAATGTCTTTTATTTTTACTTAAAAGCCAAAGGCATTTTTTGGCCAACCAGATACATAAGTCATAAATGTATCGGAAACACACACATAATTTTATACAAGCCAATTTTGTACAACATACATGCCTGTTATTTTATAACATCCTTTGTCTTTTGTAGCATCCTTTTTCTTAATATTTTGTAGACATCTTTCTATATCAAAGAACATAAGTTCATATTCTTTTTTTTATTTTATTGGAGTATAGTTGATTTACAATGTTGTATTAGTTTCAGATGTACAGCAAAGTGATTCAGTTATACATACACATATATTCTTTTTTTTCAGATTCTTATCCCATATAGGTTATTACAGAATATTGAGTAGAGTTCCCTGTGCTATACAGTAGGTCCTTGTTGGTTATCTATTTTATATATAGTAGTGTGTGTATGTTAATCCCGCGCTCCTAATTTATCCCTCCCCGCCACATTTCCCCTTTGGTAACCATAAGTTTGTTTTTGAAATCTGTGAGTCTGTTTCTATTTTGTAAATAAGTTCATTTATATCATTTTAAAATTAGATTCTACATATGAGTGATATCATATGATATTTGTCTTTGTCTGACTTACTTCACTTAGTATGATAATCTCTAGGTCCATCCATCTTGCTGCAAATAGCATTATTTTGGTGTTTTTTATGGCTGAGTAGTATCCCATTGTATATATGTACCACATCTTCTTTATCCATTCCTCTGTTGGTGGACATTTCGGTTGCTTCTATGTCTTGGCTATTGTAAATAGTGCTGCAATGAACATTGGGATGCATGGATCTTTTCGAATTATGGTTTTCTCTGGATATATGCCCAGGAGTTGGATTGCTGAATCATATGGTAGTTCTATTTTTAGTTTTTTAAGGAACCTCCATACTGTTCTCCATAGTGGTTGTACCAATATAGATTTAATTTTAACCTTTTCTCTACCAAATATACAAAAAGCAAGGGGGGAAGTGGAGATAGGGGAGAGTGTCAAAGGAAGAAATAGACCTATTATCCCCAAACCAGAGTTGTTAATTAGCAGTTTTGCCCAAATAAAGTACTAAACTTATCACATGACTTTAAAATAAACCTAAGCAGAATTTCTAGAAGTCCAGCATTGTTGGTATTTTCTGGTAATGTTGATAGAGAAGGCACGATAGATAACTGCCTAGTACAAGGTAAAATAAAACTGGTGAGTCCTTTTGTTCAAAGCCAGAGAAATTACTCTGGTTCTTACAACATTTCTGAGAAGAGGAAGGAGGCATGGCTGAAAATATTACTGTATTGTGCAACTGAATAATCCTCAGAGAAGTTATATGTTTTTGTGAAATTCCTATAGTCACCACCATATTGAACAAGATGCCATTTGCCACAGTAATTTGTTTTAGGATCATTACCACACATGGTAATTGGTTTTGGTTTTTTTTTTATTTCTTTGCGGTACATGGGCCTCTCACTGGTGTGGCCTCTCCCGTTGCGGAGCACAGGCTCCAGACGCACAGGCTCAGCGGCCAAGGCTCACGGGCCTAGCCGTTCCGCGGCATGTGGGATCTTCCCGGACTGGGACACGAACCTGTGTCCCCTGCATCAGCAGGCGGACCCTCAACCACTGCGCCACCAGGGAAGCCCTGGTAATTGGTTTTTGAGATTTTTTTTTCTAAATCTTAAAAAAGCAGTGACCACTGATATTATAATGGGTACATTCAATTCTGGTTTTAATGGGAGATATCTATTTTTATATCCTAGGCACCTCTAATTTTTTCACTTACCTATGTAGTCTTTTCCCTGTTTTAGACAAGTTGGATATATACACTCCTGGATCATCTTTTTTAAAAAAAATCACCCTCCTTTACATGAAAGACATTTTTACAAGACCAGAAGTGGTCTTCAGAAGCAGCTGATCTGATTACCTGATTACTGTCAAAAAGAACAGCTATATAAGTACCATGCCAAAACAAAAACTGTGGCTTTTGTCAGAAGTTTGCCATTATTCAGATGGACAGTTTTAAATAACACACATGCAGCTGCTTATAAAATTTTTTTATCTTTGTTGCTGTTTTAAAAAAACAACAGCTATTAGCAGCCTCCACCAGGTCAATGAAATAAATAGCTAACTCCTGCCACAGTCTCCAAGGGAATTTATCCTGGACTCATGCTGCACTCAGATGACTGAATGCAACAGGCAGGATGACATCCTGCAGGGATGCAGGGAGCATCTTTTTTACTGTGCTTCAGTCTGAAGAGGGAGAGTTTGTGAAGCTTCATAAAGTACCAATTTGGTTTTGGTTCAGTAAAGTAACTGTACTTAGTGGTTTAGTTTGAATTATTATTTTTTTAATTAATTATTTATTTTTGGCTGCGTTGGGTCTTCGTTGCTGCACACAGGCTTTCTCTAGCTGCAGTGAGCGGGGGCTACTCTTCGTTGCGGGGCATGGGCTTCTCATTGCGGTGGCTTCTCTTGTTGCGGAGCACGGGCTCTAGGCACGTGGGCTTCAGTAGTTGCAGCACACGGGCTCAGTAGTTGTGGCTCACGGGCTCTAGAGCGCAGGCTCAGTAGTTGTGGCACAAGGTCTTAGTTGCTCTGAGGCATGTGGGATCTTCCCGGACCAGGGCTTGAACCCGTATCCCCTGCATTGGCAGGCGGATCCTTAACCACTGTGCCACCAGAGAAGTCCCTTGAATTATTTTTTAAAAGACTAGTTTATGAAATCTTATTGCTGTATTAAATGTTATTTGTCTTACAGGCAAAACTTTTTTCTGTGATAAGACACGCTCAAATTAATAATGGAAGTCAGTGGGAAATCTGATTCAGTTTTAAAACTAGCATTATACCCAGTTCTATTTAAGATTTTTCATCTGGTCTGTCTTTTCTGAGAGAAAGGAAGGAGGTAAGGTTGAGAGGGTAGTTACTGTATCTACAGGTTAATGATACTATTCACTCTAACAGTTCTCTGACTTTCTTAATCCAGCAGTAAAGAATTTTGAATTGTCCAATTCAGTTACTCCTAAAAACTGTTGCCCCAAACAGAAGGCACAAAGAACAGTGACAAAGATGCTGCTTTTGATAAGAGACCAAAGCTGGCTTTCTGAAGTAAGTTATTAACTCGTATCAGAAACAAAAGAATGGCCACCATCACGGGGTTAACGTAAATTTGACGTGGAAAAGGCACAGCTTTAGAAATAGAAAACCTGGAGTCTAGTCCTCCTTACTACTTCACTTTAATGAATTTGGGGCAATTCACTTAATCTCTGACTCTCAATTACCTGCTGAAGGCAGAATGCTGGTTCTAATCACCTTGTAAGGGTGTCTTTCAGTGGTAAGATCTATTAGCAGAATTATTCTTGGGAAAGTAGCTGTCTTTGTTTCAGGAAATACCATCATAGGCCCCTAGGGCATAAGGGCTGGCTAGGGCTCAGGCAACCAAAAAGAACCAAAAGGCTGCACTTGCAGAAGCAGGAAATTAATTTTTCTTGGGGGCTGGGTTGGGGAGAAGGTGCTCTTTATAGGGTGGAGGAGTGAGAAGAGGAGGGGTTGGCTAGGAGATTGCCAGAGTAAAGGCCCTGCATGGGGTAAAAGCCAGGGAGAAACCTCCAGTAAGGAATGATCAAAAGGACATTTATGAACCAGGAAGCCTAAAATGTAATTTTAAGTGCTTTGTGGCTTAATGGGCAATGTGACCCTTCCCCAAGACCCACATGTCTTAGAGAACTTGAACACACTAATGGTCTGCATGAGTGGAGGTTTGTTGGAAGAGGAGTAAGGAACCATATGGCCACATTGGGGAACAGAGATGGTCTTAGAAAAGCCAGCCAGAGCTGGGAGGCAGAAAGGCCCTCCGAACAATATACCCTCATAAATCAGCAGAAGGCTTGGTAGAGCTATGGACTTTGGCTGGGCACAGTGGAGCTTAAGCCCATCTGATCTAGAGATGACAGGGCTCGCAAAGCCCAGATGACATTTGGGTTAGCTGATTGGGGGGGTGAGGGGGTGTCTGTAGGCTGCTCTCTGAGCACCACTGCTGGCTTCATCTTCAGCGTTTTCACCCTCTACATCAGTGTCAGTTTAAGGGGTGATTTCAAAGTCTTGTAGGATCACCTCTGTGTGTCTCCAGTATTTTGATTAGAACACAGGCAGTTCCCCCTAATATTTCTCCCTTCAATATGTTTCTTAAACCCCTCTATATTGTTCTTATGTTATTTTCTAGCTTGAACTCATTTTGTCTTTTTGTTTCTTTTCCTCTCTTAGAAGTGAATTGGCAGAAATTCTGCTTTATTTCCTGTTTTATCTTCCATTTGTCATTCAGATGTTTCTTTACCTGGAAATCTCTGAAGATTATTTGCAAGGTTTCCTTAGCCTTGCGGTTTGCTTTCTGTGAGCACTATTCTATAGGACATCAATTTTTAGCATATTTAAAGAAAATTAGATCATCTTTCATATCCAAAAATTTCGTTGCTTCCTTCAACTTCACTTTTTAAAAGAAATTTATATTTAAGTGTTCCACATTTGTTCTATTCTGTGACAGTTTCACATTCTCACTCTAAGTGAAAACAATCACTTTGGAGTTTCATCTAAAAGCATTAACTCCTTCTAAAGATTATGCTAGTGTGAGAATAAATTAGTATAACCTGTCTGTCAAGAAATTTGGCAATATAGTACTTGTCAAGAGCCTTCAAAATGTTTCTACCCTTTGCCTCAGGGATCACATTTCTAGGAATCTTTCCACTGGAAATAATCATAAACGTGGTCAAAGATTTATGCATGTTTATTACAACATTACTTATTTGAGATAGTGACAGATTGAAAACAACCTGAGATACTGACAGATTGAAAACAACCTGAATGCCCAGCGAAAGGAAAATAAATTGTGACATCCATATGATAAAAATTATGCAGCATTTAAAAAAGTATGCTTTTTCCTGAACTGGCAGTCAGTTTAAAACATTTGGATAATCATTCTGAGTGTCCATGACTTCCAAGATGGAAAGCCAGAATGGCTTGGGTCCCTTTAGGAATTTAACCCTGTCCATTGCCTATGAAAATAAGCCCAGAATGGGGAAGAGTCTTACCCCAGAGGCCCAGCTCCACAGTTTCTGTCTTTGCAAGCCTGGGGGACTTTATAATCCATATTTTTACCAAGGTTTCCACGTGGTTCTGACGTGAGCACAGTCTGAGACATCCCCTCCTCTACCACCACCAGGACCTGAGCTCTGACAGGAATTGAGGAGGGGAGTAGAAAAAATTTGTTCTTTCAAAAAATTTTTATGGTCTGGCAAAGCGCTATTTTGAAGTAGAATTTTTTTAAACATTATATTATTCCCAATTTGTGGGGAAAATTAATATATGCTTAGAAAAAATTAACACACCAAAATATTTACAGGGTTTAAATCTGGGTGATGGAATTGAGTATGATTTATGGGGAACCATGATTCAGAGAGATGAGGTAATTTTCTCAGGTTCTCATAGCCAGCAAAGTGCTGGAGTAAAGATCCAAACCCAAGGCTATTTGCTCATAAAGTCTGCTCTAATAGCTAGTGACTCTTACTTAAATTGGAAAACCATGTGTAAAAAACCCACAAATATGGTACTCTAAGTGTGATAGATTGAATTATTGGTCCCAATTATTCACTGTCCTGTAGGAGTATTTTACATTCACCCCTTGCTATGGCCTTATGATGGATAGAATGTATTCTGAGCACCTTGATTTGGGGCTTAGGCATATGACTTGCTTTGGCCAGTGGGTTGAGGGTGAAAATAATGAAAGGGAAGGCTTAAAATGGGCTGGAAAAATTGGGCCTTTTCTCTTTGTACTGCTACCTTTTGCCATGTGAATAGTATATTTTGAATAAGCTCTGGTCCAAGGAGAATGAGAAATAGTAGACAAACATAGACCCAACCTTCTGATTAAAGCTTACATGTCAGCCAATCTGAAAATACATAGTGAAAAATAAATGATTATGGTTTTAGGTTATTGGATTGTGGATTGCTGTGTTTTATGTAGAATTATTATGGCTGATTGATATGAAACATAAAGATGTTTGTATTAAGTAACAAAACTGAATCTCTTGATATGTCAGTATAAGTCCAAATTTGGTGATGCAAATGTAGGGTCTACAGGTTCTCACCACCTGGTTAAAGGGTATGAAAAGGCCTTTTATTTAATGCAAACTGCCTCATCACTTGGTATGAGAACTAGTGTCAAATGAGGAGGGAGAAGTTCACATAGAAATGCATGGCATTCTGAGGAAAAAAGGAACACAAACCCCAAATCTCTCAAGTCTAGGGTTGGGAAAAACAATTGATGTGGGCCAGGCCAGAGTAGGGATGAACAAGGAAGAAAAGAGAAGAAATTCTTGTCTCCAGAATTTAGAAGGAAGTTCTTTTCTTTTGGGACATGGAAACACATTCTGCCCATCATGAGGCCACAGCAAGTGTGTGGATGTAAAGGGTAGAGGGTTCTAGGCTCAACAACCTTTGAGGATGGAGCTGGAAGGCTCTGAGACCAAGTCACCATGGGCACCTTGTGTGAGCTTTAGAGAACTATGACTTAGTCTGTGGACTGTACCTGTGGAGTCCAACCACTGATCCCACATTTATACCCTCCCCACCTTTTTTTTTTTTTAACAGAAATGAGATCATACTTCTTTTAATCAGCTGTATTTTGCAGTATACCATGAACTGTTTTCCAAATCACTAAATATTCTTCTATAATTCAGTTTTTAATAAGTATAGAATGTTCTTTTCTATGGCCCAGCATCCTAGGGCATCTGCTTGCTTAGAATGAGAATTCAGACAGATAGAAATGTCTTCTCCCATGTTCTGTCCTCCACAATTTAAAATAAATGTTAACACTATGTCTTTTTTAAAATATGAATCTTTATTTAAAGCAAGCATATGCTAAATGAAACTTCCAGAAAGTAAATTAATTGTAGGAGAGAAAAATCAAAGAAAATAAAATATTAGGTAAACTATTTCAGCCAAAGCAATGAAAAAAGAAACAAATTTAAAGGAGTCTCTCTAAATATTCATTAATATTTAATAAGAAATATTTATGAACAAGAAAAATATGAAACATGAAAATTTTACTTTTTTTTTCATAAGTCACAATCCTGATAATTATCCGAAGCATATGATTCAAAATAAGAATAGTCCAGGGCTTCCCTGGTGGCACAGTGGTTGAGTGTCCGCCTGCCGATGCAGGGGACACGGGTTTGTGCCCCGGTCCGGGAGGATCCCACATGACGCGGAGCGGCTGGGCCCGTGAGCCATGGCCGCTGAGCCTGTGCGTCCGGAGCCTGTGCTCTGCAACGGGAGAGGTCACAACAGTGAGAGGCCCGCGTACCGCAAAAAAAAAAAGAATAGTCCGTAAGTGTTTGGTTGAGTAACTCCTAACAGACTCAATCTTCCCGCAGATTACTATAAACTGGACAAAATACAAAAGCACAGAGATTTTGGAGAGGAGTCAACACTCGAGAAAAAAAGGGACATCAGGGTAAGTTATTCATTTTCAAAGCTTTTTGAATTAAGAGAAGACTCAGTCAGTACTGCATGGAGTAACTAAAACGGAGGGATGTTTGCTGTCTTTCTGGTGTAAAGCACCACAGGATAAAGTTGAAGGAAATCCCAGGTGCTGTAGAGGGGAGAGTGGAATCTCAGGAGGGAGAGAGTCACAGAGGGAGTACTCTTAATTCTGTGTATAAACTCTGGCCAAATCTCTGGTCGACTCCTGAACCACATACATATGCATTGGACAGACTTGAGCTAAGAACAAAAGAATTGAATTGACATTTGAGCAACCATTCAAGAGATAGCATTTACAGTTCAAGTTCAGTCAAATTAGTTGCTGGTTAAAACACACACACTGTCTCTCAAAATATAACAAAATCCAGAATCTCTACAACATAGCATTTACAAGGTCCAGGATACAGTTTGAAGATCCATTCTCAAGGGAAAAGACAATCAACAGAGACCAATGGTGAGAAGATGCAAATGTTGAAATTAGCATACAGGGATTCAAAACTATTATAATTACGTTCAAGGAAGTAAAGAAAATATGCTCACAGTGAGTAAAACGGTAAGGACTATAAAAAAGAACTAAATGGAAATTCTAGAACTGAAACATACAATATCTGAAATAAAAAATTCACTGGGTGGATTTGACAGTAAATTTTGGATAACAGAGGAAAGACCCAGTGAGCTTGAATATCCAATCTGAAGAACAAAGAGAAAAAAATACTGAAAAATAAATAATTTAGAGCTCCAAGGACTTATGGGACAATACAAAAAGTCCAATGTGTGTGTGTGTTATCAGAGGGAAGAGAGAATGAGTAAACAACGTATTTTTTCCATATCCAGTGAAGATAATTTTTTTTTTTTTTTATGGCTGTGTTGGGTCTTCGTTGCTGCGTGCGGTCTTTCTCTAGTTGCGGCGAGTGGGGGCTACGCTTCGTTGCAATGTGCATGGGCTTCTCATTGTAGTGGCTTCTCTTGTTGCGGAGCATGGGCTCTAGGCACGTGGGCTTCAGTAGTTGCGGCACGTGGGCTCAGTAGTTGTGGCTTATGGGCTCTAGAGTGCAGGCTTAGTAGTTATGGCGCACGGGCTTAGTTGCTCCACGGCATGTGGGATCTTCCTGGACCAGGGATTGGACCCGTGTCCCCTGCATTGGCAGGAGGATTCTTAACCACTGTGCCACCAGGGAAGCCCATTTCATTTGTTATTGAATGAAAGATTCTTTAAACTCTGTAGTGCTTTACCATTTTCAAAAGTTTCACACACATGATTTTATATATTCCCATAATAACCCTTTTTTTCTCCCCTATGCTTATGTTGCTCCTCCCCCTTCCCTCTCCCCACTGTTAACCACTAATTTGTTGTCTATGTATGTCTGTTTCTTTTTTGTTTTATTCACTACTTTGTTGTATTTTTTGGATTCCACATATAAGTGATATCATACAGTGTTTGTCTTTCTCTGTCTGACTTATTTCACTTAGCATAATGCCCTCCATATCCATCCATGTTGCTGCAGATGGCAAAATTTCATTCTTTTTTAATGGCTGAGTAGTATTACATTGTGTGTGTGTGTATAAAAAATGTCTTCTTATCTTTTAATTTTTTAATTTTTTTGGCCATGCCACACGGCATGCAGAACTTCCCCAACCAGGAATTGAATCCATGCCCCCTGCATTGGAAGCACAGAGTCTTAACCACTGGACCACCAAGGAAGTCCTATATCATGTCTTCTATATCCATTCATCTGTGGATGAGCCCAGGTTGCTTCCATATAGTGGCAATAATATGCTTGGAATAATGCTGCCATTAACTTTGGGGCGCATGTATCTTTTTGAATTAGTGTTTTTGTTTTTTTTCGGATATATACCCAGAAGTGGAATTGCTGGGTCATATGGTAGTTCTATTTTTAGTTTTTTGCGAGACTGCCATACTGTTTTCCACAGTGGCTGCACTAACTCAAATTCCTACCAACAGTGTATGAGGGTTCCCTTTTCTCCACATCCTTGCCAACATTTGTTACTTGTGTTCTTTTTTTTTTTTTTTTTTTTTTTTGGTACGCGGGCCTCTCACTGTTGTGACCTCTCCCGTCGCGGAGCACAGGCTCCGGACGCGCAGGCCCAGCGGCCATGGCTCACGGGCCCAGCCGCTCCACGGCATGTGGGATCCTTCCAGACCAGGGCACGAACCCGTGTCCCCTGCATCGGCAGGCGGACTCTCAACCACTGCACCACCAGGGAAGCCCATTACCTGTGTTCTTTTTGATAATAGCAATTCTGACAGGTGTGAAGTGATACCTCATTGTGGTCTTTTTTTTTTTGTAGCTTATTTTATACATAATAGTTTGTACCTCTTAATCTGCTACTGCAATATCACCCCTCCCTCATTGTTGTCTTGATTTGCATTTTTCTGATGATTAGCCATGTTGAACATCTTTTCATGTGCCTGTTGGCCATCTGTATTTCCTCTTTGGAAAAATGTCTATTCAATTCTTCTGCCCATTTGTTAATTGGGTTGTTTGGTTTTTTCGATTTGAGTTGTATGAGCTGTTTATATGTGTTGGATTTTAACCCCTTATTGGTCATATCATTTGCAAATATTTTCTCCCATTCAATAGGTTGACTTTTTGTTTTGGTGATGGTTTCCTTTGCTGTGCAAAAGCTTTTAAGTTTAATTAGGTCCCATTTGTTTCTTTTTGTTTTTATTTCCCTTGCTTTAGGAGATGGATCCAAAAATAAATTGCTTTGATTTATGTCAGAGTGTTCTACCTATGTTTTTCTCTAGGAGTTTTATAGTATCCAGCCTTACATTTAGGTCTTTAATCCATTTTGAGTTTATTTTTGTATGTGGTGTTAGAGAGTGTTCTAATTTTATTCTTTTACATGTAGCTGTATGATTTTCCTAGTACCACTTATTGAAGAGACTGTTTTTTCTCCATTGTATATTCTTTCCTCCTTTGTCATAGATTAATTGATCATAAATGTATCAGTTTAATTCTGGGCTCTTTATCCAGTTCCATTGATCTATGTGTCTGCTTTTGTGCCAGTACCATACTCTTTTGATTATTGTAGCTTTATAGTATAGTCTGAAATCAGGGCGCATGATTCCTCGAGCTCTGTTCTTCTTTCTCAAGATTGTTTTGTTGGGAATTCCCTGGTAGTTCAGTGGTTAGGATGTGACACTTTCACTGCCGTGGGTCCAAGTTAAATCCCTGGTTAGGGAACTAAGATCCCACAAGCCATGCAGCGTGGCCAAAAAAAAAAAAAGTACAAGATTGTTTTGGCTATTCAGGATCTTTTGTGTTTCTAGACAAATTTAAAAAATTTTTGTTTTAGTTCTGTGAAAAATGCCATTGGTAATTTGATAGGGGTTACATTGAATTTGTAGATTGTCTTGGGTAGTATGGTCATCTTAACAATATTTATTCTTCCAATCCAAGAACATGGTATATCTTTACATCTGTTTATGTCATCTTCAGTTTCTTTCACCAGTGTCTTATAGTTTTTGGAGTACAGGTCTTTTGCCTCTTTAGGTAGGTTTACTCCTAGGTATTTTATTCTTTTTGATGTGTTGGTAAATGGGATTATTTCCTTAATTTCTCTTTCTGATACTTCGTTGTTAGTGTATAGAAATGTAACAGGTTTCTGTGTATTAATTTTTATTCTGCAACTTTACCACATTCATTGATGAGCTTTAGTAGTTTTCTGGTGGCATTTAAAAAATTTTCTACGTCTAGTATTGTGTCATCTGCAATCAGTGACAGTTTTACTTCTTCCCTTCTAATTTGGATTCATTTTATTTCTTTTTTTCCTCACTGATTGCTGTGGCTAGGACTTCCAAAACTATGTTTACTAAAAGTGGTGACAGTGGGCATCCTTGTCTTGTACCTGATCTTAGCAGAAATGCTTTCAGATTTTCACCATTGAGTCTGATGTTAGCTGTGGGTTTGTCATAAATGGCCTTTTCTTATGTTGAAGTATGTTCCCTCTATGCCTGCTTTCTGGAGAGTTTTTATCATAAGTGGATGTTGAATTTTATCAGAAGCTCTTTCTGCATCTATTGAGATGATCATACGGTTTTTATTCTTTAATTTGTTTATCTGGTGTATCACATTGATTGATTTGCAGATATTAAAAAATCCTTGCATCCCTGGGATAAGTCCCACTTGATCATGGTGTATGATCCTTTTAATGTATTCCTATATTAATCATTGCATATAATCCTTTTAATGTATTAATATATTCCTATATTTGGTGAAAGATATACATTTACAGATGAAGGAAAGTCAGTGAAATGAAATAGGGTAGACATAAAGAAAACCATGCTTAGAAACATTGTAGTCAAACTGCTGAAAAAAGATAAAGGGGAAATTTTATCTTTAAAAGACAAAAATATGTCTGACCTATTTCGTTTAGCATAATGCCCTCAAGGTCTATCCATGTTGTTGCAAATGGCAAGATTGCATTCTTTTTATGGCTGAATAATATTCCCCTTTGTGTGTGCGAATGAGTGAGTGAGTGTGTGTGTGTGTGTGTGTGTGTGTGTGTGTGTGTGTGTGTGTGTATACATGCACACAACTTTTTCTTTATCCATTCATCCATCAATGGATGTTTAGGTTGTTTCCATGTATTGGCTATTATATATAATGCTGCAAGGAAAATGGGGTGCAGGTATCTTTTCAAGATAGTGACTTAGTTTCCTTTGGATAAATACCCAGAAGTAGAACTGGATCATATGGTAGTTCATTGGATCATATGGTAGTTCTATTTTTAACATTTTGAGGATCCTGCATACTGTTTTACATAGTGGCTACACCAATTTACATTCTTATCAACAGTGCACAAGGGTTCCCTTTTATTCACATCCTTGCCAACACTTGTTATTTCTTGTCTTTTTGATAATAGCTATACTAATAGGTATGAGATGATATCTTATGTGGTTTTGATTTGCATTTCCCTGATGATTAGTGATGTTGAGCACCTTTTCATGTACCTGTTGGCCATTTGTATATCTTCTTTGGAAAAATGTCTATTCAGCTCCTCTGCCCATTTTAAAATCAGATAGTCTTTTTGCTATTGAGCTGTATGAGTTCTTTATGTATTTTGGATATTAACCCTTTATCAGATATATGATTTTCAAAAATTTTCTCCCATTCCATAGGTTGCCTTTTCATTTTGTTAATGGTTTCCTTCACTGTATAGAACCTTTTAAATCCATTTTGAGTTGATTTTTGAGTGGGGTGTAAGATAGGGGTTCAGTTTTATTCTTTGACATGTGACTGTCTAGTTTTCCCAACACCATTTGTTGAGGAACTACCCTTTCTCCAATGTGTATTTTTACTTCTTTTGTTGTAAATTAATTTACCATGTATTTCTGGGCTCTCTATTCTTTCCGTTGATCAATGGGATCTGTTTTTATGCCAACGTCATACTGTTTTGATTACTATAGCTTTGTAATATAATTTGAAATCTGGAATGTGGTGCCTCCAGCTTTGATCTTCTTTCTCAAGATTGCTTTGGCCGTTCAGAGTCTTTTGTGGTTCCATACAAATATTAGGATTATTTCTTCTATTTCTGTAAAAACTGCCATTGGAATTTTGATAGGGATTGCATTAAATCTGTAGATTACTTTGGGTAGTGTGAACATTTTAACAATATTAATTCCTCTAATTCATGAGAATGGAATATCTTTCCATTTATTTATGTCTTCTTCAATACTTAAGGGTGCCTTCAGTAATCCCCAGAACAAGCACTAATAAATGATGCAGAAAATATAGTGAAAAAGTCAGTAGGTTAAAAGTATTCAAATATCTAAAAGAAAAGGAGGAACAGAGAAACATAAAACTGAAGGAATTAACAAAAAGTAGACCCTTCCTTGGTTTCCCTTTGCTCCAGCACAAAATCCATGAGACCTCCATGGCCTGGACCTGCCAACTTTGCTAGACTTATTTCTCCAGCCCACTAGCATTCTCCATATTTAGCTTTCTCCTCTTCCCTTCTTGCTCCCTCTTCTGCCATCTCCCTCTCTTGTCATCTGCCAGGGATACCTTTCCCACAGTCCTTCACTAGGCTAACTCCTTCTCATTCTTCAGGTCTCAGCAAGGTGACACTTCCTTCAGAAAGCCTTTCTGGGCCAGGTTCTCCCTCCTGTGTGGTGGTCCCTTGCACTCCAAACATCCTTCATTAATTCACTCACCTAGCTTCTCTGAAATTTTTGGTCCATTACTTCTGTTTCCCTAGACTGAACTCCATGAGGGCAGGGACATGGCCTGTTTTGCTCACCATTCTATCCATGGCCTGGCTTAGTGCCAGCACAGAGTAAATGCTTAGTAAACATTTGACAAGTGGCTAAAAGAGTGACTAAATGAATGAGTAGAGAAGGAAGATACTGAGAGGGAGAGAGTTCCTATGCTGGGGAGATGCTATCACAAAAATATTGCAGCAAGGGGAGCTGAGGGAACAAGCCGGTCAGAAGCACTGAAGCAGCATTTCCTGGCATGAAAGAAGACCAAGGTGTATTATTGAATGGAAAAAGCACAGAACAGTGTGGGGAGTATGCTGTCATTTGTGTCATATAGGCATAGTGTACTTCTTGAAGGGATGTACAAGAAGTCTGTAACAGTGAGTTTCATTGTGGAAGAAGGAAAATCTTTTCGGTTTGTACAATGTTCATGTATTGTGCATAAAATCAAAAACAAAAAATAGATTATGGCATAAAGACTTTATGTGTAGTACTAGCCACATTTGGAAAAAATAAAAAAGAATCTCCATGCCTCTATTGGAATTCTCCAGAGAAATAGAACTGAGAGAGAAAGGGGGCGGGGAGGGAGAGGGAGAGACAGAGAGAGAGAATGTGTGTGTGTGTGTGTGTGTGTGTGTGTGTGTGTGTGTGTAAAGAGATTTATTATAAGGAATTGGCTCATGCAGTTATGGAAGCTGACACGTCCCAAAATCTGCAGAGCGAGTTGGCAAGCTGTAGACCCAGGAAGAACTGAAGTTTCAGTTTGAGTCTGAAGGCAGGAAAAAGGCAAAGTCCTAGTTCAAAGGCAGTCAGGCAGATGGAATACTCTCTTACTTAGGGTAGGGTCAGCCTTTTTGTTCTATTCAGGCCTTCAACAGATTGGATGAGGCCCACGTACATTAGAGAGGGCAGTCTGTTTTAGTCTGTTGACCAATTGAAATGTTAATCTCATCCAAGCACATTAACACTCAAAATAATATTTGAGCAAGTATCTGGGCACTCTGTGGCCCCGTCAAGTTGACACATAAAATTAACCATCACAATGTCCTACAATAGGTTAGTGGAATATAATGCAGCAATTAAAGTGTAAATTTTGAAGCCTAGAGAAAGTGAATATGGTAGGAAGCTAAATGGAAAAGTAAAACACAGAATACTAGATTGCACCTACAATTGCGACTATAATAAATGTGCACACATGTATTAAAAATGGAAGCAAATAGGAAGAAATAAAAAGAGCTTTTGTGCTCTGCTGGTGAGTTTATGGGAAATAATTTCCCTTAAATTTTTCCTTTAATTTTTTAATAATATAATTGTTAAAAATTCAAAAAAACAGGAATCCTAGGTGTAGCAGTTTATAGGAGGATGGAGCAGTAATAAGAAACAGTGCCTGACACATTGCACTCAATAACTAATGAATGAATGAATAATAGCTACCATTGTCTTCACTTTGGTTCCCCAGTAGCAGATCATGAGACAAGGATTTGAGTGCCAAGTAGTTTATATGGGAGGTGATCACTGGGAGGGGCATAGAGAAGTGAGACTGAGAAGGGAAAGAAGCCAATATAGGGTGCTTTAATAAGAAGGTACCACCGAGAACAACTGAGTCACAGTCCATGGGGGACCTCTAGGAGAATATATAATATAAGCTTCAGTTTGTCCTAGGGAAAAAGAAAGAAGTTGTAATATATCAATTCCTATTGATCGTTGGTTGAAAGGCCTGCTTCTGGGGGCATGAACTTCTTGGCATTTCCAGCCTGCCCCAAGCAAGAGTTGGCAAGAGAAAGCCCTCAGGTAGAGAGTCACAAGTGCTTGCAGTGAGAAGCTGTTGGTTGCATGGGAACAATGAGTGCTGAAGACACACGGGTAGGGCACGACAACATTTACAAAGTTGACTATTAATTGAGTACCTACTATGATTCAGGCACTTAGAGAACATTTTCTCTAATCCACAGAATAAGTTTACACAGGGATTATCATTAGTTGCATGTTTCAGGTGAAGAAACTGAAGCTCAGAGCGGTTGTGGCTTAAAGTCATACAGGGCAAGGTACAGAATCAAGTACTGGACCTATAAGCCTAAGATTATGTTCACATCCTCTCGCTACCTCCCAGTAAACTCAGCACTGGAAACTTCCTAGATAAACTCACCAAAAATGTAAAATAGTGACACTTCAAAGGTAACAATTCACTAAGATCAGCTTCAAAACAGCACAACTATCTGGATCCAGTTCTGCAATCAGTAAGTACTGAAATGTCTAAGAGAAAGAGAAAGTCAGCATGGGACAGAGGGCATCTACGATGGTAGGAGCACTGTTACTAGCTAAGACTCAGGCCACTGTCAATAAGCCTGCACATACTACTTTCTGCGAGATTAAAGAAGAAATCATGACTATGGAAGGAAATTTATAGATGCTATTAGAAAAGCAAATCTGCTTTTGTCACTCCCTCCCTCAGAATCCTTCAGTGATTCCCAGTTGCCTTCAGTATTATTCTTTTGTTTGTTTGTTTTCTGGACTCACCGTGCAGCTTGTGGAATCTGCGTCTCCCACGCATGCCCTCGGCAGTAAGAGCACGGAGTCCTAACCACTGAACCACCAGGAAACTCTCCAGTGTTATTTTTTTTTGTAGAGCATACAAGTACTTTAAGATTTGGCCCTGCCAACTTCTCCGTGCTCACTTCTACCGCTCACTCACAGCCATGTAAAACCACTTGTAGTCCTCAAACTAGCCCAGCTCTGTCACACCCCTGACCATTTATGAGGGCTGTTCCTACAGCCTAGAATTCTCTTTTCCACCTGGCTAATTCCTACTCATTATTCAAGGCTCAGTCACTAGCTCTTATAGTAAAGTTTCTCAAACTTTTAAAAAACCATACCCCTGGACTTCCCTGGTGGTCCATTGGTTAAGAATCCACCTACCTATGTAGGGCACATGGGTTCAATCCCTGGTCTGGTAAGCTCCCACGTGCCGTGGGTCAACTAAGTCTGTGCACCATAACTACTGAGCCTGTGCACCACAACGACTGAGCCCACATGCCACAACTACTGAAGCCCACACGCTCGGGGGCCCGCGTGCTACAACTACGCCCGTGCGCTTAGAACCCATTCTCCACAACAAGAGAAGCCACCGCAATGAGAAGCCCACGCACTGCAACAAAGAGTATCCCCTGCTGGCTGCAACCAGAGAAAGCCTGCACTCAGCAACAAAGACCCAGCACAGCCAAAAAAAAAAAAAAAAAAAAACATACCCCTATGTGATATATATAAACATCCTATAAACATCCCATACCAGCCTTCCCTGACACTCTGATGATTCCCTTTTGAGAGTTGCTGATATGCAGAATATATAATCTATCTTCTGAATATCTCTACCATCTGTGGTGATTTTATATTTACTTCTTGTAGTTTGAATTATGAAAACAATAGTTTTTTTCACTTTTCTAAATATAAAATAGCCTTATAATATTGAATATATTTTTTCAGACTTTGCTCTTCAATTCAGAAATTCCCCTCAGCAGCTTCTGTACTCCTTCCTCCTACCCACCCCAAGATGGGAATTACTATTCTATGGGAAATTTTTCAAGATGCCAGCTTAGGCTAGGTGGCACCTCTCTGTTCACAAAGTATCTTAAATATACCCCCTTTGTATTAACCCTTTCACACTATATTGAAAGTGTTGATTTAACTGTGAGTTTTCCACTGAGTCCTGTATTTAGAGGCAGTAAATACATATTGAGGCTCTACCAAGTTCCAGGCACTGTCTTAGTTATGTGAGTAGTATTATCATCCTTAGGAGGAAAAAGAGGACAAGGGGCTATATAATTTATCAAGTAAGGTTCCAACTAGTAAGTGATAAAGCTACAATTCTAGGTGTGATGTGCCTGACAGCAGAGCCTATGCTCCTTCACTAAAGTGCGTTTCCTGTCTGAGGCAAAGCTGTGTCTGAGTTCTGTGTCCATGTGCTCAGAACAGTGCCTGAAACCAGTAGGCCTATAATATTTGGGGGGGAGGGGGTGAACAAATGAGCCAAAGACATCAAGAAAAGTAATAAAAATGCAAATGGGAATGTCACTGAGCAAATAAGTGATCAAGAAAGAAGACCAGGACTTCCCTGGCGGTGCAGTGGTTAAGAATCCACCTGCCAATGCAGGGGACATGGGTTTGAGACCTGGTCCGGGAAGATCCCACATGCTGCAGAGCAACTAAGCCTGCGTGCCACAACTACTGAGCCCGTGTGCCACGACTACTGAAGCCTGCGTGCCTAGAGCCTGTGCTCTGCAACAAGACAAGCCACCGCAATGAGAAGCTCACGCATTGCAACCAAGAGTAGTCCCTGCTCTCCACAACTAGAGAAAGCCCATGTGCTGCAACGAAGACCCAAGGCAGCCAAAAATTAATTAATTAATTAATTTAAAAATCTGCCTGCCAATGCAGGGCACACAGGTTCGATCCCTGGTCTGGGAAGATCCCACATGCCATGGAGCAACTAAGCCTGCTAGCCACAACTACTGAGCCCACATGCCACAACTACTGAAGCCCATATGCCTAGGGCCCGTGCTCTGCAACAAGAGAAGCCACCGCAATGAGAAGCCCATGCACTGCAACAAAGAGTAGCCCCCACTTGCCACAACTAGAGAAAGCCCACACACTGCAATGAAGACCCAACACAGCCAAAAATTAATTAATTAATTAAAAAAAAAAAAAAAAGGAAGACCAACCCAGAAACCTCTATCTCAGGGCGTTTACACACAAAAAATAAAAATAAAAAAGGAAACAACACAAAAAACAATGCAAGAAAAACTAAAAGACCTAGAACATAGGTGAGAAAGGTTTAAGTAAAGACAATATGGAGTCTATAGGAAATAGAGAAGGCTAACAATGTGGAAATCATCATCAGGGAATATGTAAGAAAATGTAGCTGAATAGATGAATATTGTGGCATTCTTTGTGTGAGTATTTGTTTACTCTCTCTCTCTCCACTTTTAATCAGCTCCATGAGGGTAGGAATCATATCTCTCTTGTTTCTCATATCTTCAGTGCTTAAAACAGTGCTTGATGTAAGGTTGGTGCTCAGTCATTTGTTGAATGAATAAAAGAAAGCTGAGCATGAATAATGAGAAGACATAAAATCCCATTCAAAAATCATCAGAGACAGCCACCTGTGGTGGTTCTGAAATATTGCCCCAAGAGGTAGCATTTATGCTCTTGAATCTGGGGAGGGTTTGTAAGTTCTTCAATCACAGAGTCTGACAGAAGTGACACTGGGTAACTTCTAAGGCCAGGTCATGAAATTGACAGAGGTTATCCTAGAATGCTCACTCTCTGTGTGCTCCCTCTCAGAACCCAGTCATCATGCTGTGAGGAACCCATGCTATATGGAGAGGCCACATGTAATCACTCCAGCTGACAGATCCCATTGAGCCCAGCCCCAAGTCATCCCAGCCAGGTACCAGACATACGAGTACAGAAACCCCCAGATGATTCATCTTCCAGCCATGTGAGTCTCCTCTCACTGCGGCCTCAGACATTGTGAAGCAGACAAGCCACCTCTGCTGGGCCCTCTCTGAATTACTGACCCACAGAATCCATAAGCATAATAAAATAATTGCAGTTTCATGCAGCAATTGAATAATCAGAACAATATCCATCCACACCTTTTCAAGATATCTCTTTGTCAGGTGTTTAAAGAAAAAAAAAGGTAGGGTTTTATGAGTTGCAAGCAGAAAAGGAGAAATAACTTTTAGAGACCAAATGATAAGAATGACTTTAAGACCTGTCCCTGAGGACTTCCCTGGTGGCATAGTGGTTAAGAATCCGCCTGCCAGTGCAGGGGACACGGGTTCAATTCCTGGTCCAGGAAGATCCCACATGCCGCAGAGCAACTAAGCCTGTGCGTCACAACTACTGAGCCTGCTCTCTAGAGCCCGTGCTCAACAACTACTGAGCCCACATGCCACAGCTACTGAAGCTCACATGCCTAGAGCCCAACAAGAGAAGCCACTGCAATGAGAAGCCCGTGCAGCTCAGTGAAGAGTAACCCCCACTTGACACAACTAGGGAAAGCCTGCACCGAGTAATGAAGACCCAACACAGCCATAAATAAATAAATAAAATTGATTCTTTAAAAAAAAACAAAAACCTGTCCCTGATATGCTGAATAAGAGGAAATCTAGCAGAACTAAGTTATTGCCTAGTCATGTTGACTTTTCTCTTTGAAGGAAGAAGAAAACCATGTCATGATCTACAAAATCACCCACACTCAGAATTTCCATCCTATCCCTGAACTGTAAAAATCACTGTAAGGCGGTGGCAATCAAAAACCACAGACATGGAGAATAAAGACAAAGATACAGAGACTCAGGAGTTAACTGAATTTAAACATTAAGAAGCAGGGTGAGGGGACTTTAATAATGTAAATATAACCCAGCCTAAGGCAGTGTTTTTCAAATTGCCGGCCACAATCCATTAGTAGGTTATGAAATTAAGTTAGTGGCTCTCAACCAGCTCTTTATTTTTAAATGAAATAGAATATACTAGAATATAATGGAATAGAAAACATCGGAGTTCATCATACGGGCGCTTAGCAAAAACTGTGCATATTGCACCAGTCTTCTGCCCAGTTGCAATGAGTGGGCATAGGGAGAGGGGTGTGACGAACATATGAACCGGTTAGGACCAGGTCGTTTGCTCTTTTGTTCCATGGTATACAATGGCCAATTTGACTATCATCATAATGGGAGGATTAACGTACAGTTGCAGGTATGGTTGAAGCAAAGTTTAGTATAATTTTATTGCTGTTGGCAAAATTGTTGATACTTTTTAGTGAATTTTAGGTAAAACTTTTGTGTGTCTTTCAGAAAAAGGCATCATTATCAATGCAACATATTTGAAGTTTGTGACAACTGTAACATTTTAACTGAACTTGTATAAAATGCTATAAAATTGATTAATAGTAAAAATGATGAAATGAAAAATATAGAGGCAAATTCAAGTTTAACTGATGGACATAATGGTCAATGGATCAGGATTACGTGCAGCTCTCTTAAGAATTGCACTAGTTTTTCTGTAGATCATCCACATCATCAAAGTTGGAGGCTTGGAGTGGGTGAGAGACCAATACAGGTTCCCTGGAGACATAGACAAAGGTTCCAGCTTGTTTTTGCTCTTCCTAACCATCAGCCTCCCTGATGTCAGGCCCAGCACCAGATGAAGGGGCAACTGACTTACACAGAGTGCTTAACCAGCCCTTCCAGTTATGTCAAGTCTAAGTCCTATAATAAATCCCTTATATCACACAAAGTCATTTTGATTTTCTAATTGAACCCTAACAGATATCCCTCCCCTGTTTCTTTTCTTTTTTTTCCCCAGCAATTCAGTTATTCTGCAGAATTTTCCTCCGTCTGGATTTTGGATTTTGTTGATTGTGCCCTTGTAGTGTTGTTTACCCTTTCTCTGTCCCCTTTATTTCCCGTAAATTGGTAGTTCTGGAGGCTTGATCAGATTAAGGTTCAGTTTTTTTAAGGGGAGGAGCAAGATGTAAATAGCAGTTGTATATTTCTATCAGGAGGTATATAATAGCTGGTTTTCTTTCTTCATGTGGTGTTAGCAGTCATTGATGATCAATACCAAGATCCATTATATCGTTGTCTGCAAAATGGCAATATTATATCATTCTTCTTTATTTATTAGCTGGAGTACATCTATAAAGAAACTTATCAGCTGTTTATTTACACTGAGGTACAATTTGTGTAGGAAAAGTAGGGATAAATGCTTTCTCTTTTTTCCCTTTTTAATTACGAGATTTAAAAATAATGAATTGGTTCCCTAGCATCTTCCAAAGGTGACCAATGAGTTTTGTTTTGTTTTTTTAAGGATTATTATGAACTCGTGAACATATTTGGGGTATTTCAAATAACTGCATTTACTATTCTCATGGACAATTTGGGCAATTGGGAAACTGTCCCATTTTGGGACAGTGGTGCCTTTGATGGCTTTCTGATTTCCTGACGTGTTTCAGGCTCAATTCACATATTTCCTGCCCCAGATATGGAATCAATCATTTCTCCAAAGAGCTCTGGTTTCTTTAACTGTGAAATGGATTTTGGATACTACAGTCTGGGTAGGGTGCTCACTAATGCTTGATTAGGCCTTTCCAATGGATATACCTAGGAGATACTTTTATTATTTTTGGCCTTGCCGCGAGGCTTGCAGGATCTTAGTTCGCCATCCAGGGGTTGAACCTGGGCCTCGGCAGTGAAAGCGTGGAGTCCTAACCACTGCCAGGGAATTCCCAAGACGATACTTTTTTTTTTTTGGCTGCGTGGGTCTTCGTTGCTGCTCGCGGGTTTTCTCTAGTTGCGGCAAGCAGGGGCTACTCTTGGTTGCGGTGTGCGGGCTTCTCATTGCGGTGGCTTCTCTTGTTGTGGAGCACGGGTTCTAGGCAGGCGGGCTTCAGTAGCTGTGGCACGTGGGCTCAGTAGTTGTGGCGCACGGGCTTAGTTGCTCCGCGGCATGTGGGATCTTCCTGGACCGGGGCTTGAACCCGTGTCCCCTGCATTGGCAGGCAGATTGTTAACCACTGCGCCACCAGGGAAGTCCCAGAGATACTTTTTTTAATGATAAAATACATCGTGAGTTTATAGTGATACTTCCAATTCAAATTCAGGACTACAGGATTTTTATATAACCTCGTCTACCTTAATCTATTTCTCCTTTTTCTCACACTGAAAAACCAACATAATCACTCTTTTGCTTTATCCCACAACACACATGCAACCGTCTTAGAATAACAGTACTGACACTAACACAAACATTATGATTAATGAAAACAGTTTAAGGTTTTTTTTTTTCTTTTTCTTTTTTGTCCTAAGGGTATATCCCATTAAGAATATACACTCAGATTACAACGTGTTAAACTCATTTGAAACAATTCATATCTGTGTGGTTGTACCACCAACTCAATATACAGTTAGGTTTATTTATTTCATTTTGCTTTTGTTTTTAGGATTTGCTTTTTTAAATTATATATTTTCTAATTATGTAAAATGTTTATATGATCTCATAGTCAAATTTATCAAACAAGATATAGTCAGAAAGGTTTAGCTTCTATCCCTGCTTCCTTTGTCCTTTTCTTCCCTCTAAAATACCATGCACACTTTTTTTGGTTGCTTTTTTGTTTATTAATATGTCCTGGGTGTTACTGCATAGCAACATGTAAATGTAGTCCTCATCTCTTTTTACATTTGCGTGGTGTTCCATTGTATGTATATACTCTAATTCCACCAGTTCCCTCTTAATGGATATCTGGGTTATTTCTAGTTTTTTGTTATTATAAATAATTAAATAATTGACCTTTAAAAGTATTTTGTTTAAATATTTGAACTACCCATACCCAGGTTTGTTGGTTGTCGTCAGGGAAAGTACTAAGCTGTTATATGAACCTAGAAACAAGATTTACATTTTTCAAGTCCCAGTCTTTCCCAATTTTTTTTATACTATTTATTTGGCACTTCTCCATATTATATTTAAATATTAATAATAATTAATATAAACTGTTATATTGATACTTTCTTTATTATTCATAGCAAGAATATATGCAATTTTTGTTTCTTATATACATTTGTATTAGATCACAGTGTAAAAATGTGTTTCTTACTGTGAATCACAGGCAAAAAAGGCATGTAATCAAAAGAGGATGGATTATACATTAGTATTGATAATTGAGGGTTTTTAAAAAATTCCTCAGCCCCAGCTTTTCTGAAGCTAGAGACACCAGCCTTCACACTGCAAGAGATCTTGTCCTCTGCTTTGGCTCCAGGCTGGGTACGCTGATGTCAGCCCTCCCAGTCTCATGCACTTCTCCCTACCTTGGGCTCTGATAGCCTGGCTGTTGCATCCTCTTGACATCACTACTCTTGTCATCCATTTCATCTAGTCATCTCTGTAGCTGATGAAGTAGAGGAAGGCCCTGTCCCACAAGGTTTAAAATCTTTTGAAGGGATGGTAAGACCCCACAGTCTCACCCCTTTGTTTCTGGTTACAACACTTCATTAAACCATTCACCTCGCCTACCCTTAAAAATGTTCTCTGTCAAAGACATTCTCCACTAGCTATCACCGAATCTTTTTCTTGCCCTTCATAGCCAAATGTTATTATCTCCACCTCCTCACATCCCATGCATTTGATAGCCCATTGCAGTTTCTTCTGCTTCTACCGTTCCACCTGAATGAACACTTGCCATGGTCACCAAAGACTTCATAGCTGGCAAACTCTACGGTGCTTTCCAGTTGTCATCCAACTTGAATGCTGTCTGCAATATATGGCATTGTTTATTTTTATTATTTTTTAATTTTTTAAAGAAAGGGCTTGGGATTTTATTTATTTATTTTTGACTGCGTTGTGTTTTTGTTGCTGCATGCGGGCTTTCTCTAGTTGTGATGAGCAGGGGCTACGCTCTGTTGCAGTGCGCAGGCTTCTCATTGTGGTGGCTTCTCTTGTTGTGGAGCATGGGCTCTAGGCTTGCAGGCTTCAGTAGCTGTGGCACGTGGGCTCAGTAGTTGTGGCTCGCAGGCTCTAGAGCACAGGCTCAGTAGTTGTGGCACATGGGCTTAGTTGCAACGTGGCATGTGGGATCTTCCTGGACCAGGGCTCGAACCCGTGTCCCCTGCATTGGCAGGCAGATTCTTAGCCACTGTATCACCAGGGAAGTCCATGGCATTGTTTATTTTTAATTTTTCAATTTTTGTTTATTTATTTTTACCTAAAATCTTTAAAAAATTTTTTCTTCCAGTTTTATTGAGATATAATTGACATACAGCACTGTTTAAGGGATACAGCATAATGATTTGACTTACATACATCATGAAATTATTATCACAATAAGTTTACTGAACATCCATCATCTCATATAGAAACAAAAATTTAAAAATACACAGAGAGGTATTACTCCAGTACTTTTTGCTTCAGACAACATGCTCCAGGTCCTACCTGCTGGTACAAGGAGGATGAGAGACATGTAGAGCAGACCTGGACTCAACCTGAAGTAGGAACCAAACCCAAGTGAGTCCAGACTAGATCAGCCAACTTCCAGCCAAACCACAGAAAAAAGAAAAGAAAATTTTTTTCCTTATAATGAGAACACTTAGGATTTACTCTGTTAACAGTTTTCATACATAACATACAGCAGTGTTAATTATATTTTTCATGCTGTATGTGACATCCCTAGTACTTATTTAACTTATAATTGGGAGTTTGTACCTTTTGACTGCCTTCATCCAATTCCCCCTCCCCTACTCACCACCTGTGGTAACCACAAATCTGGTCTCTTTTTCTGAGTTTGTTTTTGAAGTATAATGGACCTACACCACTATGTTAGTTCCTATTACACAACACAGTGATTTGGTATTTCTATACATTTCAAAATGATCACCTTGGTAAGTCTAGTTATGATATGTCACCATACAAAAATATTACATAGTTATTGATTATATTCCCCACACTATATATAGCTATATATGTATGGATGATTATTTTAAGATGCTGATCTCCTTTTTTTTTTTAAGATGCTGATCTCTTAAGTTCAAACAAATTTTAACAATCCTGCATTATTACTCCCTGCTCACATTTACTGTTTTTGACATCATATTGTACATCTTTTTGTTTTGTGTATCCCTTAACTACTTATTGCAAATATAAATGATTGTACTACTTTTTTTTTTAAGATACATGCTTTTATTCATACCATTCCTCCAATCTACTTGTTGGATTATCATTCACCTTTTTTTAAAAATTGAAGTATAGCTGATTTACAATGTTTTGTTAGTTTCAGGCATTCAGCAAAGTGATTCATATATATATATATATTTCAGATTCTTTTTCATACAGCTTATTACAAAATATTGAGTATAATTCCCTGTTCTGTACAGTACATCCTTGTTGTTATATCTATTTTATATAGTGTGTATATATTACTCCCAAATTCCTAATTTATCCCTCCCCCTGATTTTACTACTTTTGTCTTTTAACCTTCCTACTAGCTTTATACCTAGCTCATTTACCTCCTTTACTGTATATTTGCCTTAACCAATGAGATTTTTTCCTTTTGCAATTTTCATGTTTTCCTTTTGCAATTTTCCACCCCTCCTACCCGTCTCATTGTTGTTCCTTCTTTATATCTTTAGCTGTACATCTTTTCTGCTAGTCTTCTGGTTTTTCTCATCCATAGCTGCTCTGTAAATAGTTATAATTTTGCTGTGCCCATGGGAGGAGGGTCTTCCCACTCCAGCATCTTGGCCACCTCCTGGCATTGTTAACCACCCCTCTTCTTTGAACCTCTCTCTTGGCTTCTGTAATAACATTCTCCTTTTCTCTGGCAATTCTTTCTCAGTCTTCTTTTCATGCCACTTAAATACAATGTGCCCCCCATTTAATATACCTTATTGGAACTTCCATTCAAATTACCATAAGAATATATGCTCACTGAAACAAGTCAATAAGCAGGGAAGTGTACAAAGAAAGAGCCAACTATATACTTTTCTGTATTTAGAGCTAATTTAGGATTCTAAAACTACTAAAATTTTTAATATTTTGAAATCTAAAGATTGATCTGGGTTGAAATAAGCCCAGATTCCATGACCCAAATGAAAGTATGTCTGTATTGCAAAGAAGGCTGAAGGCAGTGAGACCAATTAGGAGGTTGTTACTTTGTATCCAAGTGAGAGGGGATGGCAGTTTGTACAGGGGATTGGCAATGGAGATGGTAAAACAGACCCATTTGCTGGGTATTTAGAAGATGGAATCATAGAGCTAAATGATTGATAAGAAAAGGGAGGTGAGGGAGAGCAGGAATGAAGGATGCCCTCCAGGTTTCCAGGTAAAACATGTGGGAGGATGAGGGTGACACAAACTGAAACAGAATGTGGGAGGAGGAGCCAGTTTGGGGAAGAAACTGGTATTGGTATTTAGTTTGAGCACACTGAGTTTTAAATGCCAGGGTGACATCTAGGAATATAAGTCCTGTGGCCACCTGGGTACATGGACGTGGAGTTAAGGATTCAGAGAAGGGAGTTATCTGCTTATTATGACAAAGGGAGCTATGGTCACACACAAGCTTGTGTCAGGAAAGAGTGTACAGTGAGAAGGGAAAAGTGGCCTGGGATAGAACCCCGAGGGGCCTCACATTTACAAGGGAGCAGAAGGAGAATCCTGATAGAGCATCCACCATTGCTCTCTCTTTTTACCATCTGTTACTTTGCATCTCAGCTATCTGGTTCTTGGCCTGTGGGGTGTATTGATCATGCCTTTTTTTTTTTGGATCATGCCTTTTTATTTGCTGTATTTCTGGTGTTTTGACATCTAGGGCCTTGTTGACCCTGGAGAGACTGCTCCTTCCAGGGCTAGCCAGTTCTTAGAGATAACAAAGGGCTTGGGGCAGTAGTCCAGTTCCTATGGCTGTCTGCCAACCTGTGCCCCTCACAAGCAAACAGGTGCTGGAAATGGCATCACCAGGAATCTAGTGTCTAACTCACATAATACTTAGATCCATTGTTTAGGGTCAGTGGAGTTGGTTTCTGGGTATAGAGAGGAGGTGGTGTCTTCAAGGGCCGGGTAGAGCAGGAACTGGAACAAGGTAGAAGAAGACATGCCTGGAGGAGTCAGTAGGAATATGAAAGTTGATGTGATTTTGTATCATGGGGTGAAGGGCTAGAAACCAGGATCATAACCCTGCAGGCAATCTAGAGTATCTGGTCTATTTATAGTGTAGTCCTTGAGGTCCTCCAAGAACTGAGACCACACAGTTAGGTTTCTTTCCATTCCAGCTCCCAGCAAGAAGCAAAAACACAGGGTGTAGCGGGCCATGGCCCACCCTCACACACATGGAGGCTGCAGGGGTCGCCCAAGACTGCCACTTGGCAGGTGGAACCATTAAACAGATAGGAGCCAAAGTAGTTCCTGGGCAGTAGTGGGTTGGGTTAGGGGAACACCCAGTGTCCCTTATCGCCCACCCGCCAAGAATCCAAAAACGTGATTTCTTGCATCTCTTCAGAAATCTGATCTTATGTTTCTACAAATAGGCAAATCGTCAGAGGAAAACAAAACAAAACACAAAACCCGTCTAGAGGAACCTCCGGTTAATTGTCTGGCAGGGGTAGATGGACCATTTGTAAGAGGAGTATCTCTAGCTACCTTTCCACTTCCGCCAGCCATACACAAGGTGCTGACAACTGACCCCAGACCCATCCTTTCTGGCAGGAGGTCCTGATTGGTCTCAAGAATTTCACCTGATTCTTCTCCCAGTTAGATCATCATTCTTTGCAAGGGGATCCAAGGTGGGTTGTGGGTGTGGTTTTCCTGAATACCAAAAAAATACTGAGAGAGAAATACGGGAGAGAGCAAATAAATGGATCTCAGAGTGAAAACTATTTATGTAAAAGAACTGCTTATATTTTTAAAATATGGAAGGGTAAGCCATAACATGTTTTGAAAGGTTATCTGTAGAAGGAGGGGGCAATAGAGTGGAGAAGAGAGGAGTGAAAGGTAATGTTTGTAGATTTGACTTAGCAACTATGTAAATATCTTACATAATTATAAAACAACGTTAAGATTTAAAAACAATCTCTTGGGCTTCCCTGGTGGCGCAGTGGTTGAGAGTCCGCCTGCCAATGTACGGGACACGGGTTCGTGCCCCGGTCCGGGAGGATCCCACATGCCCCGGAGCGGCTGGACCCGTGAGCCATGGCCGCTGAGCCTGTGCATCCGGAGCCTGTGCTCCGCAACGGGAGAGGCCACAACAGTGAGAGGCCCGCATACTGCCAAAAAAAAAACAACAACAATCTCTTAAAAATTGAAAGAAAAATAAAACAAATGAACTTAACTGTAAACCAAATAGTGGGGAAGTCACACAGAGAGGATCTATTTCAAGTGAGTTTAAAACATAGTAATATGACTGCTTATCCCAGTGGGTTATACCCTTAGGACAAAAAGAACTGCTTCAAGAGTTTTAAACTGTTTATGGCGGTCATATTGTTGGTAGTAGTGTTGATATTGTTATTCTGAGACTGTTAGATGTGTATTATGGGGTGAAGAAAGCGAGTAATTATGTGATAGTCTAGCATCATTCCCAGTGTTACTGAGAACCAGGATTTTTTGCGTGGGAAAAAGAAAATACAGATTAAGATAGAAGTTAGATATAAACCCTGAATCTGAATTGGAAATATCATCATAAACTCACGATGAATTTATCTTAGAAAAAACTATTTTCTGGGGAATTCCCTAGTGGACCAGTGGTTAGGACTCCATGCTTTCACTGCTGAGGGTGCGGGTTTGATCCCTGTGGCAGAACTAGGATCCAGCAAGCCTCGGGGTGCAGCCGAAAAAAAAAAAGTATTTTCTAGTTCTTTCCATTTTAAAGGCCTAAAAACAATGACCAAGAAGTAAAAATGAGCACACTGATACCCAGATTGTGATCTTAAAATACTATTTCCAAGTAGAAAAAGAGTTAGCAAAGACTGCTAAGACCTACTGTATAGCACAGGGAACTCTACTCAATGTTCTGTGGTGACCTAAATGGGAAGGAAATCCAAAAAAGAGGGGATATATGTAAATGTATAGCTGATTCACTTTGCTGTACAGTAGAAACTAACACAACATTGTAAAGCAACTATGCTCCAATAAAATTAAAAAATAAAAATAAAAAAGACAGCTAAGTTCTTGTCAGAAGGGCTTAGAAGTCAACTTAACAGGCCTCCCACTGGCCAAAGGTGGGGTAATTTGTGCATCACATCAATATGTTTGTCAACCCCAGTTCATGATAATACTAAAATTGATTGGTCACCACAGGAAGATTTAAGTGCACAATTTATTATTTTGAGAACTTCTAAATAAAGGGAAAGACATTATTTATTATTGTTTTTCCTTTATGAACTATGCCATTGGGTAGCCAAATAATATAGTAGAGGGTTTCTTTATAAAAGTAGTCCAGCTAATGAATGAAAAAGGCATGATAGACTTTGAATGTCACCAATTGGAAATCCTAATGAATTAATGGATCTAGTTATTGATATTCAAAAGCTGCTAACATCACAAATGGAGACACCCAGACATCTTGTGCTTGTAACGGAAGATCACAATACCACCCATGAAGTCGTCTTGCCAAAAAAATTTAACTTGAACATGATCAGGCCTCTATATCCAATTACTAATTTACAGGGGAAAATAAAAATCAGAGGATAGAGAAACATGTTAAATGGCACCATGGGAATATCGTCAGCAAAATACAGATTGTGGACAAATGAGCCCTTTTTTTTTTTGGCCGCACCATGCAGCATGCAGGATCTTAGTTCCCCAACCAGAGATTGAACCTGTGCCTCTTTCAGTGGAAGCATGGAATCCTAACCACTGGACTACCAAGGAATTCTGCAGCCATTTTCTTAAATAAATAAATTTCAAGGAGAAATGAGAGATAGAGGAAGAACTCCTAGAGTAAAAGAGAATTGAATACATCAACAAATCACAAGGTAGAGGACTTTTTTGGATCATGATTCGAGCAAATTGTAAAGCATACACGTACACACAACATTTGAGATGATTGCAAACTGAACACTGATTGAATATTTGATAGAATTAAGGAATTATTGTTCATATTCCTAGCCATTTTGCTTTTTACTTGAAAAAACATAGCATTGTTTAAAAATTTTTTAAGTCCTCAAAATTTAGTAATGCATACTAAATAGTTATAAATAAAATATTTTGGATTTTCTTTAAAATAATATGGGAAAAGAGCAAGTAGCTGGAAGAACAGATGACATAAGCATGGCTATGAGTTAATTATTCTTAAAGACAATAATGAACTCTCAGGAGTTCATCATACTATTGTGTCTCCATTTATATAGTTTTAAAAATTTCCCATTAATAAAAAGCTAAAAGAAAAAAGAGGAATTGCAACATTCTAAAATTCCACAGAGAACTCAAGATGTAAACTAAGAAGATTCTATTCATTGTGGTCATTGGTGTCATTGGTGGCTTTTTCAGAACAGTTTCAATGGAATAGTGAGGACAGAAGACAGTTTGCCGCAGGTTAAAAAGCGAATGATTTAGAATATGCCTTGGAATTAGAAGGGAATTTTTCACTCCCTCTCTCTTTCTACATTTACCATTATGGAAAATTACAAACCAAGAATAAAGTAAAGTGAGGGTAGAATAATGAACCTCCATGTACCTATTACAACTTAAATAATCGTCAACATTTTGCCAATGTTGTTTCATCTGCAATTCTTCACCATTTTTTGATGAACCAATTTAAAGGAAATTCTAGATATAATTTAATTTCTCTTGTAAATAATCCAGTATTCATTTCTACTTGGTAAGGACCTTTTTCTGATTAACATAAAACCATTAGCACACCTAACAAAATTAAAAATAATTTAAGGAAGGATTTCTTAACAACATAAAAAAGCACACAAATCACAAAGAGCAAGCTTTTATGTTTCTTAAGATTTTAAAATTCTGCTTAACAAAGATCATCACAAGGAAGGGAAAAAATAGACTGAGAAAAAATAAACACATGTAATAGACAAAGATTAAAGGGCCACAACAAGGGAACTTCCCTGGTGGTCCAATGGTTAGACTCTGTGCTCCCAATGCAGGGGACACAGGTTTGATCCCTGGTTGGGGAACCAGGATCCTGCATGCTGCATGGCACGGCCAAAAAAACAGAAACAAAACACACACACACACACACACACACACACACACACACACACACACACACCCCAAATCAATAAGAAAAAGGCAAACAATCCGATAGGAGAATGGTCAAAGAATAACAGATAACTTACAGAGGAGGAAATTTAAAGTACCATCAAACATATAAAAACATGTTCACCTCCCTGGTAATCAGAACAAGCAAATTAAGACCACAGTGAGATACCATTCTATATCTTTCATATAGACAAAATTGAATGTGATAAAACCGTATGTTGGCAAAGATGTAGACTAATGAGAATTCTTAGGTACCTCTAGTGAGAATGTAAATTGAACAGTTGTTGAAGAGAAATTTGGAAATGTCTACCAAAGCTGAAAATGAGTACATACCCCATGCTCTAACAATTCCCCTTCTAGGTGTAGAGCCCATAAAACCTTGGATATTTGCATAAAGAAACATGTATAAGAGTGTTTTTGTAACACTGTTTGCAACGGAGAAAAAAAAAATGGGAACCTAAATGTCCAACAATAGGAGAATAAGAAAATAAATTGTGCTTTATTCATATAATGGAACACGAAATTGAAGTTAAAATATGAATCAACCTCAGAAAACATGTTGCATGAAGAACACAAATTGTAAGGAAAATATAAAGTATCACATCATTTATTTGAAGTTTATAAATTGCATTGTTTATGAATACATATACACATCAAATAATAGTATATAGATATGTGTGGAAATGATGGATACCAATTTCAGGATACCAGTTACCTCTGTGAAAAAAGAAATGAACACAAGGGGCTTCAAATGCATCTGTAATATTTTATTTTGTTTAAAGACCTAAGATTAAAACCTAAAAATCTGAAAGATTAAGAGTTAACCAGGCACACGAATATTTATTATATTTTTCTCTATACTCTTCTCTATGCTTGAAATTTTGCTGAAAAGAAAAAATAATGAATTAGGGAGTTGAGAAAGTGGAAACAGTAAGGATCTTGGCTCTGAAGTCAAAGAGAGAGGATAGTAGCTAGAAAAGGAAGAAGGGCCAAACTCCTAACGGAGCCGCAAGTTTTGAAATGCTGGCAGGTTAAAGGCCAAGCCATGCCTTTTCATTTTTTATTATCCCCCTCCAGCTTGACAAATAATACTTGGCAAATAAGTAAGCATTCTATGACTTTTGCTGAATGGATAAATGGAGTTAACAGCCAGAATTGCTTCCAAAGACACAGTTGGCATCAATAAGATATATAGTCGAACATTCCTTTTTAACAAGGTGGCTCAGAATTTCCTGAATAGATTACTCTGGGGACAATTGCTTCTCTCTCTAAAAAGCCATATCCTCTGACTAAATGGGGATTTCTGCCATGCTAGCTAGCACTGATTACAATTCAGCGTCCTTTCTTGATTAAAACCCTAACATAATTAGGTATCTGTGTTTTGTTGTTTTTGTTTTTAATAAATTTATAGAGTTGTACAACTATCACCACACTCCAGTTTTAGAATATTTTCATTACACCAAAAAATAACCTCATGCCCATTTGCAGTTAATCTCTCCTCCCACCCCTAGCCTCAGCCTACCACTGGTTTTCCATCTGTTTCTATAAATGTGTGTTTTCTGGACATTTCATTTAAATGGGGTTATATTATATATAGTGTTTGTATACGGCTTAGCATAATGTTTTTGAGGTTCGTCATGTTGAAGCATGTATTAGAATTACATTCCTTTTTTACCAAATAGTATTTGATTGTATGGATATATATTATTTTGCTTATTCAGTCATTATGTGATGAACATTTAGGTGGTTTCCAGCTTTTGGCTAGTATGAAGAATGCTGCTATGATCATTTGCATACATGTTTTTTTGTGTGTGGACGTGTGTTTTCATTTCTCTTTCTTTCTTTTTTTAAAACATTGTCTCTGTTTAATTTAATTTATTTTTTCCTTTTTTTTTTTTTTTTTTGGCCATGCTGCACAGCTTGCGCGATCTTAGTTCCCTGACCAGGGATTGAACCCAGGGCCACGGCAGTGAAAGCGCCAAGTCCTAACCACTGGACCGCCAGGGAAATCCCTGTTTTCATTTCTTTTGGGTAGATTCATAGGAGTGGAGTGGCTGAGTTGTATAGCAAATTTATGTTTTTAAGAAACTGTTCAACTGTTTTCCAAAGTGACTGTAACCATTTTACATTCCTGACAGCAATGTATGAGGGTTCTAGTTTTTCCACTTCCTCACTAACACTTGTTACTGTCTGTCTTCATAATTATAGCCATTCTAGTGGGTGTGAAGTGGTATCTCATTGTGGTTTTAATTTGCATTTCCCTAATAACTAATTGTGTTGAACATATTTTCATTTGCCTATTAGGAATTTAGTTGCCGTTTTTGAAATATTTATTCAAGTTTTCTGCCCATTTTGCAAATTGAGTGTCTTTTTATACTGAAATGTAAGAGCTCTTTATATATTCTGAATACAAGTCATTTATCAGGTAAATGTAAATATTTTCTCCCATTCCATAGCTTGTTTTTTTTTAATTTTCTTAATGATACCTTTTAATACTATTGGAAGTCAACCTAAATTACTAGAGGTATTTAAATTTTAAATGGAAGGAAAATTTTACAGTATTAGGTAAAAATTCATTATATTTCTCTGGTCTATTTTCATATAGTAGAAATACAGTATAAATATCTTCTTTTTACATTAGTAATACAATTTTTATTGACTTGACTTGGAATCAAAGAGATTTATTCAAATAAAACAACAAAACTCTAATGGGATAAATGAAGGTAGGCATGAATATAGAAAGAGATAAATCTTGCTTGAGAAGGGTCAGTATAGTGAAGGGGACACATTTTCAAAGTAAATATATAGATTCAATTCAATAAGCATTTTTAATACCTCTTATATATTAATCATTATATTTGATGCTGAAACAAAATATAAATGAGACAACATCATCTGTCTTAAGAAATTTACAAGGATTGAGACATTGGAGTCACTGTGGGAAAGAAGTAGCTTGGATTTCTACCTCATGTCATGTGCTGTAATAAGCCCTGGGGTGAATCTTCAATTTATTCACTCTGTTTTGGTTATATATTATTATATAACAAATCACCCAAAACTTATTCGTGTAAAACAACAACAATAATTTTGTTTTCAGCTTTTCACCATTGAGTATGACATCTGCTTTGTATTTTTCATATATGGCTTTTATTATGTTGAGGTAATTTCCTTCTAGTCATAGCTCATTGAGTGTTTTTATCATTGAGTATTCATTGTGTTGAATTTTCTCAAATGCTTTTTCTGCATCAATTAAGATGATCATATGGGTTTTTCCCTTCACTCTATTAATGTGGTATATTACATTGGTCCATTTCACATGTTGAACCATCCTTGTATTCCAAGAATAAATACCACTTGGTTGTGAAGTATAATCCTTTTAATATGCTGCTGGATTCAGTTTGGTAGTACTTTGTTGAGGATTAATGCTTGTAAGGTCTGTAGTTCTTTTCTCGTAGGGTCTTTGGTCTGTATTTTTTTTCTTGCAAGGTCTTTCTCTGACTTTGGTGTCAGGATAATTCTGGCCTGATAAGTTTGGAAGTGTTCCCCCCAGTTCATTTTTTTTGGAAAAGTGTGCGAAGGATTGGTGTTACAAGATGATCCATTTTGTCTTTTAAAGAAGTAGAGACGATCATGTTATATTGCTTTGAATGTATATAACTGAAAGAAAGAAAAAAGAAAGAAATCCTTTAGGCAATCAAGTGTGCCCTGTCTTTTGTAGTCTTTCCTGTTCCACTGTAAATGGGCCAGACCCAAGTTAGGACAACACCTTCACTCCCAGGACATCATGGCTGAGAGGATTCTCTTCTTCATGCCTCTCCAGAAATCAACTCCAGTGTCATTCCTTTATCTTGTTTTAAACAGAAGGTTAACTCCTACACCATTCATTCACCTTGGCTCAGACTGGACTCTGAGAAATTTTGGTCATTTCCAAAGTTCAAATCTAACTCAAAAGATGAAAAATAACACCTGAAACTAACACAACATTGTAAATCAGCTATACTCCAATAAAAATTCTTTAAAAAGGTAAAAAATAACCTCTTTGAGAATAATTTAAGAGAAAATTCAGAATAAGACTTCCATAAATGATCAAAACTGTGGCTTATTTCTAAATGTCTCTGGGTTATGTGAGATGTCCCTATAGAGTTATAATAAACTCCCATACACTTGGTTAAGCTAACTGGAGTTGGGTTTTGGTTAGTTGCAACTAGAGTCTTAACCAAACACAGTCAATTTGAGAATATTTCCATCATCCCAGAAAGAAATCGCACACCTTTTTTTTTTTAATATGGTGGATTTTTTTGTTTTAATTAATTAATCTTTGGCTGCACTGGGGCTTCGTTGCTGCGCACGTTGCGTGGACTTCTCATTGCAGGGGCTTCTCTTGTTGCGGAGCACGGGCTCTAGGTGTGTGGGCTTCAGTAATTGTGGCACATGGGCTCAGTAGTTGTGGTGCACAGGCTTAGTTGCTCCGCGGCACGTGGAATCTCCCTGGACCAGGGCTCGAACCCGTGTCCCCTGCATTGGCAGGCGGATTCTTAACCACTGTGCCACCAGGGAAGTCCCAATCCCACATCTTTTATCCATAACTCCTAATTCTTCCATTCTCCTCCATCCCTAAGCAACTACAAATCTACTTTCTGTCTTTACAGAGTTGGCTATTTTGTAAATTTGGAACCATATAATGTATGGTGTTTTTTGTCCAACTTCTTTCACCTAGAATAATGTTTTCAAGGCTCATCCATGTATTATAACGTGTCAGTACTTCATTCCTTTTTATTGATGAACAATATTCCATCATATGGATATATCACATTTTATTTATCCATTCCTCAGTTGATGGACAGGATTGTTTCGATTTTGGGAGCTATGAAGAATAACGCTGTTATGAACTTTCGTGTATAAGATTTTATGATGATGCATATTTTTAATTCTTTTGGATATATACCTAAGAATAGAATTGCTGAGTGTTAAATTGTTCTTGCCAGTCCTGCCTGCCTGTGTTACTCCATAATCCTGGCTTTGGTAACAGATCTTTTCCTGCCCAACTTCTGACCTTGGCCCATAGCCTGTGGCCTCTTTTAGAGTTTCCTTTCTCTTATAAAGGACACAGTTACTCTAGTTCCCCATCTCCATCTTACCTACCTCACAGCTTTCAACAACTCAGCCCCTACTTGCATGCTCAGCCCCGCCCCACTTCCCATACTCCATACTTTGAAGTAGGACAGTCCTCAGTTTGAATCCTGACCCAACCACTATATAACTGTGAGGTAATCCTCCCACTTCTTGGTGGCTTACCATCTGCTGGGCATGAGGCAATGTTCTTTACATATATGGTCTCATTTAAACCCAACACTTAGGTGTTTTAACAGACTGAGAGAGTTTAAATGACATGCCCAAGGTCAAGTAGCCATGGCCTTCATTCAAACCTGTCCTCCTTTTTAGAGCTGGGATATTGTCTTGTACTCTTCCTATCAAAACTTGCTGGTCCTATGGCTAACAAGTATAGATGAAAAATGTTTAACAGCACTAGTAATAAAAAATGCAATTTAAAATACAAAAGAGCTATCATTTGTCCCCTAACCAATTAGCAAAGATTTTAAAAGTCTTTGGTGAGGATTAAGGAAAGCAGACACTGGTGGACATGTATATTGATATAGTCTTCTTTGGAGGTCAGTATTAAAAGCCTTAACAATGTACTTATCTTTTAGTTCTGGAATTCCAAGTCAAAAAACTTAGTTCTAAGGAAATATATATGCACAAAGAATTAGCAATATCAATACTCAATGTATCTTTGAGTTTACAAAATATGTAGATCCCATGTTTTATTTTTTAAAGGGAAAAAATATGCACAGTATACGTAAATGTATGCAAAATACACAGTAAAGCGACTAGGAGAAAATATACCAAAATATTGACTATGGGTGACTCTGAGTGGTGGGATTAAGAATGATTCTTTATTTTCTCCCTTTGCATCTCTAAATTTAAATTTTTTTCTTTAACAGATATATGCAGTTTGGGGAAAAAAATATAATGCTGTGGAGATAAACTTATCTTCTTTGTAGCTGAAACAAGAATTCTTTTGTAGGAAGAGGTCTAACTGTTGGAAAATCAGAGAAATAGTCACTGATTGATCTTCCTGAAACACTTGCTTAAGTGGACATGTTGGAGCTTGTCAAGAAATCCAAGAAGCCAAGCATGTCCAGCCATTGAAATGGGATCGTGGAGGGGAGAGTTCTATGTATAGCTATTGTTGCTACTACATCTGTGGGTCTGCAGCTAAGTATCCCGTGATAGGTCTGGGGCCATTGTTGGTCAGCAGGGCAGCATTTGGGAAGATGAGTTGTTCATGGAACAAAGAAGAGTGAGGACAAACAGGCACCTTCAAGGACCCCTGCATATGTCCTTCACTGTCCCTAATCCCTGTGTCTCATCACTGATAAGTGGCTGCTGATTCATCTCCATCTTCCAAATATTGTGGAGTTTCTTCTTTGGGACAGTTCTAACTTGGAACCATACAAGGAAGAGGATTCTAAGAATCACAGTTGCTAGTTTAACCAACTTGACAATAGCACAGTCTAACATAGGTTCATAGTCTGAATATATAAAGGACTCCAAAAAAATCAATAAGAAAACTGCAATACAACACAGTTTAAAAATGAATGAAACACTGAAATAGGCACTCTCATAAGATATCCAAATGGCCAATCAGCATTAGGGGAAATACGAACTAAAACCACAATGGTGTACCACCGTACACCCATCATAATACCAAATATTGGTGAAAATATGGAGCAACTGGAACTCTTATATATTGCTAGTAAGAGTTTACATTGATTCAACTACTTTGGAAAACTGTTTTGCAAGATCTACTAAAGCTAAATACATGTATATCTTATAACCCAGTAATTTTGCTCCAAGTGAAATAAGCACAAATGTTCACCAAGCAGTATATTCGTATTCAAGAATCATCATAGGATTCTCATTCATAGTAGCTTCAAACTGGTAACAGCCCACATATTCATCAAAAGATGAATGGGCAAATAAATTGTAGTATATACACAAAATGGAATACTACACAGTAACAAAAAAGAATGAACTACTGTACATGCAACAACATAGCTGAATCTCACCAATAGATTGAGCAGAAGAAGCCAGATCTGGCGTACAAAACGGGATGACTATAGTGATGAGAGTCAGAGGAGTGGCAACATCTGTGTTGACTAGAAAGTATAGAAGAGTCTTCTGGAGTGCTATAAATGTTCTACATTGATCTGGGTGGGAGTCACATGAGTGTATAGATAGGCACAAATTCACTGAAGTGTACACTATTGTACACTTATCACTGAAGATAAGTGTACTTGTACACTATTGTAGGTAGTATTTTATACCCCAATTTTTAAAAATTTAAAGAAATCTATATCAGTAAAACATTCTAGGCAGCAAATACTATTAGAACTGCCATTCTAGACTAAGTTGAGCTGTGGCAATGGGAAGAAGACAGAACTGATGGAGTCTATCATGATTTTGTATTAGGAAGGTGTGTGGGGTTGGAGCAGGTAGAGTGAGTGAACTTTCAGGTGCTGGCGAGTGCTGCGATTCTTGTTTTTTTAGAAAGTGTTGTGTTAAATGTGTGTCCAACGTATGTCACCATGTCCACAGTTAGGGTTTGGATGGTCTGAAGTGTCTACTTGAGTAATGCCATTGCAGAACCCAGCATAAGGGTGAGCTTACCTGAGAAGACCGCAGCCAACTGTTCCACTGGAACAGGCTACCCGCTTTTGGCACCTTAGGAGCAGGCACCAGGCAGCTCTGGACTTAGCAGACGCACCTCCATCTACATGTCTGCTGGTTGCAATTTCTTGGTTGTCCTGAAGGCCACAGCTGAAGAAGGATGGCTATAAAATTCCTGAGCAGGATTTGCTGCCCAGCACCCTAACATACATAGATCTCTGAGGATGGCAGTACTAACGATATTTGCTGACTGATGTGTGGAGGGTGTGGAAGCAAACGTCTTAAAAAAGAGGTCCCACTTAGGCTGTCAAGCCGAAACCTCCAAGTTTATCCCTTCTGCTCTGGGCAACAATATCCACTCTCCAGGCCAGACAGTACGGGGCTCCCTAATGTTGTCTTTCCACATCTGTGAGGCTGCCTTGATAGTAAGTCCTCTTGGGGCAAGTTGACTTCAGCTAAACCTGAGAAGAAACACGAGTGAGGTGCCCAGGCTGGGATCCTTTTATTCAGGATAAACATCAGTGTTGAAAGTATCAATTTCTCTTAAGGAAGCTTGTTTGGGCTTTCGTGGGCAAAGATCCAGGTGGAAGTGAATTGATTTTGTTTGTTTGTTTTAGTTCCTAAAACATTGTAATGAATCTTAGATATCTTTCCTCTTGTTTATTTTTTTATTTTTTATTTTTATTTTTTGCCTGCACCACACAGCATGGGAGATTTTAGTTCCCAGACCAGGGATTGAACCCTTGCCCCTGCAGTGGGAGCGCAGAGCCCTAACCACTGGACTGCCGGAGAAGTCCCGATATCTCTCCTCTTGGAAGTTGGTTCTAGGTGGTCAGGACTGTAAAATTTTGGCAAAACCACAATCAGTTGCAGAAACCTCGGGCATATTCTATTTATGACTTGATATCCTGAATTTTTCACTTAACATTATATTATAGACATTTCCAACATTCTTCAAAAAATTCCTTTTGAATGGCTGCATAATCATCCATCATGAATGTCCTAGAATTTGTTTAACTCATTCCTCTGTTATTGGATATTTCCATTGTCTCCAACTTTTTGCTATTTTTTTTAAATTTATTTTTTATTGAAGTATAGTTGAATTACAATGTTGTGTTAATTACTGCTGTTACAGCAAAGTGACTCAGTTATACATATATATACACTTTTTTCATATTCTTTTCCATTATGTTTTATCACAGGATATTGAATATAGTTCCCTGTGCTATACAGTAGGACCTTGTTTTTACTTTTTGCTATTATAAATTTGTAATAAAAACCTGTTTTGGTAAAGGCAGATCAGTTTGTTTTGGTAAAGGCAGATCAGTTTGTTTTGGAGATTGATTCCCAAGACGGAAATGATTGCATAAAGGGTGTGAGCATTACCCTCTGGGATAGATCTTAAATTGTATCCTGGGCATTGGTGTCCTTATTTGTGCTCCTATTGGGGTAGAAGCCTTGGGCTGGCATGGCTGGGCCACTGACCTCTTCATTGTTCTTACTAGCTCCTGCCCACAGGTCTGACTCTGTTCTGCACACCTCTAACTACTGTCTTGAGTTTGGTTCCAACTCAGTGAACCTCCCATAACCATGGTGCTGCTAGCCCCTACTCTGAGCATCAGTCCCATTGCCAAGACTCCTGCTTCTACACCCCAACACAACATAGGACCCTTGTGTCTGATGGACCTACAGTTCCAGTTAGCTCACCCTCCTGGATACAGTGGTTTGTACAGATGACTAGTCATGCACAAGCCAGGTTCTCCCTCAGGTAAGCCCCTCCCTGCTAAGCCCTGCTTATTTCCAGCTGATTTTTAAGAGCAAAGATTATGGTATCAGATAGAGCTCAGTTCAAATATCTACTTTTATGAGTTTTACATATGTGTCCTTGAATCTCAGTTTCCTCACTGTAAACAGGGGTAATAATATGTAGTGATCTTTATTAGTTTGTATTTTTTTGCTTAATAGGTACATATGTACCCATACAACAGTATTATAATTTTTTCTTCCAACTATCATACATACTTTAACAAAGTTAAGGGGAGAAAATAGTCTACCATATTTATCCAGACTTACATTTCTATCATTCTTTCTCCATTCCTGAAATTTCAAATTTCCATCTAGTATTATCTTCCTTACACCTGAAGAACTTCCTCTAGCATTTCTTTTAGAGAAAATCTGACGGCAACAGATTTTATTTTTCTTTCACCAATGAATTTCACTTTTATTCCTGAAGGGTATTTCCACTGGATATAGAAATTTAGGTTGATAGTTCTTTTCTTTCAGCACAGTAAAGTCTTTGTTTCAGTGACTTCTGACCTCCATGGTTTCTTTTTTTTAAAATTTATTTTATTTTATTTATTTATTTTTGGCTGCGTTGGGTCTTCATTGCTGCATACAGGCTTTCTCTAGTTGCAGCCAGTGGGGGCTACTCTTTGTTGCAGTGTGCAGGCTTCTCATTGCAGTGGCTTCTCTTGTTGTGGAGCACAGGCTCTGGGCGCGCGGACTTCAGTAGTTGTGGCACGTGGGCTCAGTAGTTGTGGCTTGCGGGCTCTAGAGCACAGGCTTAGTAGTTGTGGTGCACGGGTTTAGTTGCTCCGCGGCATGTGGGATCTTCGTGGACCAGGGATTGAACCCATGTCCCCTGCATTGGCAGGCACTGCGCCACCAGGGAAGTCCCCCTCCATGGTTTCTGATAAGAAATCTGAAGTTATTCCAATCATTATTCTCCTGTATGTAATGCATTGTTTTTCTCTAATAGCTTTTAAGATTTTTAATTTGTGTTTCGTTTTCAGTAGTTTGATTATAATGTGTCTGGGCGTGGGTTTCTTTGAGTTTACCCTTTGAGGTTGATAGAGTTTCTTGATCTGTACATTTATGCTTTTCACCAAGTTTGGGAAATTTTCAGCCATTTTTTCCTCAAATTTACTTTTGTGACACAAATATCCTTCTGAGATTCCATTGAGGCAAATGTTAGATGTTTTTGTATTTTCCCATAGGTTCCCTATGGCTCTATTCCTTTCCATACACTCCCCCCCCGCAATGTTTTGTTTCTCTGTGGTTCAGATTGCACAGCTACTATTGATCAGTTTTCAAGTTCATTGACTCTTTCCTCTGTCATCTCCATTTTGTGACTGAATCCATCTAATGAATTTTTAAAATTTTGGTTATTGTATTTTTCAGTTCTAAAATTTCCATTGGGTTCATTTTTATTCTATTTCTCTACTGAGACTTTCCTTTTTTTTTTCAATGATGTTCATCCTACTTCTTGGAGTATGGTTAAAATAGTTGCTTAAAACCATTTGTCTGATACCTATAACATCTGTGTCCTGTCAGAGTTGGCTTCCATTGGTTGTCTTTACCCAGATGAACTGTTGAGATTTTTCTGATTTTTCTATGTTGAATAATCTTAGATTGTATCCTAGACATTTTCTATATTATGAGACTCTGTGACTTATTTAAAACCTATGGAGAATTTTATTTTATTTTTATTTTTATTTTTTTGGCTGCGCCACATGGCATGTGGGATCTTAGTTCCCCGACCAGGGATGGAACCGGCAAACCCCTGCAGTGGAAGCACGGAGTCTTAACCACTGGACTGCCAGGGAAGTCCCTGGAGAATTTTATTTTTTATTTATATTTTTATTATTTTATTATTATTTATTTTAGCAGAAAATCAACTTGGTTATTTCAGCCTACAAGTTTGAACCTACCTTCTGTGGTGCGATGTAAGTTTATATTTCAGAGTTTTTGCAGTACTGTTTGGAACAATCCCTCAAATGCACCACCCAGGGACCACTTTTATTCCTAAGCAGTGGTCTGCCTCGTGGTTCACTTCTGAAAGCATTGCTATTCTATTTTTTTTAAATTGAAGTATAGTTGATTTACAATGTTGTGTTAGTTTATGGTGTACAGCAAAGTGATTCCGTTATTCTTTTTTATTATGGTTTATTACATGATACTGAATATAGTTCCCTGTGCTATGCAGTAGGACCTTGTTGTTTATGTATTTTATACATAGTAGTTTGTATCTGCTAATCCCAAACTCTTAATTTATCCCTCCCCTACCGTGTTTCCCCTATGGTAAACGTAAGTTTACCATAAGTGTGGGATCTTTAGTTGCAGCATGCGAACTCTTAGTGCGGCATGTGGGATCTAGTTTCCTGACCAGGGATTGAACCCAGGTCCCCTGCATTGGGAGCACGTAGGCTTAGGCACTGGACCACCAGGGAAGTCCCCTTAAGTTATTGATTTTAAATCTTCTTTTTTAGTATAAATCATTTAATTTTTAAATTTCCTCCTAATCACTGCTTTAGTTGAATCCCACAAATTTTGATATAATGTATCATCATTAAGTTTGAGATTTTCTAAGTTTTCCTTGTAATTTTTCTTTGATCCATGGTTAATTAAGCATGTTGTTTAATTTCCAAATACTTGGAGATCTTCTTTTTGTTTAATTCTATTTTATTTAAATTGTAGTCAGAGAACATAGTCTATATCATTTCTACTTTTTGAATTTATTGTGCCTTATTCTATGGCTTATTCATGATGAATGTTCCACGTGCACATGGAAAGAATATATTCTGCAGTTGTTCAATGCAGTGTTCTATAAATGTCAAAAGATTGAGTTGGTTCATACTATTGTTCAAATCTTTTTACTCTTACTGATTTTCTATGTATTTGTTCTGTTTTTGAGAGAGGAGTGTTGAAATCTCCAAATATAATTATGAATTTTTATTTTTTCTTTTGGTTCTTTTGGTTTTATTTTTCTTTTGGTTTTTTTGTGTGTATTTGTTGAAGCTGTTATTAATTACACACACATTATGATTATATGTCTTCTTGATGAAGTGATCCTTTTATCATTAGAAAATTTACCTTTTTATCTCTGGTAAGCTCCCTGTCCTGAAATCTGTTGTTTGATATTAACATAGCCATCCCAGCTTTCATAAGAATATGTGTTAGCATAAGACTATTAGTATTTGCATAAATTTTAATAAGATTAGGCTTTGCATGGTGTATATTTTTCTATCCTTTCTATCTATACTTTTAATCTCTCTGGGTCATTTATTTAATGTGAATCTCTTAGACAGCATATATTTGGTTCTTGCTTTTTAAAAAAATCTAGTTTGACAACCTCTATCATTTAATTAGATTATTTAATCAATTTACATTTAATGTAAGTTTAGGTATGGCTAGTTCTAAGTCCACCATCTTGCTAATTTTTTTCTGTTTCTTTTTTATGTTCTTTGTTTTTCTCCTCCTTCTTCCCTGCCTTCTTTTGGATTATTTGAGTGTTTTCCAGTATTCAACTTTATTATTTGCTTATTAGCTATATACATATTCTTTGTCTTATATTGTTAATGGTTCCTCTAGGATTTACAGTGTTAATCTTTGACTCATCATAATCTACTTTCAAATAATACAAATTCACATATAATTTAAGAAAATTATAATAGTATATTTCCATTCCCCTCTATCCTTTCTGCTGTTGTTTACATACATTTAACTTCTACATGCATCATAAACCCTGCAATACATTGTTATTTTGTTTCTTCAAACTATGTTTTAAAGAAATTAAGAAATGAAGGAAACAGTCTTTTAATTTTACTTCCATATTTACCATTTCTAGTACTTTTCAGTTTTTATTCCTTCATTTACTCATTTATGCTTCCACTTGGCAACATTTTCTTTCAGCCTGGACTCTAAAATTTCTTAAAGAGCATGTCTCCTGGCAATGAATTTTCTGAGCTTTGTTTGCCTTTATTTCACCTTCATTTTTAAACAGTATTTTTGCTTAATGTAGATTCTGGTTTGACAGAGTGTATTTTTCTTACAATACTTTAAATGATTTTTCTGCCTTACCTTATTTCTGATGAAAAGCCAGAAGTTATACTTATCATTATTCCCCTATGTAATACATATATTTTCCCTCTGGCTACTTTTAAGACTTTTTTCATTGGTTTTCAGAAATTTGATTATGATGTTCTTCAGTGTGTTTTCCTTTTTTATACTCCTTGGAGTTCTTTGAGATTCTTGGGTCTGTGAGTTTATATTTTGGAAAATTTGAAAAAATTTTGATCATTATTCAAGTGTCATATTGCAACCATTATTCAAATATTTTTGCCTCAATTTCTTACCTCTCCTTCTAGTGCTTGAATCTCACATGTAATAGATGGCCTGATATTTTCCAATAGATCAGTGAGAATTCGTTAACAATTTTCTAGGCTTTTTCCCTCTGTATGCTTCAGTTTATATACTTTCTGTTACCATCTCTTCAAGTTCATTGCTCCTTCTTCTCTGTGTCACTGCTGTTAAACCTATCCAATGAAATTTTCAATTCATATATTTTATTTTTGGATTCCAGGATTTTTATTTGGTTCTTTTTTGCACTTTGGAGATTTCCTAATCGTTCCTTTGTTGTGTTAATCTGTTTCTTAAAATAGTTGACATGTTATAATAGTTTAATAAATATAATACAACAGTTTATAATACTGTTTTAAGTCTTTGTTGATAATAACATAATTTCCATCATTTGGGGGTGTATTTCTATTGACTAATTTTTCTTTGGGTTACAGATCATACTTTCCTGCTCCTTCACATATCTAGTAACCTTTTATTATATGCTGGACATTATGAATGCATTGTTGAGTGCCTAGGGTTTTTTTTAAACTTCCGTAATAGAGTTTGGGATTTTCTTTGGTCATGGAGCTAATTTGCTTGGGAATTAGCTTAACCCTTTTGAGACTTGTTTTTAAGTTTTGTTAGGTAGCGTGGGTCTAGAGAAACCTTTACTTGAGGGCTAGATTAGTCCTTTTCCTAAGATGGGATCTTTCTGAAGCCTCTATTGAAGCATCATTTTTTGTAAAGTGTTTTAACTCTGGCTGGTTTAAATTTGAATATATCCTAGCCTTGTATCAGTTCAATAATTATTTAGCTTACAGGTATCTGAAAGCTGTTCTTTCCCTGATAATTGTTCTTTGTCCTCTTGGAGTCTTGTCCTGTGCATGTACAGTTTGGTATTTGGCCAAAGACTCAAGAGGGTCCTATGTGGATTTCTGGAGCAGCTTTTGGCATCACTCCTTTACCTTTGGTACTTTTCCCCACACATTCCAGATAACTAAGTGTTCCTGAACTCTGATTTCTGTCTTATTAAGTCAGGGAGACTGCTGTGCTCTATTTAGACTACTCTTCCTTACACCACAGTCCAGAATTTAATGACAGATAAAAAGGGAGGCCATATGGGGCTCACCTTATTTTTTTTCCCTTCTCTTAAGGAATATCACAGTCCTGTATTGCCTGTTATGCAATATCTGAAAACAGTTATTTCATGTGTTTTGTTCAGTTTTTTAGTTGTTTAGAGTGGGGGGACTGGTTGAATATCAGTTTCTGTCATAAATCCTTGAAATATAATATAAATATAATAAATAAAAACATTAATCTTTGCCTCTCAGCTGATTTTATATTTTAATTTTGAGAGATAATGGAAATGTTTTGTCATGATTTGTGTACCAAAAATTGGTAAATTTTATTGTATGTAAATTATACCTCAATAAAACTCATAAAAAGACAAAAATAGGGCTTCCCTCGTGGCGCAGTGGTTGAGAGTCCGCCTGCCGATGCGGAGGACACGGGCACGTGCCCCAGTCTGGGAAGATCCCACATGCCGCGGAGCGGCTGGGCCCGTGAGCCATGGCCGCTGAGCCTGCGCGTCCGGAGCCTGTGCTCCGCAACGGGAGAGACCACAACAGTGAGAGGCCCGCGTACAGCAAAAAAAAAAAAAAAAAAAAGACAAAATAGAGACTTTTGAGCCAAAGTTATATTATTAAATATTTCAGGCACGCAAAGATAAGTATAGAGAATAATATACGGAATGCCCTTATGGTTATCATTCAGATTACAAAATAAGACAATACAAATATAACCAGAAGCTCCCTGTGTATCCTTTTCTCCCCTGCAGAGTTAACCACTATCTTGAACATTGTGTTTATTATCCTAATGCTTGATTTTATCATTTTGCTTCATATACATATATGTATATATATAAACACACAAAGATACAAAGGTAAATATATATTTAAATTCGTATCTTAGCAAATATGTTGTTTTCACTGCTTTTCAACTTGACTAAATTTCATCCATGTAGTTGTTTTTAAATGATGTGATAATAAATAGGCAAACCCACAAACATAATTATATTTATATAACATGTAGTCTTGGGCCTGTACAGAAATGCACAAAGTTTAGCAGACTCTGCATTTTGAACTAATCTTCCCTCAGGAGAGAAAGTCAAGAAAATCACTGTCATTTATTCCTCTGCCCAGGGGAAAAAAAATTAGTGAACACTCACTCTTGGCAAGTGGCATGAAAGGCAATTTGTAAGGCTGGCCTTGTTCCAACAGCTGTAGTAAAGACTCATATGTCGAGGGGTGATGAGGGTTTGGCTGTTCCCATTGCCCTGAGTCAGCAGGCCTACTGGTGCCTGGTGTTAGCAGTTTCCAGTTAGAGAGTGGCTGCTGGATACCCTCCTGCTTTCTCCTGGATGGAAATGAGTGTCTCAAGAAAATTGATTCTAGTGCTCAGATTCACGCTGGACCATTAACTCTGTGAATATTATTAATTCCTTAATAAGGGTCAGAAATATCTGTAATTCCTTCCCTATGCGACTCCTTTTTATGAGGTTCAGCCCACATGCTGTAACCATCCTCCAAGGCACAGGCTCAAGTGGCATCTCTTTCCTCATACCAGGCCTGATTCCCCCAATTCAAAATGATGGCTGCTTCTTTCAGCATTTATCCGTGCCTCCTTTATTGTTTTCTACATGTGCTATGTTTATTTCAGTACCTGTCTTGTTTCCTCTATGGAAGTCAGAGACATGCATATGCCAATTTCTCTTTATATCCATCCATTTGCCTCTCCTCTTACTCTCACTCTCAGTGCCTAGTGAAATATTTAACACAACTGTTTACTGAATAAATGACTGTAAGAGAAATTAATTTTTTGTTTCATTTTATCACACCATTAAAACAACAGAAATACACTGCTCGTGGAACGACTCTGTATACAACATAACATTTGTATTCTCTAGTTTAATCTGTAATTCCACACTTTTGGTTCAAGTAAGTTCCCAAGAACAAGCCAATCCCTGTAATCACTAGCAAGACCACAGCTCATAAACATAGCTGGAGTCTCCAGAATGAGTTTTATTTTCTCATAACCTTTGCTTATTAAGTAGAGTTTCATTTTCTTTTTCATTGTTCTTTTGAGCTATAACAAGCCCCTCCTCTGTCCATTTCTTGATTTCCCAACAGGTCAGTTTTGATCACTAGCAGAGTGATTAAATTTCCTGAAATGCCACACAGCTGAGCCAGAAGTTCTAAACAGAAACAAAAGGGGCATCAAACAGAAGAGCCTGCTTTCAAAGTTCCCAGATGACATGAAATTCAGAAGCATTAACTAACTTATTTAAAGGTGAAGGAAAAATTTAATCAGAAAAAGTAATGAAAAGCATGTCTACATTAGCACACAACCACACACACACACACTTTTTTTTTTTTTTTTTAGCGGTACGTGGCCTCTCACTGTTGTGGCCTCTCCCGTTGCGGAGCACAGGCTCCGGACGCGCCATGGCTTACAGGCCCAGCCGCTCCGCGACATATGGGATCTTCCCGGACCGGGGAACGAACCCGTGTCCCCTGCATCGGCAGGCGGACTCTCAACCACTGTGCCACCAGGGAAGCCCACACACACACTTTTTTGCACATTTATTTTTCTTTTTACTTCAAGCCGGGCATAATAAATTTCTGTATCATTCAGTGAAATCAGTTCCTTCAGTTGGAATGTATGGAATTCCCGTTAATAAGTAAATAAGGGGAGAACAGAATTAATTTGTTTATAATTTATTTTATAAAAGATATTTTTGTCAAAATCATTTAAAAACCACATGAAACTAAAAAATTTGTAACTAAAAACACAAGAGTCTCTCCCTTTCTTCCTCTCTCAGTTCTTTTCCCCAGAGACAACTACCAACACCCCTTCTGCCTTTTATTCAAGTATTCCTTCTAGTATCTACCACTATTCTAAATATTATGCTTATATTTTTATTTCTTACTTTCTCAGTTTTAGACATTATCCATTTCTTGGTATGGAAGTTGAGATCTTAGCACCCTTTTCTCATACACACACCCTTTTCCTCCTCCCCATCCTCTCAGTATATCACAATTTTCAGTGTATTAATATGCAGTGTTTTTCTTATTTTGACTATGTCAGTATTGTTCACTTCTGAGCCAAGTGCTATAATATATTATGAATGAGTTTATTCATTGTCCTGATTGTTTCCAGTCTATCTGAGGTACGATTGACAAATAAATATTGTATATATTTAAGGTGTACAACATGATGATTCGATATACGTATTCATTTTGAAATGATTACCACAATCAAGCTAGTTAACATATGCATCATCTCATACAGTTACCTTTATTTATTTATTTAATTTTGGTGAGAGCACTTGAGATCTACTCTTTTAGCAAATTTCAAGTATATAGTACTTTTTTCTTTTTTTTTTTTTTTGTGGCACGTGGACCTCTCACTGCTGTGGCCCCTCCCGCCGCGGAGCACAGGCTCCGGACGCACAGGCCCCGCGGCCATGGCCCACAGGCCCAGCCGCTCCGCGGCATGTGGGATCCTCCCGGACCGGGGCATGAACCCGTGTCCCCTGCATCGGCAGGCGGACTCTCAACCACTGCGCCACCAGGGAAGCCCCTATAGTACATTGTTAACTATAGTTACCATGCTGTTCATTAGGTCTTCAGAACTTATTCATCTTGTGTTTGAAAGTTTGTACCCTTTGACCAACATCCCCCCTTTCTCCCCATCGCCCACCCACAGATAATCACAATTTTATTCTCTATTACTATGTTACTCTAAGTTGAACACTTGAAGATTTCATGTGTAAGTGATGCCATGCAGTATTTGTCTATGTCTAGTTTATTTCTCTTAGCATAGTGTCCTCTGGGCTTATCAATGTTGTCACAAATGGCAGGATTTCCTTCTTTTTTATGGCTGGATAATATTCCATTACATATGCCACATTTTCTTTACCCATTCATCTGTTGATGGAAACTTAGATTGTTTCCATATCTTGGCTGCTATGAATAATGCTGCAGTTAACATGGGTGTGAAGGTATCTCTTTGAAGTGGTGATTTTATGTCCTTTGGATAAATACCCGGGAGTAGGATTGCTGGATCATATGGGCAGTTCTATTTTTAATTTTTTAAAATAAATTTATTTATTTAGTTACTTATTTTTGGCTGCATTGGGTCTTTGTTGCTGCACATGGGCTTTCTCTAGCTGTGGTGAGCGGGGGCTACTCTTCGTTGCGGTACACGGGCTTCTCATTGCGGTGGCTTCTCTTTGTTGCAAAGCATGGGCTCTAGGCGTGCAGGCTTCAGTAGTTGTGGCTCATGGGCTGTAGAGCATAGACTCAGGAGTTGTGGCGCACAGGCTTAGTTGCTCCATGGCATGTGGGATCTTCCCGGACTAGGGCTCGAACCCATGTCCCCTGCATTGGCAGCCGGATTCTTACCCACTGTGCCACTTAGGGAAGTCCTATTTTTAATTATTTTGAGGAACCTCTACACTGATTTCCATAGTGGCTGCACCAATTTACATTACTACCAACGGTGCATAAGGGTTCCCTGTTCTCCACATCCTCACCAACACTTTGTTATTTCTTGATTTTTTGATAACAGCCATCCTAACAAATGTGATATGATATCTAATTGTGGTTTTGATTTGCATTTTCTGGATGTCTAGAGATGTTGAGCACCTTTTCATGTACCCGTTTGCCATTTGTGGTCTTCTTTGAAGAAATGTCTATTCAAGTCCTTTGCCCATTTTAAAATCAGGTTATTTGTTTTTCTGCTATTAATTTGTATGAGTTCCTTATATATTTTGGATATTAACCCCTATGGAATATATGGCTTGCAAATACTTTCTCCCATTCTGTGGGTTGCCTTTTCATTTTTTTATTGTTTCTTTTGCTGTGCAGAAGCTTTTTGCTTGGATGTAGTCCTACTTGTTGACTTTTGCTTTTGTTACCTATGCTTTTGTTGTCAAATCCAAAAAGATCACTGCCAAGACCAATATCAAGGAGCTTCTTCCCTATGTTTTCTTCTAGGAGTTTTAGGGTATCAGGTCTTATGTTTAAGTCTTTATTTCATTTTGAGTTAATTTTTGTGAGTGTTGTAAGATAGGGGTCCAATTTTTCTGCATATGGTAATCCAGCTTACTCAGCACCATTTGTTGAAGAGGCTATTCTTTCCCCATCGAGTATTCTTGGCTCCCTTGTCAAATATTAATTGTTCATGTATGCAGGGGTTTACTAGTCTATTCTGTCATTGGTCTATGTTTCTATTTTTATGCCAGTATCATACTGTTTTAATTACTATAACTTTGGGCTATACAGATGGTCTCTGACTTACAATTTTTCGACTTTATGATAGTGCAAAATCGATACTTATTCAGTACAAACTGTACTTCACATTTTGAATTTTTATCTTTTCTGGGGCTAGCAATATGCAGTTCAGTGCTTTCTCATGGTGCTGGGTGTCAGCAGCAAGCCACAGCTCCCAGTTAGCCATGCAATCATGAGGGTAAACAAATGATACACTTACAACCATTCTGTACCCATATAACCATTTTCTTTTTCACTTTCAGTATAGTATTCAATAAATTACATGAGATATTTAACACTTTATTACAAAATAAACTTTGTGTTTGATGATTTTTAAAATATATTTATCTATCTATTTATTTATTTATGTCTGCATTGGGTCTTCATTGCTGCGCATGGGCTTTCTCTAGTTGCAGCGGGCAGGGGCTATTCTTCGTTATGATGAGTAGGCTTCTCATTTGCGGTGGCTTCTCTTGTTGCAGAGCATGGGCTCTAGGCGTGTGGACTTCAGTAGTTGCAGCACATGGGCTCAGTAGTTGTGGCTCGCAGGCTCTGGAGCTCAGGCTCAGTAGTTGTGGTGCACGGGCTTAGTTGTTCCGCAGCATGTGGGATCTTCCCAGACCAGGGCTCAAACCCATGTCCCCTGCATTGGCAGGCAGATTCTTAACCACTGCACCACAAGGGAAGCCCGTGTTTGATGATTTTGCCAAACTGTAGGCTAGTGTAAGTGTCTTGAGCATGTTTAAAGTAGGCTAGGCTAAACTGTGATGTTCAGTAAGTTAGATGTATTAAATGCTTTTTAACTTCTGATATTTTCAACTTACAGTGGGTTTATTAGGATGTAACCCCATCATAAGTTGAGGAATATCTGTAGTTTAAAATCAGGAACTGTGATGCCTCTGGCTTTGTTCTTCTTTTTCATGATTGCTTTAACTATATTCAGGGTCTTTCATGATTCCATAAAAATCTTAGGATCATTTTCTTCTATTTCTGTTCAAAATACCTTTGGAATTTTGAGAGAGATTGTGTTGAATATATAATTGGCTTTGGGTAGTATGGACATTTTAACAATATTAATTCTTCTAATCCATGAACACAAATATCTTTCCATTTGTTTGTGTTTTCTTCAATTTCTTTTATCAAGGTCTTGTAGTTTTCATTGTACAGATCTTTCACTTCCTTAAAGTTTTTCCTATGTATATCATTATTGTTTTTGATGCTATTGTGAATGGAATTGTTTCCTTTATTTATTTTTCAGATAGTTTGTTTTTAGTGTATAGAAGTACAACAGATTTTTGTATGTTTATTTTACATCCTGCCAATTTACTGCATTTGTTGATTAGTTCCAATATTTTTTTGGTTGAGTCTTTACGATTTTTTTAATATAAAATTATGTCATCTGCAAATAATAACAATTTTACTTTTTTGTTTCCAATTTGTATGCCGTTTATTTCTCTTTCTTGCCTAATTGCTTTGGCTACAGCTTTCAGTATGATGTTGAATAAGAGTGGTGAGATTGGGGGATCTTAGAGGGAAAGCTTTCAGTTTTTCACTGTTGAGTGTAAGTTAGCTGTGGATTTCTCATATATGGCCTTTATTGTGTTGAGGTATATTCCTTTTATACCCAATTTGTTGAGAGTTTTTACCATGAAGGGCTTTTTCGGCATCTATTGAGATGATAATATGATTTTTATCATAATAAGATGATAACTTTCATTCTATTAATACGGTGAATCACATGTATTGACTTGCATATGTTGAAACATTCTTGCATCAAGATAAATCCTAGTTGGTCATGGTGTATAATCCTTTACATGTGTTATTGAATTTGATTTGCTAATATTTTGTTGAGAATTTTTGAATCTATAATCATCAGGGATAGTGGCCTATAGTTTTCTTTTTGTCTAATGTCCTTATCTGGCTTTGGTGTCAGGATGATGCTTATCTCATAAAATGAGATTGGGAATGTTCCCTCCTCTTCAATTTTTTGGAAGCGTTTGAGAAGTATTGGCATTAATTCTTCTTTAAATATTTGGTAGAATTCAACCATCTGGCCCTGGGCTTTTCTTTGATTACTGAATCAGTCTCCTCTTTGTTGGTTTGTTCAGGTTTTCTATTTCTTCATGATTCAATCTTGGTAGGTTGTATGTTTCTAGAAATTTATCCATTTCTTCTAGGTTATCCAGGTTGTTGGTATATAATGCTCATAATATTCTCTTATGAGTCTTTGTATCTCCATGGGTATGAGTTATTAATATCTCCTCTTTCATTTCTGATTTTATTTGGGTCTTTTTTCTTTTTTTCTTAGGTAGTCTAGCTAAAGTCTTGTCAATTTTGTTTATCTTTTCAAAAAGCCTTTCTCTCTTAGCTTTGTTGATCTTTTCTGTTGTCTTTGTAGTCCATATTTCATTTATTTCTGCACTGATCTTTGTTATTGCTTTTTTTCTGCTCACTTTGAGCTTTGTTCTTCCTTTTCTAGTTCCATGAGATGTAAAATTGCTTTTTTAATTCGAGATTTTTCTCCTTTTTAATGTAGACATTAATTGCTATAAAGTTTCCTTTTAGAACTGCTTATGGTGCATTCCATAAGTTTTGGTATATTGTGTTTCCACTTTCATTTGTTTCAAGATTTTTTTTTTTTTTTTGCGGTACGCGGGCCTCTCACTGTTGTGGCCTCTCCTGTTGCAGAGCAGAGGCTCCAGACGCGCAGGCTCAGCGGCCATGGCTCACGGGCCCAGCCGCTCCACGGCATGTGTGATCTTCCCGGACCGGGGCACAAACCCATGTCCCCTGCGTCAGCAGGCGGACTCTCAACCACTGCCCCACCACGGAAGCCCTGTTTCAAGATTTTTTAAAATTCCCTTTTTATTTCTTATTTGATCCATTGGTTGTTTAGGAGTGTATTAATTTCTACATATTTTGAGAACTTTTATTCCTGTTACTGATTTTTAGTTTCACCTATTGTAGTTGGAAAAGATACTTGATATAATTTCCAATCTTCTTAAATTTGTTCAGATTTGTTGTGTTCTTAACATATGACTTATGTACTGGAGGACGTTCTGTGTGTGATTTAACATATGTATTCTGGTGCTGTTGCATGGATGTCTATTATGTTCATTTGGTCTAAAGAGTGGTTCAAGTCCAACTTTTCCTTATTGATTTTCTATCTGGATAATCTATCCATTGTTGAAAGTGGGTTATTGACCTCCCCTGCTATTATTGTATTGCTGTCTATTTCTCCCTTCAGATCTGTTAATATTTGCTTTGTATATTTAGGTGCTTTGATGTTGGGTGCACATTTATACATTGTTATATCCGCTTGATGAACTGAATGAATGGCTTTTTTATCTACCACAAATTTTGCTTTTATCCTGGAGTTGAAAATTATCTTTTCATTTTTTAAGTTTTTCATATGCATATACCTAATTTCCCCCAATTACTTGGAAAAATAACAAATCATCTCTCAATGATTTTTCCGAATGCAAAAACTACAGTTCCATTTTCTTTGTGGAGACTTCCCTCCAAAGTGGACATGGGTATCTCTAGACTGGAGACACAGCTGTCATCCTGGGCTTCCCTTTGCCATTCTTCTGGCTGGAATCCTCAATCTCTTAGATTCCATTTCTTTCTTTTTCTTGGGTTATGCCCTAATTTTGCCAAAGCCTATCTCCTAGGGGACTCCTTAAAAGTCATGTAGGGAAATTTTTCTTTAAAGAGAGTCTTTGTATGTCTGAAAACACCTTTATTCAATCCTCATAGTTAATTTTGAATGAGTGTAGGATTCTATGTTGAAAATAATTTTCCTCAGAATTTAAAGGCATTTACCCACTATTTTCTGGCATTCAGCATTGTTTTTGAAAAGTTCCATGTCGTTCTGACTCAGTTATATGTATCTTTGAATGGTACGTGTATTCTCTCTCATGTCCTCCTTTGTTTCTCTCCTTCCCTCTCCTTCTGCCCCACTCCACCCTTTTAGGATTTTTTTCTCTTTTTAGTATTTTTAAGCTTCTACGTGGATTTCTGTGCTTCGGTACTGAGTGGGCTTTTTCAATATGAAGACTTTTCCTTTAGCTCTGGGAAATTTCTTTATACTATATCTTAGATAATTTTCTTCCCTCCATATTCTCTGGTCTCTCCTTCTGCAACTTCTGTGATTCCCAATCTTCTGGAATACTGTTCAATTTTTTTCTTATCATCAATAATTTCCACCTCTTTGGTTTTTGTATTCTGTTATACTGTTCAGAGGTCTTCCTCAACATTACCCTTCAACCTTTTATTAACTTCTATTCCACTCACCATGTTTTTAATTTTGAAGAGCTCTATCTTGTTGTCTGATTGTTCCTGGTTTTAGATGTAATATTCTTACTTCATAGATGCAGTAATTATCTTACTACTCTGATGCTATTAGTAATAATTTTAAAATATTTTTCTTCTGTTCCCTGTATAGTTCGTCTTTTATATAGATTCCCCCCCACTTTAGCTTTTCTTCCCCAGACATTCCTAATGGCAGGTCAAAACAAGGTGAAATGTTTTTTTTATCACAGCTGTGTCTCAATTAAAGACAAATCATTATTTAACAATTTATAATCATAGAATGGAAACTTTCAGGAACACATTTTGACATGACAGAAGAACCTTTGCTTTACCAAGGATCCACCAAGGGTCCCTCAAACAGGCTGTCCCATTTCCCATACTCCCCATCATGATTTTAAACCTTTATTAAATTTTAAACACTTTTACACGAATTTTAAGGGTTACGTTCCATTTATAGTTATTACAAGATATTGGCTATATTCTCTGTGCCATACAGTACATCCTTGAGCCTATCTCACACCCAGTAGATTGTACCTCCCACTTTCCTACCCCTTCATTGCCCCCCACTCCAGTTTAGCTTTTTAATTGAGGTATAACTCACTTACTGAAATCTATAGAGAATTCAGTTATACAGCTTGACAAATTTTACATATCATTACATTCATATAACTGCACCCAGATCAAGATACAGAACATTCCAGTAATACAAAAGGCTCCCTCATTTCCCTTCCCAGGGAATACAACCGCCTAAGAAATAATCACTTTCTTTTTTTATTAATAAATTATGTATTTGGCTGTGTTGGGTCTTCATTGCTGTGTGGGGGCTTTACTCTAGTTGCTGCGAGTGGGGGCTACTCTTCGTTGTGATGCGTGGGCCTCATTGCGGTGGTCTCTCTTGTTACAGAGCACAGGCTCTAGGTGTGCGGGCTTCAGTAGTTGCAGCACGCGGGCTCTGGAGCTCAGGCTTAGTAGTTGTGGTGCACGGGCTTAGTTGTTCCGTGGCATGTGGGATCTTCCCAGACCAGGGCTCAAACCCGTGTCCCCTGCATTGGCAGGCAGATTCTTAACCATTGTGCCACCAGGGAAGTCCCCCCTTTTCACTCTCTTAATACTGCCTTTTGATTACTAGAAGTTCTTAACAGCTATGTTAAAATTAACCCACCTAAATTGTACCTAAAAGTACAATTCAATACTTTTAGTACATTCAGAAAGTTATACAATCATCACCACAGTCAGTGCTAGAATATTTTCATCATCCTTAAAGGAAATCCCACACCTATCACTAGTCACTCCCCATTCCTTCTGCAAACTCCCAGCCCTAGGAAGCCACTGATCTACTTTCTCTGGATATAAAATTGCCTGTTCTACACATTTCATATGAATTAAATACTATAATAAGTTCTTTTTTGACTCACCTCTTTCATTTAGCAAAATGTATTGAAGAATTATCAATGTTATAGCATGTGCTGGTATTCCATTCCTTTTAATTGATTATAAAGATTTATTTATTCATTTACCAGATGGAGGGCCATTTGGGTTGTTTCTACTTGTTGGACATTATAAATAATGCTACTATGAATATTCATATATTATATTTTGTATGAACATATGTTTTCAGTTATCTTGGATAAATACCTAAGAGTGGAATTGCCGGGCTGTATAACTCTGTTTAACTTAAAAAAAAAAAAAAAAAAGACTTCATCCTTTCAGAACAGTTTTACATTCACAGCAAAATTGACAGGAATGTACAGAGATTTCTCATATACCTCCTGCCCCCACATGTGCATAGCCTCCCCCATTATCAACATCCTCCAACAGAGTGATGCATTTGTTACAATTAATGAACCTACATTGCCACATCATAATCACCCAAGGTCCACAATTTACATTACAGTTTACTCTTGGTGGTGTACATTCTATGGGTTTAAAAAAATGTATAATGACGTGTATTTACCCTCAGTGTCATACAGAGTACTTTCATTGCCCTAAAGCTCCTCTGTGCTTAGCCTATTCATCCCTCTCCTTTGCCCCCAACCCCTGGCAACTACTATATTTTTACTGTCTTCATAGTTTTGCCTTTTCCAGAATGTCATATTAGTAGTAGGAATCATACAGCATATAGCCTTTTCACATTGGCTTCTTTCATTTAGCAATATGTATGTTTCCTCCATGTCTTTTCATGGCTTGATAACTCATTAGTGATAAATAATATTAAATAAAATTACATTGTCTGGATGTACCAGTTTATCCATTCACCCACTGAAGGATACCTGTTGCTTCCCACTGTGGGGAATTATGAACAAAACTGCCAGAAACAGGGGTTTGAGTGGACCTAAATCTTCAACTTCTTTAGGTAAATACCAAGGAGTGTGATTGCTGGATTATACAATCCAAGATTATGTTCAGTTTTGTAAGACGCTGGCTGCCAAACTGTCTTCCAAAATGTCTACCATTTTGCATTCCTACCAGCAGTAAGACTTCCTGTTGTATTACATCCTCACCAGCACCTGATGCTGTTGGTGTTCTGGATTTCTTTGGTCATTCTAATAGATGCGTAGTGGTATCTTGTTTTAATTTGCATTCCCTGGTGACACACGATGTGAGCATCTTTTCATGTTTATTCACCTTGTGTATATTTTCCCTTTGGTAAAGCTCTTTGTTAATCGGTTGTTCATTTTTTTATTGCTGAGTTTTAAGAATTCTTTGTATATTTTAGATAATACTCCTTTATCAGATGTGCCTTTTGCAAATATTTTCTCCCAGGGTGTGGCTTGCCTCCTCATTCTCTTGACATTATCTTTCACAAAGCAGAAGTTTTAAATTTTAAATGAGTCCAGGTTATTATTTCTTTCATGGATTATTCCTTTACTGTTTTCTCTAAAGAGTCATTACCATATCCAAGGTCATCTAAATTTTCTCCTATGCTACCTTCTAGAAGTTTTATAGTTTTCTATTTTACATTTAGGTCTGTGATGCATTTTGAATTAATTTTTGTAAAGGTTTATGGTCTGTGTCTACGTGTTTTTTGGGTTTTTTTGCATGTGAATATCCAGTTGTTTCAGCACTATTTGTTGAAAAGACTATCTTTTCCATTGCATTACCTTTGCTAAAGATCAGTTGACTTTATTTATATGGGTCTATTTCTGCGTTCTATTTCTGGGTTCTCTATTGTTTTATTGATCTATTCTTTCTCTAATATCACATTGTATTTATTACTATTAAGTCTTGAAGCCACGTGGTATCAGTCCTTCAGTTTTCTTCTTTTCCTTCAATATTGTGTTGATCATTCTGGGTCTTTTGCCTCTCCAAATAAACTTTAGAATCATTTTGTCAATATCAATGAAATAGCTTACTGGAATTTTTATTGGGATTGCATTGCATCTATAGATCAACTTGGAAAGAACTGACATCTTGACAATATTGAGTCTTCCTCTCCATGAACATGGAACACCTATTTATTCTTGGATTTTGTTCATCAGTGTTTCATAGTTTTCCTCATATAGTTCTTACATGTATTTTGTTAGATTTATACCTAATTATTTCAATTTTGGGGTGGTACTGTAAATGGTACTGTAGTTTTAATTTCAAATTCCACTTGTTAATTGCTGGTATATAGGAGTGTTGGCCTTTGTATTATTAACCTTGTATCCTGCAACCTTGCTATAACTGCTTATTAGTTCCAGGACGGTTTTTGGGGTCAATTCTTTAAGATTTTCTACACAATCATGCCATCTGTGAACAAAACCAGTTTTGTTTCTTCCTTCTCAATCTGTATATTTTTATTTCCTTTTTTTGTTATTGCCTTAGCCAGGACTTTGAGGATGATGGTGAAAAGGAATGGTGAGACATCCTTTTCTTGTTCTTGATCTTAGTGGGAAAGCTTCTAGTTTATCTAGTACAATGTTAGCTCTAAGGGTCTTTGTAGTTTTTTTTTTTAATCAAGCTGAGGAAGTTCCCCTCTATTCTTAGCGTATTGAGAGTTTTTATCATGGATAAGTGTTAGATTTTATCAAATGCATTTTCTGCATATGATCATGTGATTTTTCTCAATTACCCTGTCAATGTAATGGATTACATTAATTGATTTTTGAATTCTGAACCAGTCTTTCATAACTGGGATAAATCCCACTTGGTCATGGTGTAAAATTCTTTTATACATTGTTGGATTTGATTTGCTAATATTTTGTTGAAGATTTTTGCATGTGTGTTCATGAGAGATCTGTAATTTTCTTGTAATGTATTTGGTTTTGGTATTAGGGTAATGCTATTCTCATAGGATAGGGAGGATAGTTACAAAGTACTTCCTTTGAAGAGAATTGGTACAATTCCTTCCTTAAATGTTTGGTACAATTCATCAGTGAATCCACCTGGATAGTGTTTCGGAAGGTTATTCGTTATTCAATTTCTTTCATACAGGCCTATGCAAATTATTTTTTACTGTATAAACTATTAACAGACAATGCCCACAAATTTCTTCTTGGACACACCCATGGTGTGGCCATGGTGACCTGTGGTCTTGGTGTGCTGGCTTCAGACACAGAGTCCCCAGAAGTGGACCAGCCATCTGTGGGCCCAAATCTTCTATTTTTCTCTTCTGTTAAGAAATTGCTCCATTTCATCTAGGTTATCAAATGTGTGGGCATAAAGTCCTTCATACTATTCTTTGATTATCCTTTTTAATGCCCATGGGTCTGAGATTATGTTCCTTTTTGTATTTATAATATTAGTAATTTGTGTCCCGTCTCTTTTTTAAGTTAGCCTTGCTAGAAACTCATCAATTTTATTGAACTTTTCAAAGAGCCAGCTTTTGTTTTGCTGTTCTCTATTGATTTCCTGTTTTCAATTTCATTGGTTTCTGCTCTAATTTTTATTATTTCCTTTTCTCTTACTTTGGATATAACTTGCTCTCCTTTTCCTAATTTTCTAAGGTGGAAGCTTAGGAAATTGATTTTAGACCTTTCTTCTTTTCTAATATTCACATTCAATGCTATAAATTTCCCTCTAAGCACTGTTTCCATTGCATCTCACAATTTTCGTTTCAAAATATTTTAAAATTTCTCTTGAGATTTTCACAATGACCTGTTATTTAGAAGTGTGTTGTTTAATCTCCAATTACTTGGGGATTTTTCCAGTTGTTACTGATTTCTACTTTAATTCCATTGTGGTAATGAGAGCAGGCATTGTAGTTTTGTTTAAATTTGTTTAGTTTAGTTTTACGGCCCAGAATGTTATCTAGGTGAACCTGAGAAAAATGTGTATTCTGCTGTTGGTGGTGAAGCAATCTATAGCTGTCCATTATATCCAGTTGATTGTTGGTGGTGCTGAGTTCAGCTATGTCCTTACTGATCTTCTGCCTGTTGGATCTGTTCACTTCTGAGAGGGGAGTTGAAGTTTCTATCCAAGCTAGTGGATTTATCTATTTCTTCTTGCAGTTCTATCAGTTTTTGCTACACATATTTTGACGCTCTGTTGTTAGGTGCATAAGGATTCTTATATCTTCTTGAAGATCCCTTTATCATTATGCCTCTTTTTATTAACCCTGGTAATTTTCCTTGCTCTGAAGTCTACTCTGAAATTAATAAGAGTACAGTGTCCTCTACATACAAACAAGTTCTGTTCCGAGAACACATCTGTAAGTCGTTTTTCACAAGTCCAACAAAGTTAACCTAGGTACCCAACTAACACAATAGGCTGCAGTGTACCAGCTGTATCACTGCTGCTTTTACGCTTGCTTCCAGACACCATGGGCTTGATATAAAGATACTGTGCTCTATACAGTAAAGTATACAGAAGCACAACCACTTGTAGAGGATGCACACACATGACGATGTACACTAGACACATGAACTAACGTGACTGGACATGCGCATGCACATTTGCATCTGCATCAAGTTCATAACTTGAAAGTTCGTATGTAGGGGACTCACTGTACTCCTGCTTTCTTTTCATTAGTATTATTAGCATGGTATATCTTTCTTCATCCATTTACTTTTAGTCTGTATGTGTCTTGTCTACAATAAACCCACTTTATTTTTTTGATTCACTTTGATAATCTCCTTTGTGTATTTATACCATTGACATTCAAAGTGATTATTGATACAGTTAGATTAATATCTACCATGTTTGTTCTATTTTTGTTCTACTTGTTCTTTGTTCCTTATTTTTTGTTCTTTCTCCTTTTTGTGGTTTTGAGCATATTTCCATTTTCTTAGCATATCAGTTATACTTTTTTACTTTCTTTAAGTGGTTATCCTAGAGTTTGCAATATACAGCTAATCCAAATCCACTTTAAAATGCTACTACACTGCTTCACCAGTAGTGTCCTTTTTAATAATAGTTCCTCCCTAGCATCCCTTGTATCATTGCTATCATTCATTTACATATAAGAATATACAAATATACACATATATGACATACGTAAGCATACGTAATCAAACACACTGTGAACATTTTGTTCAAAATAATTGTTAGGTCAATTAAGAATAAAAAATTTTACCTTCACTAATCCTTCTTTGATGCTCTTCCTTTATGTAGATATGTTTATAATCTGTATTATTTTCCTTTTCTCTCAAGAGCTTATCTTGCAGGACAGGTGTACTAGCAACGAATTCCTTCAATTCTGATTCTGAGTCTTCACTTTTTTTTTTTTTTTTTTTTTGCTGTACCCGGGCCTCTCACTGTTGTGGCCTCTCCCACTGCAGAGCACAGGCTCCGGACGCACAGCCTCAGCGGCCATGGCTCACGGGCCTAGCTGCTTTGCAGCCTGTGGGATCTTCCCGGACCGGGGCACAAACCCGCTTCCCCTGCATCAGCAGGCAGACTCTCAACCACTGCGCCACCAAGGAAGCCCCACTGTTCACTTTTGAAGGATAATTTCGCAAGGCACAGAAATTCTAAGTTGGTGGGTTTTTTTCTCTCAACATTGTTCACACACCACTCTTCCTTCATGGTTTCTGAGAAGTCAAATATAATTCTTATCTTTGCTCCTCTATAGGTAAAATGCGTTTTTCCTCTGGCTTCTTCCAGGATTTTTAATCTTCAATTATTTGTAGTTTGAAAATGACATGCCTTGTTGTGGTTTTGGGGCATTTACCCTGTTTGGTGTTCTGAGTTTTTTGGATCTGTGCTTTGGCATCCAGTCTGTTCAGGCTGCTCTAACATAGTATCATAAACTGGATTGGCTTATAAACAGAAATTTCTTATAGTTCTGGAGGCTGGAAAATCCAAGATCAAGACACTGGCAGATTCAGCATCTGGTGAAGATCCACCTCCTGATTCACTGTTGTGCTTGCATGGTGGAAGGAGCAAGGGAGCTCTCTGGTGTCTAATCCCATTTATGAGGGCCCCATCATCATGATCTAATTACCTCCCAAAGGCCAAAGCTCCAAATGACATGACATTAGAGATGAAGTTTCAACATATTATTCTGAGGGCAACACAGTCTACAATAGACATTAACTTGGGTAAATTCTCAATCATTATTGTTTAAAATATTTCTTCTGTTCGTCTTTTAGTATTACCATTATATATGAGCTATACCTTTTGCAGTTGTCTTTAGTTCTTGGGTTTTTGGTGTTTTTCTTTCAGTTTTGGCAGTTTCTATTGAGAATTCCTTAAGCTCAGCAATTCCTTTCTTAGCTATGTCCTGTTTTATTATCTGGTAAAGGCATTTTATTTCTGCAGTGTTTTTGATGTCTAGCATTTCTGTTTGATTTCTTCTTAGTTTGCATCTCTTTGCTTGCACTGCCCATCTGTTCCTGCATGCTATTTTATCCATTACAGCCCTTTGCATATTAAACAGTGGTTTTAATTAAGTTCCCAGTCTGTTAATTCCAACATCCCTGCCATATCTAAGTCTGGTTCTAATGCCTACTGTCTCTTCGAACTGTGGCTTTTGCCTTTTAATATGCCTTGTATTCCCCCCCCCCCCCATTAGCTGGACATAATGTACTGGCTATAAGGAATTGCCGTAAGCCTTTAGAAATGTGGTGGTAAGGTATGGGTAGAGGGGAAACCATCTATACTCCTGTGATTAGTGTCTGTGCCTCTGCCCTGTAAACTTCACAAGTGCTTCTGAGCCCCCTGCCCCGACACACCACCACCATTCCTGGCCTCTTATGTGGGACAAGATAGCTAGAGCAAGCTGGAGTTGGGTATTTCCCTTTTCCACGTCAGCTAGGCTCTGATAAAATCCCAGCATGTTGGGCTCTGGTTAAATAGTTTCTCCTGGGGCCAGATCTTTAAGAGGTACAGAATGCTCTGGTGAATGGTTTTTGCAGAGATTTCTGCTTGTGGGTTTCAACTCCACTAAGCTGAGATTCCAATGTATTTGCCCATCTCTCCAATTTGGGGGGCAGCAGTTTGCCCTATGACCTTACCTCTCTTACAGATAGAAAAAGAGCTGTTGACTTTTTGTTCTTGTTCAGCTTTTACTTGTTAGGATGGAGTGGTGACTTCCAGTTTCCTTACATGCAGAACTAGAAATCAGAAGTAATTTGACAACCTTTAAATTCAAATAGCACCTTTAGACTCGAGAGAATTATCATGATATACAATTATCAGATAATTTGCTTTATATTGCCTAATGGGACAATCTTTTTGCCTGGGGAAAGAAGAGAGATACAGTATGTGTCTTATCAATCAGATAATTTTTAGCTTTAAATAAACTATATAGCCATTACACTGAAAAAATAAAATCAACTTAACCTTAAGGAGACTCAGCTTTTAATAGCTTCAGGAAATTCATTTAAAAATATTTTAAAGGTCAAAAAATTTTAAGCTTACATTTTAAACTATGTTTTAAAAAAACTGTAATTATAAAGGTCAAGCAGGCAATAAGAATCAGCATTAGGGAATTGGTCCCAAGCCTAAAAAGTACCATAATAGATACTCAGTTCCAAGTCTTGTCTCCATCTTGCCTCCTCCTTGCTCGTCTCCTCTTCACAAGTGGCTTATTGTTGGAATTTCTACTCGTTTACTAAAGCTGAGGAAGGTCCTGCTGCTAGTATCCAAAAGGAAAGTTGCAAGATGAGGTTGGAGAGACCTGGTGGGTTGAGGGGTTAGTGAAGGTCCTTGCAGGTCACTAAAAAAGAAAATTTGGATTTATATCTAAATGCAAGAGGAAACCATTGAAGGATCTTAAAACAAAGGGATGATATGATCTGATATACCTCTTAAAGACATTGACCGCTTAATGAAGAATGGATTAGAGGGAATACAAATTGAGACTAGAGATGGCTACCAATTAAGCATCACAAAATGACAAGGAGTTACTTATCAGTCAAGATTCTTCATTATAAATAAAAAATGCCAGCTGACTTAAGCAGATACAGGAAATTTTTGGTGTCTTTTTAAGTTTGCAGACTGCAAGAGGAAAGGAGAGTCAGGCTTGGAAGGAAGTTTTAGCCACACCATGAAGTCAGTCCAGTGAGGTCATCACCACTGCCAAACTGTGGACACCAGCCTGTCCCACTGCTGCCACTGACACCAGATAAGGAATCTGCTGGCTAGAGATATAACCACCTCCCTATCCCCTAGTTCCACTCCCTCTCACATATTGCTGACATCTTTAAGGCACTTACTATCCACTCTACTCGCTTGAGTAATTTTCTACTATCCCTACTTCTTGGGTTTAAGGTTTAAAGTTTGCATACACCTGACTGACCATGCCTAGTTCACAGGCATATGCTGTAGATGCAAAGAATGGGTAAACAAGCATCTGGGATTTGGGGCATCTATGGTGTTAGGTGGGCTCTGCCTCTCAGCAGGACTCAGCTTGGGGAATATCCCAATGGCAGGTCTGCATGCTGGGAAACTGAGAAAATGACACCTATCTAATACCAGCTTGGAAAACTTGCTTTTGCCTATGAGAAAAGATGTAATGTTATTACAAGCAGAGGCTTGAAAATGTACTTGGATGATTGAACGTCATGATCTTGTGTTTCCACATCACAGTGAGAAATGTGCTGGTTTGCTCACTCTTCCAAGGAGGCTGAGCCATGCGGAACAAATGCACACACCTGCAGTCTATCAGTCAACCCCAGCTGTCCTACAGATGAGAGCCTGGATGAGATCAGCAGCCAAAGTACCTGTTGTGTGCCTGAGTTTTAATGACTGATTATGCAGCAACAGTTGATCAGATACACTCGGAAAGTATTCTGAGATCCCCCCAAAAGTGACAAAAAAGGTTGGCAATTAAATGTAAGAAAGCTTTAATTATGGGAACAAAATGTTCCATAGTGTGAACAGTAAGTCTTAAAGGGACCTGTTTGTACCAAATTCTACTGTGAGGAAGTGACCATTTACACCTTCCATACGCATGGTCTTCAATTCTTATGCTTATACACTGTTTTATGGCTTACAAAAACCCTTTTTGTAAACCAGGTAACTACCATCATAGCACACTAACAGATTACTACTTGCTTTCTTATCTCAGAACAGGAAAGGAGTCTCACCACTCTTCAGCCTATCTCTACCTGTCCAGTAAGTTTGGCAAATTTAGGCCTACAAATAATGCCTACACTCCATTACCAGTATTTTTAATCATCTGGTTACCCAGGTTAGAGGCAGAATGACATCATGATTAAGAGTAGAGAGTATGGATTGAGACTGGTCAAGTTCAGATCCCAGCATTGCTGTTGTAACAGCTGTTTGACCTAAGGTAAATTACTACACCATTTTGATTGATGCAGACTGAACATATTAATATATGGGAAGTGCTTTACAAAGTACCTGGGACACACTATACTATATTTAAGTAATAATACAAAGGTCAGCAGGCTAACGAACTTTAATTACCTGCCTATAGCAATTTCGCTAGAAATGACCATGAAAATAAACTAAGAAGAATGTGCATTTCAGGTACCTTCAGGGCAAGTGTGGAGACTAGAGTTATTTTAATATAACACCATCTGCAAGTGGAGATGATCACTCCAATACCTAGTTACTCACTTCGATTTATCTGCCAGGAATACACAATTTATCTATTTAGAACACCAATAACAACAAAAAGAATACAACTGAGTCCAAAAGAACTCTTAATTATATATGTAGCAAGGTTAAAACAAAATCTTTATAAACTGAGTTGTACCAGCCTTTTACTCTTTTCATTTGCGTTTATTTAAACACAGTTCTCAAAACATTTGAGTGAAATTGGGCCTCCTTTGGTAAGCAAAGGACCTGAAAATAATATTTAAAAAATGAACAGGCAAAGTCTTCAGTTCATCCACAACAGGTGTAGTGTTCCCTTCTCTCTTTCTCAAACCCTAAAGCACCCAGTTTTTCCATATAATCTAAAAGCTAGAAGAACAAGAGTACATTTGTGGTGGAATGTATTGTCACTTGCTGATAACTAGTTGAAATACCATTATCCCCTTGTAACAGCTTTAAGAAATAGCCTTTTAAAGGCATTCATTGTGTAACTCTTATCTTATTCCCTGCTATATATATAACACAGATTATATAAACGCCAACAAATTCACATTTATATTAAGCATTAGCTGTATTGAAAGATCTTTAGGCCTAATACTAGCAGTATAGAGTTACAGAGCATAATTTTTATCACTTAATTGCAGGTATATTAAGTATGGTTATGTTTTATGGACTGGAGGAAAACGGGCATTTTTGTCTTGAATTGACAGTCTATTCTGAACAGTTCTGCTAACCACTGATATGTTAGAAAGAAAAGTAAAAACCAAACTTTATTGTTGCTTTTTGCCATTTGGTAGCTCATTTTACACACAGGCTTCGATCTTCAGAATACCCTGGATTCAGTAGAAAAACCATTTAAATGAAGTTTTGTACAATAGAAACTTCTCAGCAGTCAAAATTTAGACTGTAAAAAAATACATGCAAAACATACTTTTCTGAAAACACTTAACTTTGAACAAAGCACCGAACTACACAAATGCAGAATGAAAACAGCATTTCAACTCCACCAAAAGTAGTCATCATAAAAGGTGTAAAAGTCACCTAACTTCACTAGGCACTGTTCACTTTTTAAACAGGAGACAATAAAAAATATTGTCCACAAACAATATCCCAACTCTAGGGTAGGTTTCAGAAAGTCTTCAACTTCATGCTTTAATAGCGACCTAGGAAGAAAAGAAATAAATATTCTTCAATACTCAAGTGTGTACTTTTAATGTTGAGCATTTTAAACTACTCTGCCATCAGGAAATTCCTATGTACCAGATTCTCTCCTGTGAAAATAGAGGAAAACCTTCACATAAAGATTTCACTAAGACGACCAATGTTAAACAGAAATAGCTGGGAGTATATAGCTGAAAGCTAAGGTTTTAAGTCACTCAAATGTTTCCAAGCTGTACAAACATTAACAAGGACTCCTAAAAAGAAAAGCTACAAATGATGACAGAAAATAAGCAACAAGAGTAAGATCCAAGGGTTGTTTTCCTACACTTCCTTAAACCAAAAGTTGGAGAGCAATACAGATAAAACTAATTGAATTAACCCATTATCTGCTGTTTGGTAAGTCACAGCAAGCCATGCTATTACAACATATAAACAATCATGTAAGTCAATAAAAACTTACGAGGTGAGTATGATCGAGATCTGGAACGTGATCTGTATCCTCCACGACTATAGTAGGGAGAAGGTGACCGTCTTCTGTAAACAAATGTCAACACCATCTAAGACTACCGAGATTATATATGATCCCTTTGTCACTTTCCAAAACTAAAAGACCCTCACTGACCTTGAAAAATATTGCATTAGTCACAGGATTTCAAGGTCTGTTTTAGTCCTGAGAATGAAGCACACTATCAGGCCCAGTACCAAATAACCCCTCAAACTATCAGAGGTTGAATACTCCTTGCTATATTTGATCCACTGATCATCTGCTAATTAACATTATACTTAACAGAATTTAAAATGGCTTAGAGAAGGAGAAAAAAAAACTTTACCACTAATTATACCCTATGAGCACCCAAAACAAAATTTCATTCATAGTGCTTCAAAGTGATTTAGTTCTGTGTAAGAAAGATCAACTTGAATACTCACTTACTATTCTGAAATACTTATAAAAAGCTAATAAAACTATCAGGAATAATACTTAGTTTCTGCCATATCTCATGTTAAAGTACAAAATGGTACCACTGAGTAAATGACCTAGTGTAAGCGCAATTAATTTCTATGAACACACAAATTAAGCCATATACACATTGTCATTTGGCTTCAGTTACAGTATATTCATAAACTTCATGCAATCCAATTCTGTGTAATGCCAACTATAATTTACCAAAATACTAATAACGAAGATGTCTTTATGTGAGCCATTCTACTATTGTACAGATTTTAAATCTTCTCCTGGCATACCTGTATATCTGATCCCTGTCTTGAGCAGCTCTCCATCCTCCTCCTCCTCCACCTCCTCCTCTGTGAAGGCAGAAAAGCAACATATATTCATTTAAAAATTTTTTGAAAGTACACACAATTCATGCAATAAAATTAAAACTCGCAGAAGTGAAAGCTAGCTGCTTTTGCCACCTCTTTACAAATTGGCATAGAGCTCTCCCTGGTGGTTATAATGAATATCATTAAAAGTAAATGCTCATGAATTAAAATATTAAGACCCTAATCTTTGCAGCTTCCACAAATCAATCCCTTAAGTGTCACTCAGTACAGAAATGCCACTTTTAAGAAAGTTTCTTTTTGTCAGTATTAAATATCAGGACTGTCAACTTCTTAAAACATTACTGAATAGTGTGCAAAAGACGACATCCACACCTCAACACCACACTAAAATAAGGTGTCAAGGATTAACTGTTGTGGTCAATACTTTACACAGTTTACATTTTGACAAGCAAGGAAGGGTCTGAATTACCTGCTGTTGCTAATAAAATAGAGAACTTTACTTCATTTTTGCCTTTCAAAGTATTCCCAGTGCCATGAACATTTCCCTGCCAAACCCCAAAATATATATCAATATTTTTGGTAATAAACTTCTTACCATTGTTACACTAATTACTGTCCTTAAATAATTACTTCTTTGATTCTTCCAAGAATCAATTTCCCCTGCCCTTCAGTGCACGATTCCTTAGATACGAAAAATTGCTTTATAAAGCAATGACATTCAAAACACAGCTTATGAAACTCACTTTAAAAACAAAAAAGGGGGGCTTCCCTGGTGGCGCAGTGGTTGAGAGTCCGCCTGCCGATGCAGGGGACACGAGTTCGTGCCCCGGTCCGGGAAGATCCCACATGCCGCGGAGCGGCTGGGCCCGTGAGCCATGGCTGCTGAGCCTGCGCTCCGCAACGGGAGAGGCCACAACAGAGAGAGGCCCGCATACCGCAAAAAAAAAAAAAAAAAAAAAAAGGGGGGGAAAACTGAAGTATGGTCTATAATTGTTTTCACTGTCATGTTCTGAAACCAAGGATTTCAGTTGGTTTACAACTTGCTGTTTAAAAAATATACATACAAAGATAAATTAAAAAGACACATAATCATAAAATCTAGTTTAGGGGCTTCCCTGGCAGTCGGTGGTTAAGACTTCGTGCTGCCAATGCAAGGGACTCGGGTTCGATCCCTGGTGAGGGAACTAAGATGCCGCATGGTGTGGCCAAAACAAACAACTAGTGTATACTCTGGACCTGGATCTTAGTATTAAAGGTAATGACTTGTATCAAAGACTAAAACTCAGGTATGTATAGTGCTGCCTTAAATTATGTTGCAACTGATTCAGGAGAAGACCTGGCGTGACCTTCAACTTTTTGGCAACTTAAACTTAGTATTATGCTTAACTTACCTGTATGACCTGCTGTAATAGTCCCGATCATCATAGCCTCGATCATATCCCCTGTCGTAGTAATCTCGACGGCGTGAGCTGCCACTATGAACAACAGTAAGTAAGATTTGTACGAACTTAAAAAATCTTACCTATAATAACGGTTAAGTTTCCAGCGTGGGAAAAATGATCTGGTGAAAATCAATGACCCAGCAAAGCCAAATCTATGGCATTTATTTATGATAAAAATGGGATGTGATCTATTAAATGATACCAATCAAAATGTGTGGTACCGACAGAATGTTTCCACTGAATATACTGTATTGACTTTGAGTTTTAGCCAGTTTGAAATGCCAGATCCCCCCCACCCCTAACTACGTGTAGTTCTTGGAGGAACTGAACAAACTGAATTGTCAGTATTTTTAACAACCTTGAAAATAAACTTACTAGGTAGGTCTCCCCATGTAAATTCCTGGTGTTGGGGTATGTGGTCTCTTTGTTATAGAGAAATCAACTCTGATCCTACGTCCATCAAGCTCCATTCCATTGGCACGCTCTTTCGCCTTCAAAAGATATGTAAGTTGTTATATACACCCTGGACAAAGCCCCAAATTATCCAACAGCTATAAACAGGGTCCAACTGGATGTTTCAGCTAGGCCAGAACATTATGCCTGACAGCTTATTAATAGGCTTTTCTGCCTATTAAATCTTTATTTATAAAAGCTAGCCCAGAAAAGCTTACCCAAAAAACCACAAAAGCCAATTTAACCCATGAAATATTTTATCTAACACAGTGCTTGTAGCTCTAAAGCAGTACATAGCTGTCTACCTATGACCCATGAGCTAAGAATTTAAATGGGTGAGGGGAAAGAAAATCAATAGTATTTCATCATAAATGGAATTCAAAATCAGTGACCATAAATGTTTTACTGAAAGATAGCTCCACTCATTAATTTGCATATTATATGGCTACTTTTACATTACTTTGACAGGGTTGAAAAGGTGTCATTAAGATCTTATGGTGGGCTTCCCTGGTGGCGCAGTGGTTGAGTCTGCCTGCCGATGCAGGGCACACGGGTTCGTGCCCCGGTCTGGGAAGATCCCACATGCCGCAGAGCGGCTGGACCCGTGAGCCACGGCCGCTGAGCCTGCGTGTCCGGAGCCTGTGCTCCGCAATGGGAGAGGCCACGACAGTGAGAGGCCCGCGTACCATCTTATGGTGCACAAAGCCCAAAATATTTACTGTCTAATCCCTTACAGAAGTTTATGGCTCCCTGCTATGGAAGCAAAAGGTTGGGATGAAGAAAGCTTGAATTACATATAGTTCTTTTATCTAGAACACAGACTAAATAAAACAGTATGTACTTAAGGAAAAAATATCCCAAAGACATAGCAGTTTGTTCACAATTTAAAGAAACACCCCTCCACCTAAATAGAATTTAAACGTCTAATTCCAAGAATGCTATTTTCTAGTTTGATCGTTTCTGCCTCAAGACAGTTTCTGGCACTACTGCTTCAGATACAAAATATGCTATCTTTCAGAAAGTGAACTCTGGTCCTGTAGCAAAAAAAGAAAGAAAAAAAAAAATTTAGGGAAACCAGGAAGCCTATACAGTTCAATTATTACCAAAATGAAGTGAATGAGATCTTAAAGAATCTATTAAATCTCTTAAATTATAATTACTTGCATTCAGCTTTCAATTCTTCCTTTAGTAGATCAGCTTTATTTTAAAATCTATGGTTTTTAAAAATTAGTATAATCTTGACAAAGTTATATATACATATAAAAGAAAATGTATAACCATATAATCTCATTTAGAACTCAGTTACTCATCTCAACATTGACCTCAGATGGCTTGTCATTTAAGTTTCTCAACTTTTCCTTATACTGTATCTAAAGTCCAGATTTCTTAAATGTGGCCTAGATTCTCACACTAAATTTTTACTTTAGTCTACATAATAAAAAAAATTTAATTTGGCAGTCCAGTGGTTAGGACTCAGTGCTTTCACTGCCATGGCCTGGGTTCAATCCCTGGTCGGGGAACTAAGATCCCGTAAGCCATGCAGCACAGCCCCCCAAAAAATTACTTCCTATGTTTTGCCTCAAGTCAACTTAACTCTAAATATAAAATCACTTGCTAGTATACATTCAAAACCAGTTCCTTTCTCCTGAGTCAGAGTCATAGCTTTATCACTTTTTAATGTTCTTCTCCATTTTAGAAAATAATTTGGGGGGGACTTTGCTGGTGGCTCAGTGGTTTAGAATCCCCCTGCCAATGCAGGGGACATGGGTTTGATCCCTGGTCCAGGAAGATCTCACATGCCACGGAGCAACTAGCCCATGTGCCACAACTACTGAAGCCCGCGCACCTAGAGCCCGTGCTCTGCCAACAAGAGAAGCCACTGCGATGAGAAGCCTGTACACCACAACAAAGAGTAGCCCCTGCTCGACGCAACTAGAGAAAGCCTGTGCCTAGCAACAAAGACCCAATGCAGCCAAAATTTTTTTTAAAAAAAGGAATTTGGGGGCTTCCCTTGGTGGTGCAGTGGTTAATAATCTGCCTGCCTATACAGGGGACACGGGTTCAAGCCCTGGTCCACGAAGATCCCACATGCTGCACAGTAACTAAGCCTGTGCGCCCCAACTACTGAAGTCCACGTGCCTAGAGCCCATGTTCTGCAACAAGAGAAGCCACCGGGATGAGAAGCCTGCACACCACAACGAAGAGTAGCCCCCGCATGCCACAACTAGAGAAAGCCCACACACAGCAACGAAGACCCAACACAGCCAAAAATAAAATTTAAAAAGTAATTTGATATAAACAGTGATTAAATATTCCAAATGAGTATTAATATTCTTATACTTTAGAAATATCTGTATCTAGACACATACCACACCTGGCAACAGTTGACTATGTTGGGATTTACTTCAAATGTGGTGGAGAGAACTGAGTTGGAATATAGAACCAAACTGTCATACTTTTCTGTTACTGTACAAATATGTGAAAATGTCCACATTAGGTTTTTTAAAAAATTCAATATTGATCAGTGTTATGTTCCCAGATGAATGCATTTCCTTTAGCTCAAGCTATATATAGTTACTAAAGCAAAAACTGTCCTTATCCCAGTAAAAATAGTTAAAATAGGACTGGTATTTTTACAAAGATACAAGACTTTTACTTACTTCCTTGGCATCATCTACATTTTCAAAATATACAAAGGCAAATCCTCTTGAACGTCTAGACTGCTGGTCATATACAATAGACACATCAGCAATTGGGCCATATTTAGAGAACACTTCTCTTAGATCTCTTTCTGTAGTGTATAAGCTCAATCCAAATACTCCAAGACAACAGTTGGGATCAGGATTTGCCTAGAAACAGAAAAATGGATTTTCAACTTTAAAACGTGTCATAAATCAAAGTTAAAAAAAAAAAGAAACTATGCATAAATTAGCCAAAAATGTCACACTAACCCTAAAAGATAATAAACAACGAAATAAAACGCTATTCTAACATTAATATTACAGCAACACCATAAGCATGTTTAAGAACATGTAGAAAACACTGCAAAAGGGGTAAGTTCAACTTAGGAAGTGGACAGGAAACAGCAGCTCATACTAGTGAAAAGCACATGACATTTTTTTGGGGGGGAGATTGGAGGGCAATTTGCCCAAGGGATTCACCTTCTAGGGCTTTATTCTAAGAAATGGCCACATACTCAACAATATGCACACATATTGATAATCAGAATAGCACTGTCTCTATAAGCCAGAGGGGGTAAAAACAGCATACTGTTAAAATGTTATGATATACCACTCACGCAATAGGAGGCTCTAAATTGCCAAAAAGATATAGAAGAGCATGTTCAGCCCGATTTTATTTCTATAGAAACATTGTATACATTAATGTTTATATATATATATATATACACAGACATATACACACACACACAAATGTAACCAAAGATGAGTACCAAACTGTATTTAACAGGTATTAATAAGTAGCTTGCAATTATTACCGTAAGGAAAATAATGAACCAAATGTCGCTGACACTCCAGTAGCCGTAATGAATTTGCCTAAAGGTTTCATTTACGTCATACATACATTTACTGCAGTCAAATTCCATCGCACTTTCAAAAACAAACACTCCCTTTACATCTACTTGCATTATATTATACAATGAAACCACAATATGAACACACTAAATGCCATCTCATTTGGAACTTCTTGTGGAAGATAAAAAAGCCTTAATACCTGAAATAAACTTGCTTAAAAGTAAATGGGAGGGCTTCCCTGGTGGCGCAGTAAGTTAAGAAGCCACCTGCCAATGCAGGGGACACGGGTTCGAGCCCTGGTCTGGGAAGATCCCACATGCCGCGGAGCAACTAGGCCCCTGAGCCACAACTACTGAGCCTGCGCGTCTGGATCCTGTGCCCCGTAACGAGAGGCTGCAACAGTGAAAGGCCCGCGCACCGCCATGAAGAGTGGCCCCCACTTACCGCAACTAGAGAAAGCCCTCGCACAGAAACAAAGACCCAACACAGCCAAGAATTTAAAAAAAAAAAAAAAAAGTAAATGAGAAAATCAGGACAGCATTCTGTAAAGTGTATTAAAACAAACCCAGAAAACGTAAATTAACATTAGTATGAAACATACAGACCTATGATCTAGTGTACTAATAGTAATAATAGTAATGTATAATGGAGATTTTTTAATCTGATGTGCTGTTAATATGACAATACCTTGTTAATGTGACAATATCTTAAATGTGATCAATAGCACAAATATAGACAATTACATGGGTGGTATCTTTTAAAAAGAGACAATCTCAAAACACTAAAAAGGCACTACAGGTAACTCATGCTAAAGCTCCACTGTCAAATAATATCAGTTCTAACATCAAACAAAAGAAAAAAAGGGAACATATTATGTATTATTATAAAGCGGCTTTAAACAGTCCACTACTTTAAAAACATTTTTTCCATCTTACCCGATTCCCAACATGACGCCTGCGAGTAGACATGGGAGAATGACTGTGGCTATGCCGTCTTCGATAATCTCTACTGTAAGATCTGCTACGGGATCTTCTATGGGAGCGGGACCGAGATCGTGACCTTGTATAATGCCTTCGAGAACTTCTTCTGGATCTAGACCTGAAAGACAAAGGCTTCAAGGTTATGACTAAATAGCTAACAGTAAGATATGGCTTTCAATACTCTATTCTAGAGTTAAACTACAAAAGTTGGAACACACAATTCAGGCATATAGCAGGATCGATACTTTTCTTCTGTATATAGTCACTTCTACTCTGCTAGGAAGAGTTCCAAAAAACCACTACCAGCTAAAGTTCCCTTCCATCATATCTTAAAATAATTTAGAGATTAAACTTAACACAATTATCTTTCGAAAACCATAAAACAGGCATTTCATACTAGCTTGATTTGCACCCACCTTTACCCCTCAGAATACCACCCTCTATTTTTCTGCTTCTTGCATTATGCCCACTATTCACTTAAGATAAAATCACCATCACAGTTTTCTCCAGCAGTGTTTTAAAACCAGTTGCTCTTAACTACAGTGATTATATGAACTGTCATTTAAACCAAGGAGGATACATCGTAAGAGAGAAAGGGGGCGCTGTTAATTATGCCTGACAATCGGCATAAACTGGGGCTGACCTGGGCAAACCAAGATGTATAGCTTACTCTTGACGAACATTTAAAAAAAAAAAAATAGCGCTGCATTAAGGTGTTTTTGTTTTATACATACATTTGTCATACTAGACTATACCTATTTATCAAGAATTGCAGTTACTGAAAGCCAATGTTCTGCAGTCTATTTGCCATACTAGTAAGCAGTTCACTTAAAACTCATAGTGAATCCTCACAATTCTGAAGAACTGGTACTATTACTAATTCGCCTTTTATAGATAAGGAAGCTAAGACTGAAAAAGGTTAAGTAATCTGCCCAAGCCAGAAAAAAATAGAGGTAAGATTTGAACCCTAACGCCAAAAACCCAGGCTCTTAACCACTTAGTCTTCTATCTCCCAGATCTTAACGACTAAGTTCATTTCTAGTACCAATATTAAATAAGCCAACAAATGAACTGACCCTCTCTATCTTCCTAGTTTACAAAAGCACACACCAATTTGAAAGCTAAGAGTAACAAGAAAATCCCAAGACAGTCTTTCTTACCTAGATTCAGATCTGGACCTGGACTTTGATCTGGAACGCCTGGAATCTTCCTTGGAGCGAGACCTTGCAGGGGTATGCCTTGCAGATTTCCCAGATCCATGAGCACTTCCACTTCTGGAAGCAGAACGGGATTCCTACACGTAGATGTCAAAAGTTTAATTTGTATACTTTCTGGGCAACTTTAAAAACAAATAAGCTGTGGTGAGATAAATGGTGAGGGAAAGCAATCCCCTTCCAAGATAAGAAAACATAGGTAAGGGCAGGAACTGAATATACCTGGTATAATAGTTACGTTGCTCCAATTGACATAAGCCAATTAACTTGAACTTCCACCTTTTTTTAGGGAGCAGGGGTAAGAGTTAACTGACCCCACTCTTCAGAAATGGGTGCCAAAGCCAAGCAGTTAAGGGAACTGCCCAAGGATTGTTTTGGGAATGTTACTCCATAAAGACTAGGGTGAGAAAGAACCTTATTAACTATGACACCTATACCTCACACCTATTTCAACCAAGTTGCCATCAACAAAAAAAAACCCTATGAAATTAATTAAAACTTACTGTATATTCAAGTTTTATTTACTGCTGAGTGGGAAAAAAGACAAGGACGGTAACTGTTTCAAGTCCCAGAGAAAGGTAGAAACCTAGTGGAAAGCAAGGACCAGCTTGAAGGACACTAGATCTGTAGAGCCTGTCCACCTAACCATGGTAGGAAGCCCTTAAAAAGCTCAAAGCAACCAGATGGAGCTATAGCAGAGAGGCAGTGAATTAACTGCAGAGGTAAGAATTAAGAGGGTACCAGAGATCTTACTCAGCTAAGTGTAGATGAGCCAGTGCCAACTGATGGGGAACTGAGAATAAGCAGTTAGAAAAGTTACATAAAGGACATATTAAAACCAAAACAGTTTAGATCATGGGTTCCTTATCTAGGTTTAGGAAGGGAAGTTCAGGAAATCTAGGTATATACTGTATACCCAAGCTTTCCCCTATCATAACTGGAACTAGCTAGTAGGTAGGTAATACAAAAAAGATTTCTAAAAGAAACTAGCAAAGAAATGGGTAAACAGGATAACTAGTTCATCAGTGAACCAAAGGCATATAATTAGTGGAAAAAGCAAACATGTATAGAAAGAACTGGACCTAGGGAAAGGTTCTGCCAAGACACCAAAACAGAAATAGTGGAATGGACAAGAGAATCCACTCAGTCTGATAGCTAACCAAGGTATCATCAAACCAAGACAACTTTTATTCCAGGTTATCCATCTTCAGCAAATTAAAAGGCATTAGTCTAATGAACTTCCTGCCCAACACAGGATAAACAGCCAGACTCAAAAGGAATCAACATTACAGGTAAGTCACTGTAGGGGTAAGAATCAATGTTGAAGCTGCATAGAAGTTATCACAAGAGACCTCCCTGTGTGGTAGACCCTCAGAATAAATACACTGGCCATTCTTCAAAGGACAGAAGATACGAAATTCTTTTAAATCACAGCCCAAAACATTTTAGAATGTTCTGTGACTTAAGAACATAATGGAGAAAATTTGGAAGATCCTTCCTATGATGCAACACAGAAGAGACAAATTAAAGCTTAAAGTTTAGAACAGGGAACATAAGAGTTAACTCAGTGGGCAAAAGGAGTTCTGGTCTCTACACGCAAAACAACTCTAGAAACTTTACAGTAAGATTTCAGTCATTATGAAACATGGTGTAAAGTGACATGAAACATGACAGCCCCCTCTCCTTCCTGCCACGAGTTAGTAAAGAGATTCAAAGATGGTCCCTAATTATTAGTGAAAACAGCTGCTTTTACCATCAAGGAGTGGTTAGAAGTGGTTTGGGGACCCCAACCAACAATCCCTTGGCTTTCTCTGGCAAATATTCTGAAGAGACATTTTAAAGCACAATCCACCTCCTCCTCCTCGAACAAAGAAGTTCTCAAATTGGAGATGCACTTTCTGCCATCATTTCAACAGGCAAAAGCTAATCTAGAAGAGAAGGAAGAAACAGGGACCTAAAAGCTATTTACTAAATACCTTTGTTTACTCCAATGCTAGAAAGATTACTTCATGGAATGATTATGACTTTTAATGGAAACCAACGAAAACAATTTGCTCTGGCAGCTGAGAATATGGGTGCCTCACAATAAGAGTTAAAAGATTACCGATAAAGTAACTGTAGTTAACAGAAATCAGTTTACGGATCTGAAAAAGGAAGGAAGAGTAGAAAAAGTCAAGATCCTCTTTTAAGCCTCTCGCTTCAGTAAACAGAAAAGCCTTATTCCAAGCTGAGATGCTTTACCCGTCTGTCCACCAAGAGGGAAAAGAAAGTACTTCTAGCCTCAGAATAAACCTTAATGAGGTTTTTCCATGAAATTCTAGCAGATCAAGGGTCAAAGATACAGTATTTGTGAAATTATCATAAGACTTTTCACTCAACCTCTACAACTAATTGGCTACATGCAGATGCATTTTGTGAGTAATCACTTCTCAGACCAGGAATAGGAGAAACCACCAGAATGCTAAGATTTTTTCCATTCTGTACTGACACTTGTTAGGCTAACACAGAAAACAATGCCTCTAACCTCCTACCTTTCTTGTCAGGGGTAGTCTTAAAGTTAAACCTTTTTGCAGTTACATTGGCCATTAGCTGGTTTGTAACTATGTGCAAGGATATTTAGCCTGTCTAGAAGAAATGACACCTAAATTAGCCAAATCTAAAAGCTAAAGTTAGCTTTAAACCTTGGTCCATGGTCAAATCTGTAAAACCAGCTGGAAAAGCCCCTACACGCAAGGAAAATTCTAAGTCCACTTTCAGGGCTGTCAGAACAATAAATGTCAACACATTAAAATCCTACCAAAAGAAGCACTACTCTGAATATCAGTATCTCAAGGAAAAGGGTCATATACTTAAAGTTAGCATGAATAACAAAGCCAAAATTCCCTGAAAACTGCTCAGGGAATCAAGTTCTTATAGACTGGATCTTAATCACATACTAATATACAATCTATACGGAACACATCAGAGAAAAACAAACTCAGCCTTCCAACAAAATACCAACCAGTGTCTACCTATTCTGAGAATGGCAATATCTTAGAAAAACTTCCTGAAAGAAATGAAAGAAGTGGGAAAAACCATCCAATCACTAGGTTTCTCATACATTTTAAAAACTAGATGCACTAAATTACATTTTGAACAGTGGCTCTTAGAGGTATGCAGTAAACGTACCTAGCACTTAAAAACACACCCCTAACTAGCGCTTATTTTAGTAGGTCTGGAGTTGGGCGTCTGTATTTCTTAAAAACACCATAGGTGTTTATGATGCTTAGTTAAGTCTCACTAATTTAATCAATTTCAAGCTTTATACTTCTTACCTATCTGATTTTTTTCCCCCAACAAAGTCATTTTCCTGAAACCTTGTTTTTTGTCACCTTCTCTGCCCCCACCTGCCCCCTGGCATTAATCAGCCCTCCTGAGGACATGTACCTTACACCTACACCTGCCCCAGGATAAGAGGCCTGTCTCCCCTATAGTCTCCAGACAAGGGGTAGAGGGATGCACTCTCATACTCAAAGATGCTTTGGCCAGGGCAGGAGAGGAACCTGAATGGATGAGATGCTCCACTAGCATCAATGTTTATTTTTGCTTTACATCTTTCCAGCTTGTGCCATATAATCGAATTCCAAACTGCTTCTTCCCCTTAGATGACTAACAGGTCTTTTCTCTTTTGGACCCCAAGGACCTTTCAGATCTCCTGATAAAAGAATCCATGAGCTTAAATAGAAAAACATCCATTCAACATGACTTGCCTCAGCTCTCTGCCTAAACTGTAATTCAGAATGCAAAATCAACATTACCAATTTAATGTTATTAGTTTACATGTGCCAAGTTTTACAAAGCAATAATCGGGACAAATACTGGAAACTATTGCCTGTAAATGGAAGTTAAGTTTCTTCTGCTTGCAAGATACAGAAATATTACAAAAACCACAAATCTGACACTAACAGGCCCTAAAATCTCAGAAAATGGATTCCTCTAGAATGTCATTTAGACCACTTTTTCCAAAAGCTGTAAAGTCTGACAACTCTCAAAGTTTTTTAGGCTATCTTCATTTCGGGGACAAGTGATAGCCTTGGCTTTCCCAATAGGGTAGAAGCCATCTGTTGGTTGGCTACTACTGGGCATTATTTTGACACAGGCATTTGTCCCATCCAACTGAAAGTAACAAGACTGCACCATTTTTTTCTATTCAGCTAAAACACAACACACAGAAGGGAAAATGACAGAACTTTGGCGTCTATTTTCCCATTAAGTGGAGGGAGTAGGGAACCAGAATAAAGCTACTTTATGATCTATCTCTCTCACATTTTAACGGTTAAGTGTTAATAACAGAAAATGAGAAAAGGGAAAAAAGCACCTACTACTATTTTTGCCACTTTTCAGTTAGATATCCTGTTCACTTATGTGACCCACCTCATTCTAAGGGAAGCCCCCTATAACTTTTTAGCAGTAACCCTAGCAGTAACCCCAGTCATTGAGCTGGAATAAGAATTAAACAGAAAGAATTAAGAATCATCTTGTGAATTTAGCACACATGCATCTTAAAGTTAGGGCCTAAATGGTCATAGCTTTCCACTACTGCCATCTAGAAAGAAATTAATGTTTCATAAACGCCAAAAGGAATTATCCTGTCCAATTCTTTGCTTGGATTTTCGGGGTTTGGTTCTATAACCAATCTGGTGACATTCTTTAGGAAAACTCTGACAAACTTAAGAAAACATTCTACTATATATTGCTCTGTACTGAATAGGGGTCTGTGCATTAAGAGTCCAGGGGGGTGGCAAAGACAGACCACCAACTCCAACTCTGGAGGTACTCACTCATGCCCCAGGACCAGCAAAGTTAGAGATGAAAAATCCAGGAGACAACATGAAGCTGGCTGTTACCCAAACTGAAGAGCTCATTCCTGCCTCCTATTTGACTACAAAGGGTTATTATTATTTTTTAAAGTTGCATTTCAATCATTTGACTAAGAAGTTAAAATTAGAATTACCTAATTTAAACGTTTCCCCTGGAAGGCACTTCTTTTCCCTGTATATATTTCTTCTATTAAACAAATAATGCATGCATGTTTAGCAAAATATACAGGGACACATAAACAGACTAGTAATTACTTAGCGTAGTGCTTTCTGATTCCAGATTACTTCTTATCTTAACTTCATTTTTATTTCTTTTCTTCATTCTTCCGTTTCAAATTCTGACTTCTTTCATCTTCCCCACTTCACACAAATTGCTCAATATTCTACAAGTGGGACTTCTGGTCTGATAATTAGCATGCATTCTTTCTTTTATTTTTTCAAATTTCAGCTTCACTTATTCCTGAGCTTCAAATACTCATTTATAAAACTTGTCAAATGACGACTTCCGCATTTTCCTTCTTCAACATTAACCTTAATAGAAAAAGAACAGGATGAAGAATATTTTAAAACTCCAGGATAAAATCCAGTGCCAAAACTGAAACTAGAAAAAAAAAAAATCCCTCTTGTTGTTTTGGATTTTTAGAAAAGCTAGAATACGCAGCTCAAAAAACTGAAACTAGTTTCCTGCTGGCTCTAAAATATATAATCAATCTCTTTTGTCTACTCCAAGTAGATTTATCATGCTTAAACTGAATGTGAAGTGCACGACTGAACATTTACTGTTCAACTGACATTTTAAGAACTGTAATTACATTTCACACTTCTTATCGTATTCATCAATAGAAAGTATGTTCAGTGTCAAAAGCACATCTCTAGTCAAAAAGTGACACGTAAATACAAAGTGCAAGAAAGGAAAGCACGGACAATTCATTTGCACAATGATGACAAGGCTGAGGGTTGAAGAGGTTTACAAATTGTGACTAAGGGCAAGGTATGTATTTAACGTCACACATTTTTTTAACTGCAAAAGTAGCTCTGTAAAAAAACAATTAAGGAATTTGAAAATTTGGACTATAATGTTCAACCCACCGCTAGAAGGCTGCTCTAGTGAGATTTTAAAATATGAATGGCCCAACTTACTAAATTTAGAACTAAAATCATTAAAAAGATCAAGTCAACCAACTACTACATGCGAGTAGCTATGAAGAAAGCAGAACAAACTTGAATCCAACAGTGGTGTTTTCAAAGAATTTTTGGTGAAATCTCCCCCCTCAATGAACAAAGTATTAAAATCTTCTGCAGTCCAAAGGAGCAATTCTACTTTGAAAGGTGGCAATATTGGGAGAAAATTACAGCTCACCTCCTGAAATTATTAAAAAGACTCGATATCACCTAACAGATCAATAAAGTATAATAGTGTCTACTGAACACCTTAATCAAAATAACTGCCCTCATAAAACATCCTAGTTTCCCTGAACTTCACCTTATGATCTTTCACTGTTAACAATTTCCTCTCCTAGTTTTTCTGAAAATAAAACTTTCTGGGGGGGGGGGAACCAGAGAGAGAGTGAGAGATGAGTCTTTATACCTATCTGATCAAAAAGACAACCATAACCTTCAGTCTAGTTTTTCAATGTTAATTATTGCTTATTTAATCCAGGAAAAAATTGAAATAACTTTTTATTTAAGGGAGTCACAGTAATTCGTTTTAATATCCATCACTAAAATGTAATGGGAAATGTTTACTGCCAGCACAAATGTAATCGTGGAATCAGAATGCCCAAGCAGGTTTCCTCTTAAGGCCTCCTAAAGTTTAAATACAGGGCTTAGGTGCAGAAGATGCTGGAAGAGGCCAAAGCTCTAGATACCACAAGTTTTCAATATGGACGCCTTCCTGCTATTTCATTACTCCTTCCCAACATTCTCCCTTCTTTCATATTTGAAGAACAAAGCACACTGCTAGATAATATAAATACTAGGTTCATTCAAACCTCAGCTAAGTTCAAGTGGCCACTTGATAAAACCAGAAGAACTACTGGGCTAATGTTATATACATATGGTTAAGAGATCCTACTTACAAATAAGCAGAAATTTGTCCCATAACCAACACAATTTTTGTTAAAATAATTCTAGGGACTACAGCTGGAATTTATGTAACATTAAAAACGTGCAAACTCATTAGGTTGATCGACAAGGTAGTATTTTAAAAACTAGGAGGAGATAAAGAAAAACTCATTGAATCTGCTATAAAGATCAATGCTCATATCAACGTACAGACTATACTATTTCTTTCTGCAGCTAAACTCTACCGGAAGGTTGGTTGGATTGAAAAATCCTCAAAGACTGAAAATTTCTGAAAAAACTGTCATCTGACATGCCTAAATGAGCTCTAAGCCCAAGCTTTTAAAAGGATCTCTTGCAAATACATACAGACTCTGAATTTACATTCATAAAACATTCAAGCGCAAGTATGTTTTAGTTTCAGAAGACTACTTTTTAATCTAATATCTAAGCAAAAAAAAAACAAACAAAAAACAACCCCAAAAGGGTCCTCATCCATGCTGTCATATTCAGCAATCTTGTTGATAAAAATCAGAATGTAACCTCCAAAACCCAATTCAAAGCAAAGATTTTGGGGGAATTTGAAGACTAATTTGCTATAATGAAGAACTCCCCAAACCCAGCTTAAAAACAAGCCTGACCCCCTCCCCCCAAAAAACTAAATTGGGTGAACACTTAAAATTCCCAATCACATCACTGTAGGTCATAGGAAAATAATACAATTATGAGTAAAATACTGATCAACATAACACGCAATGCTAAGGCTCAAAAGATATACACACTGTAGCATTGTCCTCTTGGGCAAAATGTCAACAACTATGCAAGTATTAATATTTACCAGGCTTTGGATTTTACTGGAGATAAGGAATGGGAAAAAGCTGTACAAGGCAAATTCCATTTAACACACCTCTCATCTTCTGAATTCCTGTTCAATCTTTTCACAAAACCAGTAGTACTTACCTTATAAATACTTGTAATTTCAGTATGAACATGCCACCTTCTAGTTCCAGGCCATATCCGTAACATTAAATCATTCTTAGTTAAGACCAAGAAAAATATTCTTCAACCTGGTTTCAAGAGACTTGTGCCTAACCAGACTCACACTGAAACAAAACTATTTCCTCCCACCAACATTAATTTAATCCTCTAGGAAGAAAGAGATTGATATTTTAGTTTTGAAAATTTGGATTTAGAGTTAGAAGCTAAAAACAATTCAAAAAGACAACACAAGATTAAGCAGAAGAGGAAATAAACTGCAGAATCTGAAAGGCAGTTTGATGGGATAGTATCCAGATGCTATTCATCTCTACAAAGAATAAGACTAAAGATAATGTACCTATATCGTATACACATTACTTCTACAAAAATAGGCAACACTATCAAGAGTAGTTATTGCAATCTTGATAGCAGACAAATTAAAATGATTTGGTCCATACAAATAGCGTTTCCTTAGTTTCTGGTTTCTCTAGTTAAAGACCCATTTGTACAAGCTAAAGAAATTAGTTAGGAGGGCTGAACATTAAACCAGTGCCAAGAACAAACAAACGTCACCACACCCTAAAGAGTGTGACCATAATTGGGCCTTACAAGATTTATTTACCACCCCCCTCTCACCATTACCATGCACCTCTAAACTTGGCTACATGACTCTATCATGTTCTTATTCTCCCAAATTGTGACATGACATATCTGCTAAAAGCACCTCTCTTTTTTCCAAAGGTGCTTTGCAAAAAACGTGACCAATTTTGGGAAATGACTGGAAGAAACTAGAACTTTGAAATGAGTATCTTACTTTAACATGGATTTGGCCAGATCAGGGAAGTCAGCTCTAATTAGCAACAGGTTTTAATTTAAATCTATCAACTCTGACATGAAAAATCCCAGATACAGGTAAAAGGTAGATTCTGCCATAACTGAAAGTGTGAAACGAACCACAAAAATTCAGGAACGCACCCTAGCTGCACATTTAAAACAAGACAAAGGAACATAAGGAACCACAACTCTGTCAATATTCACGCAATAAAGTAAACACACTATCAACAAGCAAGTCGAGGATAATTTATTGCTGGCACCCCACCCCAGTCTGTATAGGAATCGAACTTATAATAGTCTAGAGCGGCGGGGCTGGTGGCTATGGTGGGGCAGGAGGTGGTTCCAGCTGATAAGATTTTAGTGATTACATTAACATTAGCTGATTAGACTAGTATTAGTGATTTACATCAACAATTTGTAATGTCTGAAAACTCAGAGTGGAATGAAAGTTAATTTTTCAGGCTCCAGATAAGCTATTCATAGCAGGCCATGTCCAAGATGGAATGCAACGGTTTTCCCACTGTTTTCAAGCACTTCCAAAAGGAAGTTTCTAGCCAATCAGACCTGAGTGCTCTACCTAGTGTTTTTAATGGCATTATATTTAAATCATCCCACTGAGCTTTATGGTTTTGCCACGCATTCTTTGGGAGTCCCAAACGTATTTGTTTTAGGTATAGTCTAACCACTTCAGGTTCCAATAAACCGACTGGAAAGCAATCTACATACAAAACAAACGCCAAAGAAAACAATGTGGAAGTACTCCACAACGTCAGAGTTCAGAAAAACTCTTCCAAGAAGTCAAGACTCTATGTAAGACAAAATATCAATTTTTAACATGTACCTTTAAATTTTTTTATTACTTTGTCTCATTCCATAAGAATGTATTGAATCACCATTCTATGTAACGGGATTGTGATATAACTAGGATGTATATTCTACTAACAGAAAGTACCAATTCAAAAACTTGATTAATGGGATGACAATGTCTCTTGAGATGTCTCAAACCAGGACCTAATTCTTGAAATTGTTTCCTCCCTTACGTAAAAAAATACCCTAACTTTCCTTTGGGGAATTTTTCATCTTCTCAAGCACACCATCACAAGTAACTTACTCAGGTTTATTCAACTGAGAGCTCTAGTCAGAGACCAGTCATTTTGTAGTCTCAAAACAATGCAAAAGTATCCTATAATTGTTTTGTTTAATAGCTGAAGACTAAAATTATCATTTGCTTTCCAGTCCGAACACTGACGCCTAGTTTCGACAGTATATTCAACCCGCAGAAACCATAACCCACAGCTTTAACAACTTGTGAACTTGATCCAAGCTTTCTCACCCTAAGAGCGAGCTTAAAAAATAATCACACACACACTGTGACAGTGGCAATCAATCGTCTTACGGAAAAACATATAAAGCCAATACTCATCTGCACAGGTAAAGGCGGGGCCTGATTAGTTCAAGCCAAATTAATCAGACTTGGCTCCAAAGTTACACAGTAACTTCACTAAGACTCCAAGAGCTAAGGAGTTTCTCTATAAAAACGCCCTTCTAATGAACCAACTAAAATTTGTTTCATGAGTTTGAGAAGATATTTAAGTAGATTTACCTGACAATTACAGATAAACTGTAAAAACACCCAACTTAATCCCATCAAGTAAAAAAAAAAAAAGTCAAGTTCCATGGTGCTTTTTATTACCCTTCTAACAAACCTCCAAATATGCAAGATTCTGGCAAGACTGACATTTCTGCATCTTAGTACTCACGAACCCGCAACCAAGCTTTACATCATGCTTTCTTAGCCCGGGAACTTCCTTATTTCTGCAGTTTATCCAACCCTCACCAAACTCCACATTTTGGAGTGGAAACTTTAAAAAGTGCACCAACACAACTTGTGCTTCACAGAGTAGGAATGCCTCAAAACAAAGAAAACAACGGCGCCGTAAATTGCTGCCCGCCAATTTCTCCTCCACCATCTCGCAGAAAAAAATCTACTCCCTCAAACAAGAAAATCTCAGCGACCCCGTGGTCTACTCTGGATACCGAAAACGATCTTGGGTTTGAAAGCCCTTTCGGTATCAAAGAAAAGCACTCCATTTAGGCCGAACACAAAGCTGGCGCGCAACCCCCTCAAACTAACGGGTCCAGAACTTAGTCTACCTCAGACTAGTTTCCCCATTTTAAAAGAGGCCCCAAGAACACCCTAGATTCCCATTCTTTCGGGGCCCAGAATACGATCCTGTCTTAACCTAAATTCTGAGAAAAAAAATCCCAAAGAACGCTGCCTTTCTGCCCGCCCCGTCCCCCGCGGCCTGGAGGTTGTCGCGCGGCTCCTCCGCCATTTTGTGCCTCTGGCAGCGCGCCCAGTCCGCCAGCCCAAGATGGCTGCGGCGAGGCTTCACAGGAGAGCAACGGCGAAACGAGATACCGCTCCCCTCCCCCACCACGGAGGGGACGCAGCGGCCATTTTTAATTCCCCCCCACCCCCATAACGGAAAAAACCGCCGTTTCGAGTAAAGGGCCACCTAAACCCGCCGGCGGCCTCCTTCACGGATAAAAACACTATCCACTAGGGCTTTTAAACCTCTGACTCCCATCCCTCCCGGTCTCAGACTTCGGAGTCGAAATCGCCCCAGTCTCCCGGTCCGAGGCCGACGGGCCTGGAAAGAGATGCAAGAAGCTGGGACCACACAGCCGCCCCCTGCACCACCGCTACGTACCCGCTCGCCGTAGTTCTGCTCGCCGCTGTCGCTCATGACTTCTAGCTGCTCTCGCCGCCCGACGTGCTTCAATCGAAGCTGCCAACCTCCTGCGCCTTCTACCTAGAGGCTCAGCCGCAGCTCCGCAGCACGCACTGGTTCCCGAGCCGGTGAGACGAGAAACGCTCCGCACCGCCTCCGCTCGGGCTCTAAGTCTCCCGGATGTGACGCGGCGCTCTTTAACCAGGCCCCACCCCCTCCCAGAAGGCGCGCTTTCTTGGCTCCGCCCCTCCGCGCTCGGCTTTCCCTTTACAGCAGTGGCGCGTCCCGAGCTGTACGTGACGTAAACCCCGCCCCTCGCGCCGCGCTAACCCCGTATCCGGGTCTTTTTGAGGCGGGAAAGAAAGCGCGCCAGTGGCCTCAGAGGTGGTCGCCACGGGGCGTCGTGATGTCACCGGCCACGCCTGACTCTCTTCTGGAACTTTCTGGGAAGCTGTCGTGGAGCGTGGGGGAAGGGACGGAGGAGAGGCCCGCCGTTTCTCCCATCCTTCTCTCCGTTCTTCCGCTTTATTCGTTTCTCTTTTTTTGTGTCTTGATTTGGTTGGAGAGGGAGGATGTCCGTATATTGGGTTCCGTGCTTTCCTTTGGTTTTCTGTAGTTTCAGTTGTGGATCTTTCCTACCTGAAAACCCTTCATTGGAGCATCTGTTAAATACCAAAGCACTTTACCAGATCTTGATGTACTGAAATCAGCCACAATCTCTCATCTGAAGTTAGTGGTCTAATAAGGGAGAACTGTTAAACATACACTTGCAAACTAAGATTTTGCGTTAGAGAGATGTACAGCTATAGCCGTGTCACAAGGAGTGAAGATTAATTATGCCATCACTCAACAACATGACATAGTGGAAAGAGTCCAAACTTGGAAGTTCAGACATCCCTCTGGGCCTGTTGTTTCCCTTTAGAGAAAACAAAGTATGGTACCCAGCTGATGAGGTACTTTGATACCTGTAAAGGGCCATTTGATTTTTTAAAACAGCTTTCTTGAGATATAATTCACATACCACGCAATACTCCTGTTTATAGTGTACAATTCAAGTGGTTTTTGTATTTACGGAGTTGTGCAACCATCACAATTTCAGAACAGTTTCATCACCCCCAAAAAGAAACCTGTCATTAATAGTCCTGGTACATCTTCCCCCTCACATTCCCCCCCACACACACACATACACACACACAACCCTCCCAGCTCTAAGGACTCTAAAATCTGCTTTGTCTATAGTTTTGCCTATTCTGGACATTTCCTATAAGAATGGAATCGTATATGTAATATGAAATCCTTTGTGACTGGCTTCTTTAACAGTATAAAGTTTTCAATGTTCATCTGTGCTGTAGCATGTATTACTATTTCAGTCCTTTTTATTGCTGAATAATATTTCATTGTATAAATGTATCACATTTTATTTATCCACTCATCAGTTTGGTAGACTTTTGGGTGGTTTCCACTTTTTAGCTATTATGAATGATGCTGCTGTGAACATTCATGTACAAGTTTTTGGATGAACATATATTTTCAGTTCTTTGGGGAATATACCTAGTAATGGAACTGCTAGGTTGTATGGTAACTCTATGTTTAACTTTTAGAGGAACTGCCATTTAATTATAGGTGTGAAGTGGTATGCCATTGCGATTTTGATTTGCCTATCCCTAATAATGATGTTGAGCATATTTCATGTGTTTATTGCCCATTTGTAGATCTTGTTTAGGGAAATGTGTATTCAGATACCTTGCCCATTATTACTTTTATTATTGGGTTGTAAAAAGTGGCAGTTTGATTCTTGCTTGTTTAAAATAGTCATCTGGGGACTTCTTGGTGGCGCAGTGGTTAAGAATCTGCCTGCCAGTGCAGGGGATACTGGTTCGAGCCCTGTTCTGGGAAGATTCCACATGCCGTGGAGCAACTAAGACCATGTGCCACAACTACTGAGCCTGCGCTCTAGACCCTGCGAGCCACAACTACTGAGCCCGTGTGCCACAACTACTGAAACCTGCATGCCTAGAGCCTGTGCTCTGCAAGAAGAGAAGCCACCACAATGAGAAGCTCACCCACTGCAACAGAGTGGCCCCTGTGTGCTGCAACTAGAGAAAAGCCCATGCACAGCAACGAAGACCCAATGCAGCCAAAAATAAATAAATAAATAAATAGTCATCTGGAACAGTATCAAGTTTTTAAGGTACCTGAGACCCAGAGATTTCGTGATGACTCAAGGTGACAATTGTCCTCTCTTTTTGCATACTCTCCAAAGCCAACCTCATCTGCTTTCATGGTTTCAATCAGGGACCTATATGATTATGGTTTCCAAGTCTGTATTTTTAGACTTGAACATCCCCCACCCCTCCAGTTCCATGTTTAAGTTCTAGTTGCTTATTGTAATATTTACCCGGATATTTCAGAGGCTTAGAAAAATTAGCATATCCAAAATTAAGCGTTTTAATAGTCTATTCCTCCTTTGCCCTTGAAACATCTCTGCTAAAACTTTCTTCTCTCTCTCCCTAATTTAATTAGTTAACACTTCTCATCAATTCCACCTCCCATACATTTTTAAAATTTATCTTTTTTTTCTCTATTCCTCTTGTCACCATTTGTCAGAGCTTCATCAACTCACTTATCTGAAGTGCAAATTATCTTAGAAACTAAAGTGTTTGTGGAGTTTTTACCTCTTTAAACACTGTATTTCAAGTTCTAATAAGAGGAAATCAGGTTATAAAAAAATAAAAATATAACCTTGGACCTGGAATCATAGTCCACAAAGATGAAATGATAAAGGGTGTATCTGAAAACAACTCTGGTACACTTTTCCCCAATAACTGTTTGGAATTTTGCAATGATCCCTTGTGCTTTTGTGCATTTAATAATTTCTAATCATTTTATCAGCTAGGCTGTACCATTTCTAAACATTTTTGTATCCTCCCTGGGATGAAGAGATTAAATTTATTTCCTCCTTTTTAACACCTACATACTTCTCAGTGTGATGTAATTTAAAAATTAAGTCAGGAGCAAAATGTTAATTGTAAAATCTATGTGAGTCAGCAATATGGGTGTTCATTGTACAATTCTCTTCACTGTTTGAACATTTTCATAATAAAATGTTGAGAGAAAAAAATGTAAGTCAGGTCATGGTATAACATGCTTTGAAACCATCAATGGCTTCTCATAACTTTTAGGAAGGACAAAGTCCAAAAAGCTTAATACAATCTGCAATTCACTGCATGATTCATTCCTTATCTGACACTCTCTCCCTTGTTTGCTATGCTGTAGGCATACAGTTTCTCATGCCCCATGTATGCTCAAAGCTGGACCTCTGAATGAGCTGTTCCCTCTTCCTGGGACACTTAACAACTACCTTCCACCCAACACACACCTAAACCTGGGCTCCTACTCAGATCTCAGGCCTTGTCTTGCTTCCTGGTTTAGAATAGATCAGATCTCTTGTTTATATACTCTTATAGGCACCCCTCATATTGTTCATAATAATTTTAATTAAACAATAGTAATTATATAATTATTTTTGTGATTTTGGCTTTTACGTCTGTCTTCCCCACTAGACTAAATTCCTTGAGGACAGCGCCCATGCCTCGTTTGTCCACCTTTATACCTAGTACCAGTGCCTGGCACGTAGTAACCCTTCAGTAACACTTGAGTGAATGAAAGAAAGCAAAGTATGAATTTAAAATGTATTGGGTAGGCAACAGCATGCCTTTATACGTCCTTGAGGAGGGGACTGAGTTGCTGAAAGGAGGGAAGATTGTCCTGGCAAAGATATGGTCGTCAGGCTGGAGGGTTTATGTGACAATTCATGTCTATATCTTCAGCACCTTGCACAGGGCCAGGCTGTTGAATGAGTGACCTTGTGGAACATGGTTCCTGTACAGTAACTATGAGGTGAGGAGGACTGGACTCCCATGGCAGCAAGAATGGAGATTAAGCAGTGGGTGGGGAGACTCTGAAAGGGTGGGCTTGACTGGTCTTGATGATGGGAATATGAGGAGAAAAGGAAAAGAGATAGTAAAAAAAATGACTACAAAATGTTTATGTCTTGGTTGGGGAGATATATACAGGAGTAAATAATGTGCCCACTTGGGAGTACTCTCTGAGGCTTACTCCTACAACTTAGGGGAAAGCCAGAGGCTGGCCCCAAATTTAATTATCATGTCACTTTATAGAATCTAGGCCCTCTCCCCTAATGTCCCTTTATATTAAACTTTCTCTATTCATATTACTATGTGGCTTATCTCTCCTGATTGGACCCTGACTGATTCAGAATTGCTCCCAGGAGGGGTCCCCCAAGATACTACTGGGATGTGGAAGTGAAGGAGAGAGAAAATCTAGACCAAATTCTGGGTGCTGGCTTGGGTGACCAGGTAGAAGGACAATGGTACCATTAACTAAGGGAAAATAAGGGAAGGTGGGGCAGAATGATGAGTTCAATTTGAGACATCCAAATGAAGATATCTAGTGAGTACTGGTTATAACAGTCTGGGGCTCAGGGTAGATTTGGGTGGAATATACAACCAGAACTAGAATTACCAATATAGAGATGGTCAAGAAAACCTTACACTGAATAAGCAAGATCCTCAAAGGAGACATGTGAGGGTGTCCTCATGTAACAGAGAAGAACAAACCTTACTCCATATTGGATCTATTCTTTTAGCTCTAACCTTTGTGCTCTGGTGCCTGTGCTTAGTCATGCTGGCTCTGTATCTGCCTTAAAAAGAATGTTGCCTATAGCCTGAAATATACATAATAGCCCTGTCTCAAGGCTCTGTCTCCCAGGCTTGACCTTTAAAGCCATAACACTTTTCATTCATATAAAGAGTTGTAGATCGTTCATATAGAGATAAAAAGTTGTAGAACAGAAAATAACATTTGTCTTATTGGAGGTTTTCAGGAACATAGTGACTGGAGCTACATGGACAGCTACAAGATGAAAGGATTATCACATCCCCTCTGGGGTCTGGCTGGCACCAAGAAGTCTGCAACAACCAGTCACACCCCCTTCCCTTTTAGCATAAAGAAGCCTGAATTCTAACTTGGGTAAGATGATTCTTTGGAACACTAATCTGCCGTCTTCTTGGTCTGCTGGATTTCTGAATAAAGTTGCTATTCCTTACCCCAACACTTCATCTCTCTATTTATTGACCTATCATGCAGCTAGCAGTATGAGCTTGGATTCGGTAACAGAGAACTAACAGCAGAGAAAGTGACTGAACGCTCATTCATTGCTTGGAAACATGAATATGGAAATCACAAGTTGGAGACTTAGTTAAGGCTGGTTTTCATGAACCAGCTTATTATTTATTTATTTATTTGTATTTATTTATTTTTTTGGCTGCTTTGGGTTTTCGTTGCTGGGCCCAGGCTTTCTTTAGTTGTGGCGAGGGCTACTCTTCGTTGTGGTGAGTGGGCTTCTCATTGTGGTGGCTTCTCTTGTTGTGAAGCACATGGGCTCTAGGCGTGCAGGCTTCAGTAGTTGTGGCTCGTGGGCTCTAGAGCACAGGCTCAGTAGCTGTGGCACATGGCCTTAGTTGCTCCGCAGCATGTGGGATCTTCCTGGACCAGTGCTCGAACCCGTGTCCCCTGCATTGGCAGGCGGATTCTTAACCACTGCACGACCAGGGAAGTCCATGAACCAGGTTAGAACTGCAGGAAAATTAGGAAAACATTTATTATTATTATTTTTGGCCACACCACGTGGCGTGCGGGATCTTAGTTCCCCCACCAGGGATCAAACCGGCGCCCCCTGCAGTGGAAGCACAGAGTCTTAACCACTGGCCTGCCAGGGAAGCCCCTAGGAAAACATTTAGTTAGTAATGATGGCTATGGCTGTATAATGTAAATAATTGTGGTGAAACAACCAATCATTTTGGAGAGTCCTGAGCACTAAAGGAAAACTTAGCCTATGAAAAAATAAAAGAATTAAATTAGACACCTTCTCCAGCTACCTAAGAGAAACCTGGGAAAGTAGCAAAAATTAGAATACCAAAATAACAAAATGTAGCAATCAGACATTTAGCATATAAAGAAAACATTTGCCTTAGAATTATTATTACATTACTAATGTAGGACGAGGATAAAAAATTCAAACAATGTGCAATGTAAAAAGTGAAAATCCTGCACTTCCCTGGTGGCGCAGTGGTTGAGAGTCCGCCTGCCGATGCAGGGGACACGGGTTTGTGCCCCGGTCCGGGAAGATCCCACATGCCGCGGAGCGGCTAGGCCCCTGAGCCATGGCCGCTGAGCCTGCGCGTCCGGAGCCTGTGCTCCGCATCGGGAGAGGCCACAACAGTGAGAGGTCCGCGTACCGCAAAAAAAAAAAAAAAAAAAAGTGAAAATCCTTTTTCCTATTCTTTTTTCTTTCCAGCTCACTCCTCAGAGGTTACCTCAGTTAAAAATTTAGTGTATAAACCTTTAGACCTTTGATAGGTAAAAAAATTTTTTTTAAATTTTGATAAAATACATGATATCTGGACTTCCCTGGTGGTGCAGTGGTTAAGAATCTGCCTGCCAATGCAGGGGACACGGGTTCGATCCCCGCCCGGTCCGGGAAGATCCCACATGGCGCGGAACAGGTAAGCCTGTGTGCCACGACTACTGAACCTGCACTCTAGAGCCCGTGTGCCACAACTACTGAAGCCCACACACCTAGAGCCTGTGCTCCGCATCCAGAGAAGCCACTGCAATGAGAAGCCCGCGCACCAAAATAAAGAGTAGACCCCGCTCACCACAACTAGAGAAAGCCACGCACAGCAACGAAGACCCAACGCAGCCAAAAATAAATAAATAAATAGATTTATTTTAAAAAAAAAACACATGATATCAGGATATACATATTCCTTTAACATACTATTCTGAAACTTGGCTTTTTTCATTTAACGATCTAAAGTACGCTAAATATCTTTCCATATTAGTACATACAGATTTAGCTCAAATTTTAAAAATAGTTACATGTTATTCCATTGTAAACATGTACCATGATCTATTTTACTATTCCGTTTTCATGAAGATGAGAAGCCGCTATTTAAAGAGCAGTGAAAACAGTGTTCCTGGGAGGAAATCAGCCAGGGCACAAATGCACTAAAGTGAGAACGTTTGTCAGTTTCCAGGAGCCCAGAGACCAGATCACGGGATCCCTGTGAGCACAGCTGAGTACCGGAGGGGGCTGGTGGTGCTGAGAGCAGGGTCTAGACTGTCTGGGGTTAAACACTGCCTCCACCATTACTGAGAGACGCTGGGCGAATTTAAACCCTGTGCCTTGTTTGCCTTGTCTGTAAATTAGAAATTATAAGAATACCTACTTCACAGGCTTCTTGTTAGGATTCCTTGAGTTAGTAAATATAAAACATTTATAGTAATTGTCTAGCTGATAATAAGTTAGCGATTATTATGTAGGTCATAGAAAGGGTGTTGGATGTTATTTTATTTATTTTTTAACATATGCAATTTAAATTAATTAATTAATTATTTTATTTTTTGGCTGCACTGGGTCTTTGTTACTGCGCACAGGCTTTCTCTAGTTGCGGTCAGCGGGGGCTACTCTTTGCTGTGGTAGGAAGGCTTCTTTCTCATTGAGGTGGCTTCTCTTGTTGCGGATCACGGGCTCCAGGCGCGCAGGCTTCAGTAGTTGTGGCACGCAGGCTCAGTAGTTATGGTGCATGGGCTTAGTTGCTCTGTGGCACGTGGAATCCTCCCGGACCAGGGATCGAACCCATGTCCCCTGCACTGGCAGACAGATTCTTAGCCGCTGAGCCACCAGGGAAGTCCCTGGATATTATTTAAATGTAATGGAAAGCATTGAAATGTTTTCAGCAGGGGAATGGCTTAATTCAGTTTTTATTTTTACAGGACCACACTCTCCATTGGATGGAAAATGGGTTGGAGGGAGGTGAAAACTAGACCAGTTATGAAGCTATTGCATTGGTCCAGGAAAGAGACCATTGCAATAGTGTGGTGGCAAAGGAGACAGAGAGAAATGGACAGATTTTAGATCTATTTTGGAGACAGAATTGAGCTGACTTGTAGGAGGGTGAGGGGATGGAGACATGAAGAAGCACTCAAGAAAGGCTGTGGGTGCTCCAGACTGAGATGCGGGAGCCTGAAAGGGAAAGAGTTAAAGACGGGAAAGGGGGAGGGGCGAAGGGGAGGGGGGATTAGTGTTTGATTTTGAACTCAGTAAGTTTGAGATGTTATGAACTATCAAAGTGGAAGTTGTCAAGTAGGCAGTTTGATATACAAATACAAAATTGGATATACATTAAAGTCTTATAATACGTCTGGACTTCATAAATCATATTTGTTGTCAATCATGAATTTTTATTCTGCAGGTAGTTATTAAGCAACAAATTATGCATTGAACACTAAAATGTTTTGTTGACAATGGATCATTTTAATTGGATTCTTTTCTCTAATTAGAAAAGTGATGTATCTTGCATGTATACTATTGACTATAATATTCTACCATATGGCTGCACATAATTTAATCCTTTCCTTGTTTTTTCTAATTTTTCAACATTTGAAATAATGCTTCAATGAATATTTTTTGTACATAAACCTATATCTGAGATCTTAATTTTTTTTTTCGCTTAGGATAGGTTTGTAGGAAAATAATTTGTCAAGTGTGATATTCTTTATTCTTTTGTTTTAGTAGTACAATATTAATGTCTATATTCACTATACTGTGCATTAGATCTCTCTTTTTTAGGACTTTTGAAGCATATTGTCAACTTACTTTCCAGAAAAACTGTACTAATTTACACTCCTAGTCACAATATATGAAAGTTCACCATATCATTCATCAAAATTAAAATATTCGTTAAACTAGGAGGTGAAACATGACATCTGGTAGTTGTTTAATTTGCATTTCTTTAACAACCAGTGACAGGATTATCTCTGCTAATCTCCTATTGCTTTTACCACTGACAGATGGCTGTGATTCTCCTGGCATGCAGTCTTCTCTCTGCCCTCATTATCCCTTTCACCTGGTTTATTCCTACCCAATTCTTCACCTTTCATCTCCAGTGACACTCCTTCAGTTCTGACTGCCCTCCTTCCTGCCTCTTGTGTATGTCTATATTCTTTGATTTATGTTCTCATAGACCCATGTTCCTCTCCTTCAGAGAACTTATTTCAGCTTGTAATTATATATTTATTAGCAGAAGTGTTTGATTAATGCTTATTTTCCCCCAAATCCTAAGTTTCAAGAAAGTGCAGGAATATTTTGTTCATCATTGAATACCCACTCCGTAAACAGTTGTGGAATGAATTGATAGACAAAACAAATGAATAGGAAGTGGGAAGAGAGAGGCACTATAATTGGGTAACCTGGGTCACGTGCCTACCCCTGTGCTGGGAGGCAGGTCTATTACTGAGAAAAGAAGCAGTGGCACAAATAAGGTTAATGGGAAAGTACTGTGAGCTGGGCAGCTGTCCCAATTTGTATTGACCACAAGACATTCTAAATTTTCTTGTAGTCAGAACTACAGATTTCCTTTATTAGGAAAATCTTTATTACATATAGGCTGAAAAGGTTCTATCTCATCCTGAGTAAAATTTTCCTCTAGGTATTTCCTTTTTATGGTTTCCTTTAAACATTTGATAGCAGTTGGACAGTTCTCATGATGAAAATGTAGAAAAAAAACACAAACAAGGTTTGGCATACAGGAATAAGTTTTCTGAACTGGATAGAAGTGAAAGAGAGAGTAAAACTCTCTTTGTCTTCTGATACATGACATATCAGACAAATCTGATATATTTTGTGGGGGGCCGGCCACACTGTGTGGCTTGAGGGGATCTTAGCTCCTCCACCAGGGATCAAACCCGTGCCTTCTGCAGTGGAAGGGTGAAGTTGTAACACCCTGGACCATCAGGGAAGTCCCACCTCTCAGTATTCTTATGGAGACTCTGGTGCTATAGCTTTTTTGATACCCTCCCTATTAAGGTCCTAAACTGGCCACAAGTGTACTGAGAGATTTTGTTTATGAAGTCTTTCCTTACTCATAATTTACAAAGATAATCTATACTCTCTTCTACTTACTGTTTTCATCTGTCACATTTAGGTTGAATTCCATCTGGAGTCTACTTTTGTGTGTGCTGTGAGATATAGATCATTTTGTTTTTCCCATATAGATATAACCAGTTTCCCCAACATTGGATATTTAAATAACTTGTCTTTTCCTATGTGGTGCTGCTGTCATTGTATATAACATTCCCATACATGTTTATCTTGAAGCTATCTATTCTGTTCCATGGGTCTATCTGACTGGGCTTACAACAATATTGCTTTTTTAAAAAATATTGGGCTTCATGATACATCTTTTTGTTGTTGTTGTTTTGCATAGTACATCTTTAAAACTGGTAGGACAATTCCCCTTTTGTGATGGTCTTTTTGATGTGTCACCTTGGCTGTTTTTTTTATTATTATTATTTTTAACCACTATGCACTTTCCTTGGCTGGTTATTTACTCAGTCAAAACTGATCCAGGTGTTGTTGTGAAGGTATTCTGTAGATGTGATTAAAGCCCATTAATCTGTTAACTTTAAGTAAGGAAAATAATCTTAGATAAACTGGGTAGGCCTGATCCAATCAGTTTAAAGGCCTTGAGAGCAGAGCTGGGGCTTCTCTGTGGAAGAAGACATTTGTCCTCTGGACTGCAGCTTCAGGCTGTACCTGAGAGTCCCAGCCTGTCCTCTGTGACAGCCTGCCCTATGAATTTCAGACTTGTATAGGCAAACCCAAAATTATGTGAGCCAATTTCTTGCAATAAATTTCTTAATATATATCTCCGACTGGTTCTGTTTCTCTGGTTTAAGCCTGACTGATACATCCTCTTTATGCTTTTAAATTTCTTTTTTTTCTTTTGTTTTTTTCTTTCTTCATTTCTTATGCTTTTTTTTTTAAAACAAAGATTGACTTAGTTATTTGTAAAACTTTATTCTATAAAGTTATTTATTTATTTATGGCTGCATTGGGTCTTTGTTGCTGCGTGGGGCTTTCTCTAGTTGTGGCAAATGGAGGCTACTCTGTTGCGGTGTGTGGGCTTCTCACTGCAGTGGCTTCTCTTATTGCAGAACATGGGCTCTAGGCGTGAGGGCTTCAGTAGTTGTGGCACGTGGGCTCTAGATCACAGACTCAGTAGTTGTGACGCATGGGCTTAGTTGCTTCACGGCATGTGGAATCTTCCTGGACCAGGGCTCGAACCCGTGTCCCCTGCATTGGCAGGCAGATTCTGAACCACTGTGTCACCAGGGAAGTCCCAAACTTTATTCTTCTAAACAAATTGTAGAGATGTTTACTGAGTTCCTAAAAAAATCCATGTGAAATTTTGATTGCATCAGATTTACTGGTTAACTTGGGAGGAACTGACATCTTTATAATATTGTTATCCATTCCAAGAGGATGGCTGCCTTTGCATTTATTGAACTTCTATATATCCTTCATAAAAGTGGTTTTTTTTTCACATCTTATGCAGTCTTCATTAATGTCCACATACTTTACATTTTGGGGGCTTATTGTGAATAGTATTTTATTTTAAATTATATTTTCTAGTTGGTTATTGATGCTGTGAGAAATGCTATTGGGTTTTTGAAAGGTTGATTTTAATATGCAGAGAACTTATTGACCTTTCTTATTTGTTCTAACAGTTTGTATCTAGATTCTATTGCTCTTTCTATATAGGTGATACATTCATTTACAAATAGCAGTAGTCTTATCTCTTCCTTTCCTGTTTTTATGCCTCTTATATCTTGTCATTACTTGATAAAAGGTAGAAGGAGAGATCTAAAGATTTAAAGAAATGGGAACCTTGTAGTGGATTTCTCTTTTTCAATCTGTTCACCTACCTTCTAGCTATGTCCTGAAAGAACCCAGAAAATTGTTCTCTCACTAAAGGAGAAATACTTTCATGAAATGAATATTGACTTCAAAAAATAGAGGTATAGTGACTGTTCTTTGTCAGTAAAAGCTTTTGTGGATAATATAAGGTAGAGGATGCCCCAATATTCCTAATATGGGCCAATAAAATGAATGCCAACTAGTCAAGATATTCCTGGAATTACTACAGTTGTTCTGGAGGTACTGGCCATTCACAGAATTCAGAATCACACCATCAACATTTAAACCAGAATAGATCATTTCTACCATGTGGTGCCAAACCTTAACCAGAACAGATATGCTTGGAAAGCACGAGATCCAGATGCCTAGATTTACATCGGCTCATTTTACCCCAAACATTTTATTAGCTTCTCAGTAACGTGTTTCTGCATTTCTGGCAATGGATCATTTGCCAAACACTCCACTTACAGTGTTTTGTTGGAGTTTTACCATCGCAATTTTACCATATTTAGCAAGTGACATGAACCCTGTACTGGATTTCTGACTTATAGACTAAGAGTTATTATGGGAAGAAGAGCCAGTGGAAGCCCCGGGAACTCTCGCTTCCTATCAAAATGTGGAATTTTGTAGAATCACAGGCATTAGTGCCCATACCAAAGGAATTGCTATTCCACATGGGAGCTTCTTTGGGGAGGAAATCACACAAGTCCTGGTGACTGGTATATAGCTATTTATCTAGCAAGTTATATTTATTTTTGATTCCAATAAACTGAGGATACCTTTAACCTAGAAGGGACAGCAATACACCTTTATTGTCTCCCATTGAGGTTAGGTCAACTGGCTGTGTGCTACAGGAAACTATTGTTTCATCAATCCACAGGTTGGTACACACTAGTCTATTACATTGATGATTTTTGGCTGCAATGACCTATAGAACTGTAAGCAGTTACCCTAGATGCCTTTGGGAAAAAAAAAAGAAAAAAAAATATGCCAGATGGTGGGAGAAAAATCCCATGAAATTACAACGGTTTGTCTCAGTGAAGTTTCTGGGGACCAGATGGTTTCTTTCTAAATGGAAGGACTAATTGTTGCGCCACTAAGAAAGAGGAAAAATTCTTGGTTGGTTGTTGACCAGCGCTGCCATGTTTAGTGGTAAAAGTTCGTGGAAAACTTCAGTAATCTTACCTAGGCAGATGTAATTCTAAGATGTAATTTAATTCCACTAAGATTTCAAGTCTCTGAGGAATAAAAGTTTGATCAGCTGAGATTCTGCTGGCTATAGACAAAGATAAGGATGGGTAGTTGAGAAGTCAAGTTATCAATACCAACTGTGGCCTTGGATTCACTTGCAAAATTGAGAACTTTAAAATCTACTGGTATTTTCAGGTATATATTTATATATTTTAGAATAGTTTTTGTCTTTGTTCTCCCTTTCCCCCAATATTTTATATAGAAAAAGATGCCTGTTAATTTTATAAGTTAAAGAATAGTGGACAAATTTTCAAAAGAATTAGTCAAATTCTTTAATTAAACAATTGAAGAGAATTAAGAGACTTAAAAGACAGATAAGCATTACTCCAAGATCCTGGATCCTGGGTGCAATAATTGAGATTTTGGCTTAAGCACTTTTAGGAGCGGCTAAAGACAAAAGAGGTTGTTGCATTATGTTAGATGTTATTTTCTTTAAAGAAGTGTAAGTGTGGGAAGAAACATACATGTTGATTTGGGGAAGCCAAAGGGGTAGACCGTCGTGGAAATTTGTCTCTCACTTAGCATCTGAATTCCTTCCCTGTGTTTGGGGGAATCGTCACACACAGCAGCATCTGCCTCCCACTATAGAAGCCATGGATCCCAGATCTCTGCTTTCCTTGCAGCGAGCAACCACCCCAGTCTTGGAATCAGAAGTTAGTGATACATCAGTACCGCTTTTTTAGAGTCCATATATATATGTTAGCATACAGTATTTGTTTTTCTCTTTCTGACTTACTTCACTCTGTATGACAGATTCTAGGTCCATCCACCTCACTACAAATAACTCAATTTCATTCCTTTTTATGGCTGAGTGATATTTCAGTGTATACGCCAATAAAGATGTGAAGAAAATAAAAGAAGTTAGTGATACAAAGAAACTAAGGTTGTACAGAGTACATTCTGGAAGTGGTAGCAACACAGCAGCAGCTTTCTAGTTGAGGTTTTACTGGGTCAAGTTAATTACACCTGGAAATAAGAGGCAAACTTAGGCAAGGATGTACACAGCTGAATGTTGGGAGCAGAGAGTCCTGCCCATTCTCTTTGCTGGGTGGACGGAAAAAGCAGACTCCTTCCATCAAGGGGACACTAAATGAAACTTCAAACTACAAAGAAAAAGGCATCACTGACTCTTCGAGCACATAATCTATTTTTAAAATAAATTTTATTTATTTATTTATTTTTGGTTGTGTTGGTTCTTCATTGCTGTGTGCGGGCTTTCTCTAGTTGCAGCGAGTGGGGGCTACTCTTTTGTTGCGGTGCACAGGCTTCTCACTGTGGTAGCTTCTCTTGTTGCAGAGCGTGGGCTCTAGGCGTGTAGGCTTCAGTAGTTGTGGCACGTGGACTCAGTAGTTGTGGTGCACGGGCTTAGTTGCTGCCAGGCATGTGGGATCTTCCTGGACCAGGGCTTGAACCCGTGTCCCCTGCATTGGCAGGCGGATTCTTAACCACTGCACCACCAGGGAACCCCCGAGCACAGAGTCTCTTAATGGGCTGCTACTTGCCCTGGTAGGGATTAGCCTAGTTAAAAAGCCACAGGATGTTGTTTTGTTTTGTTTTTCCCACCCATCATAAATGTTTACAGGCTGGTACATGCCCATTTTAGCTTTTCCTGTTCTGTCACTTTAAACTTCTTATTTTTCTTTAAAGATGATTTTTTTTTTTTTTTTTTTTTTGGCTGTGTTGGGTCTTTGTTGTGGTGTGTGTGCTTCTCATTCGGTGGCTTCTCTTGTTGCAGGGCACAGGCTCTAGGTGAGCGGGCTTCAGTAGTTGTGGCACATGAGCTCAGTAGTTGTGGCTTGTGGGCTCTAGAGCACAGGCTCAGTAGTTGTGGTGCACGGGCTTAGTTACTCTGTGGCATGTGGGATCTTCCTGGACCAGGGATCTAACCCGTGTCCCCTGCATTAACCACTTCACCACCAGGGAAGTCCCCAAACACTGTTCATTCACCTTTTTTTTTTAACCGTGTTGTACATTATATCCCCAGAAATTATTATCTTATAAATGAAAGTTTGTACCTGTTGATGGATCTGTTCTCTGTTTCTATGAATTCAGTTTTTTTAGATGCCACATATAAACAAGGTCACACAGTATTTGTCTTTCTCTCTCTGACATTTCACTTAGCATAATGCCCTTATGGTCCATTCCTGCTGTCATGGTGTCGCAAATGGTAAGATTTCCTTTTTGTGTTTGAATAACATTCCATTGTGTATAGATACTACATTTTCTTTATCCTTTCGTCCATCGATTTACACTTAGGTTGTTTCCATGTATTGGCTATTGTAAATAATGCTGAATGAATGTCTCCTCAAAATAGTGATTTTGTTTTCTTCGGATATACACCCAGAAGTTTTTAATTTTTTGAGGAACCTCCATGCTGTTTTCTGTGATGTCTGCATCAATTTACCTTCCCACCAACGGTACACAGTGTTCCCTTTTCTCCACATCCTTGTCGCCAGTGTTTGGTATCTCTTGTCTTTTTTTTCCCCCTTGTGCTATATAGTAGGTCCTTGCTGGTTATCTATTTAAAATATAGCAGTGTGTACATGTCAATCCCAAACTCCCAGTCTATCCCTCCCCCCAGACTTCCCCCCCAGTAACCATAAGTTCTTTCTCTAAGTCTGTGAGTCTGACAATATTTTATTTGTGAGATGCTTCCAGGTTGTTGCATGTTGCAATAGTTCATTCTTTCTTGTTCCTGTAAGGTATGCCAGTGTATGAATATGTCACACTTTATCCAACTCACTCTTGATAGACATTTGGGGTGTTTCCAAATTTTGGGTACCATGAACTGTGTTCTATGTCCTCATAGATTTTTTTTAAAATTTATTGTTTAATTTATTTTTTAATAAATTTATTTATTTTATTTTTGGCTGCTTTGGGTCTTCGTTGCTGTGTGCAGGCTTTCTCTAGTTGCAGCGAGCGGGGGCTACTCTTCATTGCAGTGTGTGGGCTTCTCATTGCGGTGGCTTCTCTTGTTACGGAGCACGGGCTCTAGGTGTGTGGGCTCAGTAGTTGTGGCACACGGGCTTAGTTGTCCTGCAGCATGTGGGATCTTCCCAGAAGAGGGATCAAACCCGTGTCCCCTGCATTGGCAGGTGGACTCTTAACCACTGGACCACCAGGGAAGTCCTCCTCATAGATTTTTAATTTTCTTTGCAGTCAACTCTTAGGATGTGCATGTCATAGTACTATGCTGTAATCAAAGTGTGAGAGCAATCACTGTCATGCCAAGTCCTCTGGCTCTACCACCAACATATTGCGTAAAATCACTCAGCTACTCTTCGGCTGTATATGCATAAGTGTGTGTGTGTGTATACATATTTTTCTTTACAACATGGAATCACAACATAGATGTGGTTCTCTATTCTGCTGATTTCGTATAACTTTATATTGTGAGCATTTTCCCCTATTGTGAAAATTCTTAGAAAATGTAATTTTTAATGGAGATATACCATTGTGTCTTATGGCTTTGCCGTCATGTATTTAATTAATTCCCTAGTGGCGGACATTTAGATCATCTCCAGTTGTTTTCAATACGAATAATGCTATGGATAAACTCCCTTGAATATGAATCTTTATCCATTTTGCACGTCTGTTTGGAATGGCACTGAGAACTCTCCATATGGCTAGGGTATGGCTGTATGTAGCTTAGGGTAGCAGAGGTACCATATATCTTTCCTGTGACATGAAATGGACAGATGTGCATGATCAACTCTTCCAATCTCTAACAACTCCAGAATTTATCCTCAGTTTCCTTATGGGTTATGCAGTAGAGTGGGGCAGTTGGGAGAATCGCTTCCTCTTGCAAGGATAATCAGGCAGGAGCAGGTGATATGAGTAGGAGGGTGGAGGGACAGGCAAGGGGTAGACAGGCTGCAGACCCACGATCTGTCCCCTGTTTCGGATCCATCTTCATATCCTTTTGGCAGAGGGCCCCGGGTATTCCTGTGGTAGCTGCTATTTTCAGCTCCTCTTCATCTGTACTGCAGAGTCTGTGCCCTACATCTTTCCCATTAACCTCACTCCACCAATTATTCATTCATTCATTCAACAAATATTTAATGTGCACCTGCCATGTGCCAGATATAGCTGTAGGCATTGGATATATACACAAGTGAATAAAACAAAGTCAGTGCCCTTGTTGAGTACACAGTCTAGTTGTGGGGGGGTGGGGAGCAGAAATAAACACATGAGCAAATAAACACACCTGTAACATGTCAGGTCATAAACGTTATGAAGCAAAATAAAGCAAAGTATCAGGGAAGGAGAGACCCATCTTTAATCCACAAATGCGTTCAAGTGTTTCCTGATGAAATAAAACTTTATTGCATCTTGTAACCATAGTTCACTCTCACTTCCTTTATAGGGAGTCTCCTTAAAGGAGACATTGACACTTGCTTTTGTCACTTCCTCACCTCCCAATCTCTCAACCAGCTGCAGCCTCAGACCCAATAGTTCCCGTTCTGAGCTCATTCCCCCCCGCCCCCGAGTCCCATTCCTGCTCCTCCATTGCCAATCCCTCCAGTTGGCAGAATTATATTTAGTCCTTTCTCACTTTCCCTTTCTCCACATCCAATCAATCATGAAGGCCTCCTTAATTTACCTCCTAAATATCTTTCACTTCACCCGCATTGTCACTGCCTCCATTGGTTTGCTAGGGCTGCTATACCAAAGTACCACAAAGTGGGTTGATTAAACTACAGAAATTTATTGTCTCATAGTTCCAGAGGTTGGAAATCCAGATTTTGGTAGGGTTGATTCCTTCTGAGGGCTGTGAGGGAAGGATCTGCTCCAGGCCTCTCTCCTTAGCTTGTAGATGGCCACCTTCATGTTCACATGGTGTTCTCCTTGTATCTCCACATCATCTTCCCTCTGTACTTATCTCTGTGTAAAAATTTCCCCTTTTTATAAGGACACCAATCATATTGGATTAGGCACACTCTAATGATCTCGCTTCACCTTGATTACCTCTGTATATACTCTCTCTCCAAATAAGGTCACATCCTGAGGTACTGGGAGTTAAGAATTTTGGAGGGACACAATTCAACCCAAAACATTGCCTTTGTTCAAGCCTTTGCCATTTCTTACCTGTATCATTTCTTTAGTCTCCTTAGGAGAGTCACTGCTTCCAGCATCATCTTCTTTCAACCCACCCTCCACTCTGCTGCCAGAGGACCACATAAAACCTGCTGTGGCTGCCAGGAAAATTCAAGCTTCTTGCCAATGCCTACCAGCCCTTTGTGTTCTGGCTTCTGCCATCCTTCCTAGTCTTACTTCCTACCATTCGTATAGCATTATTGCAGCCATCGTTGAGCCCTTTGTCATGATTGCCTTGCCTCTGAACTTGACTACGTGTGGTTCCTCTTGCCTGGGATGGTCTCTCTTCCTCCTCTCCCTGACTGAACAACTCATGGGGTCTTCAGGCCAGCTCCAGCATCATCTCCTCTAAAAAGCCTTCCTTAACACCCCCAGTCTGGGTTTTGTGTCTTTACTCCAGGACCTATGCTCCCTCTGCATTTCTCTCTGCTGTACTGTTACTTATTTACTTACTAATTCAATGCCTAGTATACCAAAGGCACTCAATACACATTTGCTGAACACATGAGTGAGTGAATAAATGAATCCTCCTGTAGAAAATTGCAGTGTTAGAGTGAGTAAGCTAGCTGGTGAGAACAAAAGTTTTTTAAGGGAGAGGCAAAATTAGGGGTGTGTGTGGTAATCAGACGTGGTTTATAATTCTCACACTCGAACAGAAATTGCATTTCAGCTGCTGTCGCTGCTGGGAGAAAAGTCCTGCTACTGCACTGACTCTTCCTTTGTTCAGTAACATAACCAGTAAGAAAATAATTGCAATGTTTGGAGCAACAGGTAAAAAACTCCTTACTTTTAAAGTGCGTGCTGACTTTACTTACTTTCTTGTCTTCCTGTTTTTAACTTCAGAGCCTGCAAGCATGGACTGAACAAAGAGCCCTTTGGAGGAAACTGAGAAAAGTATCATTTGCTTGAATTTCTGATGTGGTAAAGGGGCAGGGTGATTTGACTTGATTTGTCAGAAATGATCTCAGCGGGACAAGGACAACTGACACATTCTCGTGTTCTTGATCATGTGCTGATTTGTTGGTGTAAGTTTCATTTCAGCATAAGTTATATCCTAGAGACTTTTCTCCACTCGCTTCCTGACAAGCACGGGAGCAAGTGTGAGAGGCCCGTGGGTATGTAGGAGATATTCACATGCCTGACCAGTACTCCAGCGACTCTGAAAGGGTGGAGTGGGTGGGGATTAGGAGAACGTGTGGCGGGACTTCTCTCACCAGAGAGCTGCCCCGGCCTTTCAACTGGCATCTCTACTTCCCCTCTGCCTCCCTCACCATCTGTTCTCCAACAGCCAGACCTATCCTTGCAAAATGTTGTTCCAATCAGGTACTCTCCTTCAATCTATTCTCATTTCTGCCTCTCGATGATCTGTTTGAAACTGTCAGATCATGGCATGCCTCTGCTCAAAATCCTCCCCCACATCTCACTCCAACCGAAATGCAAAGCCCAGCTAATGACCTGCAAGACCCTTCTCGGACCTCGTCTTCTACCATTCTCCCTCACTCACTCTGCGCGTTCCTCAAACACACTCCCACTTTAAGGCCTTTGCATTGGCTACTCCCTCAACCTAGAGTAATCTTCCTCCAGTTACCCACGCTGCTTTCTCCCTCGTGTCTTCCAAGCCAGATGTCACCCTCTCCTTGAGTGCTTTCCAGACACACTTATTTAAAATTGCAACTCCGGGGACTTCCCTGGTGGCGCAGTGGTTAAGAATCCGCCTGCCAATGCAGAGGACACGAGTTTGAGCCCTGATCTGGGAAGATTCCACATGCCACAGATCAACTAAGCCCATGAGCCACAGCTACTGAGCCTGCCTGCCACAGGTATTGAAACCCACGCACCTAGAGCTTGTGCTCCACTACAAGAGAAGCCACCGCAATGAGAAGCCCACACACCACAACAAAGAGCAGCCCCTGCTCGCTGCAACTAGAGAAAGCCTGCACACAGCAACAAAGACCCAACACAGCCATAAATAAATTAATTAATTAATTAAAAAAATTGCAACTCTGCTCCACCCTGCCACTGTCTGACTCTCCTCCCTGCTTGATTTCTTCTGTTACCATCTGTCTCTCCACACTAGGATAGAAGCTCTGTGAGGACAGGGATTTTGTCTGAAGGGAGGCTAGAGCAGAGAAAAGAGAGAAGTAAAATCTCAAAAACCAACAGCCAGGTATGACATTAACTTTAAAAGGAAAAAAAAAAGGTAATGCGAGGAGGGTTGATTGCATACAGCATTAGGGTGATAGTGAAGTTGTTGGTTTTTCCTGAAAGAGATGAGAAGCCATTGAAAGGTTTCGAGCAGAGTTGTGATGTGATAAGACCTGGCGTTAAAAGGTTCATTTTAGCTTCTGTTTTGTGAAGTGACTGTAGGGGGCAAGGGCTAAAGCAGGGAGACCTCTTATGAGGCCGAGGCCATTGCCCTAAACCAGGCAAGATGATAGTGGCTTAGACCAGGGAGTGGTCAGATTCCTAATATGTGGCCTCTTTTGGTTTTTTTTTTTGCAGTACACAGGCCTCTCAGTGTTGTGGCCTCTCCTGTTACGGAGCACAGGCTCCGGATGCACAGGCCCAGTGGCCATGGCTCACGGGCCCAGCCGCTCCGCGGCAGGTCGGATCCACCCAGACCGGGGCACAAACCCACATCCCCTGCATCGGCAGGCGGACTCTCAACCACTGCGCTACCAAAGAAGTTCCCTAATATGTTTTAAAGAGAGTTGACAGGGTTCTCTGATAGGCCAGATATCAGAGGTTACCAGGCGGGAGAAGAGAATGACTCCTAAGCATTTTGGCTTGAGCAACTAGAAGAATAAAGTTGTGATTCACGGAAATGGGGAAGATCATGGGGGAAGCAGGTCAACGCAGGTCAGGAACTCTGTTTTAGTCTCCTTAATCCTGACTTGCTGCTAAGCATCCGGAGTAGGAGGCTGGATAAGAGCAGGGGGGTGGCTGCTAAAGGAATCAGGTCAGATGTGTCAGAGTTGAAGAAGGCTGAGTCACAGTTAGCTAAGGAAGTGCCCTGATTGCTTTACTTCCCAGTTCTTGTCCTTAGTTCAGTAACCTTGGAGCTCAGGGTGTGTTTGGGCATTTGAGGAAGGGTTGCCAGATTTAGCAGATAAAAATACAAGATGCCTCATTGAGGAACCAAGATGGCGGAGTAGAAGGATGTGCTCTCACTGGCTCTTGTGAGAACACCAGAATCACAACTAACTGCTAACAGTTATCGAAAGGAAGACATTGGAATTCACCAAAAAAGATTCCCCACATCCAAAGACAAAGGAGAAGCTGCAAAGAGACAGTAGGAGGGGCACAATCACAATAAAATCAAATCCCATAACTGCTGGGTGGGTGACTCACAAACTGCAGAACATTTATACCACAGAAGTCCACCCACTGGAGTGAAGGTTCTGAGTCCCACGTCAAGTTTCCCAACCTGGGGGTCTGGCAACGGGAGGAGGAATTCCTAGAGAATCAGACTTTGAAGGCTAGTGGGATTTGATTGCAGGACTCTGACAGTACTGGGGTAAACAGAGACTCCACTCTTGGAGGGCACACACAAAGTAATGTGTGCATTGGGACCCAGGGGAAGGAGCAGTGACCCCATAGGAGACTGAACCTGACCTACCTGCTAGTGTTGGAGGGTCTGCTGTAGAGGTGGGGGGTGGCTGTGTCTCACCAGGAGGACAAGGACACTGGTGGCAGAGATTCTGGGAAGTACTCCTTGGTGTGAGCCGTCCCAGAGTCCACCATTAGCCCCACCAAAGAGCCCGAGTAGGCTCCAGTGTTGGGTTGCCGCAGGCCAAACAACCAACAGGGAACCCAGCCTCACCCATCAGAAGACAAGTGGATTAAAGTTTTACAGAGCTCTGCCCACCACCAGTCCCTCCCATCAGGAAACTTGCTCAAGCCTCTTAGATAGCCTCATCCACCAGAGGGCAGACAGCAGAAGCAAGAACTACAATCCTGCAGGCTGTGGAACAAAAACCACATTCAAAGAAAGAGAGACAAGATGAAAAGGCAGAGGGCTATGTACCAGATGAAGGAACAAGATAAAACCCCAGAAAAACAACTAAATGAAGCCGAGATAGACAACCTTCCAGAGAAATAATTCAGAATAATGGTAGTGAAGACGATCCAGGACCTCAGAAAAAGAATGGAGGCAAAGATCGAGAAGATGCAAGAAATGTTTAACAACCTAGAAGAATTAAAGAACAAACAAACAGAGGTGAACAATACAATAACTGAAATGAAAAATACACTAGAAGGAATCAATAGCAGAATAACTGAGGCAGAAGAACAGATAAGTGACCTGGAAGACAGAATGGTGGAATTCACTGCCACAGAACAGAATAAAGAAAAAAGAATGAAAAGAAATGAAGACAGCCTAAGAGACCTCTGGGACAACATTAAATGCGACAACATTCACATTATAGGGGTCCCAGAAGGAGATCAGAGAGAGAAAAAACCCAAGAAAATATTTGAAGAGATTATAGTCGAAAACTTCCCTAACATGGGAAAGGAAATAGCCACCCAAGTCCAGGAAGCGCAGATAATCCCAGGCAGGATAAATCCAAGGAGAAACACGCCAAGCCACATAGTAATCAAATTGACAAAAATTAAAGACAAAGAAAAATTATTGAAAGCAGCAAGGGAATAACGACAAATAACATACAAAGGAACTCCCATAAGGTTAAGAGCTGATTTCTCAGCAGAAACTCTACAAGCCAGAAGGGAGTGCCATGATATACTTAAAGTGATGAAAGGGAAGAACCTACAACCAAGATGACTATCTGGCAAGGATCTCATTCAGATTCGATGGAGAAATCAAAAGCTTTACAGACAAGCAAAAGCTAAGAGAATTTAGCACCACCAAACCAGCTCTACAACAAATGCTAAAGGAACTTCTCTAAGTGGGAAACACATGAGAAGAAAAGGACCTACAAAAACAAACCCAAAACAATTAAGAATATGGTCATAGGAACATACATATCGATAATTACCTTAAACGTGAATGGATTAAATGCTCCAACCAAAAGACACAGGCTTGCTGAATGGATACAAAAACAAGACCCATATACATGCTGTCTACAAGAGACCCACTTCAGACCTAGGGACACATACAGACTGAAAGTGAGGGGATGGAAAAAGATATTCCATGCAAATGGAAATCAAAAGAAAGCTGGAGTAGCAATACTCATATGAGATAAAATAGACTTTAAAATAAAGAATGTTACAAGAGACAAGAAGGGACACTACATAATGATCAAGGGATCAATCCAAGAATAAGATATAACAATTATAAATACATATGCACCCAACATAGGAACACCTCAATACATAAGGCAACTGCTAACAGCTATAAAAGAGGAAATCGACAGTAACACTTACACCAATGGACAGATCATCAAAAATGAAAATAAATAAGGAAACAGAAACTTTAAATGACACAATAGAACAGATAGATTTTATTGATATTTATAGGACATTCCATCCAAAAACAGCAGATTACTTTCTTCTCAAGTGTGCATGGAACATTCCCCAGGATAGATCACACCTTGGGTCACAATTCCAGCCTCAGTAAATTTAAGAAAATTGAAATCATATCAAGCATCTTTTCTGACCACAATGTTATGAGATTAGAAATGAATTACAGGGAAAAAAAACACAGACACATGGAGGCTAAACAATACGTTACTAAATAACCAAGAGATCACTGAGTAAATCAAAGAGGAAATCAAAAAATACCTAGAGAAAAATAACTATGAAAACACGACGACCCAAAACCTATGGGAGGCAGCAAAATCAGTTCAAAGAGGGAATTTTATAGCAATACAAGCCTACCTCAAGAAACAAGAGAAATTTCAAATAAACAATCTAACCTTACACCTAAAGGAACTAGAGAAAGAAGAACAAACAAAACCCAAAGTTAGCAGAAGAAAAGAAATCAGAACAGAAATAAATGAAATAGAAACAAAGAAAACAATAGCAAAGGTCAATAAAACTGAAAGCTGGTTCTTTGAGAAGATTAACAAAATTGATAAACCATTAGCCAGACTCATCAAGAAAAAGAGGGAGAGGACTCAAATCAATAAAATTAGAAATGAAAAAGGAGAAGTTACAACAGACACTGCAGAAATACAAAGCATCCTAAGAGACTACTACAAGCAACTCTATGCCAATAAAATGGACAACCTGGAAGAAATGGACAAATTCCTAGAAAGATATAACCTTCCAAGACTGAAACAGGAAGAAATAGAAAATATGAACAGACCAATCACAAGTAATGAAATTGAAACTGTGGTTAAAAATCTTCCAACAAGGGCTTCCCTGGTGGCGCAGTGGTTGAGAGTCCGCCTGCCGATGCAGGGGACACGGGTTCGTGCCCCGGTCTGGGAAGATCCCACATGCCGCGGAGCGGCTGGGCCCGTGAACCATGGCCACTGAGCCTGCGCATCTGGAGCCTGTGCTCCGCAATGGGAGAGGCCACAACAGTGAGAGGCCTGCGTACCGCAAAAAAAAAAAAAAAAAAAAAAAAAAAAACTTCCAATAAACAAAAGTCCAGGACCAGATGGCTTCACAGGTGAATTCTATCAAACATTTAGAGAAGAGCTAACACCCATCCTTCTCAAACTTTTTCAAAAAATTGCAGAGGAAGGAACACTCCCAAACTCATTCTATGAGGCCACCATCACTCTGATACCAAAACCAGACAAGGATACTACAGAAAAAGAAAATTAGAGACCAATATCACTGATGAATATAGATGCAAAAATCCTCAACAAAATACTAGCAAACAGAATCCAACAACACATTAAAAGGATCATACACCATGATCAAATGGGATTTATCCCAGTGATGCAATGATTCTTCAATATACGCAAATCAATCAATGTGATACACCATAGTAACAAATTGAAGAATAAAAACCATATGATCATCTCAATAGATGCAGAAAAAGCTTTTGACAAAATTCAACACCGATTTATAATAAAAACTCTCCAGAAAGTGGGCATAGAGGGAACCTACCTCAACATAATAAAGGCCATATATGACAAACCCACAGCAAACATCATTCTCAAAGGTGAAAAACTGAAAGCATTTCCTCTAAGAGCCGGAACAAGACAAGGTTTTCCACTCTCACCACTATTATTCAACATAGTTTTGGAAGTCCTAACTATGGCAATCAGAGAAGAAAAAGAAATAAAAGGAATACAAATTGGAAAAGCAGAAGTAAAGCTGTCACTGTTTGCAGATGACATGATACTCTACACAGAGAATCCTAAAGATACCACCAGAAAACTACTAGAGCTAATCAATGAATTTGGTAAAGTGGCAGGATACAAAATTAATGCACAGAAATCTCTTGCATTCCTATACAATAATGATGAAAAATCTGAAAGAGAAATTAAGGAAACACTCCCATTTACCACTGCAACAAAAAGAATAAAATACCTAGGAATAAACCTACCTAGGGAGACAAAAGACCTGTATGCAGAAAACTATAAGACACTGATGAAAGAAATTAAAGATGATACAAACAGATGGAGAGATATACCATGTTCTTGGATTGAAGACTCAATATTGTGAAAATGACTATATTACCCAAAGCAATGTACAGATTCAATGCAATCCCTATCAAATTACCAGTGGCTTTTTTTACAGAACTAGAACAAAAAATCATGAAATTTGTGTGGGGACACAAAAGACCACGAATAGCCAAAACAGTCTTGAGGGAAAAAAACAGAGATGGAGGAATCAGCCTCCCTGACTTCAGACTATACTACAAAGCTACAGTAATCAAGACAATATGGTACTGGCACAAAAACAGAGATATAGATCAATGGAACAGGATAGAAAGCCCAGAGATAAACCCACACACCTATGGTCAACTAATCTATGACAAAGGAGGCAAGGATATACAATGGAGAAAAGGCAGTCTCTTCAATAAGTCGTGCTGGGAAAACTGGACAGCTACATGGAAAAGAATGAAATTAGAACACTCCCTAACACCATACACAAAAATAAAGTTAAAATGGATTAGAGACCTAAATGTAATACTGGACACTATCAAACTCTTAGAGGAAAACATAGGAAGAGCACACTTTGACATAAATCACAGCAAGATCTTTTTTGGTCCACCTCCTAGAGTAATGGAAATAAAAACAAAAATAAACAAATGGGACCTAATGAAACTTAAAACTTTTGCCAAGCAAAGGAAACTACAAACAAGACGAAAAGACAACTCTCAGAATGGGAGAAAATATTTGCAAACGAATCAATGGACAAAGGATTAACCTCCAAAATATATAAACAGCTCATGCAGCTCAATATTAAAAAAAAAAAAAAAACCCAATCCAAAAATGGGCAGAAGACCTAAATAGACATTTCTTCAAAGAAGACATACAGATGGTCAAGAAGCACATGAAAAGCTGCTCAACATCACTAATTATTAGAGAAATGCAAATCAAAACTACAATGAGGGGCTTCCCTGGTGGCACAGTGGTTGAGAGTCCACCTGCTGATGCAGGGGACGCGGGTTCATGCCCCGGTCCGGGAAGATCCCACATGCTGCGGAGCAGCTGGGCCCGTGAGCCATGGCTGCTGGGCCTGCGCGTCCGGAGCCTGTGCTCTGCAACGGGAGAGGCCACAACGGTGAGAGGCCCGTGTACTGCAAAAAAAAAAAAAACTACAATGAAGTATCACCTCACACCAGTTAGAATGGGCATCATCAGAAAATCTACAAACAGCAAATGCTTGAGAGGATGTGGAGAAAAGGGAACCCTCCTGCCCTGTTTGTGGGAATGTAAATTGAGACAGCCACTATGGAGAACAGTATGTAGGTTCTGTAAAAAACTAAAAATAGAATTACCATATGATCCAGCCATCCCACTACTGGGCATATACCCAGAGAAAACCATAATTCAAAAAGACACATGCACCCCAATGTTCATTGCAGCACTATTTACAATAGCCAGGTTATGGAAGCAACATAAATGCCCATCGACAGATGAATGGATAAAGAAGAAGTGGTACATATATACAATGGAATATTACTCAGCCATAAAAAGGAATAAAGTTGGGTCACTTGTTGAGATGTGGATGGGTCTAGAGACTGTCATATAGAGTGAGTAAGTCAGAAAGAGAAAAACAAATATCGTATATTAACGCATATATGTGGAACCTAGAAAAATGGTACAGATGAACTGGTTTGCAGGGCAGAAATTGAGACACAGTTGTAGAGAACAAATGTATGGACATCAAGTGGGACAAGCGGCGGGGACAGGGGTGGTGGTGGTGTGATGAATTGGGCGATTGGGATTGACATGTATACACTGATGTGTATAAAATTGATGACTAATAAGAACCTGCTGTATAAAATAATAAATAAAATAAAATTCAAAAAAAAAGAAAAGAAGATGAGATATAAAAGGAAGTGCTACTACTTTCTAAATATGGTATTACACTAATATGTATAAAATTGATAACTAATAAGAACCTGCTATATAAAAAAATAAATAAAATAAAATTTAAAACAAAAAATACTAGATGCCTAACTAAATTTGACAGGGGACGTGTTAACCTTTACCTGTATGTGTGTTTGCACGTCAAACTCTTGAGCAGTATCTCCAGTGCCTGCCATTCAAATGCTACTCTCAACATGGACTCACCTGTAGGGGAACTGGGTCCAAAAGGGCACAATCCAGAAAAAGCAAGGAGGGTCTAGTACAGTTAAGTACAACAAAAATGGATGCTTTGGGGGCTGCTTTCTCAAGCTGATAGGTTTATTGGTGTGTCCTTGCTAGTTTAAAGGAACAGGGCCAAGATGGATGAATTCCTCTCCTGGTTTGGGTCTTAATGAAATATTAACGTGGGAGTAGTTAGGAGAGCCAGTCCTGGTTTTGGTCCAACTCCTCTTATTTTTTCATACTGGTCTATATCATTTGGTCCTCCATCTCCATCTCCTGGCGGGTCCAGGCAGGACTATCCACCCCCAAAGCTGAGAATGGAGAGCACAGAGATTTCATTTTTTCTACTTCATTCATTTATTCAATAAATAGATATTGGAAACTTGCAATGTGCCAGGCACTAGTCTCAGAACACGGTTGGTAAACAGGGATAAAGAGTTTCTCTCTTTAAGGAGAATGTTGTTTAGGTTATAGTACAGTTATGAGGAAATAATTACAACAGTCAATGTTGTGGGTTGAATTGTGTCCCCTTCCAAATTCATATGTTGAAGCCCTAAGCCCCAGTACCTCTGAATTGACAGTATTTACAGACAGGACCTTTAAAGAGTCAATTAGGGACTTCCCTGGTGGCGCAGTGATTAAGAATCCGCCTGCCAATGCAGGGCACAAGGGTTTGAGTCCTGGTCCGGGAAGATCCTGCGTGCCGTGGAGCAGCTAAGCCCATGTGCCACAACTACTGAGCCTGTGAGCCACAACTACAGAGTCTGCGTGCCACAACTACTGAAGCCCACGTGCCTACAGCCCATGCTCTGCAACAAGAGAAGCCACCGCAATGAGAAGCCCGCACACCACAACAAAGAGTAGCTCCAGCTCACTGCAGCTAGAGAAAGCCTGTGTGCAGCAATGAAGACCCAATGCAGCCAAAAATAAATAAATAAATTTATTTAAAACAAAAGAGTTGATTAAGTTAAAGCAAGGCCATGAGAGTGGGCCATAATCTAATTTGAATGGTGTCCTCATAAGAAGAAGGAATTCTGACACAGAGAGAGACACGTGGAGGGGTCACCGCTCCTTCAACCCTTGGGTCCCCTTCTGATGCCTTCCTCTGGCCAGACCCCAACTGAGGGCAAGGGGGCCCACTGATAGAGTCCATACAGGTCAGCCTCCCAGGGCACTAGGTAGGATAGAGATGGTGAAGGTGGATTTTGAGGCGCACACACACACAAAATTCAGGACGGGTATCCAACCAGTTTGATGGAGGATCCCAAATGTCAGTAACCCTGCACAGTACCTGGCATACATCACAGGACATTCAGTAAATACTTGTAGAGTGGATAAATTGGGCAAGTAATGATCATATCATGAATGGCCTTGAACTCTATAAAAAGAAACTTCTGCAAGTTTTCAACCTTTAAAAATATATATAGAATAGGAACCTGTCTTGAAAGTAAAATTGTATGAAGAACCTAAAAATGAAGTCTACAACCAGATAAAAGTAGAATTGCTTAGTCTGGGTTGGGGAGTCTGGTGCCCTGCTCACCTGGCCTCCCTGTTGCCTCCAGCTTCCCCCATTCTCTGCGCCCCCCCCATGGCTTCTGCTAAGCTACCACTGAGGAGGCTGTGAGAAACCTAGCTTGAAAACCACTCTTGCAAGGCCATGCGGATGCCTCCCAAAGTAGTTACAACAGCAGCTTTACTCTGAGTAACGGAACTCCCTGACCAACTTCTTTTAGTGAACATTCTTCCTGACCCTTCCTGTATTTCTTCTTCCCCAATCCTGCAGGGTGGCTCTGTGGCCAGGGCCATTTTGGAGAGCAAAAAGTATGAGGTGAGAGCACTGGCCAGGGATGTGACTCAACCAAATGGGCAGGTGCTCCGGGACCTTGGGGCCGAGGTGGTAAATGGCGACCTGAATGACAAAGCATCAGTGGAGACCTCCTTGAAAGGAGCCTTCATGGTGACCAACTTCTGGGACCATTTCAGCAAAGGGAAAGAAGTGGGAACCACCTTTGAGCCCTTTCTTTTTCTCCTCCCTGGCTACTCTGCCCTCCCTGGAAGGCGGTAGGCTTCCTACCAGGCGGTAGGCGGTGGCAAAAATGTAAGCCTCATCCCAGAACATCTCTCTGGCATTTATGAAATATATGTACTTCAGGTACTTGTTAGGGGTGGATTGTTAGGTGATTGTAAAGTCAGTGTTATGTGACACCTGTCCAAATGTGACCTTGGGGATCTGACAGTGACCGTGTGGTGGAGCCAGCCATTAGAGCCCCTGATTCTCACAACTTGTTTGTAGATGGCATGTGAGGGGTGGCAGCAAGACCACTCCACAGATTAAGGTTACTCTGAGAGTGAGATGGGAAGAACAAAAGTGTAATGAATATGTTCACTTCTGGCAGAGAATTGGGGATGAATTAGTAATGGGTACATAGGCAAAGAAGTAAGCAAACAAGCAAATAAGCCCACGGTGATTAACTCCAGGGAAAATGAACATTTGTAGAAAAAGTAAATGTAACCATAGAATATCACATGGCTCAGCTTCAGCTGTGTAGGCACTGATGAGTGATGTAGTCCCAAATTGTGATATGCTGAGGATGAAAAAAAGGGAATCATGTTTGTGTATGTGTGTGATGGTCATGGTGGGCTGTGTGTGTGTGTGTGTGTGTGTGTGTGTGTGTGTGTGTGTGTGAGAGAGAGAGAGAGAGAGAGACGAAGATGAGGACTCATCTGTCATAGTAGAAATTTGGTAGACGATATCTTAAACTGAGAAAAATCAAGAATTAGCAGTATAAACATATTATTTAGAAATAAAGAAGCAGCTGAAAGAGATGAAAATGGTATTTCTGGAGAGCAGTTATCAGCAGGAAGGTGCAGGGAACTTCTTCGTCATTATGAGATCTACTTTCTCCCCCAAGACAGTACTATTTGAAAATTATACATACGTATAAACTAGAAAAATATGAAGATTAGACTTTAAAAATGTAATGGATGGGTTCAGACTCTTTCAGAAATGGTACCATTCAAAATGTTAAGAGCAGGATGGAAACATTTTTGGTTCATTTGGCGTTCGCATGACCAGTGTCCCTGCGGCAGCTTACTTTGAAAACTTTCTTGGCCCGTGGAAGCCAGTGAAAGCCTCTGATGGAGAGTACTACACCCTGGTACGAGGAAGGTTGCCGTGAAAGCTAACCAGACACCTGCTGTCCTCCCCTCATTCCTCTCTTCAGCGGATGCATGCCATCTGAGTGCCTACCATGTGCTCAGCCCTGTGTGAAGTGCTGAGAGGGACCCCACATTGCCCTAGACTTCCCAGAGAGCTGGATCTTGGGCTGGAAACACTAAGGATTACACTTGCAGTTTTATCGTGCTGACACCCCTTGTATAAGCAGTGAGCCATGTGGCCTCAAGTCTCCGTTTCCTCATGTCTAATGGGGAAGCTGGACGAGATGATTTCTCCTACTAGCTCATCTCTCTGCCCTTCTGTGGCAACAGGGAAAACATTCTCCTCTTGACTTGGGTCCCAGGGTCAGAAATCCCTAGAGGGACCCTGACTCCCGGGGATGGGTTTCCAGCCCTGCCTGCAGAGTCTGATTCCATAAGTCTGGGCTGGGGCCTGGAAGACTGTAGTTTTGACAAGGACTCCTGGTAATTCCAATGCTGGCACTCCCCTGCCCTTTGGGGACATTTTCTTTGCCCATAGTCCAAGGGTGGCTCTGTGGAGTGGAAGGAATATGGGAGAATCAGTGTCAGCAAGTCAGTCTTTCTTCCTTGGCACATAATTAAGACTCATCAGGGGCATAACTAGTGGCAAAGTAGACCTGAGCTAGAACAAGGAGCACATGCCACACATCACAGACGACTTGGGTAACAGTTCAACAAGTGACAAGATAAATGTATAAAGGTGACATATCTCTTCACCCGCCCTTCTTCCTATGCCCTTACCAGGTTTCAGAAGCCAGCTCACCTGACGTTTCCGAGGTCGTGAACTAGGACATTGTAATCTATGGATTAGATTGGCCCTAGGTGAAGAGGTGATGCCTTAAACTTCTGGTGGTACCCAGACCCATTCGGGGTCTTCACATCTGTAAAACCCAGCCTCAGGTATCCCGGAGCCTCATCTCCTCCACCCCCACCCCCAGAGGAATAACTAACGTTTGCTCAACACTTACTGGGTGTTTGGTGTCTGTTTTACAGATGGGGAAACTGAGGCACAGATAGATTAACTTTGCCAAGGTCACTAATAAGGCAGAAACAGAACTTGAACTCAGGCAGTGTGGCTCCAGAACCATATTCTTTTTATTTTTTATTTTAATTTTCTTGGCTGCGCTGCAAGGCATGCAGGATCTTAGTTCCCCGACCAGGGATGGAATCTGTGCCCCCCTGCAATGGAAGCACAGAGTCCTAACTACTGAACTGCCAAGGAATTCCAGAACCACATTCTTTACTGCTGTCCCTTAGCTGCTTTTAAACTCAGCCCAAGAATCTCAACCTTCAAATAAAAACAAACCTCAAAGTCAGAATAGACTTGACTCTGAGTGCCTCAAAAAACTCAGACTGCTTTTTTATAAATATAAATTACAATTATAATTTAAGCAGAGGAATGAGCAGACATTTTGCCTACCAAGAAATTCAGGCAGGAAGTTAATTTTGCTGCAAAAGACAAGCTACGATATTTAGTCCCTGGTTGCTAAGCCTGAAGTCACTTTTATACTGGACTGAAATTCAGAGACCTCGATTCTTGTCCTAGGTTGTTGTTTTCTAACTGGGAGGCACTGGGTGAGTCAATAGACTTAGATTCTTCAGTTCAAAAAATGAGAGTGCTGGAGTTAGATCATGTCCACATTGGGTTCCAGCCCCAGGAGTCTGGGAATCTATGAGAGGCTATATCACACTGCAGGAAGGGCACAGGCTTTGGAGTGACGGATGAGGGTTTGAACCCCCTTCTGCTGCTTACTGGCTGAGCAGCCTCAGGCAAGTACCTGATATTCCTATATTTCAAGGTTGTTTTGAGGATTAAACAAGCCAATATGTTTGCTCATTCATTCATTCAATATATATTTGAGGGCCTACTATGTGCCAGTCACTTACTGGGGAATCAGTAATAAACAGCTCAAAACGGACAAAGCTGAGCCCTCATTAAGCTCATATTCTGGTGGAGGAGTTAGATAATAAACATAATAGATGATAAGTAAAATATATTATATGTTAGAACGAGATAAATCAACATAATAGATAAGTAAAATATATGTTAGAAGGAGATAAATAAACATAATAGATAAGTAAAGTATATTATATGTTAGAAGGTGATAAGTGCAGTAAAAAAATAAGGCAGAGTAAGGTATTTGTGGAGTGCTAGCAGTAAGGGAGTTGTGTGTGAAATTTAAATAAGGTGATTGGTGGGTTTCTTTGAGAAGGTGACATCTGAGCAACGTCTGATGGAGGTAAGTAATGGGCTTTGTGAATATTCAGGGGAAGAGCTTTTCAGGCAGAGAGAACAGCCAGTGTGGCTGGAACAGAGCAAGTTGGGGGGTTGGGGAGAGGGTAGCAGGAGGTGAGGCCAGAGGTAATAGAAGGTCTGGTCCTGTAAGCCATTGATTTTTCTTCTGAGAGACACAGAGAGCCGTTGGAGGGCTCTGGGCAGACATGACATGAGCCAACTTTAGTTTTTACAGAATCACTCTGACTTTTGTGTTGAAAAGAGACTGTGGAAGGGCAAGAGTGGAAACAAGGAGCCCAAATTTGCAATAATCCAAGTCAGAGATGATGGTGGCTTAGACCAGGGTGATAGCAGTGAGGATGGTGAGAAGTGGTCAGATTCTGGACATACTATAAATAGGACTTCAAAAAAAAAAGGAAAGCATATGGGGTGGGAGAGACAGCTCAAGGTTGACTTCAAGATTTTTGACTTGAGAAACTGGAATGATAGAGTTGCCATTAACTGAGATGGGGAAGTCCGTAGGGGGAGTGGGTTGTGCAGGAACTCATTTTGGAGCACCTTGAGTTTCAAATGTCTATTAAACAGTCAAGTAAGGATGTTGAGTAGGAAGTTGGACATATGAGTCAGGAGTTGAGCAGAGATGTCTGGGTTAGAGATAGCAGTCCTACTTTTCACACAGGATATGCTTAGTAAATGGTCACTCTCTTTTTTTCTTTAAATCAACACCCAGGCATTACAGTATTTTTCTCCAGCAAACCTTATAACTGTGCATAGACGGCGGCTACTCAGTGTTCCCATCCCTCTTGTTTAAGTGGTGGGACCTACAAAGAATGTGAAGTAATTAGCTATTTTTGTCTTTTTTTTTTTCTTTTTTAAAACTAGCACTGCCCATGGGGAATGTACCAATGGATGGTATCTCTGTTGCTGATGTTGGAGAGGTCATCTGCAGCATTTTTAATTTGCCAGAGAAGTTTGTAGGCAAGACCGTGGGTCTCAGTGCAGAAGCACTAACCGTACAGCAACATGCTGATGCTTTGTCCAAGGGTTTGGGGAAAGAAGTCCGAGATGCAGAGGTGAGTTCTTAAGAGATCTAAACGTGATCGCAAATGGTCACAGCCCACTACCTTACAAATTCTGGGAGACTTTCGACAGATTTGGGCAGGGTTGAGCTTAGGCTGTGGGAAACAATTGAAGAGGATTCCTGTTCCACGAATCTGTCTTCATCTGTTGGTGTATCTGAATTCCACCCTTATGACTTTATCGCTTTGGCTTCAGGTTAATCAGTTTATTAAAGTAAAATTCCTTTTGGGTGGAAAGAACTTAGACTCTGAAGACCGAGGTACAATGTTTCCATGTACCAACCCTCTCCTCCCAGGAGCTCATCACTGATCAGGCCAGTCTGTCAGAGCTGGTCTGCGTGGGGCATGGCACTTAGCCTCTCTGAGCTGCCGCTTCCTCATTCATAAAGTGGATGAAAGCATCTACCCTGGGACGTTTTCCGAAAATTAGAGAGGATATATTTAAGGGGGTTAGCTTAGTGTTTGGCACGTAGTACGTATACCTCAAGGACCTATTATGTACCTGGTGCTATCTTTTAAAGCGTTTACAACAGAGTTGGGGTGAAAATGGTAATTTTCACATGAAGTCACAGTGATCAGTCCAAAGCAGAACACTGTGGGTGCTTAATTGTGTTACCCACACTCTCTGCGCTATAGGTGGTCAGAGAGGGTAGGAGAAGGCTTCATGGAAGAAGTAGCCTTGAGGTGGTCCTTGAGGGTGGGCAAGACTTTGTATGGGTGGAGGGAGCCATAGAGCTGGCCTGGCTAAATTCTAGAAACAACAGGAATGAACCAGAGGCAGTCTGGGGAAGTAAGCAAATCCTGGCTCTGCCCTTATCTATGTGGGGAATCTTGGCATTTACTTAACCTCTCCAGCCTCCCTTTATTCAGATGTTAAAAAGGTTATTATGGGACTTCCCTGGCAGTCCAGTGGTTAGGGGTCCTCGCTTCCACTGCAGGGGGCACAGGTTCGATCCCTGGTCGGGGAACTAAGGGCCCACAAGCCACGTGGTGTGGCCAAAAATTAAAAAAAAAAAAAAAAGGCTATTACACCTGCTATAGGCTTGTTGTGAGGATGCAACGAGACCCACATGGGAGGGACCTGGCCCTGGGTCTGGCACTTAGTAAGCCTGCAATAACCGATCAGGCTGGAATGGCCACAAGAGACCTTTTATAGAGAAGCGAGGGGAATCGATGATCCTGAGCACTGCCAGCCATTTCTCCAAGCAGGTGTTGATAAGAGGAAGGAGAGAGAACAGCGTTTCTGAGAAGGAAGTATGTGTTTGTGTCTGCCAGGCAGAGACACCTTCGCAGCTGAAAGGAAGACCCATACCTTCCCTCAAGCTAGCAGGTATTAACTAACACGGCTCTTTGCCTCTCTCTGCTGCTGTTGTCCCATCTGTGGAGGGGGAGGGTGGTTTGGATGACTACTAAGGCTCTACCCAGCACTAACATCTCTCCAGAGTAGAGACAGTCCCTTTTTCCTTACAGGGGTCCAGCCTGCTTTGGTAAATTAAGATTTATTGGAACACAGCCATACCTTTGTTTATGTATGTCTCTGGCTGGTTTCAGGATACAGTGGTAGAGATGAGTAGTTGTGACAGAGACCATATGGCCGGAAGGCCTAAAATATTTATATCTAGCTCTTCAAGAAAAAGGTTGTTGACCCTTGCTCTAGAATGTTTCCTAGGGTTAGGGTTAGAGGGTTGGTTTTTGTTTTCTTCTGCAACTCTTGGGCCCTGAGTCTTGAGGGGGCATCTATATTCTCAGTTCACCTCAGGGACGGGAGCTGTGAGGAGGCTGAGAGATCTTTAGGGGGGAAAACTATTGTAGTTGTTAATCCAGCCATAAAACCACATCTGGGGAGCTCCTAAGAAGGCACCACCCACTCAAAAGATGGACTTGATGAGAAGGTCTGCAAAGTCTCTTATACCCGGGTGCAAATTTACTTTTCAGTGATTGACCCTTCTCCCAGTGCCTTTGAATTCGGGTCTTCTATTCATTTTTGTCTGTGGAGTCTGAACTCTGTAAAGTAAAAGGGGGGGAAGGTGAAGAGTGTGGGCATATGGTGTGTATGTGTTCATTCTCAGAGGACCGGGTAGACATTGTTTGGGAAGGCTCAGGTCTGTCCAAGCATCTCTCAGTCACATACCTGGTTTCTGACTGATTTTGGTACATCAAGCTATTTCACAATGCAGCAGAAACTTCTCTGGCACCCAGAGTTTTAGGGGATTGGAGGCTGGAAGTTCTACAGAATGGTTAATGCTGTTCTTAGTAACTAGTTTGACTTGAAGCCGCTGCCCACTGGTCTGGAGTGGGAAAATGCTTACAGGCTATGCTACTCTGGCGGAGGATGCATGTGGCCACCAGGTGGCGCCCCAGCCTTGGCAGTCTGACTTTTCCCCAGTCTGATCAGAAGAAGGCTGTTTGCCTAATTATTTCAGTGACTACTCCCCTCTCCCCCAGAACAAACTCCCACCAGGAACTCTGATCTGGCTGAAACTGCCTGTCTAGCCCCAAAAGGAACACGGTTCTCTCAGAAAGTGAGACACAACAGAATACATCTCTTTCCTTCAAAGATCTGCAGAAAAGGTTCCCTTATTTTACTGAGGGATATTAGTTACCAAAGTTACAGGATGAGAGAGTAACTCAAGGAGACAGACATTTTAGAAGTCATCTTCCATGCTTTTCTTATAGCCTTCTATTTCCAGACTCACTAAAACTTAAATTTTTTTTATGATTTCAAAAATTACAAATGCTTATTGAAGAAAATACACAAAATTATAAAAAAGAATATAAAAATCATATTGTTTAATCTATCAGAGATAGTAACTGTTAAGATTTACACATTTTCTTCTAGTCTTTTCCCAGTATATATGTAATAAAATTAAAACAACACGATAGGTACAATTTTGTAACCAGCTTTTTCACTTGACATTATATTACGAGCATTTTTCTATTTTGTTAAACTTCTTCAAAAATATTAATTTTAGTAACTGCATAATATTTTTAGAGTAGATGTACCATAACTTATTTTACCATTCCTCTGTTTTTGGAGCTGCAGGTTGGTCTTGGTTTTTCATTATTATAAATAGCATATGACGATCATTGTTTTATATGAGTTTGCGTCTGTCACATTTCTCTAAGGCCAGGTGGAATAGCGAGATTAGAGTTTATCTCTGGGGGCTAAAGACAGATTATACTGGATCCAATAGTTAGAAATGGTCTTAGCAGGAATTCCCTGACTGTCCAGTGGTTAGGGCTCTGCGCTTCCACTGTGGGGGGCATGGGTTCGATCCCTTTGGGGAACTAAGATCCTGCATGCCACGTGGTACAGCCAAAAAAAAAAAAAAGAAATGGTCTTAGCTGATTGATTCAGGCAGCAGAACTATTGCTCTATTTCGTGTCAGAAGGGACTCAGGGGTGGGTTTTGTGGAGGGTGATAGAAGGTGGATGTGTGATGGGCAGCATTTGTTGTGTCCGGCCCTGGCCGAGGCTGGGATGGCTGAAGTCGAGATGCTCATTTCCAATCAAGGCAGGGAGTGGTGATGGAAGGGACATGGGTCAGGAGGGAAGGATGGAGAGCCCGGTGCTTTGATGCTGCATGCAGGGCCGGATGGGTAGAAGATCTCAGAGGGCTGCTGAGGGAATCCCAGGAGAAAATGTATATGAAAGCTGGTCGGATGAAGGGGCTACAGATCCATAATACCTTATCCCAAGTGTTTGGGGTCAGAAACAATTCCACTTTCAAAATCTTTCAGCTTTTAGATAGGTTATATCTATGTATATTATGCAACATCAACATCAGGGGCTGGGGCAGGACCCTATAATCAAACACATCAATATCTCTGCAGACAAAGACATGACTATTTCCACTAAATGGGATAATTAAAGACCAAAAATAACTTCCCATAAGTTCAGATCAGGTTTTGCCACCCAATCAGTTCAGAAAAGTCAGTATGTTGCCAAACTGCTTATGAAAAAACTTCCGTGTTTCTTGGGACTTGGCGTTAGGCTAAAGAACTGTGGACCTGTATCATCATGAAAGTGAATAATTTCTTCTCAAACTGTTTTAAATGAGGGCAATGACATTTCCCGTTTTTTCTTTTCTTCTTTTTTTTTTTTTTACTTGTTCTTAAAAGATCACCCTGGAAGCTTACGAGAAGCTAGAATTTCCTGCAGCGAAGGAAATGACCAAGATGTGTCATTTCTATCAAATGAAGCCAGACTGTGATGGCAAGCTCACCCACCGACTGAACCCCAAAGTCAAAAGCTTCAGCCAGTTCATCTCAAAGAACCAGTCAGCCTTGAAGGGCACTTAAGCTGTTCACACAGGCCCCTGAGCAAACAATGTCCTTCCTCCCAGATCCTGGTCCTCTTTATAGCACAACATCTATGTTTACAGAACAGATAGGTTAGAATACAATGGTTTACACCCCCAAAGGCTTCCCTGGCGGGGAACACTGCAGAGCTGATCTGACATAGTAATTTGACCCACATATAACTTTCCAGCTACTTATAAGCATGGTACACCTGTTAGGTTAAATGAGAAGCCCGCAGCCTGTCACCTTTTGTAGCTCTCTCCCCAACAGCCCATTGCCTCAGAAGGCTCTGGCCTGAGGAACTTGGAGCTTCTTCCCTAACATGAATCAGTGGGGATGGGGGCACTCAGCTTTCTCCTGCATAAGTGATCCTGAGGCCTGTCTCTGGAACTGCCCTAGGCAACTCCTAGGACTTGTTCAAATGCATTGTCACATTCTCAGTGAAGTTTTAAGTGATTTTAATTTCTTAACATAAAAATCTTTGCAGAGTTTTCTGGGGAACATGGTGTTCAATGAACTGCACGAGTGTTGGAAACTGACATTCAGTTTTGCTTCAAAGTTAGAAGCTCATTTCTGATTCATTCATTAAATCATCATTCAATCACTCATCTTTTCATTCACCTACCCCTCATTTATCCATTTCACAAACTTTCTTTTTAGCACCTCTGCTTCTGTGTGTTTTCTTACTGGCGTGGCCCACCCTCCAAAGGCCGCCATGGCTCCTTCTCAGTTTTTGTTCGGCTTTGTGTCACGCCAGGGCAAGAGGGGCTATTGCGCTACTTAGCTACGAGTGAAGCCCAGAGGCTCTGCAGTGGGTAAAGGCCAGGAGCTTGAGGCAGTGTCTGGGGAACGGTAGGGAAGTGGAAAGAGAAGGTGATGGAAGGGCTCCCATAGTATCTTTGTATATTTCTGGCTTAGCATTTTCTACCCCGTACTGTAATTGCCTTGTTTACTTGTTTTCCTCTTGGCTGTGAGAGACTTGCGCCCCTCTTTATCCCAGTGCCTGGCACATGATAGGTGATCAATAAATGTTGATTGACTAAATGAGTGAATAAAGTTATTGATCATACCGTTTTAAGAAGAGGGAAATAAACAGGTGCATGGGTTGGAGAGTGGTGAGAACCACCAATTGATACTGAAAGGGCAAGAGGCTGTCCACTTTCGGGAGAGAGGGTGAGTCCCTACTACTCTGGGGCAGGCAGCGGATGGGGCTGGCCGTGGCTGAGCAACGACAGGGTGGCAGAGCCTGTGTGAGAGGACACAGTGGCCTGGGACCTGGCTCGGAGGGGAGGCTCAGCAATGCCAAACATCAGCCTTTTTGTCTCTTAAGGTATCAAGTGGTATTTGTTGAATGAATGATGTTGAGGTGATTGCAGACAAATTTGGTCCTTGAGGGGAAATTACTGTCAGTTTGAGGACCACACTCCTTTCCAAAAGGCACTCTCCTCATCCCCCGACTCTATCTGGCTCAAGCTCTCAACCCTGGGAAACGGGTCTGGATAAATTTCTAAAACGGGAAAAGAAAAACAAAACCCTAAACTAAAAATAGGTGGTTTATTACCCTTCTGGGTGGGCCAGGCAGGAAGAATGGCTGCTGTTTCCTAAATAAACCTCAGCATCCCCTAAATGGGCCTGCCTGTAGGCCTGCGCATCCCCTGGCCCCCTTGTATGTTCACTGGGTGGCAGGTTGGTTCTTTCAGCCTTTGGGACAAGGCTGGGGTAGCCCTGGGACAGCCCCACTATTGTTCCTGGAAAGCACAAGAAACCCTTCCTGGGTTTAGAAGCAAACTTTAGAACCAGCCGATCTGAAATGAGTGCATTTTAGGGGCCTAGTTTGCATCTCCATCTCACACAACCAATAAGCGGAAAAGAGCTGTTAAAGTTGGTCTAAAACATTTTAACATTTTTAAAGAAAAGACGGGGGACTCCACCACTGCCCTCTCTTTTCTCCCCCTACAATCTCCAGGCCTAGGGAGAGAAAAGCTTCCCTTCCGAGTTGCTCAGGGTAGAGACATGGGGACCCACAAGAAGCACAGCAGGTGGAAATGGGCTGTGCGCCACAGGGAATGCAATCACCCTCTGTGGTCCAGGGAATGGGTTGGGTGGGGGTGAGGGTGGAGGTGACAGAACAGAAGGGATGCAGAAGGAGGTATCTCTCTCTGATTCTAGAAATGTTCCTAGAAACGTTAGCTATGAAGTCAGAGGATGCTGAATTTGATTCCTGTCTGTGCCACTGACTAGTTGTGTGAATTTGGGCAAGTGTCTTGACTTCTCTGGATTTCAGTTTCCCCATCCTCGCAAGGTGTGCTGGGAGGGCTACAAGAGTAAAAGTGTAAAAAGCACTTTGGACAGTCTTTAGCAGATAAAAAGTACTCAATAAACAGTAGCTATAATTATTATTGAGAATAACTCCTGCCTTCGCCTCCTTCGTATATCACCCTGAGTTCTGAGGTGCTCACAAGATGCTCTGGGTCTCCCCCTGACCTGCCACCCACCCGTGGCTTCCTGGACGGCAGGTTCATCTCGCCCTCTGCCAGGGGTCTGGTCCCTGCCATCTCCCTTTGCCCACCACTAGATGGCAGGACGAGCCTAGCATCTAGCATGAGAAAGGGTCGCTGCAACCTCATCCACCGGGATTTCTCCAGAGGCCTTTTTTTTTTTTTTTTTTGAGGCAAGGAATAACAACTTTATTCAGAAAGCTGGCAGACCGAGAAGATGGCAGACTAAAGTCTCCAAAAAACCATCTTTCCAGGGGCCTTCTTTGGGAACAAGTCTCCAGGAGACAGTTATATGGTGCATATTACAGCCCTTCAGCCTTTCTCAGGATCTCTCAGTCACCCTCCACCGTCATTTCAACAAACAAGTGCTGGGCACCTTTCCTGAGCCTGGCATTGTGGGATTAAGGGCCTTCTCTGTGCCTGATGTGGGATTAACAAAAGGAAAGGAAGAGCCAACGTATTATCCAGAGGCTCCAGCACTGGGACCACAAAGGGTCCCCTCAGGCCGAGGGTGAGTCTTCTGTGGAAAGGGGGCCCCAGGTCCCCAGCCCAGGAGCACAGAGCTCCGCTTCGGACTAGTAGCGAGGGGGCGGAGCCTGGGGACAGCGCTCCCGCCCCCGGCTTCTCCACCCGCCTCCTTTCTCCCGTCCAGGGGACACTTCAGACTCTGATGTCCCACCAAACTGCACAAAGAGCAGAGACAATTCCCCAAAAGGAATTCGGGGCCTGCTGGGCCAAACACTGTGCACTCTCCAAAGCAGCTGTTCCGCGGCAACCGAGCCAACTCCTGGACTCGTCGCAGAAGTGAACAGGAAGGCAAGAGCATAAACTTTAAAACACCCCAGAATATAAGTTAGAGTATTTCTGAAGGGCTACTCAGCTAACTGTTGCAAGAGGACTAAAAACGTGCACACCCTTTAACTTGGCAGTACTTCTAGGAAGCTATTTTAAGTAAATAAACACAAATATTGATAAAAATAAAATTTCCAGGATTTTATATGGAAGTGTTGCTACTCATGAGAGTAAAAAAATGGAAATAACCTAAATGTTCAGCATTAAAGGAATGGATAACTAAATTACTGAACCGTTTTAAAGTTCCCTTAAATTTTAAATTCTTTAAAACTAGAATTTGTAAGTAATTTTACTGATAAAAGCTTATTATGTTTCAAGTGAAAAATGTTGGATGTAAAATAACATTGTATCTAGGTTAATTAAAATTGTGTAAAGTACACAAGTACATAGGAAAATATTGAGAGGAAAACCACCAAGATGTTAAAAGTGGTTTTCATTGAATGGTGAGATTTTGGTTGGCTTCTACTTTCTCCTTTTATGTTTCCCCTTTTCTCCAGGTTTCCATAATAAAAATGTTAGATATTGAAATTTTATGTAAAGAAATTACTTTTAAAGTTTAACAAATACCATAGATGATCTTAACTCTTCCTCATGTTTTGGCAACTATAATAATTGTTATTTACTATGTGCCAGCCACTATGCTAGGAGCTCTATGTACATACTTTCACTAAATCTTTGTACCAACACTCTAAACAAGATTATCTTCTTATTTGACAGATAAAGGAACATACTTCAGAGGGTTTAGGTAATTTGCCCAAAGTCACACTATTACTAAGGTGGCAGAGTCAGGATTTAAATTCAAGTCTGTGTGTCTGCAAAGTCTGTGAGCTTTCCACCATATCAGAACTTTGATCAATGCAATTCTCAACTTATGAAAGGACTGGGTCATCAAATTCATTCAGAGTTCAGTTGTTTGGAATTTGGGACATATTTTTCTCTTAGAAACTCTGTAGAAATGCTAACCTGCAACACTGTCTAAAGATCAATCCTCCAACACTGGTGAAACTACACCTACTCACATGCTGTGAAGCCACAACTTTCAATAAGGTGTTTCTTGCTAACCCTTTCTCCCAGGTGTACACCCGAGAGAATATCGAAACTAATATCAGAGTGAGGACAAGGCAGTACTTGGGGAAGTCATGAAACGGGTATCTCAAAAGTGGGCTTCCCTGGTGGCGCAGTGGTTGAGAGTCCGCCTGCCGATGCAGGGGACACGGGCTCGTGCCCCGGTGCGGGAAGATCCCACATGCCGCGGAGCGGCTAAGCCCGTGAGCCATGGCTGCTGAGCCTGCGCGTCTGGAGCCTGTGCTCCGCAACGGGAGAGGTCACAACAGTGAGAGGCCCGCGTACCGCAAAAAAAAAAAAAAAAAAAGTGTATGTGTGCAGGGGATTCCCTGACAGTCCAGTGGTTAGGACTCTGTGCTTCCACCGCAGGGGCACAGATTTGATCCCCGGTCAGGGAACTATATGATCCTGCATGGCACACGGCGTGTCCAAAAAAAAAACACGGCATGTCCAAAAAAAAAAAAAGTGTATGTGTGCAGAAAGAGAAAGCAGAGTCAAGGTATGACCTGGGGTACAGGCAAAAGCCATGCGGTCTGAATGGCTGACTGTGTGAAGGCATCCAGGATAGGTTTGGTGGGCTTGAGTATGGAAGCCCAGCATGGAAACCTAGGGAGCCCCCAGGAAGTCTTGTGGGCATCAAATCCAAATGTTTCCAAGAGCCAGGCAGGTAAATTTATGAAGCAGCCGGATGTACCACAATACGGGATGGTGGAAACCATGGCAGTGAGAGCCTGCATGACTCAACTACAGGCATTAAGAATAGAATTCAGCAGAAACACAGTGCCACCGAACATCAGTTGCCTCAGCTGTTCCTAACATGATGGTTTTCTGACTTTAGGGTTTAACAGTTGAATTTTGTGGAAGGAGAGGTACCAGGTGAGGCTGTAAGGACAGCAGGTAGAGGGCTTGATCATGAGAGGAAGGGGCAAGAACAAGACTCCGGGGTCCCCTGCTTTGGCAATGGGGAAAATGTCAGGCGAGGGCTGCGGGGGTCAGGGAGCTTCTTGGCAGCAGCTGGTCCTATTTGTGTGTCATTACAAATGAATCATTCCCTTATTGCTTCCAGCAAAAGTTTGGCCGTGGGGGAAGAGAAAGAAGAAAGGAATCAACGTTTGTTGAGAGCCACACTGTTTCATAATCATCATCTCATTTAAGCCTTATTATCTCCCTGAAAAGTTGGTGTACGTGGCAAAGACTTGCTAGATGTTTATCAAACCTGTCTCCTCATCTTCCTGGGCACAAGTGTTCTTTGTAATTCATTGCAGCCATGTGATATAGACTGTGATATAGACACTAGCCCGTGAGTGGAAGTGATGTGGGACATTTCTAGGCCCAGCAGAAAACTCTTCCACTTGCCACTGTCCTACATCATCTCCCTCCTACCTTTGGATTGACATCTACAAGCCTGGTGACCTTGAAAGCCATGTTTAGAAAATGGTAAAGTCGGACAAAGAAAGGACCCAGTCACCTATCTCCCCTCTTGGAGGAGAGCAGCCCACAGATCAAGGAACATCTGTTCTAGGCGCATCAGAAATAAACTTCCATAACGTTAGAGCCAATTAACTCTGTGTGTGTTTATCACAGCTGCTAGCATTGCTTTAACCAATATGGCATTTTTAATGCCCGTTTTATAGAGAAGCAAACCTAAGCTCAGAGAAGTAATTTGCCCAAGGTCACACAACTGAAAATGAAAGAAATTGAACCCAGGTTTATCCAGTTCCCAAGCCCAGGCTCTTTTTACAACAACATATTGCTTCCAAGGGAACCAATAAACAGTGTAGTCCTAATCTGTGATTTCATATCTTATTTTAACCAGGCCGCCCACCCCCAAATCTGATGGGTGCCTCCAAAATGAAAGCAAGTGGGATGAAAGAGAGTAATGAATGACTCACCAGAATCTTGTTCTAACATCAAGTTGCAGGCAGGGGAAAGGCACAGGCAGCTCCCAGGTCTTTCTCCCGAGAGCCAGGTGGGGCTGCTGGCAGAGCAGCGTGGGGCCTGACAATTCTGGGGAAGTTTTTCCATTCCCAGTAGCACTCTTGCTTGGTCCCCTTGTTCATTAACATCTGTGTCCCTCCAATTTGGGCCCTGGCTTGAACTCTGTGAACTGCTCAAAGAGGCTCTTGCTACCTCTTTGTTCAAACAGACAATGGTTGCAGTGACAAAGAGGAAAATCAGATGCAGGTGAAAGTTTATTTTTAACATTTCCAAGGCCAAATGGGGATTTAACATGAAAATCAGAGCCCTCACTTCCGCCAGCTCTCTCCCAAAGTGGCTTGGGTGCTTTTGGCTGGCCGGGACTCCAACATGCTTGGATATTTTCCAAGCAAGTGCACCATTGATGAGGTAGACAGTTCAGTCTTTTCTGGGGCCTTCGTTTGGCCAGAAATAGACATTTGTTTGGAGATGGTGTTCAACTTGGGCTGACAGAATGTGATAAGCCTAGGAAGGAAGGCATGCTGCTCTGGCCACCCAAATATGTGAGGTTTCTTTACATTTTAGTCAAGTCAGGCTGAAGCCTGAAAAAATGTGTAATAAAGTGAAAATTCTTGGAAATCCCTAGGTGTAAAGCTCCCTTGGGGACTTCCCTGGTGGCGCAGTGGTTAAGAATCCGCCTGCCAATGCAGGGGACACGGGTTTGAGCCCTGGTCCTGGTCCCACGTGCCGCGGAGCAACTAAGCCTGTGCACCACAACTACTGAGCCTGTGCTCTAGAGCTCACGAGCCACAACTACTGAAGCCCGTGAGCCACATCTACTGAGCCCGTGAGCCACAACTACTGAAGCCTGCACTCCTAGAGCCTGTGCTCCGCAACAAGAGAAGCCACCGCAATGAGAAGCCCGCACACCACAACGAAGAGTAGCCCACACTCGCCGCAAGTAGAGAAAGCCCACGTGCAGCAACAGAGACCCAACGCAGCCATAAATAAATAAATATATTGAAAAAAAAAGTCAGACCTTTGCCCTTCAGTGCCCCTCAAGACTGAGGAGCAGTAGCAAGGAAAGGGGGGATTTTATTGCCAAAGCTTCTCCAGGTCTTTGCTCAAAAAAAAAAAAAAGAAAAGCTCCCTTGGGAATGGGCCCCTAGTTCATCCCTCCTCTGTGGATCCCCTAGAGGCCTGCAGATAGCAGAGGCTGGGAGGTTCCTGTGAGAAACATCGAGGACCACCAGGAGTATGTCTTCAGGGAGCACCTACATGGAGCAAAGTACTTGACTGTGTTACCTCCTCATCATATCATCTTGGGAGGTTAGAGTCATTATCAGCTGTGGGGTTTTTTTTTTGTTTGTTTGTTTTTTTGCGGTACGTGGGCCTTTCGCTGTTGTGGCCTCTCCCGTTGCGGAGCACAGGCTCCAGACGCGCAGGCTCAGGGGCCATGGCTCGCGGGCCCAGCCGCTCTACGGCATGTGGGATCTTCCTGGACCGGGGCACGAACCTGTGTCCCCTGCATTGGCAGGCGGACTCTCAACCACTGTGCCACCAGGAAAGCCCTATCAGCTGTATTTGATCAATGAGGGGACCCGCTCTGTGAGGTAATGAGTCGGCCAGTAGTTACAGAGCACACCCAAGATTATTTGACTCCGGACTCACTCACCTTTGGTCAATTAATCTACAAGGAAGGAGGCAAGAACATACAATGACTGAAAAGACAGTCTCTTCAGCAAGTGGTGTTGGGAAAGCTGGACAGCTATGTGTAAATCAATGAAATTAGAACACACCCTCATACGATCTACAGAAATACACTCAAGATGGTTTAAAGACCGAAATACAAGACATGACACCATAAAACTCCTAGGAGAGGTTATAAGTAAAACATTCTCTGACATAAATCTTAGCAATATTTTCTTAGATGGGTCTCCCAAGGCAAAAGAAATAAAAGTAAAAATAAACAAATGGGACCTCCTCAAACTTAAAAGCTTTTGCATGGCAAAGGAAATCATTAATAAAACGAAAAGACAATGTACAGAATGGGAGAAAATATTTGCAAATGATGCAACCAACAAGGGGTTAATATCCAAAATATACAAATAGCTCATACACCTCAATATCAAAAAAAACAAACCAAACCAAACAACCCAATCAAAAAATGGGCAGAAGACCTAAATAGACATTTCTCCAAAGAAGACATACAGATGGCCAAGAGGCACATGAAAAGCTGCTCAACATCACTAATTATTAGAGAAATGCAAATCAAAACTAAAATGAGCTATCACCTCACACCAATCAGAATGGCTATCATCAAAAAGTGTACAAATAATAAATGCTGGAGAGGGTGTGGAGGAAAGGGAACCCTCCTACACTACTGGTGGGAATGTAAATTGGTGCAGCCACTGTGGAGAACAGTGTGGAGGTTCCTTAAAAAAATAAAAAAAGAATTAGCATATGATCCAGTAATCCCACTCCTGGGTATATAGCCTGGAAAAATGAAAACACTAATTCAAAAAGATACATGCATCCCCATGTTCATAACAGCACTATTTACCATAGCCAAGACATGAAAACAACCCAAGTGCACATCAACAGCTGATTGGCTTAAGAAGATATGGCATATGTATACAATGGAATATTACTCAGCCATTAAAGAAAGAGTGAAATATTTCCATTTGCAGCAACATGGATAGACTTAGAGGATATCACACTAAGTGAAGTAAGTCAGACAGAGAAAGACAAATATTATTTGATATCACTCATGTGGAATCTAAAAAATAATACAAATGAATCTATACACAAAACAGAAACAGACTCACAGCCATAGGAAAAAAACTTATGGTTACCAAAGGGGAAACGGAGGGAGTGGAGGGATAAATTAGGAGTATGGTGTTAACATGTACAAACTACTATGCATAAAATAGGTAAGCGACAAGAATTTATTGTATAGCACAGGGAACTATAATCAATATATTATAATAACCTAAAATAGAAAGTAATCTGAAAAAAATTATTATAACTGAATCTCTTTGCTGTACACCTGAAACTAACACAATATTGTAAATCAAGTACACTTCAATAAAAAAAAGATTATTTGACTCCAAAGTAGATTTTCCCCATTGTCCCATAGTGAGACGAGCATTAGTTTTCTTTTCCCTGATTATCTACCTACCAGGGGAGGCAGAAACATGCAGAAATGGCTCTGTGCTTTCACTCTCTTGAGCCCCAGCAGCTGCAGTTTTCCTGCAGAAGTGAAGAAATGAGAAGTTGTGGGTTCGCAGTAGCCATGACTGTAATAAAATGTTTCAAGAAAACAAAACAAAAATGAAATGGTTGTTCTTTTTGTGCTTCACTTTAAGCTAAGTTGGCTTTCTGATATGAAATGGCCTTCCCTTCTGATGTCATTCTTCCATTGGCAGGTCTTGGGCAAAGTACGGATTGAGGAAGAAAGGAAGAGGGGAGTAAGTGCTCCCCAAGAGCTAAGAGCTGCCTTTCTGTTCTTAGGACACTTGGCAAATGTGCCGTCTTCTTGCTTGTATTTTGTTCATGTTTTCCTTTGTGAAGCAGGGAAAAGGTGGAATGACCACCCAAGGGAAGGGAAGAGCAAGGATGGGCAGTGTGAGGAGGTAGGGTGGAGGTCAATGTCGGAGCAGGGCCACGGGTTGGCTGGAAAGCCAGCTCCATCAGGTGGATGGGGTGCCTGAGGCGAAACTGACAGGCTGGGAATGACGTTACATCCAAGCGCCTTATTGCCATCTACCTGTTTCCTCTCTGCTCTAAGCCTCCTCTGACTGTCCATCCCGCCTGCCTCCTGGTGCTCTCTCCTTTCCCAGGGAAGAGGCACTCATTGAGGGTTACCAAACGGGTTCTTCCCAAATTCCCATCTCCAGCCAGTCCCTCTCACAATAGTACTGTATTACTCCATTTTCCTCACCAGCAACTTTTTCTTTCTTTCTTTTTTTTTTGGCTGCCTCGGGTCTTTGTTGCTGCATGCGGGCTTTCTCTAGTTGCGGCGAGCGGGGGCTACTCTTCATTGTGGTGTGCGGGCTTCTCACTGCGGTGGCTTCTCTTGTTGCAGAGCATGGGCTCTAGGCACGCGGGCTTCAGTAGTTGTGGCTCGAGGGCTCTAGAGCGCAGGCTCAGTAGTTGTGGCGCAGGGGCTTAGCTGCTCCGTGGCATGTGGGATCTTCCCGGACCTGGGCTCGAACCGGCGTCTCCTGCATTGGCAGGTGGATTCTTAACCACTGCACCACCAGGGAAATCCTCACCAGCAACTTTTATGAAGTTCAGCAAGGGCAAAGTCACTGCCAAATCTTCTCTTACAAGCCAGTTTCTCCTTTCTTTCTTCCCATTTCTAAAGGGCCGTTGCCAGTGTCCGGGAGTCCAGGATTGGGGTCAACATTGACCCTTCCTTTCCCATAAACTCCCATAGTCTGTCATTCACAAAGTCCTATCTGTCCTTTTTCCCACTTGCCTCTTGCATTTCTTACTCCCTCTGCCTCTATCCTAAGACAGCATCTTGCATCTGACTCTTGCATCTGCCATTGGCTGGTCTCCCCTAGACTCTTTCCTCTTCAAACTATCATCCCACATTCATTTATTATTCACTCATCAGAAAAGTATTTATTGAGCACCCACTAAGTGCCAGACAATGTATTGGACACAAGATCTACCAGTGAGTAAGACAGGTGTGGTCCCTTTGGGGAGGCAAGTAATTGTCAGGCAATTACAGTGCCTTGGGGTGAGTGTGGTGATGGACAGGTTGCTAGAGAAGTCCTCAGAGGGGCTCCTAGTCCAGATGGGGAAAGGTGTCAGGGAGGCCTGTGCACTCCTGCCAGACTCATCCTCCTAAAACAACACTTTTTACCCTGTTTTAACTACATTTGGCCTCCTATTACTTTTGCTCCTTCAGGAGCATTTTGCATTGGGCTGAATATGTCCCCCCCAAATTCATATGTGGAAACCCTAACCCTCAATGTGATATTATTAGGAGGTGGGGCCTTTGGGAGGTGATTAGGTCATGAGGGTGGAGCCCTCAGGAATGGGATTATTGCCTTTGTAAAAGAGACCCCAGAAAGCTCTCTCGCCCTATTTCTGTTATGTGAGGACACAACGAGAAGACAGCAGTCTGCAACCCAGAAGAGGGCTCTCACCAAAGCCTGACCCTGCTGGCACCCTGAACTCAGACTTCTAGCCTCCGGAACTGTGAGAAATAAATTTCTGTTGTTTATAAGCCATCCAGGCTATGGTACTTTGTTGTAGCAGCCTGAAAAAACAAGGTTCAAACTCTGCACCTTGAGATCCTAAGCCCTCCCTCTTCAGCCCAGCCTTATCCCCAGAACTCTCTGATGGCAGAAGTAGTAACGGTAGCAATCATTAGCACAATAGCAAAACTTCATTATGATTCTATATGCCTCAGGCCCTCTTCTGAGTGCTTCTCCCGTGTCCACTTCCACAGCGTTTTCCATGAGGGAGGCGCTATTACTATCACCACTTACAGATAAGGAAACTGAGGCATGGGTGGCCTAAATGGCAGAATCTGGGTTCAAATCCCAGTGGTGTGGCTCCAGGCCTGACACATGACCACAACACCACTGCGTGTCAGTGTAACTCTGTGGATCTTGGACTTTCTACCTCACGCCCTAAATTCTCCCTTGGGGCTTTCCCCCTGGTCCTCTCTCTCCTGGGAATGCCCTTCTCTTTCTTATCAAACCCCTTATCTTTTACAGAGCCTCCCTCTATGGAAAAAGAGCTGAGTCTCTACTCAGTTCTGTGTTCAAGTCCCAGCTCCCAGCTGTGAACCCCCTTCTTCTCCCTGACACTTGGTTCCCTCTTCTCTACAATGGGAATATTACTGTCCTTCTCCCAGGGCCTTTCTGAATATGACGTGAGAACACTGTATGTGAGTGTGCTTTGCAAACTCTAGAATTTTTCCTCGTGTTTCCCAAAGTAAGAATATTTCTATACAGCCTGCACTTCATTATAACAACATTTGCTTTTATATTCCCTTGGGCACATGACTTCATCTTTCTAAACCTCAGCTCTCTCATCTGTGAATGGGCACAATACCATCAGCCTTATTGGACGACTGTGGGGATTAAATGCAATAGTGCTTTAAAAGGATTAGACACACAAGAATGTGCATTGCCTGTCTCCCAAACCTTGACTTTTCTCCAGCTGCTGGGGCTAAATGGTTTTTGTCTCTCACTAGAAGAAGGCCGTCCAAAATCGTGCCTTCTCTCTCCCTCTACTTTTTAATAAATGAAAGGCAGCTGTCTTCTTGGAGCTTCGGATTTAATCAGCATCAACAGTGGAATATTTATTTACCAAAGAAAAATACTTTTCATGCTCCTTTTGACCATGTCGCCCACAGGCACCGCCACCAGCTGCCCAAAGCCCGTTCTGAAGCAGCAGAGCGTTTTGCGAGCACAGCAGCGCTCTGTGACCCTCCGAGTGCTTGTTCAGCTGAAATTACTTGTGCCTGGCACAGACCTTCTCTTTTGATTTTGGCAGAACTTCAGGGAGCGAAAAAGCTGGGTTAGTGTTAGGGCTGGGTTTAGAATTTGAGACTCAACAGATATACTGTTAACACTTCTCCTCTTTGCTAACTTTACGAAGTTCGAGAAAAGCTTTCTGGGGAACGACACAAGTTTATTTGCCAAAAGCTGAGATGGGCCAAGGAAGATGTAGTCAGCATTTGGAATCTCCTTGCCTTAGAATCTAACAGCCAAGGAGGGAAGAAGGATGCTGGGAAGCTGGGAGTGGGGGTCTGAGGGGGTAGGTGTGTAGAAAGGATTTGGAAGGATTCAGGATGCTGAACGGGCCTGGCTCCTTGTGATTCCACCCCCATGACATCTCTTAAACCATCCCTTCCTCTCCTTCTCTAGCACAGCCCCTGTCCTCGTCCTCGTCATCCTTACCAACAACAGCGATACTTTCTAATACGCCTCCTTGTCCCTCTTGTTCACTCTAAACACAGCTGCCAGTTTCTAGTCCTCTGCTTAAAAACAGTCAAGACCCCCCAGTGCTTATCAAACAAAAGCCTCACCTTTAGGTGAGTGCTCACGGCCCCCCTCCTTCCCCCAAGCAGGCCCCAAACCACCCCCTGTCCTCATCTCATCCCTCATCCTCCACGGAGCCTCTACCTACACCAGCCAGGTACATATGTGCTATCCCACCGACTTGCCAGTGCTGTAACTTCCAGCCTTCCAGCCTCTTGCCTGGGCTGGCGCCTCTGCCTGGATGGCTCTACCCTAGTTCCCACCTTTGCCTGGATTGCCCCCTCAGCCTCCAGGACCCAGTTCAAAGACGCCTCCTTCTGCAGAGCCTTTCTCAGCTCCTCCAGGCAGAGCTGACGCCACCTCATCTCTGCTGTGTACTGCAGACCTGTGTACTGCTCTTGTTCGTGTGTGCCACTAGGTGACCTTGGGACTGGACTAAGCCTTGTTTATGTCTCCCGCACCCCCACCTAGTGCCTTGTTCAGCGTATGCTACTTTATTTGAATTTTTGAAAGCTGATGGGACAAACTCCCATGATGCCAGGGAGGAGCCAGAGCAGTAGACTGAGTTTTTGGCTGTGTCAGGCTCACATCGCCAGAGCAGTGCCGTTTACTGGGTAAATGCCTTCTCGTTTACCCTGGGTTACTGCTCACGGAGAATGTGTCTGTCTCCAAGACAGTGTCCCAGCTGGCAGGTACTCCAGCCCAGTTAAGCTCCTGGAACTGATCCCCATTATGTTGCAAACGTTGGACTCAGGGCACACGCACATGACTGTGACTCTGTCCCTTCCATGGGGGTCCTCAGGGATGGTGGGGGAGAGACACACACATAATTTCAAGACCAGGCAGAAGCTTGATGGGGCACTCAGTCAAGCCTTAGAGCATCAGGATAGGCTTCTTAAAGGAGGTGATACCTGGACTGAACATTAAAGAATGTATAGGAGCTAGGCAAAGACTGTGAGTCTAAATAACACAGCCTCAAGCTACCATGAGCATTCAGGACTACAGGTTACTGGTAGGGTGGGGAAAGGGGTCAGATGAAGATAGAGAGAGATATTGACAGAGAAGATGAAGGCATTTGAGCTGGACTTTGAAAGATGAGAGTTTTGGATGCATAGAGATCTGAATAGGATAGAGGTTGGAGGACAATCTGGGCAGAGGAACAGCATGAGGAAAGGCATGGAACAGTGATGCAACTTGCTTTAAGTGGTCAACTCCTAGAAGGTTATCACTGGAAAAGATGAAAGCTCTAATTCGAAAAGATACATGCACCCCAATGTTCATAGCAGCACTATGAACACTATTGTAATAGCCAAAACATGGAAGCAACCTAAGTGTCCATTGACAGATGAGTGGATAAAGAAGATGTGGTGTATATATATATATATATATATATATATATATATATATATATATATATATATATATATATATATATATATATATATATACACACACAATGGAATATTACTCAGCCATAAAAAGAATGAAATAATGCCAACATGGATGGACCTAGAGATTATACTAAATGAAGTAAGTCAGACAAAGACAAATATTACATGATATCACTTATATGTGGAATCTAAAAAATAGTACAAATGAACTGATTTACAAAACAGAAACAGTCTCACAGACATAGAGAACAAATTTATGCTTACCAAAGCGGGGGGGAGGGGATAAATTAGGAGTATGAGAGTAACAGATGCACGCTACCATATATAAAATAAACAACAAGGATTTACTGTTACAGCACAGGGAACTATATTCAATATCTTACAATGAACTAATTATAAGAAAAGAATTGAAAAAAAAGAATATATGTGTATAAACAAATCACTTTGCTGTGTACCTGAAACTAACACAATACTGTAAATCAATTATACTTTAATGAAAAAAAGAAAAGTGTCACTAGAGTATGGACCATGGGGCCATAGGGAGAGATGGGGCTGAAGAGAGAAAAGGGTCCAGGTCACAGGGGGTCTAAATGGTGAGACTTGTATATTCTGATCATCTCCTGCTAACAGTGGGATCTGCAGAAGTGGGACACAGAGGCCCTGGGGTTCAATCAGCTGTAATACCAACCAGCAAAAGTGCCGCAGGTTCATCACTTCTGTTCTCATCTTCTCAATTACCATATTGGTATGATCAAGGTGACCCATCTCCTAGCAGCAAAGGCAGGAATTAAAGCAACCCAGGGCCCCACAGTGCTAAGATGCTGAGGACAAAGCTTGCTGCTCTGCTCTCTCAAGAATAGTCACCTAAACGTCCCTCCCCGAAAGAAGAGGCTGAGCTCTTCCTTCCAGGCTAGTGTGTTTTTAGAAAGTTAAGTTCTTCGGGTGTTGTGCATTTCAGATGGGTCATGGAGATGTTGGAAATTGAGAGGCCCTTAGCCTCTTGCAAACAGGCTGGGAGAGTCTTAGGTCAGAGCCCAAAGGAGAGGGCTGTGAGATTGTTCATTGACATCCAAGAGAGATCAAGCTTGTTCCAATAATTCTCTCTGCTCTTAGCTCCAGGCTCTGCCAGAATGCAGGTCTGTTGGAAAGTGGGAATCCTGACAGGTTCTGGGAAACAACAGGAGTCTGGCTTAAATGGAAGAAACTACCTTTTTTTTAGGTGCATGGCAGTCCTGGGGTCCTTGAGCTCAGGTTCAACATTCGGCCCTCATGCAAAATATATAAGCAGCGCCTCTTGCTTAGCTGCAAAATAAACAGCTCTTGTGTAAAGCTCTGCATTTCAGGGTCTACTTTGGGTGGGAGTGGAGCGATGAGATGGGTGAAACTGGCCTCTACTGTTCCAACTGGAGCCTCCAAGTTGACCACGCAGTCATAACCCACACTGTAGCTTCCCTTGTGACTAAAACCTGTGCATCTCTGTTGATGACTCAGGAAGGGTCCTAGCCTTGCATTAGTACCTGCCCAGGGAAGGGAAAAATGCTCTTCTAGTTACTCTGAGCCCTGGGATTCTATTAGAAATGTCTTGTGAAGGCAGCCTCAAGCCCATCCAAGAAACTCTCCTTCAGTACCTGCTGTGTGTCTCGCACTAATACGGCTGCCAGGAACACAACTGCAGATAAGATCCAGTCTCTGCTCTCACACGATCTAATTGCAGCTGGAGGAGTGGGGAAGAGGATTTATTAGTTAGGACACTTTTGTTTGTAAGTGATGAAAGTGCTGCTTCCATCTGACTTAAGCAAAGAGAAAGAGTAGGCAGAACAGGGGTGAGGGGCTCAGGGTCCAGTTTTTCTCTTTCTGGGTTGACTCCCTTCTCAGACAGGCTTTACCCTTATGGTCGCAAGATGGTTCCTAGCAGCTACTGGGGCTACCTATCTGGCTCATGTCTAATGGAAAATAGCGGAAAATTTCCTTACCAGGATTCCTAGCAAAAGCCTCATAATGCATCACTGGCTATAAACAGGAAACATGCCCATTTCTCTACCCATTGAAGGTCAGGGAGAAGAGATGGCGTGCTGATGAGCTTCTGTCTAGGTTACATGCTCCATCTTTGAGCCAAAGGTAGGATCCCAGCTAAAGCCATAGGCTTGCAAGTTGGAGAGGGGAATAGGGCTATGGTTACCTAGAGGGTGAATGGAAACTGGTGACAAAAAATGAGATACTCCAAGGTAGACTTAGATAATAGTTAGTGATCTGATTGAATGAACAGCAACCCAAGGCAAATAAAGCAAAAAACAAAACTAAAAACAAACCTAATAATAAGTGGAAGTGTACTGGGGTAGGGGTCACAGGATCGAAGGAAGAGTTGAACAATAAATTTTCTAGAAGGAGAGCTCCTGGGTTCTGTGGAGATCTTTGTGAATGACTCCATGACATAGCTTGAGGCTGTGTGGGCTGTACTCACTGCTTTTGCCTGTCTAACTTTACATTACATTCTTTAATCTTCTACCCCCATGATTAGTCTATGCCAATGATAATATCCAAGTAGTAAGAGCAGAGTGATGGAAAAAACCCAGGTTTTGGTGAAATTGTTCTGTGACTGGATCAGCCAGTCCTAGAGCCCACCTTATATTAGGTTATATGAGACAATTACTTTTCTTAATTTTGATATTTATTTTGTTCATGGTTTGAGTTCAATGTCTACCACTTTCAGCTAAAAGTGTCCAAATTAGTATAGGCTCAGACAAACACCTCTGGGAGTATTTCATCTGGGTTTCTTTCCAGTGCTGGCTATACTCCACTGTAGGAAGGCTCCACACATACATCTAAATGGTTCTATGTTTGAAAAATCATGGTGGAGGGTTCTGATTGGTCTGGCATGAGCAGCTGGTTTGCCCTTTGGACCAATTCTGTTCCCAGGGGCATGATATAGTCTGAAGGGCACAGCTTGTGTGAATTGTCTCTAGTCTTGGATTAATCAGTCTGGGGTAGGGGTTGAGTTAGGAATAGAATAGGCAATGCTCCTGGGGGTGGGGATGCTATTACATCTGCATCTACTCCTACAAGGTTTCTCAAAGTGTGGTCCCCAGACTAGCAGTATGCGCATCCCAGGGAAATTGTCAGAAATGCAAAGTCTTAGACTTCACACAGATCTCCTGAATCAGAAACTCTGGGGGTGAGGCCCAGCAATGACCAGCAGGTGTTTTGATGCACATACAAGTTTGAGAACTACTGGGCCACAGTCACACAACGACTAAAACCAAACACCATGGTGGTTCAAAGAAGAAACAATAATGTTTGATCAGAAGATGAGGAAAGCCTTAAGAAAAGAGGAGGTCTTTGAGATGAATCTTGAAGATTGGTTAGATTGGTTGAAATGAATATAAGTTCACAAATCATACTGTAATTACAATAAAGAATTTAAAAAATCCTTCACCCAAACAAATCAACTGTTTGCTTTTACCTATGGTCTTTTTCATTCTTGGTTCATGAGAAAGCATACATATTCTTTTTTTTGTACTAACACAAAAATTTTCTATTTTGCTTTTCTCACTTAGCAGTTTTATTCCTAGTACACTATGGTTTCTATTATACAAACATTTTGACCATTTACAATAGCTTTGAGGAAATGCATTTAAAAAAACGTTAGAAGTCAACCATGGATTCACCACCCTAACCCAATCATTATGATCATTTTCTTCTAGTATTTTTTCCTGTGGAAATTATTTACATAATTGGGATAATAGCAGATATATTTTATACATATATACTTTACATTATAGCACAAGCATTCATCTTCATTACTGAACAGTTTCATTATGTACAAGAGGTCAACAAAGAAATTTATCATAACTTATTTAACTAATCTCCTGTTATTAGACATTTTGGTTCTTTCCAGTTTCTGCTGTGGTAAACATCTCTGCGTATGAAGCGCTTTCTCCCACATTTTGAGTTATTTCCTTGGAATAGATTTCCAGAAGTGGACTTACAGGATCACAGGATACAAACTCTTTTATGGTTCTTGATGCATTTTGCCAAATTTCTTTTAAAAGGTTTGTACCAATTTATATTGCCCCCAGTAATGTGTAAGAGTGCCAGTTTTCCCACATCCTTGGCAGCTTTGGGCATTTTAATTAAAAAAATTTTCTTTTGCCAGTTTAATAGGGGAAGAACTTTACATTGTTTTAATTTGCATTTTTTTAAACTTTACCTAACATTACTTAATAAATGTTTCCCATGTTGCTTCAACGTTCTTAATAAGCTCTTTTATGGTCGCAAAGCCTTTTTATGGTTGAGATTTGATTACTGAATATAAGTGTAGGGCATTTCAGTTTAGTGACCACCAGGAGCCATAGCAGAGGGTCAGGAAATCTCCCACACAGGCTGTCAGGAGCTGAACTCATTGTTTTCAACACCCTCCTCCTTCTGGGCTTCCCATCTTAGTGAATAGCACCACCAGCCATCAGGTCATTCAAGCCAAAGCCTGAGTGTCATTTTTGACTTCTCTCTGTGTTACGGAACCAAACTTGGGTCTGCTCGCCCGTGCGCAGTAAAGCCCATCTACTGACCCCGGGCTGTGGTAAAGGAAAGTGCAGCGTTTATTGCAGGGCACCAAGCAAGGAGTCCAGGGCAGCTAGTGCTCAAAACGCTCAAACTCTCTGATGGGTTTTAGCAAAGCATGTTTAAAGGCAAGATGAGGGAGGGAAGTCCCAGGGTATGTGATCAGCTTGTGCACAATTCTCTGATTGGTAACAGGGCGGTGTCACAGGGGTTAACATGATCAATCCTCAGGTTCCCATAGGCCTGGGAGCTAAGTGTTCATGGTCATCAAGTAGTTTACGTCTTCCTTTTGGTGGGAGTTTTCGCAGCTGTAAAACAACTCAGGAAATGTGTATCAGATACTATTATTTAGGTACTTCAGAGAAGAGCTAAAGAAGACAATCTGGGGAGGGGTCTGCCCTGGGAAGGCCCCATGGCGTCCTGCTCAGTTACACCTGCCCTTCATCACCTACATTCAATCAATAACCAAGTCCCTAAATTGCTCTTGAAACCCTACTGCCATTACCTGAGTTCAGGTCATACCAACTCTTCCCGAAACGACTGCAGAAGCCTTCTAATCGGTTTCATTTCCCTCTAAACCATGCTCCACACTGCAGGCAAAACTATCTTTCTTATACCCAAATATGACTCGAGTGTGTTAGCTTCCCATTACTTTTGTGATGAAATCCCCAGATTCCTTAGTCCATTTTGGAAGCCTGCCGTGACCTGAACCCTGCCCTACTCTGTCCCAGGTGGTGCAATCAGAAGGTTGTGTACTTGTCTTTCCCTCTGATGTGTACAGAGACCATGACTCAGACCTTTGAGGACCATAACCACATTCTCAAAGTGGCTGACTGGGGCTGGGATTAAAAGATGGGGAGCAGTACCTGGTTCACATGAGCAGCCTTACTGACATGCCCTGTATCCGGCAACACTTGGACGGTGATTTACTCTGGAGCTCCTCAAAGTAGCTCCAAGACATGTCCATGAAATATTTGTTACTGGCTCATGATGGGGTGAGTACAGGAATAGAAAGTAGGCATTTAGAAACTGTTATAGAAATTTGATAGACTGATTTTATGTTTAGCATCTAATAATAAAAAAGTTTGTATTTTGTGAGTCAAAAATTTCTCTTGTCTATTAATTGAATTTTATTGTATTTTAAAATTACTGGTCTACAATGTGCTGAATTGGAAATTTAAAAATAAAAGCCCTTTGACCACAGATAGTGTGACTCGAATTCTCTTGGAAAAGTTCAGTCTGAAACAATCTTCCCATGAGTTTGTAAATGCGTTTTCTGGAGTAAAGAGATACTTGAATGCCCAGCTGGGAAGAGTGTGTTTCAAAGATTGAAGAAAATTACAAAGAGAAAGAAATCACAACTTTATATCTTAACTTCATTATTTTCGTAGAGAAACTGGTTAAAATAGAAAGTTCTGGCTTCTACCATCAAGTCAAGATATAACAGTCCTGGATATACTGAACAGGATGGTAACTTGGAACACTTAAGAGGGGGAATTGGTTTCAAGCAATTCCTCATTTTCCTGGTCTGTAAGATGAGGGGGTGGGATGAAAAAAACTTCCAATATTTCTTTCAGCTCTAAGACCATGTGCTTTCACAATTCTATGCTTGACTATTTAGTTTAAAACTTTGCTAATAAAGGTAACTGCTGGTATGTGACATGGAGTAACAAGAAGGCTTGAAAAAAGAAGCAGATGGGTAATTATTATTCAATCATCATTGTACTTTGTTCAAATTCAACAACTTTTTTTAAAATTTTTTTTTTTTTTTTTTTTTTGCGGTACGCGGGCCTCTCACTGTTGTGGCCTCTCCCGTTGCGGAGCACAGGCTCCGGACGCGCAGGCTCAGCGGCCATGGCTCACGGGCCCAGCCGCTCCGCGGCATGTGGGATCTTCCCGGACCGGGGCACGAACCCGTGTCCCCTGCATCGGCAGGCAGACTCTCAACCACTGCGCCACCAGGGAAGCCCTCAACAACTTTTTAATGGAAGAAACTGCCAAACCATGAATCATTTAACAGAGACCTGAGTTCTCTACCACTAACTAGCTGTGTGACTGAGGATAGGTGGCTTCACTTATTTGTGCCCTCTGCTTTGTAACGAGGAGACTGGACTGTTGCCAGCACCCCTAAAGTGTTAAGCGGCCCCCCAAGGGTACAGGGGAGGAGGGTAGGGAATAAAAGTAACCAAGCAGGTTGGCTCTTTCTTGGGGTTTTCCCCACCCTCAGCCGGAACAGCCCTTGTTTTAGAGATCAGGTCTTTGTGTAAGACTTTGTTAGAAAAAATACTTCACTACTATAAAAAGTTTGGAAAAACAATCAGGCTATACGATTGTTAGTGTCCCTTTTAGCTTTATGTCTACCTAAAAGCATTGTACCATTTTGTGGCCAATGCCTGACTTGCAGTCATAATATCTAAATGGAGGGATTGAAAAATGAAATGCACAGGAGACGGGTAAGCTATGTAAATGAAAGAAGGAGGCTGGGTGTCAGCCCAATAGGGAGCTGTGGGGACTATGGTGCACTAGAAAGTGCATGCCTTGTCTGAAGGGAACCTCGGAGATTCAGCTCCTTCCCATTGTTGCCTGTGGGGATGTGGGCACCTCTCTAGGGCCTATGCATCCAATATGTATTCTGGGACCCGAATGTGACTCATCTGCCTCCAAACTGTGGCTCACCTGAATTTCCTAGACTTTTTTTTATGCTAAAGAGTGGCACACATGAACTATCAGTCTGGTAGGCCTAATCATCTTCCCAATTGTTTGGCACCGTATTTGGCACATGGTAACCAGACTACAGATGTTAGCTATCATTATTATCAACATCATCATTATTACTTAATAACGATGTGGCAGACTTGGATCTGTTAGTAATTGCAATTGAATTCTAACATAATTATACAATTTTGTGCTATTCAAGTTTAATTCCTTTAAAAGCCATATCATAAAACTGGAGCATTTTGGAGAATTACTGACAAGAGGAAAAAGGAAATAAATGATGCCTCTCTATGAACTTGAGTCATGTCCAAGGTCTGTCCTACAGTACTTTGCCAAGCTTGGCCCTTCAGCCTCATCAAGGCTCACAGCGAAGTGTGTTGGCGTCCAGCACTACTGCACACTTAGATGTACGTGCTCTGTGTGTGTCTTAAAGTCAGGCCTATTCCAGTGATGATACAACTACAGTCACACTCAGATAGGTGCCCAGATCGCTGACGTCTTTCTCAGTCGCATGATCACTGTAGCTTTAAAGAAGTTATCATCTCTACAGAAATAGGCCCCTTCCTTACTTTTTATCAGAAGTGTCTTGGCTTGTTTATCAACTTATCTTTCCAGACAAGCTTGCTTGCTCATATGGGACGTAAATGTCTAGAGCCTGATTTCAGATAGCACAGTGAAACCCCGCCCAGGAACTTGGGGTTCTGTCATTTAAAAAAGAAGTTGTAAAACAAAATATAAAAGAAAAAAATTTTAAATGCTCAGTTCCACCAGCCTAACAAAATGATTGTCGTTTCTCTGCCTTCGTTCTCTCTCATACACGTGTGTACATTGTTAAGTAAATTAGACAATCATGACTTTATTGAATTTGTTGGTGGCTGGTGAAGGGGTAGGTGGTTACAAGAACGACTAGGATATAGTTTTTACCCTCAAAGGGAGGGAGACAGAGAGGTAAAAAAGAATCTTAAAATGGAATAAAGCAAGCAGGGGATGACAAGAGTGGGAGGTGGCTAAGGAAGAAAGAAGCGTAAAAGAGAAGGGCTCATTAACTCTGACTATGGGGTAATCTATCTGAAAGTTTCCTAAACCATTTTGAAACCTGTTTTAGCTGAGGGTTTTTGATGCTGGAGTCTAGCTGGATCTGGAGGCTGGAGTTATATTTATTATTATATACAGTGTTGTGTTTTCCTTTTATTAAATTTTATATCAAGAAGTAAACCATTTCTCATGTTACTACAGAGCCTTTATCATTATTTTGTGTACTCTACTAAAACAGTCCCCTTACATTAGGTATGTATGTTAGAACCAGTTTATCCCTAAGGTAAATAACAGTGACAATAATATGTAATAATGCTACAAGTAACAGTGACAAACATCTTTATACATATAGTTTTTTCCTTCATTACAATTATTTTCTTAGGATAAATTCTGTGGAATTGAGAGCCTTGGTTTTAAAAATATAGTTATTATTTTGACTTGTGTCATATTGCCCAACTGTCTTCCAAGAGGTTTGTATACATTTGCATTGCTACTGGATTAAATGAAGTTTCAATCTTTCTGTAGACTTCTGAGAATTGGACTTTATACATTTTTGTTTTAGTTTTTGTGTCTTTGAAGACTAATAAAATAGAGGATCTTTTCAAACTGCTTGTTCATTACTTTTGTTGTTATTGTTGTGTTAATTGCCTATTTTTGTCCGTTCCCATTTGTCTAATGCGGTTGAGGTGATGTTCTTATATATATTTTACCCACTTTTATATAGTATAAAAAATAGCCCTTTGATAATCACTTTTACAAACAGCTATACTGGCCAGGTGTTTTCCTTTTTAAATCTTAGTTTAACTGAGTGTGTGCCAAATTCACCCTGAGCTTCTGTGTACTTTCTTTCTATCTCATTCTGGTACCTACCAGGTTGCGCGGCAATTACTGGTTTACATGTCTCTCTCTCCTATTAAACTGCGAGCTCCTTTCTATATGCCCAACACCTTAGATAGAATCTGTTACATAATATTTGCTCAAAATTGCTTGTTGAGGTTTGGAAGAAAAAGAATGTTTGAGTGAAAGAATTGAGGGAATGCTCCATAGCCCTTTTGAATTTCTAGAACCAGAGGGAGTCCCGACTTTTCCTCCTTCAGTCAGGAAGGCAGAAGGCAAACCTCTGGCTGACCCTTGGGGAGGCCTATCTGTGGGAGCGTGGGTCTCCCTCTCTCCCCTGGGGCCTCACCCAAGACTCAGGTCCTATGTGGAGAGTCCCTGGGGGTCTGGTTGGGGAGATGATTTCCTTTGGCGCCACTTTCTGGGCAAAAAGTTCCAGTGTTTGGATTTTATTAGTCAATAAAATTAAGGGGAAAATGCTGGAAAAAAAAATCACAGCGCACTGTTGTTACTCTTGTGAATGAATCACATAACTTGCAGCTCCACTATTAATGTCTAAATGGATTTTCTGTGCTCCAAGCCAAAACATGTTTCATAAAGTTACCCAGAGGTGGATGGTATCCCAGTTAATAAAAACAGTTGTGGGTGAAGGGTGCATGGTCTGACGGAAGGGGAGGTGATTGATGCTAGGTTGCTGGGATTGTTACAATTAACTGTGATTTTATTTATTTTTAAAGAAAAATAAAACATTTTATTAAATAGTTGAACTTCAGTGTTACTACCAAACCCTAACTCAAAACAGGGAATTTATTGAGTGTTTGGAGATACAAATATGCAGATGGAATTTTATGAGGTGTCTTGAATAATTTTCCACATTGTATTATCAACCTGTTTAATCCAATCCTAGTTTGTGTCTAGTCAGGGTAGGGATATTTCTTTTTAATTTACATTTATTTGTCGGAGTAATATCCCTCCCAGAATTGAGGCACAGTCCTAGAAGTTTAGTCGATACTTGAAAACAAAAATAAACAGCTCTACAGATTCTGACAGCTGTAGATACCTTAGCTCAAAGAATTATTTCTGTGATCCTCTCCCTCCACAATATTTTGTGATGATATATTTCAGAGTTTAATTTCTTTAGAGCCTCCATCATAGCCAGAGAAGAAAAGAAAGAATGCAAGTCACTGTACTGAAAGCTTAAAAAACCCAGGACTTTGATCTGAAAAAGGTAACTTTTCATTCCAAGAAATCTTCCCCATCCCAACAGATCTCATTAGCGGTGATCGGTGGCTGGTGGCTAGATATCACCTGAAATTGCAACCATCTCTTCCAACAAGGCTATTTGTAACAACGGCTAGGAAATACGTGGCATGGGTCACAGACTGCTTGGCCAAAGCAGTTAGATCCTATATGTAACAAATATTGTTTTCCTTTTCTCACAAGTGTAGCACAGATACAATGTAGAAAAGTGATAAAATATGAAAAATAAGTTCGATGTATATGTGGAAACATACCAAATGTTAACAGTGGGTTACTTCTGGGTCATGGAATTAGGAGTGATTTATTTATTGTTTGCTTGGTTGTATTTTTTTTTTGCTGCAATAAGCCTGCACTTTTTAATAGCAGGAAAAAAGGAGCTTCTTTTCCCTTTATTATTTTTTAATTTTGGAAAATTTTAAACAAATATAAAAATAGCAAGACTAGATTAGTATACCTAGGCCATCACTTAGACTTGTGCACTGGGTTTCAGGCTTGCCTGGGACCCGTGAGCCCCTTTTTCCCTTCCTCTTTCTCCTTTTAGACTGGGAATATCCATCCCATGCCTGACCCACCGTTGTATTTTGGAAGGACATAACTTGTTTTCTGGTTTCACAAGTCCACAGATAGAGAGGAATTTTGCTCCAGGAGGTACCATATTCCAAGCCTCACCCATAAGTGATTTAGATGATGAAATTTTTGACTTTTTGAATTGATGATATTTAGATGAGATATTGGACTTAGATGCTGGAATGACATAACTTTTGGGGATGTTGGGATCAGGTGAATATATTTTGTACATGGGACAGATGTGAATTTGGAGAGGCCAGAGGGCAGACTATATTGGATTGGCTAACGTCTGCCGAAATTCATGTCTTTCCTAGAACCTCAGAATTTGACCTTATTTGGAAATAGGGTTGTTGCAGATGTAGTTAAGATATAAGTTAAGGGACTTCCCTGGTGGCGCAGTGGTTAAGAATCCTCCTGCCAAGGGAACACTCTTGCACTGTTGGTGAGAATGTAAATTGATACAGCCACTATGGAGAACAGTATGGAGGTTCCTTAAAAAACTACAAATAGAACTACCATACGACCCAGCAATCCCACTACTGGGCATATACCCTGAGAAAACCATAATTCAAAAAGAGTCATGTACCAGAATGTTCATTGCAGCTCTATTTACAATAGCCAGGACATGGAAGCAACCTAAGTGTCCATCAACAGATGAATGGATAAAGAAGATGTGGCACATATATGCAATGGAATATTACTCAGCCATAAAAAGAAATGAAATTGAGTTATTTGTAGTGAGGCGGATGGACCTAGAGTCTGTCATACAGAGTGAAGTAAGTCAGAAGGAGAAAAACAAATACCGTATGCTAACACATATATATGGAATCTAAGGGGAAGAAAATGTCATGAAGAACATAGGGGTAAGACAGGAATAAAGACACAGACCTACTAGAGAATGGACTTGAGGATATGGGGAGGGGGAAGGGTAAGCTGTGACAAAGTGAGAGAGTGGCATGGACATATATACACTACCAAACGTAAAATAGATAGCTAGTGGGAAGCAGCCGCATAGCACAGGGAGATCAGCTAGGTGGTTTGTGACCACCTAGAGGGCTGGGATAGGGAGGGGGGGAAGGAGATGCAAGAGAGAGGGGATATGGGGATATATGTATACATATAGCTGATTCACTTTGTTATAAAGCAGAAAATAACACACCATTGTAAAGCAATTATACTCCAATAAAGATGTTAAAAAAAAAAAAAAAGAATCCTCCTGCCAATGCAGGCAACACGGGTTTGAGCCCTGGTCCGGAAAGATCCCACATGCCACAGAGCAACTAAGCCCGTGCGCCACAACTACTGAGCCTGCGCTCTAGAGCCCGAGTGCCACAACTACTGAAGCCTAGAGTTCATACTCCACAACAAATAGAAGCCACTGCAATGAGAAGCCCGCGCTCCACAACAAAGAGTAGCCCCCGCTCGCTGCAACTAGAGAAAGCCTGCGTGCAGCAACGAAGACCCAACACAGCCAAATAAATAAATAAATACATTTATTTAAAAAAAAAAAAAAGATGTAAGTTAAGCTAAGCTCATGTAGGAGTAGGGTGGGCCCATAATCCAATATGACTGGTGTCCTTATAAGAGAAGATACAGAGAGAGACACACACAAGGAAAAGGTCATGTGACAAAGGAGGCAGAGATTGGAGGTATGTGTCTAGAAGCCGAAGACCACCAAAGAGGAGACACCAGAGGCAAAGAGAAAAGGCATGCAATGGGTTCTCCCATCCAGCCTTTAAAGACAGCATGGCCCTGCCCATGCCTTGACTTCACACTTCCAGCATTCAGAACTGTGAGTCAATAAATTTCTGTTGTTTTAAGCTATGCAATTTGTGATACTTTGTTACAGCAGCTCCAGTAAACGAATACAACTTGGATATGTGCTACTGTATTGGTATATTATGCACATTATAAAATATATATAGAAATAGATATTGAAAATGGGTAAAAATGAAAAAAACTAATATTTGAAAACAATTTTATCTTGTTTCCTGCATGCAAAACGTTTGAGAGCAATAAGACTGAATATTTGCTGTTTTAAAATTAACTTGTTTTGGAATATGTTTACATTTTCAGAAAAATTGCAAAGATAGTACAGCGAGCTCTCCAGAGCCCCTCCTGGTGTGGACCGGGTGGGTGGGAGAGCACAGTGCCTCCCAGGTCAACAGGCAGCTTGACACCCCCGAGCACTGACCTTGGAGTAGGAGACCAACGTGAATGTCTAACGCAGCTGCCCACCATCTTCCTACCTCTGTTTCCTCATCTGAAAACAGGGATGATAATACCTCCCTCATAGAGTCGTTGTGCAGATGAAGTAAATCCTAGCTTATCCGTTGCTAAACGACCCTGGAGAAGACATCTGACTCTTTAAGGCACAGTTTCCTCCTCTGTAAAGTGGGGAGAGTCACACCTTCCCTATAAGTTTTTTAAGGGCGTACGAAGTTGTTTAACTCTAGGCCACCGGGTCTTCCCGTTCTTTATCCCTCAGACATGTTTTCTAGGCTTTTCCTTAAACAGAGTACTTGGTTGCGGTGGCAAAAATGCCAAAAGGCAGATCAAATATCTACATGGTATGTTAGGATGCACCAGGAAAACTTGCTGTGAGACATACAGCTTGTGGCACTAACAGTATTGACATGTGTGCATGTCGGGGCGGGGGCGGGGGCGGGGGTGGGAGAGGGAGAATGGCGGCCCCTTAAGGACCTTCCAGTCTTGATACTCTTCTTACCTACCAAGATAAGCCAAATCCAGGCTTGATGCTTTTATGCTGGGAGTAGTCCTCAGCTCTGTCTGGAAAATTCCAGGAGGAGGCTTCTTCAGTATATATGTCTGAGAAGAGCTGATTTGTTCTAAAACGAGCAAATGCGTGGGCTGCTACGCACCACTGCTCCTCGGCTCCGCCCCGCCCCCACTTCTGCCAGCGCCAGTCTTGCTTTCAGCTGAGGAACCTCTGCCACCCCCGCTCCTTTCCCCCCCCCCCCGGACTCCCTCAGGGGGAGGGGACACTCCCAGGGTCTGGACTTCAGCCCTTTTCTCCTCCTTTTTCCATGACGACTAAGATCACAGAACACTCATTTTAGAGCAGGTTGTTCTTAGATCGTTTAGTCAACGTTTCTCAATCCTGGTTATTCTTTGGAGTCTCTTGGTGGAGCTTTTAAAGCATACACACTCCTGGGTCCCACCGTCGGAGATGCTGGGGAGAAGCCAAGGCCTTGGCATTAAAAAAAAAACTCCCCAGGTGATTCTAAAGTCCAGCCAGGATTGAGGACCAGCCCAGGGTTTCAGGCCACCTCTTGCTGAAGGCAGAGGTCTTGTCTCTCTTGTTTACCACTGTATCCCCTAGCAACACAAATATTTGTTGAACGAATGATCAAACTTACTCCTTGGAGCCGTGGGCAGTCCCTTGGATGCCGTGGCGGGTTGGGGAGATGAGGGCCAATTTACTGGGCTCCAGGCCCTCATTTTTATCTGTTAATTTTTAAATATATACTTCCAGGTAGGATATGGAAACTTGTCATTTACTATTAAGTCTGGTTGTTGTAGACAAAAAAAACTGGAAAATTTCTCCTGATGCAGCAAGATGGCCTAAGAACAAGCGTTCTCATGATAAAACTCCAACGCATGTTGATTAATAAGTATAATTTAAGTTTAAGAATAATTTAATTACACATTTATGGAGTTCAATACAACACTATAGCCATTTTTCCTACTAGACTTTATTTTTTAGAACAGTTTTAGATTTACATGAAAGTTGTTAAGACAGTACAGAGTTCCCACATACCTTGTACCCAGTTTTCCCCTACTATTAATTGTTTACATGAGTAAGGTATATTTATTATAATTAATGAACCAGTATTGATACGTTATCATTAACTAAAGTTCATATTTTATTCAGATTTCCTTAGTTTTTACCTAATGTCCTTTTTCTGTTTCAGGATCCCATCCATGACACACTACATTACTTGTCATGTAGCCTTAACACTCTTCAATGTTGTGATATTTTCTCAAATTTTCCTTTTTTGAAGGCTTTGACCAGTTTTGAGGAGTACGGGTCAGATTTTTATAGGATTCCCCTCTATTGGAATTTGTCTGTTTTTCTCATGGTTAGGTTGGTGTTATGAGTCTGGGGGAAGAAAGCCACAGAGGTAAAGTGTCATTCTCATCACATCATATCAAGGGTATGTACTATCAACATGACTTATCACTGTTAATGTTGACCAAGATCAACTGGCTGAAGTAGTGTTTGTTACATTCCTCCACTGTATGGTTACTCTTTCCATCCCTGCCCTTTTCCTACTGTATTCTTTGGAAAGGAATTGCTATGTGCAGCCCACCCTTAAGGGATGGGTAGTTAGGTAACTTTGCTTGAGGGAGTGTTATCTACATAAATTATTTGGAATTCTTCTATTTGGAAGATTTCTCTCTCTTTTCTTTGTTCTTTCTTTCCTTCCTCCCTTCCTCCCTTTCTTTCTTCCTCTCTCCCTCCCTTCCTTCCTTTCTACTTATTCAATCATTTATTTATATCAATAGGGACTCTGGATATATATTTTATACCTTAGGTTATAATCCAACACTTCTTTATTTATTTTTTTTACTCAAATTGTTCCAGCTTTGGCCATTGGGAGCTTTTCCTGTCGGCTCTGATAGATGACCATCTTTTTTTTTAGTACTTCTTTACTCTCTGGCATAAAAACATGCTACAGGCTCATCATGCATATTTCCTGCCAGACTGTAGCCATTTAAAGTGTATTTGAATTGTTCTTGTGTACTCCTTAATTTCCGGTTAATGTATATTTTTCTCAGAATAATTAAAAACTTTAAAAAGTATTACAGGGAAAAAAAAACAAGTATTACAGGGAGATTGGTTCAAGATTGCGGAGTAGAAGGATGTGTGTTCACTCCCTCTTGTGAGAGCACCGAAATCACAACTAAGTGCTGAACAATCATTGACAGGTAGACACTGGAACTCACCAAAAAAGATACCCCACATCCAAAGACAAAGGAGAAGCTGCAAAGAGACAGTAGGAGGGGCACAATCACAATAAAATCAAATCTCATAACTGCTGGGTGGGTGACTCACAAACTAGAGAAAATTATACCACAGAAGCCCACCCACTGGAGTGAAGGTTCTGAGCCCCACGTCAGACTTCCCAACCTGGGCGGTCTGGCAATGGGAGGAAGAATTCCTAGAGAATCAGACTTTGAAGGCTAGTGGGATTTGATTGCAGGACTTCGACAGGACTGGGGGAAGCAGAGACTCCACTCTTGGAGGGCACACGCAAAGTAGTGTGCACATCGGGACCCAGGGGAAGGAGCAGTGACCCCATAGGAGACTGAACCAGACCTAACTGCTAGTGTTGAAGGATCTCCTGCAGAGGCAGAGGGGTGGCTTTGGCTCACCATGGGGACAAGGACACTGGCAGCAGAGATTCTGGGAAGTACTGCTTGGCGTGAGCCCTCCCAGAGTCTGCCATTAGCCTCACCAAAGAGCTGGGTAGGCTCCAGTGTTGGGTTGCCTCAGGCCAAACAACCAACAGGGAGGGAACCCAGCCCCACCCATCAGGAGACAAGCAGATTAAAGTTTTACTGAGCTCTGCCCACCAGAGCAACACCCATCTCTACCCACCACCAGTCCCTCCCATCAGGAAGCTTGCACAAGCCTCTTAGATAGCCTCATCCACCAGAGGGCAGACAGCAGAAGCAAGAAGAGCTACAGTTCTGCAGCCTATGGCAGGAAAACCACATTCACAGAACGATAGACAAAATGAAAAGACAGAGGACTTTGTACCAGATGAAGGAACAAGATTAAACCCCAGAAAAACAACTAAAGGAAGTGGAGATAGGCAACCTTCCAGAAAAATAATTCAGAATAATAATAGTGAAGATGATTCAGGACCTCAGAAAAAGAATGGAGGCAAAGATCGAGAAGATGCAAGAAATGTTTAACAAAGGCCTAGAAGAATTAAGGAACAAACACCTAGAAGAATTAAAGAACAAACAAACAGAGATGAACAATACAATAAATGAAATGAAAAATACACTAGAAGGAATCAATAGCAGAATAACTGAGGGAGAAGAATGGATAAATGACCTGGAAGACAGAATGGTGGAATTCACTGCCACAGAACAGAATAAAGAAAAAAGAATGAAAAGAAATGAAGACAGCCTAAGAGACCTCTGGGACAACATTAAATGCAACAATATTCGCATTATAGGGGTCCCAGAAGGAAAAGAGAGAGAGAAAGGACCCAAGAAAATATTTGAAGAGATTATAGTCGAAAACTTCCCTAACATGGGAAAGGAAATAGCCACCCAAGTCCAGGAAGCACAGAGAGTCCCAGGCAGGATAAACCCAAGGAGAAACCTGCCAAGACACATAGTAATCAAATTGACAAAAATTAAAGACAAAGAAAAATTATTGAAAGCAGCAAGGGAAAAATGACAAAAAAACATACAAGGCAACTCCCATAAGGTTAAAAGCTGATTTCTCAGCAGAAACTCTGCAAGTCAGAAGGGAGTGGCATGATATATTTAAAGTGATGAAAGGGAAGAACCTACAACCAAGATGACTCTACCCGGCAAGGATCTCATTCAGAGTCAATGGAGAAATCAAAAGCTTTACAGACAAGCAAAAGCTAAGAGAATTCAGCACTACCAAACCAGCTCTACAACAAATGCTAAAGGAACTTCTCTAAGTGGGAGACACAAGAGAAGAAAAGGACCTACAAAAAACAAATCCATAACAATTAAGAAAATGGTAATAGGAACATATATATCGATAATTACCTTAAACGTGAATGGATTAAATGCTCCACCCAAAAGTTACAGGCTCACTGAATGGATACAAAAACAAGACCCATATATATGCTGTCCACAAGAGACCCACTTCAGACCTAGGGACACATACAGACTGAAAGTGAAGGAATGGAAAAAGATATTCCATGCAAATGGAAATCAAAAGAAAGCTGGAGTAGCAATACTCATATGAGATAAAATAGACTTTAAAATAAAGAATGTTACAAGAGACAAGGAAGGACACTATATAGTGATCAAAGGATCAATCCAAGAAGAAGATATAACAATTATAAATATATATGCACCCAACTTAGGAGCACCTCAATACATAAGGCAACTGCTAACAGCTATAAAAGAGGAAATTGATGGTAACACAATAATAATGGGGTACTTTAACACCTCACTTACACCAATGGACAGATCATCCAGACAGAAAATTAATAAGGAAACACAAGCTTTAAATGACACAGTAGACCAGATAGATTTTATTGATATTTATAGGACATTCCATCCAAAAACACTTTCTTCTCAAGTGCACATGGAACATTCTCCAGAATAGATCACATCTTGGGTCACAAATGAAGCCTCAGTAAATTTAAGAGAATTGAAATCATATCAAGCATCTTTTCTGACCACAATGCTATGAGATTAGAAATGAATTACAGGGGGAAAAAATTAAAAAACACAAACACATGGAGGCTAAACAATATGCTACTAAATAACCAAGATATCACTGAAGAAATCAAAAAAAAAACCTAGGGACAAATGACAATGAAAACACGACGACCCAAAATCTATGGGAGGCAGTAAAAACTGTTCTAAGAGGGAAGTTTATAGCAATACAATCCTACCGCAAGAAACAAGAAAAATCTCAAATAAACAATCTAACCTTACACCTAAAGGAACTAGAGAAAGAAGAACAAACAAAACCCAAAGTTAGTAGAAGGAAAGAAATCATAAAATCAGAGCAGAAATAAATGAAATAGAAACAAAGAAAACAATAGCAAAGATGAATAAAGCTAAAAGCTGGTTCTCTGAGAAGGTAAACAAAATTGATCAACCTTTAGCCAGACTCATCAACAAAAAGAGGGAGAGGACTCAAATCAATAAAATTAGAAATGAAAAAGGAGAAGTTACAACAGACACTGCAGAAATACAAAGCATCCTAAGAGACTACTACAAGCAACTCTATGCCAATAAAATGGACAACCTGGAAGAAATGGACAAATTCCTAGAAAGGTATAGCCTTCCAAGACTGAACCAGGAAGAAATAGAAAATATGACCAGACTAATCACAAGTAATGAAATTGAAACTGTGATTAAAAATCTTCCAACAAACAAAAGTCCAGGACCAGATGGCTTCATAGGTGAATTCTATCAAACATTTAGAGAAGAGCTAACACCCATCCTTCTCAAACTCTTCCAAAAAATCTCAGAGGAAGAAACACTCCCAAACTCATTCTATGAGGCCACCATCACCCTGATACCAAAACCAGACAAAGGTACTACAGAAAAAGAAAATTACAGACCAATATCATTGATGAATATAGATGCAAAAATCCCTAACAAAATACCAGCAAACAGAATCCAACAACACATTAAAAGGATCATACACCATGATCAAATGGGATTTATCCCAGTGATGCAATGATTCTTCAATATACGCAAATCAATCAATGTGATACACCATAGTAACAAATTGAAGAATAAAAACCATATGATCATCTTAATAGGTGCAGAAAAAGCTTTTGACAAAATTCAATGCCATTTATGGTAAAAACTCTCCAGAAAGTGGGCATAGAGGGAACCTACCTCAACATAATAAAGGCCATATATGACAAACCCACAGCAAACATCATTCTCAATGGTGAAAAACTGAAAGCATTTCCTCTAAGATCAGGAACAAGATAAGGATGTCCACTCTCACCACTATTATTCAACACAGTTTTGGAAGTCCCAGCCACAGCAATCAGAGAAGAAAAAGAAATAAAAGGAATACAAATAAAAAAAGAAGAAGTAAAGTTGTCACTCTTTGCAGATGACATACTATACATAGACAATCCTAAAGATGCCACCAGAAAACTACTAGAGCTAATCAATGAATCTGGTAAAGTGCAGGATACAAAATTAATGCACAGAAATCTCTTGCATTCCTATACACTAACAACGAAAGATCAGCAAGAGAAATTAAGGAAACAGTCCCATTTACCACTGCAACAGAAAGAATAAAATACCTAGGAATAAACCTACCTAGGAGGTAAAAGACCTGTACTCAGAAAACTATAAGACACTGATGAAAGAAATCAAAGATGACACAAACAGATGGAGAGATATACCATGTTCTTGGATTGGAAGACTCAATATTGTGAAAATGACCATACTACCCAAAGCAATGTACAGATTCAATGCAATCCCTATCAAATTACCAGTAGCTTTTTTTACAGAACTAGAACAAAAAATCATAAAATTTATATGGAGACACAAAAGACCACGAATAGCCAAAACAGTCTTGAGGGAAAAAAACAGAGCTGGAGGAATCAGCCTCCCTGACTTCAGACTATACTACAAAGCTACAGTAATCAAGACAATATGGTACTGGCACAGAAACAGAAATATAGATCAATGGAACAGGATAGAAAGCCCAGAGATAAACCCACACACCTATGGTCAACTAATCTATGACAAAGGATGCAAGGATATACAATGGAGAAAAGACAGCTTCTTCAATAAGTGGTGCTGGGAAAACTGGGCAGCTACATGGAAAAGAATGAAATTAAAACACTCCCTAACACCATACACAGAAATAAACTCAAAATGGATTAAAGACCTAAATGTAAGACTGGACACTATAAAACTCTTAGAGGAAAACATAGGAAGAACGCTCTTTGACCTAAATCACAGCAAGATCTTTTTTGGTCCACCTCCTACAGTAATGGAAATAAAAACAAAAATAAACAAATGGGACCTAATGAAACTTAAAAGCTTTTGCACAGCAGGAAACTACAAACAAGCTGAAAAGACAACCCTCGGAATGGGAGAAAATATTTGCAAACGAATCAATGGACAAAGGATTAATCTCCAAAATATATAAACAGCTCATGCAGCTCAATATCAAAGAAACAAACAACCCAATCCAAAAATGGGCAGAAGACCTAAATAGACATTTCTCCAAAGAAGACATACAGATGGCCAAAAAGCACATGAAAAGCTGCTCACCATCACTAATTATTAGAGAAATGCAAATCAAAACTACGAGGTATCACCTCACACCAGTTAGAATGGGCATCATCAGAAAATCTACAAACAACAAATGCTGGAGAGGATGTGGATAAAAGGGAACCCTCTTGCACTGTTGGTGGGAATGTAAATTGATACAGTCACTATGGAGAACAGTATGGAGGTTCCTTAAAAAACTAAAAATAGAATTACCATATGACCCTGCAATCCCACTACTGGGCATATACCCAGAGAAAACCATAATTCAAAAAGACACATGCACCCCAATGTTCATTGCAGCACTATTTACAATAGCCAGGTCATGGAAGCAACCTAAATGCCCATCAACAGAATGGATAAAGAACATGTGGTACATATACACAATGGAATATTGCTCAGCCGTAAGAAGGAACGAAATTGGGTCATTTGTAGAGACGTGGATGGATCTAGAGACTGTCATATAGAGTGAAGTAAGTCAGAAAGAGAAAAACAAATATCGTATATTAACTCATATATGTGGAACCTAGAAAAATGGTACAAATGAACTGCTTTGCAAGGCAGAAATAGAGACACAGACGTAGAGAACAAACGTATGGACACCAAGGGGGGAAAGCGGCAGGGCTGGTGGTGGGAGGAATTGGGAGATTGGGATTGACATATATACACTAATATGTATAAAATAGATAAATAATAAGAACCTGCTGTATAAAAAATAAATAACATAAAATTCAAAGTTTAAAAAGAAGTATTACAGAGGTGTGTGAGGCAGTTACAGATTTTGTGATGTTGGTCAGATTTTAAAATTTGTAACTTGTGATTTCTTTCCTTGGTTGATATAAATATAATTTTTATACCTAATTTGATATTCATAATTTTGCATATTTTTCTTTTTAAACATTCCGCTAATTATAAAAATTTTAGACCCTGGTGAGCCCATGGTGCCCCTTGCTGCATAAGCGAGCCAAGACACTTAGGAATGAAGTCTAGGTCTTCAACAGTCAGGGTCAAGAAAAAGAATGCCGAAATATGTACATGGGAAAAGCTGGCCATCCCATGGGCCAGGACAGCTGAGCCTTCCCTTAAACAGGTTGCTGACCACAGGCCTTTGTTAAGATAAGATCCCTGCTTTGCCAATAATGTAACTTCAGTTGTTGTATTTGTTATTTTACTAAGCACATGGTGCTAGTGATTCATTCAATAAACATTCAGTGACAACACTGCCTACGTGTTAGGCATCTTGCTGGGCATAGCTGGAAATAATAAGTAAGACAAAGTCTTCAACTCCAAGGAACCTACACTGCAGAGAAAGTGATAAGATAGGGAGGTACACGGATGATTACCAATGGAATGCAACAGGAGCTCTGGGGCCATAAAATTCTTCAGGAGAGACTTATTCTTTCTTGAGGGGTCAGGGAAGGCTTCACAGAGAAAGGGATATTTGGATTGGGTCTTGAAATATGAGTAGAAGTATGCCAGGCAGAGAAAGGGTCATTTCTGGTAAGGGAGTAGGGTGGCTGTATTAGTAAGACAGGATTGTGAAAGGGCCTGCCAGGGACATCAGGACATCTAGGGGATTCAATGAGGCCAAAAATGTAATTGTGATTCTTTCAGTATCCTTTCCTAGAGTAACAGTTCCTGTGCCAGATTCATCTTTGTAACTCTAGCACCTTGACAGTTTACAGTGAATAGTAGGTGCTCAAGAACAGTTGTTCAATGAATAAAAGAAAACAGGCAACACTTGTTCTAAATTGACTTCTTCAATGAATGTGAATATTTGGCTATAAAGTTGTCCAGTATAGCATCATATATAACAATAAAAATCTCAAAAGAATCTAAATTTCCAGGCAAAGTGGATTGGTTAGACAAAGTGTGGTATATTCATTAATACAATAGAATTCAAAGTAGCTAATAATAACAATAAAGTTATATTTGGTAATATGAAACAGTAGTTATAGTATATTATTGAGGGGGAAGAGGAGATTACAAAACAAAATAAACAACATGAGCCCAGTTTTGTAAATTATGTGTGTCTGTGTGTGTACACATGCATTCATGAATGTCTATATATGAAAAATTTGCAAGTATTTTTATAAATAAATTACAGATTATTTCAATTTTCTCCTTTTCCCCCCTAATTTCTCTATAATGCATATACATTAAATATGTAAAAAGAAAAATGTTTTTCGAAGACTCACATTTTGGCAAAACATGTTTATTGAAAAAACATAAAATAGTAACTGAAAGAGTTCCTTATTAAAATGCTGATACTGGGCTTCTCTGGTGGCACAGTGGTTGAGAGTCCGCCTGCCGATGCAGGGGATACGGGTTCGTGCCCCGGTCCGGGAAGATCCCACATGCCGTGGAGCGGCTAGGCCCGTGAGCCATGGCCGCTGAGCCTGCACGTCCGGAGCCTGTGCTCTGCAACGGGAGAGGCCACAACAGTGAGAGGCCCATGTACGGCAAAAAAAAAAAAAAAAAATTGCTGATACTTGTGCAGGCACGGGTGTATGCATGTGTATACAGTATAGCTATATTGATATTTTAAAACCTTGTTGCCTCACATTGAATAGTCTTTTCCTACGCATCGTCTCATTTAATCTTCACTACATGCCTGGGTTAGAGGCCAGGATGGCATTATTGTGGGTGAGAAGGAGTAAGTGTTGGTAACCGATGTTCACAGCCTCAGTCTTACCTCTGTGCACACAGCTGGTAACTGGTTGAGCTGGAACACATCCATAAGCCTCTTGACTCCAGGGGCCAGAGCATTTTTCTTTATTATTTTAGAGATTATCCTGGGAGAGGCAAAAAATAGCCATATTAGTAAACCAGGGCTTTTTCCTGACGTCATAGCCCTTAAAAATCATGCTGTAGAATATTTGATGATATGCAAACATTTCCATAAAAATTCTTAAGTGAAAAAAGCAAATTACAAAAGTATGATTCCATTTTAGTAAAAAACTAAAATGTTTGCATAAACACATGAAAAAACTTGAACTAGGATATATTGTCAAGTGCAAAATGCTAGATGCAGTGCATGTAATATGCTGCCTTTTACAGTAAGAAAGGTGTAAAATAAGAATTTATGCTTGTATTTGTATCTTCATTAAGGAACAACAGAAGGATACACAAACGACCAAAGGTGTTCACCTAAGAGGGTGGGAGTTGGAGAGAAACATGATAGAGGGAGGAGGGGTGGAGACAACACTTCTTAAGGAATATCTTTTTAATACCACTTTGATTTTGAACTATTCAAAAACCTAAAATTTTAAAAATCTAGTAAACATACCAAAATGCATATTTTTGGGTGGTGGAGAAACATGTAATGTTTATTTTCTTCTCTTGGTACATCTGTATTTTCTCAGTGTTTTACAAGTGTAAGAAAAGGAGTTATTTTAAAACCATTTCTTCTAAACTTATTAAAGTCTTTGTACCCTTGGTTGAAAAGAGGACTTGAACGAGATTTCTAAAGGATTTTGGGAAAAGGGCATTCTGTAGTATACTGTAAATGTGAATTCTTTTTTCACCTGAAACTGTTTATTACTTTAGTCGGCCAAGATACATTCTGGACCTGGTTTCCATTGTAAGAAAAGCAGTAGTCCCCAGAACTCCTCCTAGAATTGCATTCAAAACATGTCTCCAGCTGAAAGATGAAATGCAGATTTCCCACTGAAGGCCTGTCCTCCCCACCCTCCACCCCTGCATGTTGATTCAGGTAATGCTTTAAAAAAAAATCCCTTACCACTTATTCTCAGGGAAATGCAAGAAGTCTAATCCAAAGATATTCCCTGAGCTGTTAGCATTTTGATTGATTGTGAATTTAATATATTTTTAACTCAATTCAAGTGCTTTTCTCTCAGGAGATTGCTCCTCTGTTTCTGGTCTGTGTTGCCTGAGTTGTAGGCAGTGATGTCTGGCTGGGTGTTTGTGGACACATTTTCTGGGCAAGACTATTTGAGAAATACTGACATTTCCCCTAGCTTTCTCCTTAGGCATCAACCCAGTTTGTCTCCGCATCCCTGTTGGGGCTCCAGGCTCTTTCTTGGAAGATAAGAATCTGCTTTCGTCTTCACAGTCTCTCTCAGATTTTTTTCTTTCTCTCCTTCTCCAGACTTGTCTCTATTCCACAGCCTGGGTCTTTGCCCAGCCAGCTTCCGAACCATGCTGTCTTCCTAAGCACAGAGGCCTCTGCTTCAAATTTGGAGGGACCTCAGAGACCTTTTTAGTTTGCAAATCAGGAATTTCCTCTTTGCTGGAGAGTCCTCCAATGTCTCCTTAAACACCCCTAGTGACAGAGCTGACTACCTTTCAAATCAGCTGTGCATCCCATCGCTGGTGTCAGAAAGCTGTTTTGTAAGGAAGCTGAGAGCAAGCCTGTGGTCCTCTTGTTTGTTCTTTAGTTGATTTCTGATCTGGTCTGAGAGAAGGAGGATGGAGAAGAGAGGTTGTTGCCCAGCCTGACCAAAGGGAGCGGGTCCAAGACTGGCACTTGTCCACAAGACAATGGGGGGCAGTGGGGAGTGGACCTGAAAAGAGCTCTGAATTTGGCCTCAGGAGACAAGGCTTTGTCACAGCTCCATCTTTCAATTACTGACCTAGTTATCTCAGGCAAATCATTTGTATTCTGAATCTAGTTTCTCTCATTTATAAAAGTGGTGTTGTAGAAATAATGATGTCAAGAGGTTAATGGGAGGATTGAATGAAATCATGCAGGTGAAAATGCTTTGTACCTAAAAAGAGTTTTACAAACAAGAGCACAGTTACCATCTAAGATGCTAGATGCCTAGCTTAGTGAATCTGTGAACCAGCCCAGCCCAAGGAAGTTACAAAGTGGAGGGTTTTGGGATTTACTCTGCCTATACCTGTGTGTCATTGGCAGAATCAGCTCATGGCCACTGTTGGCCTTCTCTGAGGGGCCAAGCACATGTGATGACAGAATTTGGGCAAGTCAAAGACTGAAGGATGTGAATTTCCATCAGGTATAAAATGCTCATTTTCAAGATGAATGAGAAGGATTGGTGACTTGCCCAGTCACATAGCTCAGTAATGGTGGGCTGGACCTTGATCCCAGAAGCCAGATTTCTAGGCACAGCTCCTGGAAGTTTTCCTGACAGAAGGGCATTTGGTGTTTTGGACAGCGATCTTTTCATTGTTCAGGTCTTCCTGGCCACTGTAGCAAGTTTAACATCTGTTCCCCATCCATTAAATGGCAGTAGCATCCCCTTGTCTTATGACAATCAAAAAGGCTCCTACACATCTGCTATGGCTTCAAGGGGACAGTACCTCCCCTGGTTGACAACTTCAGTGATAGGTCCTATAAAACATTGAATTGGGGGTTAGAAAATGATGTTTGACATTAACTAACTCTGTAATCTAAAGAACTTCATGTCTCCAAGCCTTAGTTTCCTCATCTAAGAAATGAGGGAGTAGGCCTAGAGGCCCTCTGGAGTCCCTCTGTGCTCCTGGCCTCCCCTTAGCCTGCCTGCACCTGAAATGCCTCCATCAGTGAGCCTTGGTGGTTAGGTCTTAACAGCATGAGTGATTTGTGTTTGTATTTATATAAACCGTTCTGCATTCTACATGTATTCTACATGTATGGAATGTGTATTATTTTCACAGTCACAGTCATTTCCTCATTCTCTCTATTCTCTTTCATTTTTTCTCTTTCTCACCCTCTTGCTCTCTTTCCCCCATTCTTCATGCTGTCTCCTCCACCAACATCTTCCCATTGGTATTTAAGTATGCTCAAGTTTCTGTCATTCAAAAAACAACAAAAAAAAACAACCCCCCAAAAAACCCCAACCTTTGACCAACTTCTCTCTCTTTCCTCATCACAATCAAAGTTGTTTAAGAATTACAAAAATAGTACAAAGAATTCCCACATACTCTTCACCCAGATTTCCCAAATGTTTGCATTTTATATTTGCTTCCTCTCTCTAATTTAATATAAATGCATACACATGTTTATATTTATAAATATTTAATTTTTCCCTTTCTTTCATTATGTCTTTGATTTCTTCTTTCCACTATTTTGCCAATGTGTTTTCTAACACATGGATTTATTCTTATATATATTTTCTTGAACTGTTGCACATAGGATGCTCATTTACCCTTAAATACTTAATTTTCTATAAATATAAGTACAATTATCAAAATAAGAAAATTAATATTAACATATTATTTAATCTGCAGACCTTATTCAGATTTACCCACTGTCCCAATAATGTCCTTTATAGCAAAGGAAAATTCTGGATCATGCTTTGCATTCATCTGTCATGCTTCTTTAGAAGTTTTTTTGTTTTTTTGTTTAAATCGAACAGTTCCTCAGTTTTTTCTTTGTGTTTCATGACACTGACATTTTAAAAACTGTAGTGGCCAGGAGTTTTTGTTTGTTTGTTTGTTTTTGGTTTGTTTGTTTTTGTAGAAAATCCCTCAGTTTAAGTTTGTCTGACGTTTCCTTATGATTTGAATAAGGTTATACTTCTCTGGGAGGAATACCACAAAAGTGATGCTGTGTTTTCTCAGTGCATCAGACCAAGAGGCACAGGATGTTGATTTGTCCTATTATCGGTGATATCAATGTTCATCATTTGGTGGTGTTAACAGGTTTTTCCACTATAAAGTTTCTACTTTTTCCATTGTAATTAGTAAGTATCTTTGGGGAGATACACTGAGACTTTGCAAATATCCTGTTAGCCCTCAAACTTTTCACATACTAATTTTAGCACCCACTGATGATTCTTAGCTTGAATTAATTATATTACCATAATGGTTGCCAAATGATGATTTTCTAATTCCTTCATTCTTTCTACATTTATTAGTGATTTAAATGCATGCTCTTTTACTTTTGTCAAATACCTTTTCAGTGTCTATCATATTATTTTTCCTTTTAGGTCTATTAATATAAATTATACTGATAGATTTGCTAGTATTGAACCATCCATGCGTTCACAGAGTAAAACTCACATAGGCTTTATTATTATTTTTTAAATCAATTAATTAATTAATTAATTTTTGGCTGCATTGGGTCTTCGTTGCTGCACGTGGGCTCTCTCTAGCTGTGGCGAGCGGGGGCTACTCTTCATTGCGGTGCGCAGGCTTCTCATTGTGGTGGCTTCTCTTGTTGTGGAGCACGGGCTCTAGACACATGGGCTTCAGTAGTTGTGGCATGTGAGCTCAGCAGTTGTGGCACACAGGCTCTAGAGCACAGGCTCAGTAGTTGTGGTGCACAGGCTTAGCTGCTCTGTGGCGGCATGTGGGATCTTCCCGGACCAGGGCTCGAATCCGTGTCCCCTGCATTGGCAGGCGGATTCTTAACCACTGTGCCACCAGGGAAGTCCCATGCTCTATTATTATTTTTTAAAACTGCTGCTGGGGGCTTCCCTGGTGGCACAGTGGTTGAGAATCTGCCTGCCAATGCAGGGGACACTGGTTCAAGCCCTGTCTGGGAAGATCCCACATGCCGCGGAGCAACTGGACCCGTGAGCCATAACTACTGAGCCTGCACGTCTGGAGCCTGTGCGTCTGGAGCCTGTGCTCCGCAACAAGAGAGTCCACGACAGTGAGAGGCCTGCGCACCGTGATGAAGAGTGGCCGCAACTAGAGAAAGCCCTCGCACAGAAACGAAGACCCAATACAGCCAAAAATAATAAATAAATTAATTAAAAATTTTAAAAAAAACTGCTGCTGGGTCTATTTGTTAATATTTTATTTATGATTTTTGCACCCATATTTATAAATTAGATTTATTTATATCTTTTGTGTATTCAGTTTGTTATTTATGTGTATCGATATTATATTCTTATTATGAAAAACATTTACAAGGTTTCTTTTTTTTTTTCCTAAGCTGTGGAACAGTTTAAATAACATTGGCATTATCAACTCGAACGGCTGGTAAAAATTCCCTGTGAAATTCTGTGAGTGTGCTGCTTTTTGAGGGAGTAACTCTCTGATAAATTTCTCACCTCGTTTTCTGGAAATTGGTCTATTTTTATCTTATATCTGTTCTGGGGTTGATTTTAGAGAATTGTATTCTCCTAGAAATGTATTCATTTCATTCAGGTTTCCAAAGTTATCTGCATAGAATTAACAAATTAGTTTCATGATTTTTAAATTTTCTCTAATGCTTGGTTGATTTCTCCCTTGCCATTTCTTATTTTGTGAAGTTTCACTTTCTCATTGTATCAGTTTTGTTGTTGTTATTGTTGTTTTTCTGCTGTAACAAATTACCACAAACATAGTGGCTTATTATCTTATATTTCAGTAGGTCAGAAGTCCAACTTGGGCATCATCAGGCTAAAAATCAGGATGTCCACAGGGCTGTGTTCCTTTCTGGAGGCTCTAGGAGAGAAGCAAATTCTTTGCCTTTTCCGGTTTCTAGCGGCTGCCTGCATTCCTTGGCTTATGGTCTCCTCTTTCCATCTTCAAGCCAGTAATGGCAGGACAAAGTCTCACATGTCTCTCTGACCCATCACCCATTGTTACCTCTCTCTCTGGCCTCAACCAGGAAAGGTTCTCTGAGTTTAAGGACTCATGGGTTAGGTTGAATCCACCTGGATAACGCAGGAAACTCCCCCCATCCTCATGTCCTTCACCCCAATCACATCTGCAAAGTTCCTTTTGCCATGGAAGGTAACATATTCACAGGTTCTAGGGATTAGAGTGTGGACATCTTCGGGAGGTCATTCTATGTGCCATACACTTTTTTTTCTTGATAAGATCGGTTAAATTTTAAGCTACTTTATTATTTTTTTCTTTTATTCATTTCATCTTGATTTATTCTTATTTCTACTATTTTCAGTTTCCTAACACATTGGTTTATTCTTTTTCTTTCTACTTTTCTATTCTTTATTTTGTTGTTCTTTTTATAATTTTGGAGTCATATGCTTAAATTAATTTCTCTTCTATCTTCTCTATCAGTACAAATAAAGGTATGGAATCTCCTCTGCACATTGCTTTAACTCTAGGTTCTGATATGTTGTTTTCATTATTATTGTTTCTAGATAGATTACACACTTAGTTGTTATTCTCCCTTAAGCCTAAGAAATGTTTAAGACAGAATTTTAACATTCTTTTTATTTTCTGAAGGTGGAAGTGTCTTTTTATTTTCTGACTTTCTTATTGTTACTGGTTTTATTATACATTGATCTGAGAGTGCTTTCTTACAGCCTCACACTTAGTTGAGTTTTGTGAATGTTTCATGGGCCCTTGCGGGGGCTGGAGACAGTATTCTTTTTTTTCAGGGTACAGAGTTGAAATTTTATCTATCAGACTTCCTTGCTAATAATTATGTATATATATGATCTTATCTATCATTGTTTATCCACTTGACCTGTCATCACTGAGAGAGGTAAATTTTCCTACTAATGTGTTTGTGTCTATTTCTTCTTGTATCTTTTATAATTTATGGTATGTAATGGTTGTTATATTACTTGGTGTATAGATTTTCATAACTATTATATCTTCATTGTGGATCTTTCTTATCTCATTATGATATTTTTGATGTACAAAAGCTTTTAAGGTTTTACGTGGTCAAATTTTATCAATATTATCCACTATGGTTTCTGTGTTTTGGGTCATGCTTAAATAGGCTATCTTTACTCTCAGCTTTTAAAATTATTTAGTCATGCTTTCTTCCAGTAGTTTTGTGGTTTTGTTTTTTACATAAAAATTTTTTAAAATCATCTGGAATTTATTTTGATGTAAAGAGTAAGTAGGTGCCTCCCTTCACTCCCCAATCTTAGTCTTTTCAGATGGCTTATCAGATGTCTAAGCATCTTTACTGAATAATCAGTTTATAGGGAACATCTGTTTTATCTGCCTCCTGCCCAGAGTCCTTTGACTCTTCTTTTAATAACAGGCCCTCGATTTTCCTCGGGGAACCACCTTTCAGTCCATACGATTTGTTTGGAACTGACGCTAGCTCCTGCTCCAGGGTTGGGTATATAAATCAACCTTGGTATCATTTCCCTGGCCATGGTTATTGGTTCAGGGCTGGGGCATGACCCAAGCTAAGATGATCAGGGTCAAGATGACTCAGCATTAAGACTCTTATTGGTATTATTTCAGAAGAGATAGTCTTTTACTGTTGGACTTGAAGCTGTAAAAGTGTAAGCCTGGGCTTTCAGGGACTACCACCATGTGTAGCCCAAGAATGAAACTAACCCAATGAAAAGCAGAGTGTGTGTGATGGAGACTAGTTACTGATGAAATTATCTGAGCCTCTGGATCCTACTGTGTCTTACCCCTGGACTTGTCAGTGATCTGAGCCAAGTTACACATATACAGCTGGAGTTTTCACTTGCTAACAGAAGACCCTCTAAATGAAAAAAAAATCCGCTAACTTGAAATAATGTTTTTTATCATATATAAAATTCTGATATGAGCATATCCCTCTAATCTGTTCCATTGACCTATTTATCTGTTCTAAGGTTCATAAATTAGAGGAAATTTGTTTTCAGATAACTGTTGTTTAGTTAGCTCAATGTTTAAAAACATTTTGAATTTGAATGTTGCTGTGAGTGTTGGCTGGTAACTGTTTTTGGCTACCCCCTTCTTCAGAGAATCATTCTTGACCAAATAGGAGGCCTCCCACCATGGAGGCTATGCCCCCTGGCCACCCCAGACGCGACTGACTGGTGGGCGTGGCTTAAAAAAAGGCCAATTCTCTTTTCTCAAAGTAAGACTGTGTTCTAGAGCATTGTTGCTTAGCTTTCTCCCTTGCCCTTTCCTACTGCCTTTACTCCTCCTCTCCTGAGAATACTTCCCAATAAATCACTTGTGCAGAATCCCAATCTCAGGCTCTACTTCTGGGGGACCTGACCTAAGAAAGAGGGACTTCTTTTCAGCTATCGTCAGCACTCGTTCCTATTCTCAACACTCACTAACTGGAAGGAGTAGCCTCTGTAACAACTGAAGCAATGCAGATTAAGGATGCTAATTTTTAAAAATGTATCTGCAAAGTTTTCTGGATCTACTCATCTTTCAAGGCATACCAGAAAATCAACATTGGACAATGGCCAATGGGTATATTTATTTATTCAGGCAAGATTTTCAGAGGATGATAAAACAATTAGGCGAAATTTAGTTGAGGAATGGGCTGCTTATTAATTATGAGTAGGGAAAAAGTACTTTTTGGCATCTCTGAGTTAACCAAGTGACTGAACTCAGCATCAGTTACATCAGGGCAAATTGACATCACGTGCCTCTTGAGGTGATGTGCTAGGAAGCACACAATAACACATTAAGTAGCAGTCCTGTCAAAAATGTTTAACCTGAACGCAATCATGAGAAATCATCAAATTCAGCTTGTGGGACTTTCTGCTAGACAATAGGCTCAGAGAATGTCCTTTCACTCAAGAGCTTGCACTTTCCACTTTTCATTGAAAAGTATATACATAGGTAGGAGGATAGATGAACTTAAATATTCACATGTGTTCATTATATGATTCTTACAGCTTTTCATAGACTTGAAATAAAAAAACAAATTTGCAAAGGAAATAAAGTACACAAAAATGTATTCTATATAAAAATCTCACGTGCTTGCAGATTTGGTGTGCATCATTCGATTAAATAGTTAAAACCTATTTTGTCAAATCATATTGTGAAATGTGCATTACGATTATAGTCAGTACTCATTTTATTTCAGCTTATAATAAGATTTTCCAGCTCCTATTAACAAAAAGTAAAATTATATGCTAGCTGCCAGACTAGTTAGTTTTGCAACATATATACCTTTCTTTTTAATTAAATACATGGGAAATTTAATCATAATGTCTAATGAAATAAATGGAGCTATTTTGGCTTTTTAATGCATTATTTTATTGCATTATCCCCAAAAGCTTTCCACTAGAGTGGAATATTTTTTGGCTTTTTACTGCATTATTGTATTGCATTATCCCCAAAAGCTTTCCACTAGAATATTCCACAATATTCACATGAACACACATTTACTGAAGTGTGAAGTACACATTACTTGCCTTCAGTAACATTCATCCCATTAATAATAATTGATAAATTTAGCCACATATCACACTGGGTAATTAGAAGATAATGGATACTACCATTATCATCTTGTTTTGATAACTCCAATATGATTAATTATATTCGCTCTGCATCAGTTTGATTTTGACCTGACTGCTTTTAGTAATCTTTCTTACATTATGTGCTACAAAATATATTATTCCAAGCTTTTATATTGTTTCTTAAAATTTTTCCTAACACATTTATTTGATTTGAAAAATGACATCAGACTCTGACAAAAAGTAGTACATAGTCAGGTTTGGCTGATAGGTTTGAACCTGAGGCCCAGCTTTGCCAGAGATGCCCTACTAAACATTTTTCAGAATGTTTAGTACTGAATGATCTAAATGGAACCTCTGAAGTTTTGATAAAATAGAGGTAAAGCATGCGATAAAACAAAAGCATTTAAACTAAAAATATTGAGTAATATGGCAGAGTATGAAGTGGCACCCATGATCCCTGCTTCCTAGGATTCCTGCCTGTGTGTCATCCTCCCCCCGCCCTCCCTTGAGTGGGTGTGGGACCTTGGGATTGCTTCTGACCAAGAGAATACAGCAAAGACGATGGGACTGAGTGATTGTGTTAATGTGATTATGCTAGATGAGGTTGTAGCACCAGTTTTGTTAGGAGAGACTCTTTCCCTTGTGTTGAAGAAGCAAGTGGCCATGCTGGGAAGACCCGTGTGGCAAGGAGCTGAGGGTGGCCCCTAGCTGGCAGACAGCAAAGGACTAAATGCTGCCAACAACCACGTGAATTTAGAAGTGGATCCTGTCCCCGTTGTGCCTCAGATGAGACTGCTGTCCCAGCTGACACCTTGACTGCAGCCATGGGAGACCCTGAAGTAGAAGAGCCAGTTAAGTCATGCCTGGACTCCTGACCCGCAGAAATTGGGAGAAAATAAATGTGTGCTGTTTTAAGCCACTGTGTTTGTGGTAACAGTGTTGTGCCCTAACAGATACCTAACACAAATGGCAAAGATATGTTGAAATCCACATTTCAATATTTAAACTTTTGGAAACTATCAGTTTCCTATAAGTACTATAAGTACAAGTCCAGGTGAAAGAATTAGACATAATGGGCAGCAGTGATTCTCAAACTTGAGCATGCATCAGAAACACCTGGAGGTCTTGCTGGTAAAACACAGACCACTTGTCCCACCCCCAGAGTTTCTGTTTCAGCAGGCCTGGGGTGGGGCCTGAAACTTTGCATTTCTAACAAGTTGCCAGATGATGCTAATGCGGCTTGTCTGAAATCCACACTTTGAAAACCACTGATGTAGACGCATTTGGTAGCTAAGTCTTGGTAAGACTTTTTTGGTATACTCATCAGAAACTGAGAAAATGATTAGATTCTAGTAACTGGTAACTTTTACTTTTGTAAGTTAAATTGTTGTCAATAGACCTAAGGAGCTGTTAGTTGATAGATCATTTAAAATAATTTCTGATGAAAGATCAGTATGTGATCAGTATGCGAATTTTGGCATATAACTTGGAAAGACTTCCAAGAATGGAATGGCATTTCTATTAAAAAACACATACACACAACTCCTTCCAACTCCTTCCATTCCTAAGTACTTGTTTAAGTGAACAAGGTATATTGGTTGGGGTAGGTTAAACTGCTGTTACAAATGGACTCAAACATGGTTCAAACATCACCCATGTTATTTCTTACTTGGCAGGCTTTCTGCATGTGGTGAATCAGAGACCCTGGCTTCTCCAACTGGAGGAGAGCATGGAGGAAGTACACATGCTTTCTTAATAGCCCTAGCCCAGAAGTAGCACACGTTATTGTCCCTCAGTGAGGACAAAGTGACATGACCACTGTAACTACCTGGGTCAGTCAGGAGAGAAACCATGAAGTAATCTGAATAGGAAGAATTTATTAACTGTAACAGGAGATTGGCATAACAAGAGATTGGCAGTTCAGAAGTAAAGAAATAGCAGATAAAGAACAGATACTACTCACAGAGCTGAGATAGTGTGCCCATGGAAGCGTCCCTCCTTCTCCACCCTCAGGGCTGAGTCACCCTTGTTGGAGAGGTGTATTTGAGGGCCCTCAAAATCACACTCAGGTTCAATGATTTGTGAGAAGGACTCAAAGAACTCAGAAAACCTGTTGTACTCAGGGTTATGGTTTATGAGAGTGAAAGTATATAGATTAAAATCAGCAAGGAAAAAGGCACTAGGGCAGAGTCCAGGGGAGACCAGATACAAGCTTCCACTTGTCCTCTCCCAGTGGAGTCATATGGACAGCATTTAATTCTCCCAGCAACGATGTGTGAAAACATTTATAAAGTACTGCCAATGAGGGAACCTCACCTGAGCCTTGCTGTCCAAGGCTTACTGCCCACATGTATGACCTTATTTACTCAGTCTCCAGCCCTTCCAGAGGTCAGTTGATACTGTGAGGTCCAAGGCCTCCCCTCACTCTCCACATAAATCACATCGTTAGCATAGACTGCCAGCATGGCCCAAGGTCCTAGTTAAACGAAGTTACCCTTCTCAAGCAGAAGATTCCAAGGACTTAGAGGTTAATTCCCAGGAGCCAGGCAAAGGCCAAGTTTTTTTTGGAATGTGCAGGGTTTGGACAATGTAAAACTGCAGTAGACGTCATGGCTATGGCTCATTGAAAGGCAGAGGAATGTCTGGCTGGTGGAACTTGATGGAAATCCACCCTTTTGGATGCCAGAGAAAGGTGCTCAAGGCACTTTGCTACAAAACTGCCTGGGAGGGTATGATGCCAGGGGAGCTGTTCATTGCTGGGTGCTGCTGGCTACTGTGCACTGAAGGAGCCCTCACAGGCACTGGAGAAGCTATGAGCATGGCAGGGGGCAGAGGCACTCTGCTACCAAATCACCCAAGATAAGTGGTGCCAGAGAAAACTGCTGGAAGCTGACTGCTGTGCGCTGCAGTAGCTGGACACTGGAGAAGCTGTGGTAACATTAGCAGTCTGCACACTGGATATAGGAAGTAAACCCTCTTCTTTAATGTGACACCAGTGCCCTCTACTGACAAAGCTTCAGTGCCATCTAACAAAGGAAAGATGTTTAAAGGGCCCAGATCCATGTCACAGAGCAAACAAAAAGGACGAATTTGAGCTGCGAGGCAATAAATTGACAACCGGCACCACCAACTACAAGGGATGCTGGGGAATGTAGTCCAGCCAGATATCTGGCTGCAATCTTATTACCAAGAGAGAAGAAGAAAAATGACTTTGGTGGACAGCTAGCACTCTGTCACATGATATTTCTTAGCACTTACTTGAAATTGAAAATCAGGAATAGAATTGATGCTTAACCCTATCTCATTCTTGCAATGAACAAATGGAAAAAACAACACTCCCATTCTGATGAGATCATTGAGAGATTTATTTCTGATAAATTTTTACTTTTTCTGTTTCATAATTATACATCAGATTTGGCTATATATTTATGTTGTCTTGATCAATTATGAACTAATAGTTATAATAATCACTCAATACAGAATAATATTTGACTTGTAAAGCCTTATCATCAAAGGAAATTATTTAAAATAATTTGTTGTGTACAAGTATGATAAGTAAGATATAAAAGCAGGATAAAGACTTCTAAGCATAAAAATATATTGGGATAAAATTTGGGGGGTGGGACCACATGGAAATATGGATTCAAGAATAAAAAGGAATGACAAAATTCTGTTAAGGAAGAGATTCTGTATTTTGGTGATAGTTAATGGTGATAATTTAGTGATGGTGGTAATTTCGTTGCTAGTGTATATAGAATCCGTTGTTAAATTGGAATAATTATAGTTTAAAATGTTATAATTTGCAATATATTGGAAATTATATACTTTTCAACTTTTAACAATGTGATGGAAAATATTAAATGTTAACTTAAAATAGTGCTAAAGGGTGCCTTGTTTTTCAAAATTCTTTTAGAGGGTATGTAAGCAAAAAATGTGAAAACTACTGATCTAATTCATCCACCTTGGTACATGGTATGTAACAGGTGCTCAATAAATAACATTTGAATAAAGAAAGACAAGATGGGAATGGTAAATAGATGTGTAAACGTAAATAATGCCCAGTGTAGACAGAGGTTGTAAGAACCAGGTAGTCCCCTACTGATACAGGTACAAATTAATACAATCTTCTTGGTGGGTCTTTTGCAGTTCACATAAATAACCTTAAAATGTGCCTACACTTTGCCCAAACAATCTATCTTCTAGGAATTTATCCTGAAAGTCATATATGAATAAAGATGCATATTACTGTATTTACTTGTTCAATAGATATTTTACAATCATCTACTCTGTGTTGGAGAGAAAGCAGTAGCAAAATAGATATGGTCCTGCCTTCATGGAATTTATAGTCTATTGGGGAAAACAATCAACTAATCTTTCAAATAACTGAATAATTCAGAATTATGAGACGTGCTATGAAAAAAAGATAGTGAGTGCTGAAAAAGTATACAATGGTAGAAAAGAACACATCTAGGAAGGTCAGGCAATTAAAATTATTCACTTAGGACTTCCCTGGTGGCACAGTGGTTAAGAATCTGCCTGCCAATTAAGGGGACACGGGTTCGAGCCCTGGTCCAGGAAGATCCCACCTGTCGCAGAGCAACTAAGCCCGTGCACCATGACTACTGAGCCTGCACTTTAGAGTCCACAAACCACAACTACTGAGCCCACCTGCCACAACTACTGAAGCCCGTGCACCGCAAGGAAGAGTGCGCAGGCTCGCCACAACTAGAGAAAGCCTGCGTGCAGCAAGGAAGACCCAATGCAACCAAAAATACAAAATAGTAAATTAATTTTAAAAAATTATTCACTTATTTGCTGGATTAGTAGATTGTCTTCACCTGCGGAGACCTCGGAATTGGGATTAAAGTATGTGTGGAGGTTGAGCTGGTTGGAGGTTAGGGATGGACTTGGAGGCAGTGTAACATTTCAGGTCCGGGGAACAGTTTGTCTCAGGGTGGGAGCAACGTACAGTTGAGACACCAGAAGAAGGCTAGGGGCACTGGAACAAATAAGGGAGAGAATTGTGCAGGGTGAAACTGAAGAGATAGGCAAGGACTTGCCTTGTAAGGCCAAGTTAAGGATTTTGGTTTTATCCCAAGAAATGACTATATGTATTTTTTGGAGGAATAACTAATGTAAAGTAAAATGCCTACCCAACCCTTGCTACCACTTTCTGATCTTTATCACCATAGTTCATTCTTTTTTTTATTGCTGAGTAGTATTCTGTTCTATGGTTACCACACCTTGTTTATCTGATCTCCTGTTGAGGGACATTTGGGTTGTTTTGGTGGCTAGTGTGAATAAAGCTTATATAAATGTTCTTGCAGAGGTCTTTTTGTGAACACATGTTTCTCTCTCTCATGCATAAATACTTAAAATTGAAATTGCTGGATCATAGAGTCTATGTATTTACTTTGATAAGAAATTGCCAGACACTGGAGCACTGCCACACTGTGTCACGCCACGTGGCTTTCGAGGAGCCACTAAAACTTTCTGTACCTAGACCTCCCCATCTGTAGAATGGGGTCAATACACCTACCTCACAGGGCTGTTGTGAAGACTTAGAAGAACAATGTCAAATGGTTTTAATACTTTGGCGAGGGAGACGGCATAGATGAAACCACTACTTCATGAGTTACACAAAAATGGACATTTGGTTCACTGTACCAGATACCGGAAATGTGTGTTCAGAAAAGCATTTTAAAAACTCAAAATATTACTTATTTCTAGAAAAAAGAGAAATTGTCAAACAGTTTTCCAGAGTGGTTGTACTGTTTTATAGTCCCACAAGCCAACCTTGCTCGTACTGTTTTATAGTCCCACAAGCCATCCTTGCCAACATTTGGTGTTGTTAGTCTTTTTAAATTTTAGGTGTTCCGGTGGGTATCATTAAAGTCTCAAGAAGGGGAAAGACTTCGGCTTAAAAAAGAATCACTCTGACTACAATGTGGAGAAGGGGTGGGAGTGGGATAAGAGTGGACGTGGTGAGACCTGTTAGGTGGTGATTGCAACAGCCCAGGTGAGAGATGATGGCGAATTGGTTATGGCAGTGATGACGGAGATGGGTCTGAGAAATATTTAGATGGTAAAATTAATAGGAGTTGGCTGCTAATTAGAAGCACTAGGAAAAGCCCAAATTGTTATTTTTTGTTTATTTGATTTTGGGGGATGAAGATCACTTGGTTTGGTTTTGGATATATATTTGTGGTGCCTTAATCTCCAGTAAAGGGGACTGCTTAAATATGTCATATTACATACGTACTTAGGGATAGCATGCAGGCAGGTATTGTAGGAGAATATTTCATGATATGGAAAGATGTTCAAAATATATTGTTAAAAAATAAATTTCAAAACTACGTACAATATATAGTATAACCACATTTTCCATTTGAATAACAGTACAGAGAAAAGACATCTGAAATGAAGTAAAGTGTTAACTGTGATCTCCATGTTGAGTTTTCAGAGTAGTTTTAAATTTGGGCTATGTCTTTTTCTGTTTTTCTACAAAGAACATATGCTAATTGTGTAATATGAAAAAAAGTTATTTAAAAAACACTTAACATTTCAAAAAAAGAAATTTAAGAGCACAAAACAAGAAGAGAATCTCATAGGGATGGGAAAGGTGTTGGTAACAGCATCCTCACCTCTTCTTTATCCTCAAATGGCTCACCCTATACCTTCTGGGCGGGATACCTGACCGGGATTCCTAAGCCTCTCTCAGATTTTGAGAATCTGAGAATGGAAGGGCTTAGTGAGAGAGACTGGGCTGAACTCAAACCCAGGATTTTGGAATCCATGGAGCTTTCTCTGATCCCTGTCCCCAGCTGAGAGTAAACACAAACCTCCTTTGGATTCCAGTAGTATCAATCAGTTCTATCTATTATCTCTCTCACTCCATGGAAATGGCTCGTGCGAGTTACCCGTGACCTCCACTGTTGCCAACTCAGTGCCCATCCTCACCCTACTTGACACATCAGAAGCACCTGTTGATCTGTCTCCTGGAAATATCCTCCTGGTTACCCCTACTTCACCAGACACTCTTTGGCAGTCTCCTCTGTTCTTCATCTCCCCAACCTCTTAATCTTGGAGCGTCTCAGGGCTTTCTTTTTTCTCCCTAGACCTATTCCCTTAGTGATCTCATCCAGTCTCAGCTTTAAATACTCTCTTACATACTGATGACTCCTAATTTCTCTCTCCAGCCTGGATCTCTCCCCTAAACTCCAGACTTGTATATCCAAGTCGACATTACCATTTGGATTTCTAACAGGCATCTCAAAGTTATTTTGTCTAAAACACAGTGCCTCTTCTTCCCCTACTCCCACCCTCCATTTGTCTTCCTCAGGCTTTTCTATCTCAGTAAATGGCAACCTCGCTTCCCTGTACTCAGGCCAAAAACCTTGGCGTCGGAACTGACTCCTTTCTTCCTCTCACTCTACAATCCAAAATCTATTGGCCCTACCTAAAAATATATCCAGAATATGACCTCCTCATGCCCTGGTCCAGACTACCATCTCGCCCCACCTGGATTACTGCAATAGCCTACTCCTTGGTCTTGCTTCCTTCCTTACTCCCCTGCAATTGATTTCAACTCAGCAGCCAGTGATCCTTTAAAATATAAATCAGATTATGTCACTTCTCTGCTCAAGACCTCTAACAGCTAAACACTGACAGAGTAAATGCCAGAGTCCTTAAAAAACCTGCAGGGCCCTAGATGATACGTCCCCAGTTACTTTTCTGACTTTCTCTCTTACTGTGCCCTGTCTCACTCCCTCTGACCCATTGTCACAGGTCTTGCTATTCCATAAATAGTCCAAGCATGTTCAAAGTCTCACGGCCTTGCTCTTCCCTCTGGCTACATGTTTTTCCTTCAGATAACCATCTGGCTACTTCTGTATTTATTGTCAAGTCTTTGCTCAACTGTGAGGTCTTCCCTGACCTTCCTATTTAAAATTGCAACCCCCATCCCCATCACTCAGCATATCCCTTCCCTGCTTAATTTTTCTCCATGGTACTTAACATCATCTAATGAATACTATCATTTATTTGTTTCATTTGTTTTTTTGCTCCCTTCCCCAGATGTAAGATCCTCAGCAAAGATTTATATCTATTTTTTCCCCTCCACAGATCCTAGAGCAGTACCTGGCATAGAACAGGCACTATTCACTGGGTGAGTAATACTCAGTATGCTATAACTTGTATTCTAGTTTCATGCAGACAAATGTTTCTCCCACTAGGCTGTGAGCTAAGGGGAGGGTGGGTTTCACTGCGAGGTCCCTCTCCCCACCCCCTGCGGAAACGTCTATCATGGTGTCTCACAAACAACAGATGTTTGATATATGTTTGTTAATGGAATGATGGAAGCAAAGAACCCCCCACCTTAAGTACGGAGACAAAGAAGCCAGGTCACGCAGGAGAGCCCTGCTAGGGTTAAAGGTGGGCATAGCGAACACCATGATGTCTACTCCAGGTCTCCTGCCAGCAGTGCCCAGCACACTGATACCTGCTCTTCTTTTCTTCCTGGTAGGAAGTACATTGGAGTGTTAGCCTCCCTGGGGTTGATCCTCAACCAGTAGGGGAATGAATTGGTAGATAAATGCCCCAGCCTCCTTGGCCTCTGGTCAATGTGGTCAGACTAAGACAATGCCAGTAGTGTTGAAGTAGGAGCTGGAGAGTAGAGCATTTAAACATTTACAAGGTCAAGAATGGGGATTTATTTGAAAATGCCATCCTAAACCTCTATTTTCAGTATCCAGCAGTGTCTGGCATCTAGTAGGTGCTCTGTGGATGCTTAGGGAATCAGCAAACATGCCTTTAATGGTGGGACTGAGCAATCTTCAGAGCTTGCTCAAAGGCGAGAATGACGTTGACTGTTAAACCTGCCCACACACGCACGCACACGCGTGCACACGCACGCACACACCCCCTTTGAATTTCCAAGGAGCTCCTTTCTCCTTTACTTCCTAAGAGATTTGGGAAGTAACAATTCATCAGTGCCCTCACTGATGTAGGAGGTTAGGCCAGGATGGCCCTCTGAGATCATCTAGTCAAATCCAATCAATCCCTGAACTGGGGCCAGAGCCCCAATGTTCCACCTCCCAGTGTCCAGTCCTCTTTCCACAGTAGCCACTGAGAACATTCCAAAAAAGTAATTTTGGAGGCTAACAGCCGTGAATATTTTCAGATTCAATTTCAGCAAAGTGTTACCATTTAAGAAAGTCTGCCAAAAAGATAATGCAGATGAAAATGTACTGTGTAAACTGTGAAGTGCTATCCAAACGTTAGCTATCTGAGGTCCACTGCCAAGGTCAACAAGGCCTGGGTGTAGAGCCAGCTCTTAAATTGGAGGAGCTAAGTAAAGGCTGGTCATTCAAGGGGCCCCTTCCGAATGGGACACTGGTGTCTTTGCTGGGATCAGAAGGACACAGTGGCTTGTCTGTGTGCCTCTTTCACCCCCATCCCGCTAAGTACAATACACTTGTGCTGAATAAGATCAATGCTTACATTGTATATGCGATAAAACTGATGATTTTTCCAGCTTCTTTTCCTTTTGCTTGTGTTTTAGAAGCCACACACTAAGCCCCAGCCACCTGTACCACCGGGCAACGACTGTCTCTCCAAGGTTTCCAACTGTCTGGGTGCGTGAGTGTTTTCTCCCACATTAGTTTACATTTGTCCCAGCTGCACTACAATTTAGATTCTGCACATACTCTGGCTCTCAAAACCGCATTCTTTTGCCCTCACACTACTTCTTTGTCATCTAACAACTGAAAAAGCATTGTTTCCTTGACTTGGCTCGAGAAAGGGGACCTCGATGAAGAGTAAACTTCACATTTTCTGGGCTTTCTTATCCTAGTGCCCAACAGGAGAAGGGAGGCCCAGTGTTTGGTGACCTCCTGCATTAGGTTAACGATCTGGATATGGGCCCAGGGGGATAATGAGCCCATGAATAATAGGGAGCTGATTGTCCAAGTCTTATCATGGTGAAGCTGAGTGGCAGAGCTTGCTTTGTCCTGGCTCCCTTGCCTTCTCCCCAAGCATCTCTTAATCTGTCGAAGCCAATGGGTTTATGTGGCAGACATTCATTCCTCACAAGCTTCGATTCAAGCGGCTGTGCACCAATTCAGGCTCAGATGTTTCTACACTTGGGGCTTGTAAAACAGTGAAAGAAATATAGCAGATAAATTCACAGAAAGCCTTCTGTTATAGGCTTGAAAAAAAGATCTACTCATTTCTCTACTGTAACAGGAGTCTTGAAAAGCCCAAATTAAGGTGCAGAAAAAGGGTGAAATGAGAACACTAAAAGGCCTAATACTGCAGAGAGCCCCGCAAACTTTTCCCAAGTGATATATATATTCCCGAAATCATGAGTTAAATTCATTTCACCTGCATTCTCTAATCAACGTTGTTTTAAGACCTGCCATGTCCTCCAAGGAGCACGTGGCCTAAACAATGTTTGCCTGAGATATTCTCGGGAACTTGGAGTCAGCTGTGTGTATCTAGTTGGAGCTGGGCTGGTTAAGACTGGACAGGAGCACGGACCCTCCAACTGGGCATGCGCGGTGTCCGCTGGGTGACCTTTCGACACAGAGGGCTGAAAACTCCACCCTCAGGATGTGCGGAGGCCTATAATATACTATTGCAGAACGTCGATTCCCGCACCTTTTTCCAATCACCTTTCCCCGTGCTCCCCACGCCTCAGTCGGCCCTGACGCTTGATTCCTAAACCTATAAATACCCCCGCCCCTTGCCTTGTAGGAGGCAGTTTTCAGGCTTGATTTCTTGTTTCCTCTCTTCGCTGTTTTCTCATTAAGCCCTGTTTCTGCTGTAAACCTCGGTGTCTCAGCATTTTGGCTTGCTGAGCGATAGAATGAACCTGGTTCGGTAACATGGTTCAAACTCGGAAGAAAGGTTTTTACTGCTCTATGGCTGGAATAAACAAACAGCCATAAGCCTTCCTAAGTTGTTGTTTTTGAGGGAACTATTAGTAAAATTTCTACTCCTTAAGGTCAAACCTTTTGGAGGGGGGAAACTAGGGAATGGGTGGTCTTAACTTCTGTCTGGTTTTCCAGGAATCCATCTAAGGGGCTGAGCTGGATGTATTTTGGAACTCAAAGTCCTAGCCTAGTTAGTGATCTTTTCATGCAACCCAGGGCCCAAGCATGACCTATGCTTTAAAAAAAGTAGACTAAGGGCTTCCCTGGTGGCGCAGTGGTTGAGAGTCCGCCTGCCGATGCAGGGGACACAGGTTCGTGCTCTGGTCCGGCAAGATACCACTTGCCTCGGAGCGGCTGGGCCCGTGAGCCGTGGCCGCTGAGCCTGCACGTCCAGAGCCTGTGCTCCGCAACGGGAGAGGCCACAACAGTGAGAGGCCCACGTACCCAAAAAAAAAAAAAAAAAGTTGAAAGTTGGCAAGTAGGTGGGTTCAAGGAGAGGGGGTGGTGTCTGCTCACCATTGGCTGTGAAACCCGCTCTGCTTTCTACTCTCCTACTCTCTTGGGTCAAATGTTTGGTCAGAGCTTAAGAGATGAGGCGATGGGGCAGTTGTACACAAACTATCAACTTCCACAGTCCTAAGGCTAAACAGCTGAGAGGGGGAAAGAAAGATGCCAGGTGGCTTCTGCTTGCTTCAAGATTAGACCACTGAGGGCAAGAAAGAGACGGGTTTCAGGCACTTGGTAAACTGAAAGCAAACTTCTTTATTGTACACAGTACAGAATATAACGCAGCTTGGCAGGATGCAAACGGCCCTGCGCAGGGGAAAGTATTTCAAATCAACTGGCAGGTTAAAGCCTTTCTGCACTGTAGACTTTCCACACTCTGGAAAGAAGCAAAAACAAGAACAAAGAAACAAAACCATCAGGGAGGTGCATGAATCCGATGGGAAAGCGACGGTGATGCTGCCATCCTGTGTCCCGAGACAGCACAGGCCACGTGGCTACAGCAGGGGAGAGGAGCTCAGGCTACAGAGGATTCTTTTCAGTACTTGCTAAGACAGCATAAATCCATCAAAAAAAAAAAAAAAAAAACCCAACAAAACCCAAACCCGGATAAGTAAAGAAAGGAAAAAACAAATCCTATACAGCATTTACAACAAATTAACCTCTAGCCAGCTGGGGATAAAATATGCATCTATGTATAGACTATGTGTAGGTTAGAAGGCTATAAATACCGGTTTGGAAAGTCCTTTGATTAGAATACAATGCTAATTAAGGCCCAAGCTACAGGCTCAATACCTTTGTGGGCTAATTAGCTTCCAAGAGAGGAAAATCTTGTCTTTCCATAGCTATAAAATGCACCCCTTATCTCTGTGACCCTCTTCACAAGTGTGCTCCTGGTCACCAGGGGGACTGTTTGAGACTACAGACCGGTTCCATCAATAGAAAAACAACTCAAAGCACTGTCCTTCGCATATGAAGAGTAGCATAGTCAATTCTTTGTGTGCTAGGTGTCAGGGGAAGCACAGAATCCTATCAGCAGGCAGCAAGGTGCTACCACTTTCTAATTCTTTTTCCACTACTTTGAGCTTAACTTTCATATAGCTTTAGCTGGGTTATTTAAAACTTTCCCAATATAATACAGCAATCGGAGAAAACCTTTTTTAAAGTGGCAGGAAACTAAGATGCTAGTACTGCTTTACCTGTCAGTGTCGCACAGAAGTCTCAAACCCTATTGAATCATATGCAGGGTTTAAAGTCCAAAAATTAAAGAAAAAGGAAAACAAAACAAACTGAAATGGAAATTGTCATCAGTCATGCCCAGGGAAGAATCCCTACCTAGGGTTTTCACCAGGTGACCAGGTTTCAAATGGACATGACATGTATTATGTACATATGCTTTCCAGAGAGGGCATGTGAGGGAACATGGGGGACTATACACATAGAATCTAAACGGTGTGTCCAGGCTGCCCTGCACACCTCAAAAATGTACAACTCAGGTGCAAATGTTCCATCAGGCTGTCTGGTGCAGAAAGCACAAAGCAGGCAATAAAAGAGGGCTTGTACTCGGCTAAGGGGACGCCCCCAGCAAAGCCCCTTTCAAGCTGCAGCGTCTTCATAAGTTGGCACCGCCCTGTTTAAAGGGCACAGTGCAGTTACCAAAAGGTTTGTTTTTTTTTGCTTTAAATACCAAAACTACAAAAATCAGTTTATAAACTGTTTTTCCAAAACAACCACCAAAACAAAACAATCCCCCGAATCAAAGCAAAACAAAATACTGTCAAAAGTGTTAATCACCCTTCTCCTAAAATTAAAGCCATCCACACACACAGCCATGTGACTGGGAAGAGAAAGGGGGCCTGCTCTACTTGGTGACCACATGGCCAGAAGGTTCCCAAGGGTAGCAATGGTTTATTATTTGAGAACCATGGAGTGGGTAACAGCTGTTCATCCTTTTTCCCCTTCTTTCCAGACCAAGAGGAAACATTTCAGATTAAGCTGGAAGAGCTCTCTGAGTTTTAAGATATATTTGTAACCCTTCATGGTTTGAGCCTCCCCAACTTTGCCTACCTCCTCTTCTATGGGTTTGTGACATCTTTTTCAATAAATTGTGCAAATCAGAGCCCTTCTACGTAAAGGCATTTAGTAGTCCATGATCAATGCAGATTGTCACACACTCTGTCCTGGTTTGTGGGTACTAACCTGAACAAGGTATTGCTTTGCATATATTGTCCATGGGAAGGAGGCTCCATTTCAATTGCTTTCCCAGAAACCTTGTCAGGTTCAGAGCTGAGGCACCAGCCTTTTGGTGGTTTTCTGCCCCTCCCTGTTCCCACTCCCCCGCCAAGGTATCTGTCTTTAAGGGTGCCGATCCAGAGACAGCTTGGGTTCTCCAGATAATACTCAAAGGGCAAGCTTTGGGAACAGCCAGAAACACAAACAAAACCACTGCCCTCGTTTGCCTGAATGGGAACTGCTAGCTCTAGGGTTTGGCCGCTCAGCCGCTCGGAAACTTAGTAAGCAAAGCCTTCGGCATAGGGGAGGCTGCTGCAGCGGTCCACATCCAGGAGGTAAGCAGGGTTGTCTTCAAAGTGGGTCAGTGGCAGGGTGTCCTCCTCGCTGAGGTGGCACTCAGACTCCGCTTTCAGGAACGGACGTTGGTTGTCGGGGAAGGCCATGGAGAAAAGGGCATCGGGGTCGCAGACAAACTTGTAGACGTATCGTTCCCCAGCCACCTGAAGAGAGAAAACACACCTTATGAGGCCCAGCTGGAACAGGGCGTGGGCCGGGGCCAGGGCACCAAGGGAAGAATGAGCTATTTGTAAGTCACCAAGCTCTCAGGGAGCCAGGGACCAAGAGGCTCATTGGTAGCTGATTATCCAAATCATTCAGATTTATTTTGATAAACTGTGGGAACCTGTTACCTGCCAAGTGTTTTGCTGACACCACAGCTTAGCAGTTGAAAAGAATATCTGAATTTCAAACTCATATTAGGTTCTTTTAAAAGAAAATCCTCACTGTGTTATACTCACAGCCTAGAAACAATGGTTATGCTGAGGTTGGTGCCTGATATTACAAGAAGATATAAGGATTGAAAGATGCAGGAGTCAGACCATGTGTTCAGTTCCCTCCAAAGTTTACAGTCTTCCCAGGACAGCTTTGCTCTGAAGGGTTAGGAATTCAGAGAGCTGTGTGGGAATTTTAAGTTTGTTCCAAAACCAAACAGAACTGTGTTTTGGCTTACCTGCAGTTTTACATTGCTCATTCCATGGTTCTGCTACACTGAAGGAACTGATGACTACCTTTATATGAATTTTATGCATTATAATATTACAAGAACCAAATGGTCTTGATTAAGGGTGGCAGATGTATACAATCAATCATCCCTCTTTGGGTTGTTAAATCTCTCCTTCCCCGGCCCAAGAGTCAGCTCATGTATGTGGAAGAGGGAAGCAGGAGGACACAGTGGCAATGATACCAGCTCATAAGCCAGGAGTGGATGGCTCCCAGCCTTGGCTCAGTCGCTAACAAGTCTCAACCTCTCAACCTCAATCTTCCCTTTCAAAACCCGAGGGTATGGGACGACTGCTTTTCTAAGTCCCTCCCCAGACGGGCATGCTACCACTCCTCTTTCATTTAGTTCTCATTTACTCATGGGTCATGTAATAAATATAACAATGATCTCTTACACTGGACAGCACATTACTATTTCTAGAATGTTTTCACATATATTACCCTTTGAGATTAGATTAGGGACTATTATCTACATTTTTACTGGAAACAGGCTTTGGAAGGTTGACTTTCCTTAAAGCATAAATGCAGTGCTGAATCTGAGCCCCCCAAGTCTCATTCCTGTGCCTTCCTGTACTTTTTGCCTGTTTTATTCTCAGAAAATTCTCTCCTACTTCCTTAGAAAACGTAGGAACAAGTTCATAGGGAAAACTCGTTGCCATTAGTTCAAGTTAACTGTGTCTTGATTACATTCCCTCAGACTGGATCTGGAGTTGGGAACAGCAAAGGAGTAATGGCCCTCCTTCCTGAGTTTAGGATTCTACCCGATAATGTTAAAACTAAAAGGGGAGAGAGTGTGTGTGAAGTTTGAGGGGGAAAAGGCAGTGACTGATAATGGGTTCAGAGTTTCTTTTTAAGGTGATAAAATGTTCTAAAACTGATTGTGGTGACGGCTGCACTACTCTGTGCACATATTAAAACCCCACTGAATTTAACCCCTTTAAAAAAGGGGGGAAGTTGGGTGTACTCTAGATACATCCTAGAGTATCTATTCACTCTGTGACAAGCACTGAAGTCAAACCCTCATTCCTGCCCCAAAGGAGCTGATACTCCTGTAGCAGATACTGACAAGCCGGGGAGTAACTTACAATACAGACAGTAGGGGAAGTGATGGAGATGAGCCCAGGTGCTCTCAGAAGCAGAAGAGGGACCATGTAACTCAGCCTGAGAACTTCAGACTCTTGGAGTAAAGAGGTGATTTACTGAGAAAACAAGTAGGGGCTGGCCAGGCAATGAAGGCGTTAGGAGTGTTCTTAGGTAGGACGGTAGTTTAATAGGTATTTTTTCATTTTATAGTATGCTTGATAACTTACATGAATGTGATATGTATTGTTCGGTAAACAAATATATTAAGAGAAAGATGGCTATGCTAGTGAAAGCAGCCAAGTACAAGTGAGGAAATGAGGGTTTAATGGTGCCTTGAGCCTGTATGAAGCATTAAAAAGTCTGGATCTTATCCAGAAGACCATCCATGAAAAGCTGTTTTAATAATTTTTAAGGAGATGAGAGGAATATGGGGTCATATTACCACCTGCCTCTGAGAAAGATAAGCCTGGCTTCAGCGTAGACAAGTTCTCAGCAGCAATGACCACATACTTCTGAGTGCATCTTGGCATCTATCATGTAGACTGCTTAAATGTGTAAATGCTAGAATCTGGGCAACAGTACAGTATAAAATCTGATGGCTAAGAAAAACCAATCAAAGATTCTCCATTCTCATCTTCTGCCTATCCACAGGAGTTTAAGATTGTGGCTCTTCACCACCTATCGCAATAAGGGTTTTGCACTGGCTTCCTCAAAATGACACTTCAGCCTTTTTTCTGCTACCTGCTACCAGGTGATTCTGCCATTTTGCAAACCTTGGGTTTTTAACTTGAGTTCCAGTTTCTAAGGTTCTAAAAGAGAAGTAAGATTTTTTTTTACTGCCCTAACACTTTTGGGAGTGTTAAACCAACATAGTTGGAGGTCTCGGTGTTTCAACTAAAGACTTCGCCTAAGCTCTCATGGGAGGGGAGACCTTCAAGTAGATTCCCTCACTTGCTCCTTTATGGATATAATAGTTGGCCTAAATGTCTGGATGTTTTTGTAAGTAGAGACAGTTTAAAGCAGAGGAGCCTAATTTTCCTACAGTGTCTTCCGTACACAACCTTTGGCTTTCATGTACCCAGCAGCATTAAAGGTGCTCCTTATTATCTCATTTAACTCATTATCTCATTAACTCATTTAACTCATTATCTCATTTAAGTTTTTCCAAGATGTTTTTCCTATCACAGAATTACTTACGAGGCTAACATGCCCTCCCAGTCATCACATACAGTTTTATTTCAGAAGCCCTTGACATTTTCTTCGAGAGTGGTCAGAGTGGTCTAAGCGTCTCCAGTAATCGCTCACCTTCTGCATGATGCCCTTTTCATAGTAATAGCGTAGAGATCGGCTGAGCTTGTCGTAGTTCATGGCTGGCCGGTTCTTCTGAATGCCCCAACGCCGAGCGACCTGAAGAGACAGGAAAGCCATGGAAACTCATTCCCTGGGCTTAGTGGTTTTCTCCCAATCCCAGGAGAGCCAGTTCTAGAATCTGACTGCTTTGGTCAGTGACCCATTTCTCTGACCTGGAAGGAAAAGCACTGAATTCCCTCAAGACCAAACATTTAGCAAAGGTGATGATTCAGTCAAATGCTAAGAGGTGAGACCTAGAGGTGGAAAAATCCTAGCACTTTAAGATTGCAGACGGCTCGGCTAGCGTCCCAGAGGAAGCAGGCTCTCTACTGTTTCTCCACATATGAATTATCGACCAATACCCATAGACCATTAGCATGTTGCCATTAAGTGCTATGGTTTCTGTAGCAGTCAATAAGGAATAATTAGAATGGTCATTCCTGAAACATTAGAAACACACTGGTGAGTTGCTAATGGGCCAGCAGAGCAAAAGTTCAATTCTAATAAGATTGGAGAGGGGCTGGTAGATGTTTACTTATAGCAGCTCATGGAGTAAAGGGGAATCGGATCATTTCAGCCTGCTGCCATCCAATCCCCTGCTCCCAGCAGACTTGCAGAATGGACATTAAAACATGTAGCACCATTATCCACTTAATGAAAAATTAACAGGGCTTCCCAAACAGTTCTGAAGTGCATTATATCCAACTTGGTCCACCTCTGAGGTGCAGTGATGGGGGGATGTAATTGGAGGTTTGGGCAAAGAGACCTTATAGCAAGAAAACTTCCCAGTGGAGTTCAGCAGGACAGCCAAGCAATTTCTGTTCTCAAGTATCTCAACATCCCAAATCCTACTTATAAGGATGACTGTCGAGGTAAGAGAAGAATAACCTTGGAAACATGAGGTCTTTAAATGTATGCAAACCAGGGATCATGTTTTGAACATTTTGGGTCAGTTTTAGAAACTTAAAAAACCAAAATAACTACATTCCTTTTTATTAAAAAAAAAAAAAGATGACAAACATGGAATGAGAAGTAGGGAGACTGCAAGTGGAAAAGGTGGATCATAAAACCACATTTCACTTGAAGTATTCTTTAAAAGTATTTGGGGCAGAATGAAAACAACATCTTCTGAATTCAGGATTCTAAGATGACCTTTAATAAATACCAAAAATAATCTGGTAAGGAAGAATGCATCTGTCCTAATTATATTACAGTAATTCAATAGCCACGATTCCACTCTGCCTTGCAAGACACTGTGTGAAAGTTAAATTTCCATTCGTTTGCTTTGTGCCCCACGGCACACACGATTATCCCTGGCTCTCCCCCTTTCTCCACATTGCACCCGTTCAACTCTTTGACATGGCCCAAAAGACAAAATGAAACAAAAATACATCCCCTGGTTAAAGAAGACAAACACTTTATTTTACTATTATTATTTTTGGCTGCACCAAGCAGCATGCAGGATCTTAGTTCCCCGACCAGGGATCAAATGGTGTCCCCTGCAGTGGAAGCGTGGAGTCTTAACTACTGGACCGCCAGGGAAGTCCCAAGAAGATAAAACCAATTTTTAATCAATTTCTATTTTTAACCAGTTTTTAACCAATTTCAATTTTTAACCAACTTCTTTTTTTAACCAATTTCTATTTTTAAACCAACAGAAATAGGGGTAAGAAAGAACCTAAGTCAATACGTGTCCTTTTACCTGTTCAGAAGAAATGACACCATGGAACTGTACTTGAACTGCTGTCAGACACAAGTGATGCAGGGACCCTTAAAAGAAGCCCAGCCTCATCATTTTACTATAGTCAGTGGTGGAAAACAATTCGTGAATATTTTTCAACTTCAGCCGTGACCTCTCTTTGCTGTCGCGTGCATATGCAGTAGCTTGCTGGAGAGAGGTTTTATATATGCACAGACTTCAAAGCAGCTCTGGTAGCCATAGTTACTGACTCATCCTCTTGGGCCAGGGCCCTCTGATTCAGTAGCCCTCACCAGGGCTGCTCCTTCTGCAGTAATCATGATGCAGCACAACTGCAGAGCAGCTGGGAATTAGGGCTGTCCCATTTCTGGGGGGAGGGGAGCAGGCAATAGCTTGCTACCAGCTCCTCCTTTCTTTCGTCTTTCACATTCGTTACTTTGATAGCATGCATCTTGAGGACGGAGGCCGAAGGAGTTTTAAAAACAAACAAACAAGAAAACCTCACGTCTCTTCCTCCCTTTTTAAGAGAGAGCAGCCGCAGCGCAGGGAGCGGCTCTTTCTAGCAGCCCGTCCTTTTAAACCTCCCCACGGCATCAGTTATCCGCCACATGTTCAACAAACAACCCTACCCCCCAAAATATTCATTAATGCAGATTCACAGTTAAAATGGCTCCAGATTAAAGCCGAGTCAGTCATAATTGAGAGGGTGCTAAGCTGGATGACAATCAAAAGACATTTGATTAGGAGGCCTGCCAAAAGCAGTTCCAAAACCACAATTTCCATGCACAGTGTAATGGATATTATGGATAATTACCCAGAGTGCACTACTCAGCCACACAGCTGCCTACAATTACGGCCCAAACAGCTTCCTCCTCCGCTTCACCCTTCAAGCTTCCCCCATGACAACTTCTTACAGCTTTTCCGAGGAGTTGGTATCTTCCTGACAGTAACAAGAGTAGGGCCCTCCAAGTTATACAAGGATTAGAGAGCGAAAAAATTCAAATGCTGCATGTCCCGAGGCCAGAGTGCACACGTGGAACAGAGCTGATCCTGGGTTAAGAGAATGGAATATTCGGAGTTCATGGAATGCTCGGGGATTTCAAGGTGCGGCGGAAAGAAGTACTTCCTGAAGAAACAAAGCTGTGCAACCAGCTGAGGGAGGCTCCAGGCCACCACAGGCCTCCCCTGTGACTTGGCTGCTTGGCATTTCTGTGAGCATTCTGGCTTAGTATTAGCTTCGTTATTAAGAAAGCCGGGGCCCTTGGCCATCTGTTCATCATTTTCTTTACCACTGGTAGGAGAGCAGCAGATTCAATAACAGCTTTACAAAGGGTCATAACCAGGTTTACCTGCAGCTCTACAGCCTGTGCTTAGGCCAGAGGCAGTGGCAATAAAGTAATAAAAGCTCCTGTCTGCAATGAGATAAATCAATAAGGGCTGCCCACATGACAGACTGACTTTCGAAAAGCCTTAGTGAGTCTGGGCGACATGCTTTCCTCAAGCCTCACATAAACCAGGCCACGTTATGAGGAAAAGAATGCAGGGCGGATGCTCTCCAGTGTGGCTGGAAGCCACAAACACAGCTCCACTTCTAAACACGACTTAGCCAAAAAGACACCCTTAGGAAAACACGGCAGTACCAAACTCTGGCTTTGAAGGTAGACTGACTCTTAACAGAAACCGTTTACAATATGAGGTGTTGACATATTTCTATTTTTTTGTGAATGATGCAAGATCGGGAACACCATACATTATCTTCTCTAACTGCCTTTAATGAAGCCTGCCTTCCTCTCCTCTCAGTCAGGATTCTCCTTAAGTCTCCAATCCACACATTCTCCTTTGCTCATCTTAACTTTCAGGCTACTTTCTTCTTCCAAATCTCCTGCTGTTAACCCCCATACCCACCTGTCCCCCTGGTGTGCTAAAGTGAGCCCTGGAATTGACGGAACAACATCTACAACTGCAGTCCCTGTTCAAACTCCTTCCGAGAGCATTGGTCCCATTCCAATCACACCCAACCCAAAGATACATTTTGCTCTGCTGGTTTAATATGTAACACCTAAGTATATGCTACCAAAAGAAGCATATGTCGTATTTTCAGGGAAGTTATTTCTTTTCTATTTATAATCTCTCTAGATTTTAAATCAAATAGAAATCAAATCAACCCCTTTGGGAATTCCCTGGCGGTCCAGGGGTTAGGATTCCGAGCTCTCACTGCTGAGGGAACTACGATCCCATAAGCCATGTGGCGTGGCCATAAAACCAAAACAAACAAACATAAAACAACCTCTTTTGAAATATGCCAAACTCAGAGCCTGATTTAATTTACTTTGCAATATTCAGGAAAGGAGGAGTTCCATGATGTTCTCCCCTTTTGAAGAAATGGTATTGGTTCTGTCCATTGGCCTTTCTGTCAAGAGTCTGGGCAAACAGACAGTAACAATGTTTCTTCGTTCTATTAACAAAATAATGAAGGTTTGTGTCCTCTCTCAACCACTGTGATACTACATTTAAAAAAAAAAAAATCTAACTTCCTAAGATTGACCCATCTCTGATAATTTTATTTCTCTAGGTTAGAGCCATTTGAAATACACAGTGGGGTAGTTGCAACCTATAATATATTACCAAAATGTCTTAAAACCTGTTCATGTAACCTCTGGTATAGGCTATGACATATGAGGGTGGACACCAAAACAAGTTGGTATCACTGAAAGAACACTTGAAAAAGACTTTCCAACAGAGAGAGCAGACCCTGTTAGAATGTAAGTCTTTATGGCCTCCCTCCCCAGAGTTTGCAGAAGTGTTACTAATACATTTTATATATTCTGCAGTGGAGAACTCTGCCTTGTCTGTGAATTGTAAGTTGTCCTATTAATAGAAAAGGCACTGCCAAGCCCATTGGCCAGGCTAGAATCTGAACGAGAAGGAAGAGCGTATTTAACACCGTAAAAAGGCTCAATGGAGAACAGGAACAAACATCATCAAATCAAATCACCTGATCCCAGCTTCCAGCGCTTACCTCCTCCGGTTCTATCAGCTTGAACTCCATGCCTCGGCCTGTCCAGGCAATGAAGTGGGCATTGGCTGGGTCGTCAAGAAGGGTAACCAGGAACTGCCACAGCTGAAGGGAACCTCGCCTCTGGTAAGGAGGCCCCTCCCGATACATGGTGGGCTCTTGTTTGACTTTGCCTGTTTGAGACAAAGACACATATGTGGTACTTTAGTCTCAAGTTTCTCGGCTGATTTGGGCAAACACTAATTTGGCATCAGGACTGATGAACGTACTCTGACATCTTGAACCTTCCAGCTTTCCAACAAACTGGATGTGGCTACTTACCTTCCAGTCTCTCAGGAACAACACAGGTGTCGTCAAAGTACAACCGGGGATCCTTCTCATATGAAAAACCTGAAGAAGAATTTAGAAAGAACATGTTGCTTAACAAACTGTGTTCTCTGAAAACTCTGGATTTAAGGACTAAAATAGGATTCTACCATTTCAGGTCCTCAGCCTGATGAACTGCTCTATCTATGCCAGACTGAATTTTGGAGGGAACTTCAACTTCACCAGGACTTAGGCGTTCTGTTCTGATGCAATCACCTGCGCTTCAGTCAAAGGAGCATCAGTTCCTGCTATCAGAGCTGAGACTGTAGGGAGGCACTGAGTCACCTGTACGTTCCTTTGCATCTTGCTTACAAGGTCTGCATGGATCAGTGTGTCCGTGACTAAGCCTTTGTATCTGAAAAGACATCTCATCTATTTCAGTTGGCCTTATCGGGTGGATTTGGTTGATCTATACGTGGTCTAGCCGTTTTCCTTTTAGCAAATATTAATTTCAACCTTTCTTACTGCTTGTCTAGGCTGCCCACATACCTCACTCAGTCATGAAAAAGCCTGGAGGGTAGAGAACAATGCCAAATGAGTAAAGGCTTGGGCCTGTGGAGGACTGTGACAAGCAATAATTTCAAAAAGTTGGAGGTATTATCACCTCCAGACACTGTGGAAGGAATCTGAAGAGACTTTCTGTCAATAAAACTTATTCACTGTATAGACAAGAAAACAAAGGGGAACTGACTGGTCCAACAACACATGTAAGTGGAAATGAAAGGAAGGCAGGGCAAAAAGTGGAAGGTGTCAAGGAGAAGGATGGCCTGGCATCCTAAACCCACCAACCCTTCATATGCATTCAACGCTGACCACCAGGTCGCCAGGCACCCTGACAAGGCCAGCGGCTCAAGCCAAAGCCAGTTAGTAGACAGGTGTGATGGGACCACACCCTTGGCTGCGGTCCAGCCTGTTCCAGGGGGCGAGTGCTCCAGCGTACTCTCCTCTACCCGCACACGTCTCAAGAGGAAGCAGCACCAGGAGCTCCTGTCTGCTCAGTGGTACTCCCTGTGCTTGGTTCTCTGATCAGTCGTCTGGTGTGGGGTCCAGGCGTATGAGTATCAGGTACGTGGTAGGGGGAGGGCAGAGGAGGTTGCTCTGCAGTGAAGGGCTAGCATTAGATTTTGAGAGGGATTTGCTCTGATTTAAAATCCCTGAGTAAAGGTGCCAAGAAAGAATCTGTTCTTTTTCTTCACAATCAGCCCGGGTGAAGTTCTCCTTGGCAGGATCACCACAATTTTAAAGAGGCCTGGGGTTGGGAAAACACTGCACAACCTGGAGGAAACAGACTGTTTTAAGGTTCTGTATTATTCATTTTTGTTTCCTCAGCCCCAAGCATTATTTCTCTGCTTAACTACAAAGGAAGTATATTTTATTTAGTATTTAATCTAATAAATATTTATGCCAGGCACTGTGCTAGAAGGGGGTAGATAGAAGAATACACACTCCGGGCTTGCTCTCGTGGAGCTTGCATCCCAACTGGTGGGGACAGACAACAAAGTAGGGAAAAAAGAGACATGGTGTAGTGTGGAAAGTGTGGGCCCTGGAGCCAGACTGATAGACCTAGGTTAACTGTGTGACCTTGAACAAGTTAATTAATTTCTCTCAAGTTAATTTCCTCATCTGAAGACTGGGGAAGATAATAATTCCCACCTTTTAGGCTTGTGAGAATTTAATGAGTTGATACATATTCTGTTCCATTGACCGATTTATCTTTACAATAGAGAGCTAAGAATAGCTCCTGGTACGTAAGTGTGCAATACATGATAATTATAAGAAATTAAGACAGTAAGTACTTGTACATTGTGATAAGTGCTATTAAAAGATTAACTGGATAATGTGAGAGCTTTTTCTTATATTCTGTCATGGATTCTAAATTCCTTTAGTAAAAGGACATATCCTGAATATCTTAGCCTCCTTATAGCACCTGGTACATAAGTGCTCAATAAATATTTGAATAAATATGAGGGAATCTATAGTTTCCATTAAAAGATTTAAGAATGCAATACTAACTTTTAAGTTAGGGATTCAGGGACTCCTATAATTTATTTTCCAAGTTGGTACTAGGAAACTGACTTATGACAAACTATTATACTTTATATTAACAAGAATTACATAATCCATCATGCTTCATGCTTTTTGCCTTGGCTACCAGGAAGCTATGTATTTCCTGACTTTCCACATGGATTTTGCTATTCCAGTGATGTTTTAACAGCCTTATTATAAAGTCATTATAAATAAACTACAAAGTTTATACACCTGTCAAAATTGCCATTTTATTTTTAGAGCTTTTCTTCCTCTAAGGTAAAGAAAATACATTCACAGTTCACAGTATATAGGGAAAAAATGTAAATCCAGATTAAATTCTAGGTTTGGTTTTTCAAACTAATCAGATGAAGCCCTGCCCATGAGTATTGTTTTGGTGTACTTTGTGGTTTCTAGTCATTGCCACGTGTGGTTCTCTAAAACATCTGGAAGGTGCTGTTGGTTTAAGTGAAATTTAAGTCAGTTGAATTTGCACAGCAGTTACATCAGTTGTGGCCACAACCATCTAATCACTCAAATAAAGGTGGCAGGAAGGAAGAACCTGTTTGAGGGACAAAGTGGAAATGAAAGATTCAAAACAGTATGCAAAGATTCCAGGTGAACGCTAAGGCAGGACGGCTGTCTTAGTAATCACAGATGCCAATCAGAAACACTTGTCTCACTATTTCATGGGCATCTGTGGTCAAGCCCGTATAAGGAGGAGAGAAAAACCATGTCAGGGTAATTGAGAGCAATTAAGAATGCAGATCTCTTTGAAACTAATTTCTTCAATGTGTATGGGGTCAGGGAAGAAGTGGGGGAAAAACACAAGCTCGCAGATATTCTGTGTGTAGTAAGCAGCCCGATGCCTTACTAAAAATATTTCCTTTAAGAGCATGCTCCTTTCTAAATGTTGTAATCAGGCAAAGTGTTTTCCTCCCTCTCTTCCCTCACTCCCTTCTAGTTCGCCTGCTGCAGACATCAACTGCTGCTATAGAAACATTCGGGAACCTGGAAGAGAGCCCCACACAGCTGTGCCGATCACGGCCAGAGGTCCAGTAGACTGCCCTTCCTTCCCAGGGCTGGACACTCGGAATATCACCGGGTGCCCGTGGCAGCCACACTGGGTCTCCCCTCTAACCAAGTCAGTGGGAGGCAGCCACCCATAGAGACCACTCTTGTGAACCAATCACTCACAATAACCAGCCAATGCTTCACAGTGCTATCTTACCGGCTCTTTCAACCTTTCTCTAAAACTCTAGAACAGTGGTTGTCACCCTGGGACACATGAGAATCACCCAGGAAGCTTTACAAACTACTAACGCCTGAGTCCTACCTGAGAATTTCTGATTTAATTGCTCTGGGTGAAGCCTGGACACCAGAAGTTTTAACAGTTCCCCAGGGGATTCTAATGTGCAGCCAAAGCTGAGCCTCATGACTCTGCAGTCGTAGTTCTCAGGTCAGTGTGCGTCACAATTGCCTGGAGGGCTTGTTGGAACACAGTGCTGGGCCCCTCCCCTGGAGACTCTGATTCAGCAGGTGGGCCCTGAGAATCTGCTTTTCTAACAAGTCCCAGGTGAAGCTGACTGATGCTGTAGGTTTGGGGAATCACACTGCTCTAGGTATTTATGGAGAGACGTATAGGACAGAAAACAGGACATACTTCTGGGGAACGTGTTCTAAGAAAGAAATCCTTCCCTGTTTCAGCGTTCAGAAGAGAACTCTTGAAGGTACCATCTCAAGTCGTGACATAGTTCCTAAGTGCCAGTTTAGGTGATAGTGTTATCTACAGCTATGTATACATAACCTCCTTGTATGGAAGGGTAGAAACCAGATGGTTCGTGTTTTCCTCTTAAAAGTTACGGTCGTTACTATGGAAAAGGATGGCAGCCCTCAAAGATCAAGAGCATGCCTCACACCCTGTGTGCGAGATAGCTGGGGATCACGATAAGTGAACTCTCGCGTTCACGAGCTAAGGAAGGTTTAAACTACGATCTCACATCTTAGCCCGGAAACTGTGCAACTTTAAGCTTCCTTGAATATTATTATTTTTAAAATATTATTATTTAAATATTTTTAAATATTATTATTTTTAAAATATTATTATTTTTTACTTACCTTCATGGCTACTGGAGAAGTAGCCCCCTCTCATGTAGGATGACTGGCAGTTAGGCACTTCTGAAAGAGAAACAGACACACACACTCCTGTCAGTCTCTGCAGCTGAATCAGCACATCGGTCCAACTGCAGCACTGCAGGAAAGCCCCTAAACCTTCTCCTGCTCCAAGGTCATGTCTTTTTGGCCTTGTTTTGGAAAAGGGGTACCACTCTAGTAAGCAGCGTGGGAAACACTATGTCCCACCATCTGAATGGAGGACTCGACTCGCAATCAGGAGAACTGGGAGGAAAAAATACTCTCATAACTTGCTCCTTTTAGAAACTAGTTAACGTCAAACCTCGTGAGAGAGTTAATGACAGAAAAAGAAAATGGCTTTCAAAAGGCCAACGTGGCCTTCTGCCTGTCCTGACTCAGGGGCTTCGGGGTTTGGAGGGGCAGGAAGGTCACTTTAGAGCTTTCCCAGTTTGCTCTCCTTTACCGCTGATGGTCATATCCATTTCTGCTCCGAGAAGTGAGGGTATTTTTAGGTCGAAGAGATGAGGGGATGGGAAGTGGTGAAGCTAGGACAAGAACGGGCAGGAGTGCGGAACTGCAGCTTGGCAAAGCACATTTCTCCCACGTTATTACTGTTAGAATGGAACCCATGCTGAAGCGATCTCTTCTTCAGACACCATGTTCTCAAGGTGTCCATCGAGACAAAAGACAGTGAGCTGAGCTGTGCCCATGTGGGATGAGGCTTCACCCTGGGAACACCTCTCAGATCAAAGCATTGTAGATACGGTAACATCTGCTGGGTGTCTTGCTTTAAGGGAGTGGGATGGGGTGAAAGACTCATAGGACCGATTAAAATGTCAGTCCCAAAGGGGAAATGCTGCTGGTCATGCCTGCTCCTGAGAAAAATACATCAGAGCCTTCAGGAGGAATGCGAGTGGACATTTTATAAGCTATCGATACCTATACTTGGTAATTTTTCCATCATAAAGCAACAGATGTCTCCCTTCTGCCTACCTCCCCAGCCTTTCCCATAACCAATTTCTGCCTGAATTGAGCAATCTATGTATTATCTCAGAAGGCCGAGAGAAAATTCTATATCCTATTCCATTTGCAAAAGCCACTGAGTACATACTGCCCCACCCCCTCCCCAGGATCTTCAAGGAAAGCACGCACAGGAAAGGTTGATAACTGACCCACCACCCTCACATTCCTTTAGCACCAACTGCAAAAAAAAAGGAGCAAAAAAGTGTCATTTTTAAAATAAGGGTAAATGAAGAAGAGGAAAGAGTTTCTAAATGTGCAAGCTGCAAAATTCCCACTCTCCTTTCCCATAATGATCTCATTTAATAAGCCTGGCCTATAAGATATGTAGTCAGTGAATGAGTGTTCGGGTGAGGGTGGAGAGGACTCCCAAGGCCAGCTTAAACTTCTTTACGTTTAAGTTTCTAGATAAGAGGTAACCCAAAAGCAAACCATAGGTGTTCTAACATGTTATACCTCTCCCTGTGTACACTGGCAACAGCTGAAGGACACAGGAATTTTCCCAGATGAAAGTACTGCAACAGAGCAGTGACCCCTATGAAGCAACTAACAGGACAAACCTTTCCATGGTGTACCCAGCACCCTATACAGCCATGACAGACCAGGCGATTTCTCAGAACACCACTCATTTCAAGAATAGAAAGAATCCCATCCTACATGTGGACTCTCTTATATTTGTATTGGGAGTTTAATGGGTCACTGTATTCAAAAAGAAAGCCACAAAACTAGAGGCAGGCCTAAAATGCAGAAATAATATCCCCCGTGTCCAGTGACTCGAAAGATGACCGGTCTTAAGAAAGGACATCACCAAGACTGGATGGCGGCAATCTTCAGGCTTGGACTCAGATGTACTGTGCACCACTTCTGAATGCCTACTGCTCTCCCTACCATTTGCATGGCTTTTCTGTTTTGTTTTGTATTCAGTTATGCATAGACATGTTTGTAAAGCTTAGCTTTACTAGCTCCTAAGTTCTTTGAGGGCAAATTTTATAAAACTACTCCCCAAAGCCCTGCACATAGAAGACAGTAACAACCTGACAGATGAATGAGAGACTGAAGAAAGGAACGGCATGATTTTATGCTTACCTGAATCAACGCAGTAATCCCGGGGCTCCTGCTTGATTCCCATTGGTGACTGGAATCCATGTGCTGGGGGGCCCGGCATGCCTGGGACCCCATGTTCATAGAGTGGGTCATGGTATTCTTGTTTGAATCCCTGAGGGGGTGGGGGGGGTGCAGGGACGATAGGTTCTGACATTTGCCGGTGGTAATTGGGGCGATTATCTCCAGGAACTCCTGACTGCGGAGGGAAGGGGTGGCAGGGTTCAGACAGTTGTCTCTGAAATCTGCAAAAAGAAAGTAGTAGTTACATTGTTAAGTAAGAACAAGATGAATACCTACTGTGATATAGCACTGAGGATTAGAAGTCCAGATTAATGGAATTATTTGCAAAGTACTTATTAATGCTTATTTCTGGACATCTTACCCTCTTCCCAAAATTATATCACACATTTCAAACCTCCTGAGTCAGGGACTGGCCAAAAAAATAAATAAATAAAACAATGAATGACATGGTAGCATCTTATTTTCCATGAATTTTTATTTCATGCACAGTCTATGTGTATGGTTGGGCCAGATTACGTATCTGAATATATAAAAGCAATTATTTGCAAATATCACTAACATGTTATGTTTGTTCACTGGTTCATTCATTTTCTAACCTGTAGACAGAATTAATTTTTAAAGACAGAGGAGTATTTAACCAGAAGTTAACCAGTTAGAAAACATAGTTAAAAAAAAAAAAAAGCCTATATGTAATAGCAATCAAAGCCATAAAATCCCTAGGAAAAATCAGGAAATGTGTAGGCTATACAAGAATAAAATCTTAAAACTATTTTCTAAGCAACGATCTAATGAAAGAAAATATTTAGAACCTGGAAGGTGTTCACTCACTGAAAATTATTCTGTAAAAGCAATTCCTTCCCAACCAACTTGACAAAATGATTCTAAACTTTAAAAGATTAAGAAAGAATGATCTATTAGACTGACAAATATTATAAAGCCACAATAACAGGAATACAAAGAATGAAAGATAGGCATGTCAAAGGAATCCAACGGGAAGTCACAAACTGTCAAGCATATTCCAGAATATGCTACTTGTTAAGGTTAGCATTTCAAATAAGAGGGGAAAAAGATCCCTGTTTTATACCACATGCCAAAATTTTTATATAAAGATTTCAATGTGAAACCACGATAGTAAATATATGTGAAAACATATCTTGGAGTGAGGAAAAATCTGTCAATACATCATACCAACATCAGATATCATGAAGATAAATATGGATATATCTCCTTGTATAAATTTCTGTAAGTCAATAAACACAAGAAACCTAAAGAAAAATGATAAACTGGGGGGAAAAAAATCTATAATAGTCAGAAAATACCAGAAACAAGGCCCCAAATTAAACAAACTGAGGAAAAATCTCTAACAGATACAGTAATGTTAATACTGTTGATATAAAGGGCTTTTAAAAAATCAATAAAAGATGGACACGCCAACAGAAAAAATGGGTAAAGAACATAAACGGGGAAATCACTAAAGAAGGGATGTAAATGGTCATAGACCAAAAGTTTAACTTCATTAGTAATCAAAAAAGTAAGTTTTAAAACTCAACAATGTAACCCTTAATATTAAGGTCTTTCTCTCTACTTTTAGTTTGATCCTATTAATAGTTTTAATCAAATAATTTGAATTTGATCAGGATCAATCTGTGACAACAGGTGGCCAATAGATTTCTAGAACATCAAGACTTAAAATCTTAAACTGAAGAGATTTGTGTGCAGATAAAACACTGTTTAGATCAGGGTATAGCATGGCTCACTCTGTGAGTCTTTACTATCTTACTAAAAGCAGCACCACAAGACCATTTTATAACATGAAGATCACCAAACTATTTTATATATATTTATCCTTTTCTCCCAGACACCAAAAGCATCAGAATCTGCCTGGCCAATTATTTAAACAAGTTTTATGAACTCTGTAAGGTTCAGTGGGCACTGAATGCATTACAGTGGATTGTCACCAGGAGCGCAATTTTCAAGGTGGCTGTTATTTAAGGAAACCCTTCTGTGGTCTTTGAAGTGTAAATTTGAAACTTGGGTTTAGGCTTGACATTTAGAATACAGGCACCAGAAGCATGCTGCACCTGATTTTTTTTTAACGCAAATTCTGAAGAAGTGGGCAGAAAAGAAAGTGAAGATACTCTTTAGGGCTTTTTAAAATAAAGTACCCAAAGTTTATGCTAGCAGGAACAGTAACGAGGGCACCCACTTTCCATGTTCTCTCCCTTCCCCACTCTGCAACCTTCCTAGCACCTTCCAAAGTAACCTCCACAAATCACTTCCTTGATGGCTCTGAGACGGCACCAAACCGCTCAGTTCTGTAACCAGAGCCTGTGCAGCTGGCAGGCCCAATCACTGCACTTCCGCTCAGCGCTCATCTTCTCACTTTCCAGAATGAAACTCTAGAGTTGGCCTGCTATGGCCCCCTCAGGAAAAGGTACTTCCAGGTGGGCACCAGCCAGCAACCCTCATCCCCTCCCCCCAGCATAACTTTAAGGATGCATGAAGCTTACAGGCCTGGGATCTGCAGAACAGATTCTATAACTGGGATTGTTTTGTCCTAGTTTGTTTTGAGGGAGCGGGAGTGGCAAAGGGGAGCTTAAGGGTAGGTCACAAAACCAACATATTTGGAAGAAAGATTCTCTCAGAGCTTGCTGCCGATAATGGCTTTTATTTGCAGAGATTAGTAAAGTAATTCAGTTCTTGTCCTCAAATACATTCTGTGAACTTTACTCACTGACCTTCATTTGAACCCCCTTCCCCTTTCTGCAATCCTTCTGAAGTATCTAAGAATGTGTTGTATACATAGCACAGCTATGACAGAGATGCCTCTTGTTTACTGAGGCAGGCAATCATTTTCAATGGAGGGGTGGCTTGGTTCCTAACAGACCTCTTTCTTCCTCCTGATAACCACTCCCCCCTTCCACCACCCCCTCACCCCGTGATCCCAACAGATTTCAGACCATAGTGAGCTCACAGTTGGTGAGCAAAAGGAGACTTCTGACTACTGAGCAAGCCTAAATTCAATAGGTTACAGATTAAGGCTTTTTTCAGTGCCAGTTTATTTAAAGAATCAGTTATTTATTTATTTGTCAGATTTATATAGCGCCTTTCCTCCCAAGAGCTCACCCACGCTACCAACATTTGGTTTACATTATGAAAACCGTTAGATGCTTTTTCTGCATTTCCTTTTCGGTTTCTGCTGCCAACACATAGAGTAAACACAATCCTTAGAGAAAAAAGGAGAAAAGTGTGGATTCAACGAAGGCTACACAGTGGCTGGCTATGGGTGCCAAGTGAAGTAGAGTGACAGTTCAGAGGCTAGCCGAGAGATGATACAGAAAATTGGCTAAGAAACCACCACCACGTACTTAATATTTCCGTTAAAGCTAAGAGAAGATAGAAAATAGAGAGGCAGCATAGCTGGGTAAGAGGCTCTGACTGCGAAGTCAGAACACATTGGGTTGAAATCCAATCTCTACCCCTTACTAGCTGTGTGAACTTGGGTTAGTTATGTAAATGCTCTGAGCCTCAGTTTGCTCATCAGGAAAATAAGGACAGTCGGGTTACTTGTCCCAAAGATCTGTCGTAAAGATTACATAAGATACTGTGTGAGACAGGGCCCAGCATGCTGCTGAGTTCTTGATTTTATGTTACCTTCAAACGTCACCATCAACTCCCCATGCCACCCTGACCCCCACAGTAAGCTAAATTCAGAAGGTATGCAAATGTAAGGGAAGATCTTAAGGAACTGGGAGAAGACTTTCCTCCACACAAAATAAGAGTCTCCTAGCTGCCTACTCACTCTCCTGTCTCAGAAAGAGAATGCTGACTTTTATTCCGGCTGGTAACGTACCACCTAACTTCACATAATATTGATTTTCCTGACATATACCAAAAGCCAGGTACTGCTGCAAAACAAAACCCACACATTGTCCCTAAAAAGCCCACCAAAGAACTCTGACACAGCTCTCAGGACTCTGTGAGGCCTGTTGGCACTGCTTAAACTCAAATTGGCCTATCTAAACTATGGTAAAACATAAAGAGATGACGAACAAAATATGTCCTTTAAAGGCCTAGATATTTGTCTGATTTCTCAAGATCTAACATGGAAGAAAAAAGGTGATGTAAATACAAGATGTTACCAGGAGATTAGATGGTGAAAGTATTAGTTTTACGTGTACAACATTAGTAAGTCTAATGATGAAAAGATTTAGGGATACAGGGAGGTTGACATTTTTAAAACTTAATATTAAACAGTGAACCAACTAAAGTTTACGTTGTAGTATCTAGTATCTAGTATCTAGTATCATTTAAGGAAGATTCCTTTAGGATAGTTTTCTTTATGGAACATAAAAGTGATTTTTTTTTTTCTTTTGCGATACGTGGGCCTCTCACTGTTGTGGCCTCTCCTGTTGCGGAGCACAGGCTCTGGACGCGCAGGCTCAGCGGCCATGGCTCACGGGCCCAGCCGCTCCGCGGCATGTGGGATCTTCCCGGACTGGGGCACGAACCCGTGTCCCACCTGCATCTGCAGGCGGACTCTCAACCACTGCGCCACCAGGGAAGCCCCATAAAAGTGATTTTTGAAATAAAATTGTCATGGAAACATTTATTGAGTACTTTCCCTGTGCCAATGTGACTTCATCTAATTCACCCAATGATCTAGTATTCTCCCATTTTCAGATGAAGAAACCAAAGCTTAGAAAAGTTAAATGCCTGCCTGAGGTCACACAGATAGGAGAGACGTTAAGTGAGAGAGCAGTGTATTCCAAAATTCTTAGATAGGAAGTAGCAGAGCTGGGATTCAATCTTAGGCTGTTAGTCTGTTCAACTCCAGAGCCATTGGCCTATACTATTTGTACAATTGTTTCTATAATTGTTTTAAAATACCCTCTTTCTGACATTTAAATAACAGTCATGTAGTCCAGGCAGCTAGAAAACTCCCATATGTTTGGAAATCAAGAAATATATATTTTAAGAACTCCAGGATTGAAGAAATAATAGAAAACACTTGGAACTGAATTTTTTAAATGCCACAAATCAGACCCTGTGGGATACAGCTAAAGCAGGACTTGGGAAGGGAGATCAAATAATTGATTGTCCCAACCATGATATTTTGAGGAGTGAAAAGGGAAGCTATTAGCAATTACTTTCATAAACCATAAGTGACCCAGGAAAAACTGCATGTATGGTCAACCCCAGCCTTAGGAGAACCTTTATTTGGTTATATGGTTATAGTATAAAGAAAGCTAAAAAAATTAATGAGCAAATCATCCAACCAAAGAAGTTGGAAAAAACAGAATAAGCAAAGAAAATAGAGTAAAACATTTTAGTAGGAGCACAAATCAATGAAATAGAAAACATCCAATAGAAAGAATGAGCAAAGCCAGAGTTGATTTGTTGAAAAGATGAGTGATATAATCTGCTAAGACTAAGAAGGTCTAGATAAATAGCATCAAAAATGAAAAATGGATAAACAGATGCTATAGAGGTTGTTAAAAGAACATTACGAACAGCTTTATGCCAATTAATTTTAAAACTCGTAAAACGGAAAAATTCCTAGAAAAATAATTTATTAAATTCACTCAATTAAATAGGAATCCCCAGAGCAAGACCATAAAAGGTGAAGACACTGAAGCAACCAGTAATTAAAAAATCTTCCCACAAAGAAAACATCAGGCCCAAATGGTTTTACTGGTAAATTCTTCCAAAAATTCAAGGAATGAAAACCCCCAAATTCACACGAGCTATTCTGGAATATGTAGAAAGGAGAATACCCTCTACTCATTTGGTGAGTATAACCTCAATGCTAAAACCCAACAAGGACAATGTAAGAAAGAGAAAGTATACATTATTCTCAATCATAAATACAAATGCAGAAGTCCTAAATATATACTGGAAAACCTAGCCCAGCAATGTATAAATGATAATACATAACAAATAATTTTGCCTTATCACAAGTATATGAGGTTGGCTTCACATAACTCAATGTAATTCATAACATTGAAAAACTAAAGGAGAAAATTTGTTTGATCCTCTCAATAGAGGCAGAAAAAGTGTTTGATAAGACTCAGTATGTAGTCATATTAAAAAATGTCAGTACAGGGGCTTCCCTGGTGGCGCAGTGGTTGAGAGTCCGCCTGCCGATGCAGGGGACACGGGTTCGTGCCCCGGTCCGGGAAGATCCCACATGCCGCGGAGCGGCTGGGCCCGTGAGCCATGGCCGCTGAGCCTGCGCGTCCGGAGCCTGTGCTGCGCAACAGGAGAGGCCACAACAGTGAGAGGCCCGCGTACAGCAAAACAAAAAAACAAAACAAAAAAAACACCACTCAAGAAAACAGGATTTGAAAGATGTTTCCCTAGCACTAAAAAAAAAGGGCTTTCCTGGTGGTGCAGTGTTTGAGAGTCCGCCTGCCGATGCAGGGGACACGGGTTCGTGCCCCGGTCCGGGAAGGTCCCACATGCCACGGAGCGGCTGGGCCCGTGAGCCATGGCCGCTGAGCCTGCGCGTCCGGAGCCTGTGCTCCGCAACGGGAGAGGCCACAACGGTGAGAGGCCAAGTCAGTACACTAGGGAAAGAAGGAAATTTCCTTTAGCTTGATAAAAGGTAAAAAAGAAAAAACAAAACCAAGAGCAACCCCCCACCCGCCAAAAAATCCTATAGTAAACATGGGGAAATGCAGAAAACAAGCCCTTTTAAGATTCAGAACCAAAAAAATCACACCATACTGGAACCATTAGAAGTACATTATTCAGTCCGTCAAAGAAGGTTCCATTAAGCATCTATGAAACTCAGTTTTGGATCCTAAAGTGAATTTGCGCTGCCACACATAACACGCTGTTAACAGGAGTGCGTGGAGAGGCATGCGTCAGCCAGGCTACAAGTGTGACTCACTGTCAAGTTCTTCCCTCTCTAAAAACTACGAAATATGAAGGACAAAAATGAACAGCAATTTATTAGGGATGGACTTTAAGAGAGGAAGTGGAAGTAAGAGAAAAACTTGCATATGTTACATCTCTTAATCTAGCATCTTTAGGGAATAGTTTTCTATTAAATCACAATTCTAGAAAATGTAGGCTCATCGTTTAAGCTCTGAAGTTCCGATCATAACCACTGAGGGAACCTTCTCAACCAGGCCATTCACTCCTTTAGATTGTGTGGCACACAACAGACCCTTTCTTGATGACTCTGGGGACTCGGTTCTGACTATCGATTTCAGTGTGATAGCCTATTGCGATACTGATGCCCTTAGGAAGCATCAAGAAGCAAAGGATTTTTCCACCATCAGGGGTACCTCCTTAAATTTTGTCGTTTCTTGAGTTTTTGCTTCTTGATGCCACGTAAGTGCGACAGCAGTGTATTCCAAAATTCTTAGATGATGCTTTTCTTAGTGGAGCCTCTTCAGTTGAATTGTGGGGACTCAACTTGAGATGGAATGACAAATGGAATAGTAAAGATGAAAACGTATCTGGCCAGGACTATGGGCATAACATAGGAATATTTTCTAAGTTCCTCCACCCAGCACATGTGAACCTCGTAAACAGCACAGTGAAAACTCCTGTGAGAGTGGAAAAGCTGCATGAGAAGCACTTCTCCTCTTCAAGGAGCAGCTGCTCTTTAAGGATAAATGGAACATGTCTGAACATGCCAAATTACATGTTTGTTTTTTTTTCTCCTCCTTGAGGGGAGGAAATAACGAACATAAATCACGGCTTTCCAACACAGTATTTATCTTCTAAAAACGAATTTTGAGTTGTAAAGAATTATATACTAAGATTATACAAAACATTAAGAATGTACTCTTGATTGGATTATATTTTACTTGTTTAAAGTATAATCTTAGCAAACAATCGCTATCAATAAACATTGAAGGCAAGATACTGAGCTAAATGTGGTCTAAAGAAAGGGGTCTAAGTCATGATTTTTAAACCTGAAAGAGTTTGCTCTATTCAACTGAAGAAATAAGGCACTCTGTGAGCAAAACAGAAAAATATAGGTGTTACAATGTGGGCTTAGATAAGTGATGTGGGAATTAAGTAGGATTTTGTAGTTTAAGAGATGGATAAAGTTCTGGTAGTTTAGGAGATAAAGTGATGGATAAAATTCAAGGTTGAAATGGATTTCTCAAGGTCCCTTACTCAGCTTTCAGTAGATTGTTAGCAACCTCCCTCCTGCAAGCATAACCAAAATGGTGTACTTATATGTTAATGTTTTGGCTTCCAAATGTAGGACCCTGTATTTGGCTATGTGACCTTTAGGAAGTCCTTTAGATGCTCTGAGGTCTGATTTTTTTTCCTTACCTGTAAAATGGTTTTTTTTTTTTTTTTTTAACTCTGCCTTGGTTACAGAGCTGTTAAAAAAAAAAAAAACAGCTCAAATAAGACTATATTTCCTTCTATCGTGCAAAATATCACATTTTTGTTATGGGGTTAGTTTTGAAGCAATATTCCCTCTAATTTAAATTAAAAGTCAGCAAAGAACAAGCTACAGTTACAAACTAATCTGCCCCACTTTCAGGCAGGCATAAGTTATTGAATATGTAATTATTAAGTTTGTAATCATACATGACTACAACTCCTATTACTTTTACAAAATCAGACTAGGGATTTTAGTTTGTCTCATTTTCTGCACGGTATCCAGTATCTACAAGCAAAATCAACTATCAAGTTTTTTATGTATTCTGCATCACACAGATATCAAATCTCATTAATAACAGACAAGGGCAATAAGAACAAAATTCAGAGTATTGGGTACTTGCTGCTTAAAAAGAAAAAAAGATGTGTTGGAGTAGGCGTCGGGGTAGAAGAGAGGGTGGCACCGTGATGTTCCAAAGTGTGACAATAATATTTCCAGGTCCTGCCCCAGAACCACAACTCCATCTCTGGGGTAGAGCAAGAAATCTGCATTCTTAATAGCCCCCCATGGGGACTCCTGTACCCTCAGCTTGGAGACTATAGTGGTCTGGGGTAGAAGCCTAAGCACCCAGTCTTGCTTGTATTTCACCTCTCCAGGCGCCTGCCCTTCATCCCAATTCTCTCAAGGATCTCTATCACTCCCGTATGTGTGAGGTCTTTTTATTTCAGACCCACCATTCCTAAAGGCAGAGGGTAAGGTGAAGTGAGTGCAAGGTGGACAAGCAGATTTCAGGGAGGAATCACCCCCCAAAAGAAATACCTACTTTCTGGCTCCTGCCTTCGGACACCTGAGGACAGACACTCAAATCTCAGGGATCAAATGTCCTCTTTTTGGGACTTCATCACTGAGACTAAGGCTCCCTGCCTGCCAGGGCTGCAAGGGGATGAATAACCACAGCAGAACTAGGGGATTTCTCCCCCAGTTTAGTTAGCTATTGACACCATCTATTTACACAGGCCCCTGGATAAGAAACAGAGATTGGGAGGAAACAGGAATAAAACAGACTCAACACGAAGTAATTTTCCTTTCTATCTGGTGTAATAAAGATAAAGTTTGCTAATTATTTCAAATACCAAACATATACCCCACCCCAACCCTCCTCTTCAATTAATAATCCCTGCAGAAAATCAGAAAGATGCTGTTTAAAAACATAAAACCAGAAAAATTATTGAAATAAAAATGGCATCCAGGCTCGAGTTCACAAGCTTGCAGGCCTAAGGGTGATTCTGCCCACAGAGAGGTTTTGTTTAGTCTGCAAAGTGTTACTGCTGTTTTAAATTTGAGTTAGTTGCCAACTTAAAACAAAACAAAACAAAAAAACCTCAAACAAACCTAGAATTTCTACATAAAAATCCAAATCTCCAAATTTTGAAAAACTACAAGACTATTAATACAAGACAAGAACTAGCAAAAGCTTCGTGGTAGCTGCCTCCTTCAGATGAGCTCCCTGTGGAAACCAAGGCCCACCACTGAGCCAGCCCCCAGTCAACACTCTCCCCTCAGGCCCCGTATATCACTGGCGTTTGTGGCCCCCTGGCTTCAGCAGGTGAATAAACACTAACCAGACAAGTTATATAGTTCTTTATGGTGACTTTCACAGCAAAGGGGGAAGGGAATTGGAACCAGACAAGAGTGCTTACTTTTCTACATTTCATCTAGAAATAAAGAAAGTGACCTCCAATTAAATACCGGCAGGCATCTGGGTTGGACCAGGCCGGGGGAAGAAACACTCATACGTCCTTCCTCTCCTGTCCTCCTCCCCCACACCCACCTATGCAGAGCAAGAAAGACAGAAAGGACAAACAATGGTCACCACCTGGCAGCCCTTGGTAACCACAGACAACTACCCGCTATGTTATCTCCTCATCCCAGAGGGACTTGAAATAAAAAAAAGACAGGTCCGCAGAATATCCTGTATAAAGGAAGGTGACAAGCATCCAAAGTTCTAGAATATTGCAGGTAATGGACTGAAGGCTGGGACCGAAGAGGTTAAGTTTGGTGTTTGCAGAGTAGATTCCTTTTACATCTTAGTTTTTCTGAGAATGAATGACTTCGGACAAGTTATTCCTGATGCCTCTATTTCCTTATTCAGAATGTAGAACTACCTGGAGTGAAGTCAAGATCTCTATCTCAAAAGTGAAAAACTATAAATAAGGTCCTTGGGTAATCCCCTACTGTAAAAATGTGTTAAAAATCAAATGAGTAATAATACCTCCTATAACTCAGCAATCTTCCCTAATATGTAAGTAAAATGGTAATAAAATATTTATGGGTAGCATAAACCGAAGTACAATTCTAGCAGGCAGCATCCAACGAGGAGCCATGGTCAATGGACTGTGCATCCTGAGCAGGCCCCTCTTCCTCTGCCTCTGCAATGGGGAGAGTACCAGCTACCTCTCCCCTACCTACTTCACAAGGACGTTGTAATGTCTATAACCCATGTGCAGTACCTCAGGTACAGGGTGATATATAAACAGGTCCTATTCATATTATTAGTAGTCTAACATCACAAGATGCCTCAATGGAATGAGATCTTCATAGGTACCTGGTAAATATGACTAACTGCTTCCCCGCTCCCTGGGAGGTAAAGGGGAGGGGGAAGGAGGCAGTAAAGGAAGCCCAGATATGCACCCACCTCTGTTCTGATGGATACTGGTTTTCAGGCATCATCTTTGGCATCTGCAGGGGCTGATGTGGCGGCCGGGGGACCGCAAAGGTTTGCTGCTGTGGTCCAGGTTCTGGAAGTGAATGAGGGCTGGGGGTGGGGCCCACACCTGGTACTGGGCCAGCTGCAGGGGCATGTGCCGAGGTGGGCAGAGTTGCCTGAGGTGGGGGAAATAGGGAATTCTGATGGGTAGGCGACAGGGGGGTGGTAGGAGGGGTTAATGGCTTGAACCCAGAGGGAGGCTTCCTATCATAGGCACTGTAAACAGAAAAAGAGAAGGAACCATTTAGCTGCAATGAAGCCATTAGCATGGTCACCAGGTCCAGCTTGCAGCCCACGGTTGCCAGGAAATGACAGCATTAACATAGTTAAATTGCTGGCAGCCCGAGGGAATATTTGTACCTCTGCAAAGTGACAAACACACTGCGTCACAGGGACTTGTTTAACACTTCTAGTGATTCTTCTCAAAGATAATTTTAGCCTCTGCTTCCGGTTTCCTTTTTCCCCTTTTGTAAAAGAACTCTCCATGTATGCGTGGGCAGGGGTGGATAGATGAGGGGAGAAAGTATGCCTTGGGAGGAGTTTTCTGGCCCCCTCTCCAAGAATTCCAGGGTTCCCAGGAATTAGAATCTTTATTGAAGGTAAATTTCTGCTGTAACATCACTTAACAACTCTTCTCCTCCCCCTTTCAGGCAGGCCTGTGTTTATCTTCCAGAGCAAAGAATGATTTAAAATTAAAGCTTCATTCCTGGGGCCTGGATATTCTTAAGTAAAGGGCACAAGCATGGGGACTTTTTCATATATTCTGATTTGAAGATTACTTCTTTGGTGCTTAAAGTTCACATTAACATATGATAGACATGAAGAAGCATATATTCCCTCCCTCGAAGCCACAGATCAAATATCCCAGCATTCAAGGTTCTTTCCCTTAGGAGGGCTCAGTACCCCATGAACTCAGTCCCCCCCGGAGAGCCGATTTAACAGTTTTGCATTTTACGTGCAGACAAAGCCGCATTTGGACTGGCTACACCTAGAGGACCATTACACTGCCACGAAAGATGGGGTGTGCTACACTGAGCATCTGCTGAGTAATACTGTAAGCAATCAGCGTGCCGGCCACTTCCTGGCCAGCCTTCCTCTGGCTCCACTTACCAATAGTTGTAGAGGCACTTTTCTCCATAATTAGCACCGAGAGCCTGTTCATGGCTACAGGACGACAGCTCAGAGGAGGGGCTGTGCAGCTCCCGTTTGATCTTGGTTGGAGGTGGGGCATGAAGCACCACTAAAATCAGAAGAGGGATGAGGGAGGAACAGAGGACAGCTGATTAACAGGGAGCACAATGCTTCCTTCTGCAAACCCTATACTAGCTGATTGTTCTTGGAACTCGTGTCAAATCACATGCCAGAGAAAGCCCAACCCTTAACACAGAGCCTACCATCTAAAACCAGTGAAACGTTCTTTAAAGTCAGAAATCATCATCTGACACTTTACATTAGCCAAGTCTGTTTTCACCGAACTTCTTTGGTGTTGGGTCTGCTTCCTAGCAGCTCTGAGGCCCTTAAAGAACATGTAGGTGATGGTTCTTCAAGAAAAATGCAGGTGTGACAGAACACCAAGGATTGCAGATAAGAACAATTTTGTTTCTGAAAAGGACAAAACAACACCAAAAAGATACTGGTAGACATTACACGTTAGCTTATCAAAGGCTTAAAATTCCTGTGGCAAAATACAGAGGCATATATACAAATTAAATATATGACTTTAAAAAAAACACATGATTTTTCCAAGTCCTTCCTCAAGCAACTAAATATTAGCTCTGAGTAAGAAATACGCAACTTTAGGGGCATTTCAAAATTTTTAAAAGCAAAGGAATACAACGATGGACCAAACCACAACCGAGGAGAGGTTAACTGCATTCTTCTCCAGGAGGAGGCCTGGAAACCTCTGTGCTCGTGTCGGCTCCATGCATCTCCTAGTACCCGGCCACGAAGGGCAGGCTCTCATAACCAATCCTTTCACAGATGGTGCCAATTACTTTTCCTAAATTGATAGCATACAGAGCTGTTGCTTTATGTTTAGAAGTCGACTGCACATTCCATACGTGATTCTGAGAGGGCAGAGGAGTAAGAGTTTTTCAAACCAAGGTGACTTACATGCAGTGGCAAAACCCAACCAGTTTTGTCTTTTCTGCCGTATCTACGAGCTAACTCATTTTAGACAGGGCGTTTTACCCAAAGCAGAAGGGCAAACTCTAAAGATGCTGCATCGTAAGGGTTGTCTTCTAGCTACGGGCTAGCATTGCTACTCTCTGTCCAGCATCTGGGAAGGAGAGGGAGGGGAACGAGTTAAGCTTTCCTGCCAGCTGTTCTCCACTGGATCCAAATTCTCATTAAATAGCTAACAGAGCTTAGTGCTCTGGTGACCCACTAAAGTTTTCCGTTCCATTCAATCTTTACTTCTAAGCCATCTTCCAGGAGATTGGTTTTCTTAGTGATTCTATTAGGGAGAATTAGCTAAAGGATCATCCCTTTCCTGTCTGGTAAGACTGAACAATCTTCCCACCAACTGGTTTCTCAGGTGCCTCCTCCAACCCCTGAATTCTGGACTCAGAAGTGAACAAATGAGACTGAGGACTAGATCACAGATGACAAGTTTATAAAGCAAAGTCCTGCCAGGGACTGACTGGCAAGGGCAGGTTTTCATTATTCCTTTCCTACATAATGCCAACTGCTTTTCCCGAACATGCAAAGTAAGCTCAGAACTGGCAGATTATATTTAGAAGTCATTAGAGTCTCTCTTGTGATTTTTTGATGGTGACATCATGGCAGCCAACCCTCAATTGCTATCAAATGTTTTCAGACATTCAGACACAGAAAATGGCTAAGCTTGTTGTTGTTAGAATGTTGTTAGTAAACGAGAAGGGAAGATCGACGACTTGACACAGAAAACCATTTCTCCAACGCAGTGGATGCTCTGGTGGTTCACGGCACTGCCCCTGTGTCATTGCTTCTCCTCTTACCAGTCTTCTGCCATAAAAGTTTTGGCAAGGTAATGAGGGAAGGTGATGATGCCCCAGCGTAAACAGAAGTTACATGTCCTGGAAAGTACTTTTCTGACTTTATCTAAAGAAAATCATTTATAATCACTGTTTTACTGAAGTTTGGAGAGTAAACCAGTTATGGCATGATTCAATTTTCTCACTTCAGGTTTTAGAAATGTTTTGACATTTTCACAATATTGTTATAAAAGTTACCAGCTCTGCTGACAGGACTAACACCAGAGGTAAACCAAAGCTTCCCAGAAAGCAAACTTTCATAGTCTTCAGGAATAGTATATACCCATTTGGAAAGAGAATCTAAGCTTTTGGCTAACTGGATGTCCTGATTCCCTCAAACCTACACAGTATCTTAGTGTGTACTACACCGTTTTGGCTTTTGATTGTATGGTATCTTCCACCACACCAAACTGTCCTATACCTGGAATCTTATGTTCTCTAACCAAAGGAGGAGCTCAAGAAAGAGCTGATGAGTGCTACGGTCTGAATGTTTCTGACCCCCAAGATTCATATGTTGAAATCCTAATGCCCTATGTGATATTAGGGGGAGGGGCTTTGGGGAGGTGATTAGGTCACAAGGGCACAGCTATCTGAGGACACAAGTCTGTGACCTGGAGGGGAGCCCTCACCCAACCATGCTGGCATCATGATCTCAAACTTCCAGCCTCCAGAACAGTGAGAAATAAATTTCTGTTGTTTGTTAGCTCCCCAGTCTGTGGTACTATAGCAGCCTGAATCAACTACAATAATAAGTGATTGAATGGGTTATATTTCCAATTAATTCTTAACCTTGAAGGCAGGGACCACACTTACCCTTCAAGGCTAGACACGATGTTAGTCATAAATATTCTTTCCCTCAGGAATCAACCATTCGAAGGAGGGAGAGGAGAGTGGTACAGAGCAGGAGCGAGAATTGGAAGTTTCACAGATCACTGACAGGAAAGCCAGCAGGGGCCCTGTGAGGGGTTACGACGAAGGCTTGGTCTCCAAAGGGACTGCTGGGCCAGAGGATGTATGAAGGTGCCTGACGGTGGTATGCACTAGTCAGAGCTAGTCGTGTATTTTAAGCAGGAACTTAGAAGTCCAAGGAATGCTCCTTGCTTTCAGCCTGTTCCCTCTTTGTAAAATGAGATATGTGATGCTGCCTTCAGAAATAAAGAAAATGGCATAGCACCTTGCAGATGGTGCTATGATGTTGTGTAATTATACACTGTGCTTTCAAAAACAGAGTATTTACCTTCGCATGGGCAACTTACTAAAGGATGACAGAGACTGAGGACTATAAAGCACGGCAATGAATTGCAATTAAAAGAGGAGCGTAGACCTTCCCTGGTGGCGCAGTGGTTGAGAGTCCGCCTGCCGATGCAGGGGACATGGGTTCGTGCCCCGGTCCAGGAAGATCCCAAATGCCGTGGAGCGGCTGGGCCCGTGGGCCATGGCCGCTGAGACTGCGCGTCCGGAGCCTGTGCTCCGCAACGGGAGAAGCCACAGCAGTGAGAGGCCCGCCTACCGAAAAAAAACAAAAAAAAAAGAAAAGAGGGCTTCCCTGGTGGCGCAGTGGTTGAGAGTCCGCCTGCCAATGCAGGGGACATGGGTTCGTGCCCCGGTCAGGGAGGATCCCACATGCCGCAGAGCGGCTGGGCCCATGAGCCATGGCCAATGAGCCTGTGCGTCCGGAGCCTGTGCTCCGCAACGGGAGAGGCCACAACAGTGAGAGGCCCGCATACCGCAAAAAAAACACGAAAACACACACACACAAAAAAACAAAAACAAAGAGGAGCATGAACTCCTTAGGAAGTTTGAAAAGAGATGCTACTTGACTATTTGAGTTGATAAACATTTTTTACAGTTAGAAAATTTGAGTTTAAGCTCAGTTATAGAAGATGGGCCCATAAAGCCAACACTGCCCTGAGAACAATTCCTGGCAAACGTGGGCCGCCTTCCTTGTTGTAAAAATTTCTTTCATTCATTCATCCAATCATTCATTCATTGAACATCTTCCATGGGTCAGGCATCCTGAAGGTGTTGGGGATATGACAGTAAACAAAACAGACATGGCAGTCAGTCCTTTCTTCAGGGCATGCATAATTTAGTGAGAGGTCTGACTTTCAGCATCTTCCCACAGGTGTAATTAGAGTTGGACTGGGGCCTCACAATCCACTTAATTCAGGCCCTTATATTTATAGATAAGGACCCTGAGGCCCAGAGGAGTTGAAGGAATTGCTCAAGGTCTTGGAGCTTCTGATATTGGAGGGGAAAGGAGGCAAGAGCCCCCCACTGTCATTTCAGTGATCTACCACATTGACAGCAATGGGAGATACTGCACTCACCCACTTTGTACATCAAAAATAGAGGACATAGACTTTGTTTTCAATGAAAACAACAAAAATACCACATTACATCTGGTTGAGAGAAAGTGCTCTAGAACAAAGGAACAATGGATAAGAACTAACACCTCTGGAAAAGAACCAGGTAGACCAAGAGAGAGGCAGCCAGACAGATCCCTTATCATTGGCTTTGGCCAGTTTGTTTATATACATTATTTTATTCAATCTTCCCAACCCAGTGAGAAAGCTACTTTCACTGTCTCCATTTTAGAGATGAGAAGATCAAGAATCAAAAGGTAAGTAATCCGCCACAGTCTCATAGCTGTAAGTGATCAGGATACTGTCCCAAACAGTTGTTAGTCATTCCACCACATTGCTTCCCAGAGGGAATCTGAGAGAAAAAGATTACATCAAAAAGGGATTAAAAGAAATACAGAAAGAGGTCGAGAAAGAAGACAACACCAGAGAAGAAGATGAAGGAATACTATTCGCCAATTATCAGGGTCTGTGTCCTCATGTTTACTCTGCACTCGCCAGCTGGAGGCACACCTGATACACCTGAATCCACTCAAGGGCTTACACCTTCCCCATCTCTAGGCCACCAAAATACCCAGGATCCCTGCCTCACTCCTACTGGCAACTGACATCTCTTGACTCCAGTGGCCTCTACTTCTTACAGTCCTTGCCTCCCAACCTAGTATTCCATCTAGAAGATCTCATTCTCCCTTCTATATCCTGCTGATCAAAATCTTCTCATTCAGATAGCTGCAGGCACTTTGGAAAGCCTGGCATCTTCTACAGCCAGTCACTGATCAGCCAGATGCCACACTGTTGCCATGGATACCATCTCGCACCCCAAATGCCCCACCCCTCCTGAAACTGCTTCTTGACATTCCCTCTTAATGCCACCTCTGAGGCAAGAACACTTTGAGTGAGCTGTCTGGACCCCTATTTGACTATAAGAACTTTGTTAAGGATCCATGCACAAATATATGAGAGTCTCTGCTTGTCAGGGGTAGGAAAGACAAGGTGGCTGGCTGACAAGATCTAAGTCCATATCTGTGGGCATGCATTACAAAGTACAATATGCTGCTTTGTAGACCATCATAATACCACCTAAAATTTAGATACGATGTTCACAGATCAACCAACTTAACTTCACAGTTGCTTTTCTTACTAGGGAACTCCTTGGAATATTTTTCTATCTGACACAGTGATCAAAAATCAAGCCTGATCCTAGCCAGTGCAGTAAGTTAAGAAAAATGAATAAAAGGCAAAAAGATTAGAAAGAAATATATAACTCTCATTATTCACAGCTGGCCTGGTTGGGTATACAGAAAATGTTAAAGAATCCACAAAGTATAATAATCAATAAGCTAATTTACCAAGATCATTGGTTATAAGGCCAATACATAAAAAGAACGATTTATATACACAGTAACTAAAACAATGTGACATTCAAAAAATACATTTACAACAGCAACAGATAACATCAAATACCTAGGAACACACCTAATAAAAGACATGCAAGATATCTAAACTGAAAACTATAAAACCCTGAGGAAAATCAAAGAACTCTCAATAAATGAAGAATATATTATGTTCATAGGTTGGAAGGTTGATACTGTAAAGATATCAGTTCTTCCCAAATTTATGTATAGGCTCAATGTAATCTCAAACAAAACTTCAATACTACACAGAAATAAGAATGAAGAAATTACAATCACACTTAACAACACGGGCTCATAAATAAAAGCCAGACACTACAAAAAAAGCCAGACACTACATGAGCCCGTTTACAATAACATTCAAAAGGAAACAAAATTACTCTACAGTGTTTAAAGTCAGGATGGAGGTTACTCCTGAGTCTGGGGGTGGTGCCTGTTCAGGGAGCACATGGAGTCTCCTTGTATTTTGATAAGTTCTAGGTCTTGATCTAAAGGCTTATACAGTATGAAAATTTATCAAGCTGTACTCTTATGATTGCTATGTGTTATTTCAATTGTTCCTATTTAAAAAAAAAACACAGCCCTGTCCTGGTCAAATAGCATCACTGAGTTAATACTAAGATTTCTCAAACTTTAGAAAATCTTCCTTCTGTGATGGTGTAGAAGCAGTCTTTCAAAGATATAACCCAACTGTTTCAAAATAGAAAAAAAATATAGACAAACTAGTCCATTCAAGAGAAATAATAATTCCCTCTGCTGACAAAATCTGTTTCCTGCCCACAAGTACAGGCCTGTGGATTCTGTCCAAGGCAGCTACCCCATGCCAGTGCTGGCAGTGAACTTCACTATTACAGCACAGAGGATCAAAACAAAGGAAAACACTTTTGTTGAATGTTATGATGCACAACAGTTTGAGTCAAAAGGAATTTTTTTCATAAAGACAAAAACCACCTTGTCTAATAATAAGCCTTTCCTTTGGTGTTTCGTGATCATCAAAATTTCAATTCGCCACAGCCTTTGTTGTGAATACATACAGCATTTATGTAGTCGCTGAGTGTTAAAGAAATTGCCAATCAGTTATACTGCGGTCTGCGCGGGAGAGAGACTAAGACCATCCTGCTTCTCCTGCATCACACACAGGCTCTGCCTGCTTTCTGTTGGGTGCCGCCGTTCTGATTTTGTTTTGGGGTTTTCCTCTCCACCTTCTTCAGTTTCATTACTTGCATCTGGAACAGACTCATCTTTCCCAAATCAGCTGTGCAGGCATGACCTCAGGATAGGACCTTATTTGGTCACGACTGACAGGCACGATCTTCTTACCATACATGGAAGGTTGACCAGAACACCAACACCTGCCTCCAAATGGCATGTCCATGAGGCTATGTCCCACGTGGCCAGCCCGTGTCTCACAGCACTCGTGAACAAATGTGGTGTGGATGTACACAGTCATGGCTGAAAGACTTCTCAGGATTCCAGAGCCATAATCCTAAAGAGAAGGTCCATTCCTAAGCTTACTACTCCCTGTGCCACCAGCTTTGGGTCACTGTTCCTGTCTTAGGCCACTACCATCCTGCTTCATTTCCCTCCATAGTATGGAATACATACTGTTTAGTTCAAGAATGATGGTGGTGGGGTTTCCCTGGTGGCGCAGTGGTTGAGAGTCCGCCTGCCGATGCAGGGGACGCGGGTTCATGCCCCGGTCCGGGAAGATCCCACGTGCCGCGGAGTGGCTGGGCCCGTGAGCCATGGCCACTGAGCCTGCGCGTCTGGAGCCTGTGCTCCGCAACGGGAGAGGCCACGGCAGCGAGAGGCCCGCGTACCGCAAAAAAAAAAAAAGAATGATGGTGGGGGGAAGCCCGAGACACCTGCCTGTACTGCTCTTTGACTGTGGCTGTCAGTAGAACTCAAGGAAAGAGGGCAGAGGGACATATGAACTTAAAACTGACACTGGCAAAACAGAAATGCAAAAGCCGTCTGGAAGGAGCAGGTGTGGCCTCTTCTCCCCTGATGACTCTTAACTTGTCAGGGTATCCAGTTGGCAAACACCAGAGGGCTTTAAGTCACCAGGTGCAGTGTCCCTTGAGTTCTGTGCACAACAAAACCAAAAGGCTTACTTTCCAACATACTGCTACCTTTCCTTAGTGCTGGCCTGTTTTGGACAAATTCTGAGACAAAGCATAGATAGCTAGTGAGTAAGAAAAAAGGGGTAGGCAGGCTGAGGCTTACTTTAAGTTCTACCATACTACTAAAAGGGGTCAGAAATATGTCTTTATTTTAGGCCTGAGTAGATTAGAAATTCATTTCAAGCATAAAATATATTCCTAATCTCAATATTTTTTGCAATTGCTATAGCAAATGACAAGGACAGGAGATAATACCCTGTTCTGGGAACCAAAGAGGTTTAAGGGAGATGAGATAAGTGGATGGGTTCTGGCACATAAAAAAAGTATCTGGAAAAGGAGATGCCTTTTAGATTTCTAAACCAAATAAGAGACATGCTCAAACCCGTTTGAATGGATGGTTAACATTGATTCTGCCTGGAGACAGTTTCCAAAAATAAAAATTTGAAATGTTATCAAATTTAGTTAAGGGGCACAAGTACTAAAAGCAGAATTGGTGGAGATATGGGGGACTGTGCCATTTTCTTTAATATCTGATACAGCTAACCTTTGTAAACATAAATTCAAAAATTGAATACAGCAAAAAATCATCCATAAATAGTAAAATCAACTATTTAGTAAGCTTTGCTAAAAAATTGTAATGAATCCCTCAAAAGCCCTCTCCTTTTGAGGGATTCATTTACTTAGTTACATGCATGTTTAGTTCTCTCCAGGAACTAAACATGCATGTAACTAAGTAAACATGCACAGTCTCTCTCCATCTGACTCACTCTGTTCTTCTACCAGTGTTTAGAGGTCAACATTATAACATGGATATGAGAGGTGAGTAAACCCAAAACATAGGGAATTTCCAGGCCTAAGGTCAGCATTTCTGTATGTTGTTTGCATTTCTACATATCCTTTAAAAATGTACCCTAAAAAAGTCAACAACTACAAAACAACTGGCCAGGACCCTTCAAAAAAAGTCAGTTTTTATTTTTTTAATCTGTATTGGAGTATAATTGCTTCAACAGTACTGTGTTAGTTTCTGTTGCACAACAAAGCGAATCAGGCATAGGCATACACGTCCCCATATCCCCTTCCTCTTGAGCCTCCCCTCCCATCCTCCCTATCCTACCCGCCTCTAGGTCATCGCAAAGCACGGAGCAGATCTCCCTGTGCTATGCTGCTGCTTCCCACCAGCCAACTATTTTACATTCGGTAGTGTATATATGTCGATGCTACTCTCACTTCGCCCCAGCTTTGCTCTCCCACCCCATGTCCTCAAGTCCATTTTCTATGTCTACCTCTTTATTCCTGCCCTGCAACTAGGTTCATCAGTACCGTTTTTGTTTTTTTTTTTCGGTACGCAGTCCTCTCACTGTTGTGGCCTCTCCCATAGCGGAGCACAGGCTTCGGACGCGCAGGCTCAGTGGCCGTGGCTCACGGGCCTAGCCGCTCCGTGGCATGTGGGCTCTTCCCGGACCGGGCCACGAACCCGTGTCCCCTGCATCGGCAGGCGGACTCTCAACCACTGCGCCACCAGGGAAGCCCAGTACCGTTTTTTTTTTTTTTCTTAGATTCCATATATATGCGTTAGCATACGGTATTTGTTTTTCTCTTTCTGACTTACTTCACTCTGTATAACAGACTCTAGGTCCATCCACCTCATTACAAATAACTCCATTTCATTTCTTAAAAAAGGTCAGTGTTATTGGGGGGAGGTGGCAAGGTAGGCAGATTGTTATAGATTGAAGATAAAAGAGGCATAACAATAAACATAATGTATGATTCTTAATCAAATCCTATATCAATAACAATGTCAATATCAGTTATAAAAGACAGCTGGGGAATATTACTGAATAAAAGTTAATTTTCTTGACTATGTAGAAGAATGTCCTTCGGAGATGCACGCTAAAGTATCTGGGGGTGAAATGTCATAATGCCTGCAACTTACTTTCCAATAACTTGGAAAAAAAATATCTATACACAGAGAAATGAAGTAAATGTAGCAATATGCTTTAAAAATAAGTCGATAAAACAGCTATTATATCTCATCTCCTCCAAGATACTTGGAGAAAAAAATTATCTTATGGTTGACTAACAGGTCAGTAGACGTGCTAAGAACTTCAAAACCATGCATTTACACACGACGGAAGTCACCCCTGGCCTATTACCAAACTGGAAGGAGACTGCCCTGTTTATACCGTACCTTTACCATGTTTGGATAATACAGCCCTGGGAATCTAAAATTACACAAGGACAAATGTTGTCATACTCTTAACATCTAAGCCAGTGATTCTCAAATATGTTTTTGGCCCTGGCCCACTTAGAAAGGAGAAGGAAACACCCAAGAGAGGGCAAAATGAAAACTGCCACTGCTATCACCATGACTACTGCCCAGTGCCACCTCTACTATGGCCTGGGTAAAAAGACAGCGATTACACAAGTACAAAATATTAACAAAAGTAAAATTGATCAGTAGTTCCATATACATATTAATACACATATAACAGGAACTAAAACATAAGCTCAACTCAAGATCACAAAGCATTTTTGGAAAAAAAAAATGGAGAATGTCCACTCCTTGTGAATGTATATGCACAACACATTTAGAACACTACCGGAACAGATGAACAACTCATTAGATTTCATCCCGAGTCCTCAGAAGGGCACAATGCAGCCATCATCAAGCTGTGAAGGCTGGCAGAATTAAAAAGAATTAAAGTTCTCTTCTTCGAGGTTCTCCTTCATTCTTCCCTCCAAGTAGCTGGTTTGGCTCCTTCTGCCCATAAAGCCTGAGCAGGGCCAGGGCCAGGAGAGGAAGCTTGAAATGGGTTGCCTGGACTTCTGGTGCCCTGAGCCTTGGGGAAAAAGGCACAAGAGTTTCTGGGAGCTACAACTGGTCCAACCTAGCTTATTAGGCTAAGAGATCAGAAAGGAGTGTGGAGCTGGAGACCTAAATTGTGTTCAAGTCTGTTGGCTTGGAGAATCCCCTGTGCATTTACGTTTTGGGAATCAAGAATGGCAGCAGGACTCTGGTACGGAAACAGGCTTTCCACATAACTCATGGGAAATATGATAAACATCTGGTACAGCCAACATCTGGGTGAGCATACCACATACAGGGGCTGAGATTTCAGGGCAGGTTCATTCTGAATCTCAAATGGCAAGAATAGCTGCATTTGTCCTGGGCAAAGTCCTACGTGGAGAAAGCAAGGCTTCTGTTCTGGGATAGAATCTGGTATCAGTAGGTATAGGGAAAGATCTCTTCACAATTGTCACAGTGGCAGTATTCAAGATTTTATTTATTTAAAGTAACTTCTGTTTTCATCACACTAATAAATTCACATAGTTTAAGAAATCAAATAGAACTACAAGGTTTATGATGATGAGTAACAGGGATAGTATTCAGGGTTTTAGATTGGAGATTAATCATGGTGGTGGGGGGATATGTTGATTTTTCCAACTTATTCTTTCCTTACTTGTCCTGTTTCTCAGTAAGGACCAAAGGACTGACTATCACCCTGGTGATATATTTCAGGGCCCCAGGATGTAAGATCAACCAGGAAGTAGCAGAATTCATCAATTAACAATTAAAGAAGTCTTCCCTATATGGATGGCCAATATCATCTTCTGTACAATAAATAACGTAGGAGCCAAATTAGGAACTGATAAAACTAGTTCCTGGAACATCTGGCTCCAGGAATCAGATTTCTCCCAAGCAGTGGGAAAAACCTACAGTCAGCAGAAGAGAGGCTTCAGGAATTGGTGTGTGGACAAAAAAACCCACTCTGTTTTTCATGATTTAGAGCTAGAAACTTGGGGTAACATAATCAGCTCAAGAAAAAAGCCTTTGAACTTATCATGACATGGACTATGGGAAAAGACCGTCAGATCCAACAAATAGAGTTATAATTACATTGGTATTGGAACAGGACCAGCCCAAGAGCGAGATTCAAATCTTGATGACCCTGCATGAAGATGGCTGGGTAATACCAGAGTGAAATAATAACCTACAAAACTAGAGCCAGGTCTTGCTACAGTGGGAAAAGAGGCGAGGGAAGAAAACACCTTTCTTACTCATAAGAGTAAATGAGGTTATATCAAGTATTTGGAATTCTACAGCTGGAAACTTTGGGGGATGCAAGCCCAGGAATATTTTTTGGCGAGTTCCTATAAAAAATGATAGGCACTTACTTGAAAGATGGTGTGGATTGGGAGATTGGGAGTGACATGTACACACTGCTATATTTAAAATGGATAACCAATAAGGACCTACTATATAGCACAGGGAACTCTGCTCAATACTCTGTAACAGCCTAAATGGGAAAAGAATTTGAAAAAGAATAGATGCATGTATATGTACAACTGAATCACTCTGCTGTATACCTGAAACTAATACAACACTGTTAATCAACTATGCTCCAATACAAAATAAAAAATTTTTAAAAAGGTGGTATGGAGACTGTCTCCAGAGAGACCCCTCTCAATGCACAAATGGAGTGGCAGACAAACAGGGTTAGCAGGGACATGAGAAGATCACTTCAGGATTCTGAAAATGGAAACCAAGAGGTCTTGAATACAAGAGTTTAGAAATTAAGGGAGGAAAAGCAGCTTAAAAAAAAACTGGCCCAACTTTGAAAAGATATAAATAGCATTAATAGAGAGTGGTATCTGAAACTTCTGAGAGGTCACCTGCAAAGGCAGTGGAATTTCTCCCAGGAGACAGGAATTAGAGTTATTGATAGAATGTTTCCCACCTGGGTTGTAAATTAGACAACAGAATTGATACCATGAAGAAGTTAAAACCATGAGGCCATGCTCTGTAGGCCTCTCTTCCATTTTGTTTGCCTAGGATGACCCTAAATCTCTGTTATGGACTCGAGCTGACAAGAGCAACATGGGTCTAGGTTGTGCCCCAGATCAAGTATTGGGCTTGTAGAATGCTGCTTTCTCAGGGGGGAAAGGCTGGCTGTATGTGAGATTGGTGCTTCGATGACAAGAAGCTGCAGTGTTCACACTGGCTCTGGAAAGTGAAATGTTGCTAAATTTTGTTTGGATGGGCCTGGTGTTATGGTATTTTATGCTCTTACTGCTCCCTGGAATGTGGAATATATGACACAAGATAGATTCAACAATGGAGAAATCCAGCTCCGAAGAAGCCAAAGCTCCAGCTTAAGGGGCCCCGAGGTTGTAGCTTCCTTTAGACCCCCAAGCAAAGCCCTTCCGGCTCGGGTAGAAGCAGGAAGAGAGGAAAATGGTGGTTTTACCCTTAAAAAGGGATTTAAATTTCTCTGTGGAAAAGAGGGACTGACTGGACAAAGGAGTTATACTTTATAGGAAAGGGCTTTATTGGGGGCATTCTTACACTGCTGGGGTCTTATATGAACTAGAATGTTTATATTATCTAGTAACTTCATAGAATGGGGAGGGGAGGTGGGTGATTTGGAGGTTTGCTTCTGCTAGGCCCAGCTCCATGGTATCATCTCACAAAAAGTTTCCTCCCTCCCCTGCCCCCTCTTCCACTGCCTCTTCCAGCAATGGCAGCCACTGGTGGCACAACCAGGACACGGTATCTCAAAATCAAATCACCAGCTGAAATACTATTGGGCAGAAGATGAAAAACTAAATTTTGCCCATGGAAGTCAGTTTGGCAGGTCACTGTATAATGTACACGTGCAACCCAAAAGGTAGAACAGTACCACCCAGGCTGACCACTCAAAATGTGGGCAGCACTCTAGCCTCCAGGGGGTGCTCCAGGCTTCCCCTACCTCTTTACTCTGCCTCCGGAGAGGAGAAAACGTGACCCGAGACAAGGGTGATGCTCAGGTCCTAAAGCGCAGACAGAGCGAGGATAGCTTTGGCTAGGAAGAGAAGTGGTCCTCAAGGCCATCTATTTGTCTCTTCTGCAACAAGGGGCTGGAAAGGCTGGGCAGGCGCTGGGAAGAGGTCAGGGTAATGGGCCTATACACAGGGAGGGCTTAGGGGCCAAAGAGTCCTCAAGGGGGACCTATGGCCCAGTGGCAAGTTTGCCAGGGTAAAGAGGTTGGCTGGTCATGTCCTTGGTCATCAACTAGGAAGAGCAGTTGCTAAATGGAATTTATAGGACATTGGCCTTATCCTTTCTTCACCTCTACCAGTACTAACAATAATGACAGGCGATTTTTTTAAGGGCCTCTATTCTAAGTCTGGCTAAAATAGAAGGAAAAAGATTCTCTGTATTAATGCTTTCTTTCTCCTCCCGAAAGAAGTGGTCATGTTAGTAAGAGGAACCCACCTTGGCTGAATGTACTAAATCAGGAATGTCCTGACTCAGAGGGGAACTGCAGGTCAGAAAGAGGGCCTATCACGGAACAGCTGCCTCTCATTGAAACTGCATCTTTCAAACAGTCATTTCTAAATAGAAAACTGGTTTCTCAAATAAGGAAGATAATTTAAGGCCAATGGTAGTAGAGAGGTTTTGGGGTGTTTTTTTTTGACCCAGATGAACTAGTTTCAGATTTACTTCAAGTTCACACTCTCTCCACACTTTAGTATTATTCTTGAAACAGCTTGGATTTGTGCAGTTCATTTTCTTTCAGGGACTCATTCATCCTAACAATTTAGGATTGTTGTTTTAGAATTCCAAAAATGGAAACCCAGAGGCCTTGAATATAAGAGTTAGAAATGAAAGGGAGAAAAAGGAGCTTAGAAAAGATCTGGCCCAACTCTGACTGAGGTAGGGCTTGTGTATTATAATACGGGGCTCTGCCATGAAAATATTTTATACAGAACGAATATTTCTAATTGCATCAGTGTCACATCCCAAAACTCTAGGCCACAGAGAAACTAATATGATAGACAACTTATTTGCTTAACTTTTACCATTGAGAGAGAGGCCTAAATAGAGCCCTGTTCTCCCAACTCGGGTTCGGTTAGAGGTGAAAGGCTGGCTCCCCCCACTGTGGGCTTTCCGTCAGCCACAGCAAATTCTACCACGAAGGGCTGCTCACAGCGGAACACACCATCAGGAAAGGCGGAAACAGCGCATTCCTCCTGAATGGAAAAAAATGCAAGACCGAACCTTACACCCCTTCTATAATTTATTCCCAGTTTATTTGATTTTCATCTAAACTGGCATTAAAGCATCAACAATATTTGAAGTGGGATTTAATCACGGTGGAAAATTTTACCTTCAAGTTTAAAGTTCATCTTAAAAGTCTGACGGGAGAAAACTCAAACCCTAGAGAAATAGGCTTCTCGTAGGAGAGAACCATTCCCTTCTATTTATAACCCCAATGCTCCTAAGAGCAGAAACGCACCAAGTGTGTCAAGGGTACCTAAACTGTGACTTGTCCCCTCACACATACAGTTTTACTGGGGAACAGCATTAGCCACACAAAGTCTAGATGCAGCCTGGGAAGACCTGGCTAGTGTATGCGTTTAAGAGAGGAATCAGAAAATGAGAAATAGCCCTAGCTAGTATTTTTCTATCACTAAGGTCATCCCAGGGGCTTTCAGAACTCACGTTACAAACTTACTTCCCTGCAGGCTGGAGGCTGGCGTTGGGGCCTGCTGAGCAACAGGGCGGGGAGGGAACAGAACAGAGAGCCGTGGTGTGCAAAACACACTCCCCAAGTGTCGGCTGCGCACAGAGCACCATGCTACTGCTCAGGCAGACGTGAAGAAACACATGACAGGGGTTCTCTGCTTTTGGACACACTTAGAGCCTAAGAGAAACTGTTTGCTTCTTGTTTCGACAGGAATGGAAATTGGAAAGCAGGGACCTTGTTTAATATGTCAAAATACAGAATACATTAAAGCCCTACGCTGCTGTTTTCTCTTTATTCCCCAAGAAATAAGATCCCAGGCTGGTGGGGAAGGAAAGGAAAGAGAACGAAGCTGAGGAGAAGCAGAAATGTTCTGACTCTGCTGAGGTACCCTCAGCACAGTGACATTATCCCTACTGAATTATTCTCTATTAAAATTCAGATTAGGAAACTTGGGGTAGGACTTCCAGGATCTGATCTTTACTGTGGGCAGCCAAGTAAAAGAGACATCCCCCCTCTTCTATTCTACCTTTTCTATGGGAAAAGTATAAAAGACCCTCCTTAAGTGCCCTTTCAGGCAATTACAAAGCATTTCCAGGCACTCAGCTGAGAAGTGTTTATGTAAGCTAAGTCCTCCTCAGCCCCTCTGGAGAAGCACAAGTACCAGCATCCTCTTACACAGCCCATATCTAGGGTTACCTCCTGAGAGGTTTCAAACTCTCTCACAAAAGGACAATCTGCCCAGGCCTGTTCTTTTTTTAATAGGGAAGAGAAGACACTCTTGCAAGACCAATTTACAGCAAGGGAAACATTACAGGAAAAAAAAAATCCTTACAGCAAAAGCACAAATGCAAACAGCCTTGTTAGGTGGTGAGGAGAAGAACTCTTAATTTAAAACCCTGAGGAAATGGCACCGGATCATTACTATTAAGTTTTGTTTTTTTAACGGATTGTCCTTTTTATGCTTATCATACAGCCCTGGTCTAGCCCACACAGCCCTTTGAGGTGGGGGAGGACGGGGGTATGTCTGTGAGCTGTTAGCCAAGAGGCTGCAAGATGTTTCGGGTGGGCGATACTGAGGCAAGTGTACCCCTAGAACCTGGCCAAGTTTGGGGGTGAGGAGGCCACTCTGGTGTTGGGGTTCCTCAGAGGCTGGGTTCTTTCTGGTACTTCCTGGGATGTTGAGGAGAAAAGGCATTTGATGAGTACCCCATGGGAGGGTTGCTGCCATAGTGAGGCTCCCCCATAGCTGAGGACCAGTCTGGGAAGGGTCATTTTAAAATGACAGGTATCTGACCACAGTGGGAAATTAAACGGGAGAGAGAAAGCCAAGGAGTCGAGAAATTACAGCTAGGTCCCTCCCATGTTAAAATCTTAAGTAGAAGTGCTATAGCAGAAAAACACCCGTTCTTCAGGCCTGGAGTAAAGACTGGAGTAGAAGAGCAGGCAGGACTCTTCAGTGGGGAGATAAAGCCACAGCCCCACGGGAACCAAGAGATAAAAGGGTAATATCCTCAGATCAAGTCTCAACACCTCTCTCTCCAGGGAAGCTAAACCACCCTCTCCTATTATCACTCCCTTTAGACAGCTACAGTCTAAAATGGGAGACAAAGAAAGGGGGGTGGCGGGCCCATGGGTCAGTAGCAGCCCTTTGCCTAAGCCCAGGCCCCCAGTCTGGCAGTTGGAGGGTTAAAGTCAGCACTTAAAAGAAAACTCAAACCCCATTAAGCCCAGGCTTGGAGAACAGGGAGCAACAGGGAAGCCAAAGGAAACTAATTTTGGAGGTTCTCCAAACTGCCAATCACCAGCATATTTCTAACAGTCCCAGTGTTGTTTGAGTTGGTTGTTTTTCCACAGCCTGCACAATGGGGTCTGGTTATTCATTGAAAAAGTCTGCAAGGGAGCCCGGCCCTCCATTCACAACCAATTTGGAATGCTCCATTCAGGCCGGGGTGGGGGTGGGGGGGACGGGGGGACTCAGCCACTCAGCCGCTCAGCTCGCTGGGGCCGACGGAGCAGAGACCAGCTGTCGCCGCAGGGACGCTTGCTCGCCCAGCGCGCTGTGTTTATGTAAGAAATTCAGACCCTGCAGGCGTGCTCTGCACTCCCTAAGATTCAGATGGCCAAGACGCTAGCTGAAATCCGCAAGGGTGTGCAAGTCAGCTCCAAGTGAGGTCGGCAAGTGCCCTCTGGCAAAAGAAATCTGTCTTGTGCGGCCCACTTCAGACTCTGACTGTAGCTACCAGCTGAGAGAAACAGACTTCAGCGGTATTTCTCCTGCCCTCAGGGACGAACTGGTTTGCATTAGAGGACAGCTCCCTATGGAAGCCAGCCTTTCCAGACTCCTTGCTTTTCCATTCATTACCAATAGCTGTATCGGGAGCCACCTGGCTTCCTCCCCAAGGGAGTGGGTCTCTGGAGACACTCACTACTAGATTCTGGCTGCAGAGGGGGAGGGGTCGAGCTACCTATTATGAACAGTTTCACAGTTCCTTTTCCTGGCTTTGCATCCGGCCTGAAAAGTTTATAATACCCACCGGGCATGCTCAGGAGACATCAAAAGAGAAGGGCAGGAGATCTGGGGGCGGGGGTGGGAGTGAAATCTACTCCAAGGACAACGCAAAGTACAGGGCTAAAAACTGGTTGGGTTTCTATTCTTCTCAGGCCTTCAATATCACCCTAAGGGAGATCTTATGAAGCCAGTGTGACAACTAGGCTTTATTTCAAGGAAGAATATACTACTTAAGGAAAGATAAATTTTAGCACATGGGTTTTCCTTCTTTTTCGAAACATATTGGACTATTTTCAAATGTCTTATGTGGACTTCTCACTGCCTGCCCCCATTCCCACAGCCAGTGAACTCAGATAGTGACACCAGAAGCACTTCTCTGCGTCTTTCTAACTACAGACTCTCCATTCAATGCCTGGAGTGCTCTGCAGATCGGACTCAAACTCCTGGCCTTTTAACAGCTAGACCTTATCCTGCTCCCTGGAATCTTCACCCTTGGCTGCAACTTTCCTCTAGATGTTTCTTTCTGTTAGGCAGGGGAGCCTCCTTCATTAGGCGGCTCTAACATCTGAGTTGCTAACATGTCATTTACCTGCCAAGCCCAAAGGTGTACTTACCTTGTGATTACACACACACACACACACACACACCCCTGTGCGGACATCCACCCACTGACACACTCGGGGCTTAAGTGTCTTGTCTCTCCTTTATTTTAAGCTGAGCCTCTTAGAGGGATGGGACAATGATAGAAACTGACGACCAAAGCCTCTGTTAAATGAGCTTGATGAGTTCACAAAATGAATTTTTAAAAAAGAAACCTAATCCGGTACTGGCATCAACATGCCTGGCACTTGTCCAAGAGCTGGGAGCTGCAACATGACAAGACTCTGAGCTCCCTGGATTGCAAGCGGAGAAGCACTGTGTGCCAGGGCACAGATGGGGCCCAAGCTGCCTCAAGGGCAGCCGTGCCCGAGAGGGGGCTGTCAGCCTCTGGGCCCGGATGTGCTTTACCACCATGAAAACTGCAGAAACACGTGGAGGGAAGAGTCTCTGGGTAGAGAATTACACACCCCACCAGGTAATATTTTTTTCTAGGATTGAAATTAAAACAATGATACTACTAGATGGTTGAAATGGCAGACAGTACAAATCCTCAGCTTCACCAGTCTACCCATGTCTTCATCTTATAAAGCCGAAGAATGCTGAAAAACAGGGGATAGACTAAGTTCTTGACTGATGCCGGGATTTTGTTACCTCTGGAATCTACAAAAGTGATCTGCCCGGCAGATGCAGATGTAATTCCCCATTCCAAGTCTTTTGCGCCAAACACAAATGATTGGAAAGGATACTGGGTTTTATTAGAGGACTGAGAGCAGAGAGACATAGAAGAGGAAGAGAAAAAAAATCTATTGTTTTTAATTAGCCTAACTGAATTAAAGTCAGATGAAAAGAGATTTCGTGTAAACATATGTCTCTGTTTGATAAGTGGGAACGCTAGGTCTTGGGTCCTTACGAGTCCAGCATCTTAGGGATCTTGGAGGCTATCAAAACAGGAAGGATTTCAAATCATTTAGTCCCTTCTCAGTGGTAAGGTGGTGAGTGGGATAGATAACAAAGACTTTGAAAAGTTTGTAAAACTTGGGAGTCAAATAACCTCCAGTTTTCATCCTCTTGCTTTAGCACGCTTGTTTCTTCTCCCTACCTTCAGAGCTACCGGCTCTGGATAAGGATAAAATGATAGTCTTGATTCCCTCAAGCCTCTTATTTTTAAAGTGTCTACTGTTTTCTCTCCTACCTTTTATAACAAAAAGACTTTAGGATGCTCCTTTCATGTAGAAATGGCCCAAGAACACAGAGCAAGTAAATGTACAGTTTTGCTACATCATGTCTGGGGCCAAAATCATGTGCCCTCTCCCAAAGGAAGGCACTCCCTCTACCATATCAACCTCCTATGCAGTAAACAAACAAACAAAAAAACCATGAATAATATCATATAGAAACAGGATTAAGATCAATGTATTTTAGGCTCAAGGGCTGCCATAACAGTTAATCCTATTTCCCCAGTCATCTATTGCAATGTATTTATGAAATGTCGATTTTTATCAGTTAATTAGCCAGTCCTTAGGAAATTACCCTTACTTCCTCCAGTCGGTCCATTCTTTTTGAAGCACAGATCTAAAAAGAACACTTCCAGGGGAAAATAAGGTCATTCAGATTTTAAAACAATTCTTCAAATTATATTTGGTACAGAGACCATCTTTTAAAATAAGATTTTACCACACCTTCTCCCCAGCATAAAATAGTTATTCAAAATGCCGACAGATAAAACAGTCACAATTCAAACAAATGAGTGAGATTTTTAAAAATCAGAACTGAAATCTGCATTAAAAAAAAAAACCCATTTATATATGCTAAAATCTAGTAATTACCCTAAGGTGCCCAAACAGCTCAGAAAAATGAATGTTGACTACCCACCCCTACCCCAAATCTAAGCACTTTGAGTTCCATTCTTATCCATGGTTTTGATTTGCAGCTAATTCTGTGAAAATGTGTAGTAAAAATGTGTAGTACACATCTATCTACTGACCCAGATTCTGTGGTTTGGTAGTTCTGTGTGTTAAGGCACAGGTAGCTATACACACATTTATAATATACAGGATATATATTCATAGTTTTATCTGTATACACACTAATGTCTTCTAGGAAACATGTCTGTTTCATAATTTTTGTTTTATAATTTCTCTTTCTTCCAAATCCTACATGAAAAAACTCAAAGCACCAAGATATTGAATTGGTTTCTTGGGATTGTAGAATGAAGAGAACTGTGGGTTAGACTGGGCAGCCAGCACTCTCCCAGGCCTTCTTGAGGGCCAGCTCCAGGTATCTGAAATAATGAGGGAGAGCCCTGAGCAGCCCTGGGCGTTGACAGTGCTCCCTGGCTCTGCAGCTTTGTGAGAGCTTCTTCAAGGATATGATTTTATACATTTTCCCCCCTCATTTCACTTAACCCCTCCCACTTGCCCCCAATCACTAGTCAGTCTCCCCAGCTCTCTGGACCTTGTCATAAGTAAAGTGAAAGGGTTAGGCAAGACCATCTCTACAAGGGACCTCTAGCTCAAACAATCTGGGATCTTCAGGATTATTCATCAGGATCAAGGGACAATGGATGGCATTGGCAGAACCCCTATGTCTATAGGTTAAACCTTCTATTCCCTTGAATGTGACCTTTAGGAGTTTCCAGGTGGGGGATACTTTACTAATGTCTGAATTTGTGACATAAGGGGAAATCTATACAACCAGAAGTAGGCTGGGCATTTCTATAAGACTTATAAGAACGGTGGTTTCATTTATTTAAATCACACTTATAGATGGATGCCTATAGATAGGAACCCAAATCTAGAAAATTTACAAAATATAATCTCTTTAGAAGTTGAGCTTACAGTGGTGTTTATCAAAAAAAGGTAAGCCATAATCTTCAAACCTGACGTTCTAAAATAAAACGTTGCCCACATTACTTGGTATTTCTTTTTCTCTCTCTCTCACACAAAAACTCTCACACATACAAGATGGAAAATTAAATCATCAGCAACAGGAAAGGCAGACTACTACTTGTGGCAGGCCACAGAAGAATATTTGAAGACACAAACGTTTCTGCTACCCTAGGGAAGAGGTTTGCTTTACCTAGCAAGTGTGAGTTTGGTTTATAGTTCATTGATCGGGTGATTCAAACCAGTTCATAAGATTTCATTAAATTTAAATGAGCTTCCCCCCCTCCCCTGGAACAATCATGGGCTCTTCCAGAAGGTGACTGGAGTGGAAGCTGATCCTCAGCAGGAGGTTGTGAGATGCACTCAGAGTCTGCCCAGCCCTGGGCTCTGCCAGCTCCCATGAGTCCACACTGCTTGTCTCAACTGCAGTCAAAGCAGTTACACATGTAACAGCAAGGATAAATGGCTCAAGGATACACCTCCCCACATTTGTGTTCCTGCCTAACCTCTATTTGAATCTATCCTTCTTGAAGCTCCACCTCCAGAAATAAGAGTCAGAGAGGGGAAAAGAATTATTAAGAGACTTTTTGAGGCTACTCAACCATCTGCTTTATCCTTAAAAGACAGAAAAGCTCAACCTTAAGAAGTTAAAGCAAAAAGCAAACAAAGTAAGAAACACATCACACTTGGTAAAGCAGAAACATCTCCCAAAGCAGCTCCATTTTAGGTATGGCACTTTAATTAAAGAAGGTAGCACATTCTATTTGCTGAGCAGGAATTATTTCTAAGGAGCCAAAACACATTGATTGATTCCTTCACTTTAGCTTCTTCCTGCAGATAAATATCTCTCCAAATATAAATCCTGTTTGCTGACATCTTTCTCTAAAGAATATACCTTTGATTCAGCACATGAAATCAACCTGAATGCAGTCATCTCACCTTCCTTTTTTAACTCTTTTGGATTACAGAGAAACAAGTGTCATAAAAGCATTACCTCTGCCAAGAAAGCCACCTCCCAGACTGCAGTTTATGCTGCTCTGAGCAAGAACCGGAAAGGCTGGGCCAAATTGTCAGCACGGAGCAAAGCAGGATTACAAATCCTGTCTTTTATCTTGCAAACACACACACACACACACACACACAAAATTTAGGTTATCTTTATTTAGCTTTTTAGCGGCAAGCTTCCCAATCACCTGAAAGCAATCAGAGGGCAATAATTAACACGCATTTACTCTCCTATAGAAAACATTCACAGCAAGCTGTGACAAAGCTAAGGTAACCATGCATCTGTGGGTTACAGTTTGTTCCCTTTCAAAGTTTCCCAGCACTGTACCTTGAATACTGAGGCCTATCATTAAAGATTAGCTGGTACCTCTGGTCTTTCATTTATTGATTTAGAACACCCAACTTGTACTTACACCAAAAGATATGCTCTCTCCCAGTGGCATTTTACACACCACACACACACACACACACACACACACGCACACGAGATAAAACAAAGCTGGGAAGAATGTGTTGGTGCAAAATGAGAAATCGAATCCTTGCCTGGCTCAGGTGCTTGCTATTATAAACTATGACTAAGACACGAATTTCTCTATGATGCAACTCTCAAGAGAGGCAGCATTTTTCTCCAGGCCTCTCTTAAACCTGCTCATTCGCCAGTAACTAATGCTCTCTAGAGCTGCCCTGTGCTGCTCAAATTTCATCAGCCAGCTTTGTCCTTGATAGCTCTTCCTGGACCATAAAATCTCCCAGACCTGTTGAGGACAGCCCCCAAAGATCAGTGTAATGCGAACTGTGCCTGTGCCAGCACCGAGAGCCGCCTTTTGAGCTCCCACTGCATTTGTTATCTCAGTGATATGAGCACTTAAAGACCATTTTAAGAAAGTTTTTACTCTTCTCTGAATGATAAAGTCCTGACAACTACATGAAAAATAAGTGCAAATCAGGTCACTCTGTGACCACCTTTTGTCAACTTTGAACTAGAAACAAAATTGACAACATGTTTGGTGAAGCAACAATTAACTGGAATCTTCCATTAACTATTTTCTGCACCTTTAAAAGAAAAAAAAAGTCAGGCTCATGATTTGCATCAAGGATTTAATTTATAAAACAAACCCCAAAAAACCACTGTAAAAGGATGACTGATTTATGGATGCTTGGTCCAACAACTTATATATTTCAATTAATTTATCATTTGGATCTTGAAGCCTTGCAAAATTCTTAGGCAAAAAGACATTTTAAGATAAAATCATGTTCAGTAAATCTCACCTGCAATACAGTAAAAGCACTTTAGAAATAATTTCCATAAGGAATGAAACAAATTCGGAGGGGGATTAACTTTGAATTATTAAAAGAAACCAAACACATTCCACTGTCCAAATATGCTGGCTACAACTGGAAAGAGTATTCTAGACTTGGATGATCCAAGACCAAACAATTTCAGAACACATGTGCCACCACCAGAAAGGTACTTACAGTTATCAGACTGAAAATCTGGGACAAACTGTTCGTCATCAGGAACTTGTGCTGGAAAAGAGATTTTTATTTTAGACCTTTAAGTTTTATTAAAAAGCACAATAAAATGTTTTATGTGGAAAATAGGACAGCCAAGAAACTTGCCTTCAGCTAACCAAGCCTCTTGAAGTTGACTGAGATCCTGAAACAACTCTGGAATTGAAAACAGAAGACACCAGAATGAGGAGAATTCTTCTGCTAGGGAGAAGAGGGAAGAGCTGGCTGCATGCAGCTTTTGCAGGGAGCCATGTGAACAAGCCACAACAGAGGGGAAAGCTTCACTACCTTCAGAATCATGAGCCAGATCTGTGTCCAAAAACTTCCTCTTTCTGTCAATCACAGGCCGCCCTCTACTCTCCTCTGACCGAGATTTCTGAAAGAGGCCAACAGACAGTGAAGACTCAAGTGTAATAAAGGGGTCCAAAGGGGGTTGTGCCATAAACCAATATGGAGAAGACTCATGTTCGAAGAGGGAAGACAAAACAAACCAAAAGCCACATAAACTTACCCCTGGGACCATAAAAGGGACTTGTTGATCATAAAAACCATCCATGGTGCTTCCAATGTCTCTAATGTCACTTTGGAAGGTCTCAGCATTGAGTAATTTCTGGGGGGAAAGGGGTCCTCCTGTAATACGAATTTGGGAGATTTTAACCGAGAGGGGGGAAGAAAGAGAAATGAAGTAATTTTATATTGCTTGTCCTTTTAGGGCCTGTGCAAAATCACTACCTTTCTCTGAGGTAATTAAAGCCCACTTCAAGGTGTAAGCTTTACAGACTAACGCTGGGCTTGATTAAGGGCATCAAAGATTCATGGTGTACTTAGTGCCAAATCCATTCACCTAGTCAGTCTTTTAATCTTTTTCTCTCTCTTTTTATTTAATCATTAAAATTATAGGTTTACTACTACCTGTCCCCTACCAAAAAAAAAAAAAAAAAGACCGTATTTTCATTAAAAAGGGCCATTTCAAGATTCTTTCCATAAGAATATTCCCCAGGGCGTTTGTAGTGTTAGGGTTTTTTTTTTTTTAGACATAATTTAATTTTTGACAGTACAGTGACAGGAAGGAGAAAAACTGGGTTTAAGCATTCCAAATTATTTGCAATTAAGAATCTGACATATATACTGTTTCTAGAAGTATTTTGTAGGTCAGTGGTAAAACACTAAAAATAGTTCCAGGAATACAACGATCAGTGGTATACCTAACTTCACACACAGCTTTTTATTAAAACTTAAACCTTCTGTCCAAACAGCTGGAGTGTCTGTAAATGTCACTGACTCCGTGGCAACTTACAGAGATGTCTGTGATATCTCCAACTTCTTAAAGAATAAAGTAGCTATGAAAAGTAACGCATAAAGTTAACTAAATTCCACTGCACATATTTTAAATGCATCTCTACCACAGATCTTTAAAAAGCATTAAAAGCAAAAGATCCATGGAAAGAAAAATGAGTTTATTATAATGAAATCATTTTTTCTCAAATATGACCAAAAAATAAAATTAAACTTGTTTCAGCACTGTCAAGTGTTGGGGCTGGGAAGGGAGGCTGGGGGTCAGAATGGAGAGGAGGAACTTTTTCTAATTTGAGAGGCATAAACTAACAATTTTAGGAAAGTGCCATTTTCCCGAACACTGCTTTATTCTTCAAACAAAAACGCAGTTAAGTCAACAAAATGGGGGAAACATTCATTTCACTCATCCCAGCTCTAAGCAATGCGAAACACTTCAGGATAAATCTTTTCTTTAACTTGTATACAAATTTTAGATAGGGAACTTTTTCTCAGTGGGCAATTCCATCCAATTTGTTTTGCACACTGTGTGAAACATATCCAATTTTTGTAAGTTAGCAGGATACGAGGAAACCCTTCACGGCCAGCCTCCTCTCATCACTTTGGTCCAAGTAATAAGATATTTTCCAAGTCAAAGAGAAAGAGGGAGAGGGACAAAACTGCACACTTCATAACTTCCTAGAAAAACACTTCGGCTAGCCTGCCTGCGTGCCTTCCAAACAGCGCTAAAACGTTCAGAATAAAGCTTCTTTCCCAAATGTCACCAAACGGTAAACAAAATCTGAGGCGCATCAGCAGTGAGCCGAGGGGCAAGAAAATGAGTTCTCTGCAGCCTTCAAAAATCTGTCAGATAAAATAAATCGTGGCCTTAGAAATTCTGTAAATGTCTATTGGGAGACGGGGACAACGGGTAGGAGATCGGAGAGGGAGATATTTTCAGAGTCTCACGATGAAATACGTTGCAAAAATACTTCACCATGAAGAGCAAAAATACCTTTAAAAAAATTAAATGAAAGAAAGGAGCGAACCCAAAAGAGGGATCAAGGATCTTTAACGCAGCTCTCACAGTTCAAGGGCTAGAAAAATCGTGTTCAAAGTGTAATTTTTTTTAAAGCCTGAAGGGAAGGCTCGAGTTCATCCAGGAGTTTAAACCACTTCCTTTGTGCCCCCCCCTTCCCGGGGCCCCCAGGAAAAACTTTAACACAGCGCAGCGGCGCGATCGAGGCCCCTCCCCCGCGGCGCGCAGCGGGCCCGGTTTTATGAATGAGAGAGAGCCGCGGCCGCCACATCAGGTAAAGGCTGTAACTGGATCCCTCTCACTGGGCCCCATTCACAAAACAAGACACACTTCCACCCAATTCCCAGCCTTCTCCATTCAAGAAAACTCCTTCAGATGCGCCCCCGCCCCCACTCCCAAAGCTCGCCCAGCCTCCGACGCAGGCCCCTCACCCCAGCGTCCTAGGAAGAAAGCTCAATGCTTCATTCACAAAAAGGGAAAGGAAAAAAAGCCGCAGGGAGCGTCGAGCCAACGAAAGAAACCCACTTCATTCATAAAGTCACCCACATTCATAAAAACGAGCTGCGGCGCCAGGCGCTACCAACCGCCTCCAATCGGTCCCCCCCCAAAAAAAACACCCTTCCAAACATCTCTCTTTGGCACCCCTCCACAATCAGGATTTCGGCTCCCCCAGAGGTCCCCTCCCCTCTGAAAATGCGGTCAGATCCCAAATCCAGCGCGAGGCTCCAGCATCTCTCCATCCCCCGCCCTCCGCACCCATTTTTTTTCTTTTCCACCATCCCCAGGCCGCGGTTCTGATGCTCTTCTATTTCTCGAGAATCGCCATGCAGCCTGACGCCCTCAGTCTGCTGGGGGTGGGAGTGGGGGGATTGGGTGTCCGCTTTCCACATCCTGAAACTTGCAAGGCCTTCATAAGTTCCTGGCCGACCCCCAACCCCGGAGGCTGCACATGCCTATGTCACTTAACCCCTCCAGGTGCTGGGGTGGGGGTGCATCACTCTCAAACATTCCCCCTACGCTGCTTCAGCCCCCTCCTCCCCCCTGCAAAGATTTGCCGAGTGCCTCTTCTCGCGAGCCTCCAAGTCCCCTCGGGGCTCTCAGGTCTCCAGAGACTAAAGCCCGCAACTCCCCGCCCCTCCATCTCCACCCGGGAGCCTCCGCACCTCGCGCTCCCGCTCGCCTCCCCCGCGACGTGCGGAAACCCGCTCTCCGCTAGCTCCGGAACCGTTAGCCGCCCCCGCCCGACGCCTCCCAGGAACCGAACCGGACCTGGCCGCGGGAGGAGGGGGTGGTCAGCCTCGGGAGGGAAGGGGACCCAACCCCAATGGAAAGTGCACCCAGACTCTGAGGATTCTGAATCAGCCAGTGAACTCTCGCCGGCTGGGCCCTTCCTGGACACCTCCTCCTAAGCCCCCTTGTCTCCTCGACGCCCCCTCACCTGAGGCAGCGGCTCTCCTCCCCTTGCAGCGGCCCCGGGGCGCAGGCGCGCTCACGCACGCGCGCACCGGGCCTGGGCGCCTAGGCTAATGGCTGGGCCGAACCGCTACGGGGACGTTGAACCGCTCCGCGAACCAGCCGCTGGACTCTGCGCCGCAGCTGCCAACCAGGCTGGAGCGCTGGCCCGGCCCCCAGCGGCCTGCCGCTCCGCCCTCTGCTATTGGCCCGCGGCTATAGCCCAGTAGCATTCCCATTGGCCCGAGGCCGCTCCAGCGGCTGTCCATCACCTCTTGTTTACCCTGTCTGCGGGCAAATCCAGCCAAGCCGCCCCATCAACTCCGGTCCCCATTGGTCAACAGCGCGTCCTTCCCCACCTCTCAGGGGTCTGTTTTACATAATTTATGCACCGGGGGCCATTGGCCAATCAGCACAGGCTTGTTTATATAATGAATGTAAGGACGTTTTTCATTCATAAAAAACGCGACCTGAGGGGGAAGCTTAGCTGAGTCAGTGAAGAACTTAAAGGGGCCGAGGGCCTCGAGGAGCCGCAGTTCCTTCCTTCCCTGCAGCTCTCCCAACTTTTTACCGAGGCTTGGCTCTTTTCCCTTCCCCATTCACCCCTACTTCTCTCCCCGCCCTCCCGCCCCAGCAACACCACTGCCAGGACTGGGCCGCTGGGCGCCAGTCGTTTGCAGCTGCAGCACCAAGCGAATTTATCATTTTAGAATTCGGGCGACAGGAATCCGTCATTCCACCCGGAGAGAAACTCGCTGACCGACCTGGGCGTTCGGCCCATAGAAACACAGAAAACGGAAACCAAGAGCTCTAATCTTAGTTACCTTTAAGAGAGGCCTTAATTTCCTTTAACTAGGTTTCCAGTGGGGGAAGAATTAGCAGCATCTCCCTTTAAAATCTGAGCTCTCAAACAGATTTTAGTTACTATTTTATACTGGCCGGCCAAGGCCCAACCAAATCCCGTTTTCTCCCCACGTCTAATTGCGGTTTATAACCGCCAGAGTGGGTTTTGGATCCGAGATGAGGGAGGGTCGGCGCTCAAAGAAATCCTCTCCGAGGACTGCACCAACCAGTCCGCAGACCTAGAAATAGAAACATAAAGCCCTCCGAAACGGGCTTGCAGAGTTAGATCGCCTGCCTCCCTCCCGGGGCTGCTGTTTTCCATTTAAGTGTTGAATGCAAGATGGTGTGTTTGCGAATTAGATCCCGTGCAGCTGGGAACGACGAGAAGCTACTCCGCTTGCCAAACGACCGGGCACTAACTGCAATTGCTGAGATTCTTAACAGGGTGTTCCAGGAAACAAATAAGCAGTCCTCTCCCCTCTCCGCCCCCTCTGCCCCCTCCTGCAAGGCCGTGGGGCAGCTCTGTGCTCTCCCCCGGGATGCTGGGGCTTGTGAGGGAGCTCTTCTGTTCTCGTTCTGTTCGTGTGCCCTGCCGTTCACCCCCGTGTGCCGGCGGTGGGGAAGAAAGACGCCAAGTATCAGGGGAGTGCGCCTAGAAAAGGGAGCCCCAGGCAACTCTGGGGCTGCCTCACACCGCCACCATGGGGAATGCAGTGTGGCTTTCTGGGAAAAAAAATTTAAGTAAAAATTTGCCCACTTTCTTTTCTGCTTCCACTTATGGGTTCTTGGTCTGTCGTTTATAGCCAAGAAATGTTGGAATTCACCAAAGGAAACCGGGCGTTTGGAGGCCCAGTGCTGACCACGCATGAGACTTTGCAAGAGAGTGGGGTGGGCATGAGCGGGTGGGTGGGAAAGCGCTCTGAACTTTTAACAAGCAGTTCCATGATATTTAATTTCCTAGGAGAGCAATTTGCTACCTACCCCAGCTCCAGTGGAGTTTTCCCTTAGTGCCTCTCCAGGTAGTGCCATTTCTGTTTGGCGGCTAGAGTACAGCCCTAGCCCAGTTGTGCTCCCAGTGTGTTGCTGAGGGCTGTCTCCCTGGCTAGACTCAGGGCCCAGATTAGCTCCCCAGTCCTCCTCCTCCCCAGCTTGTCTGCCCCCATCCTGCCCCACCTCATCCCATCTCATCCTGCTCTCTGATCTAGTTTCTCCAGAAGAGGTTTTGAATTCCTCTTCGCTTCAATCTGTCTTCAGGCCTCAGCCTGGCAGGCCTGCAGCCCATGGGGCCACAGAAACCCTGGTGCATCACCACACTGGCTATAGGGAAACAGTGCAGGATGCTTCACAGCGACTTCCTCCATGGGGTTGAACTTGAGGCCTGGAGTGTGACTTGGATGACCTTTGCCTTGAGCCAAGGCTCTCCATCCCACCTTGGGAAGAAAAGCTGATATTTCTGGATTAAGTAGTAATAAATAGCAGCTTAGTTGGGGGGAGGGGAGGAGTTGAGGGAGGGGTTTTTATGAGAAGATTGTCACAGACACCAGATCATAGAGGGATTTACATCAGAGTAAAGCTCTTGCCAATTAATTATTTAGCCATTCGGTAAACATTTATTTTGTGCTCAATACTCGGCCAAACCCTGTGCTCAGCAAAAAAGTTACAGAGATGAGTAAGATCCAGTCTTTGTCCTGGAGGAGCCCACCATCTATTGTACCATTTCAACGGCTGAAGTTTACTTAATGTATAACCTGTTCATGCCAGGTACAATTCTCTACAGATTATCTCATCTAGTCCTCATAAGAATAGAACTGAAGTGGTCTCTACTGTTAATATCTGCACTTTATAGACAAGAAACAGAGGCACAGAGAGATTAAGTAACTTGCCAATAGTTGCACAGCTTGTAGGTTTCTGAACCTGGATAAGCACTAAGGCAGGCAGGCTCCAGAGCCCATAAGTGGCCGACTTAGCAAGTGCCTTTGTTGCTCAGGAAACCACCAGGAAATATCATTTGAACCCCAAATGGTAGAGGGCAGAACTGGTTGAAGTCACAGGGAGGCAGATTTTTAGCTCAGTATCGGGTTCGGAAGAAATTTGGAATGTTTGGAGTGGCCTCAAAAGGAATACTGCTGCTGGTAATGAGCCTCCTGTCACAAGAGGCATTTGTGCAGAAAGATTTAGTGCAGAGATACTACTGCACTGGGTGGCGTAGATGAACTCAGAGGATTGCTCCAGCTCTGAGGATATGACTCGTGTTGGACAGGGATTCAGGCCCTGGGCCCAGGCACCTTGCCTCTGCTGTGAAATGTGAGGGTGTAACTCATGATGAACTACCTTGCCAGACTGATGCCTGGGCCCAGAGTTTGTTCCTTACTGTTAAGTGTTTATGATGTTTTTTTTTTTCTACACCTCTTCCTTCTTTTCTTCTGCTTCTCCTTCTTAGTGACTTACCTCCCCCGCTCCCATCCCCATCCCACTCCCCGTCTTCTTGAATTATCTTTGCCTTTAAAAAGAGTTAAGGGTCGATATTTAGAAGTTCTTTGTTTAGTACACCGAGTCTTTCCTCCTAAGAACATTACTTACATTGGAGGATTTGTCCAGCCTCTGTTCTGATGTACCATTCCCTCTCCTTCAGGAGAGAAACGGGACTGGAAAAGATAACAAAAAGAGAGACCAGCCCTCTGGAACATTCATCTCGTGTCAATCTAGCCTTTGTTCTCTGGCAACAGCAAAACTCAATCACAGTAGGATAACTAGCCCCTTGTTCTTCGATTTGCAATGTGTTTTCAGAGGAATAACACAGAAGGATAGGAAAACAAGTCCCTTGCCCCCAACCTGAAAGCTTCTGTTTCCCTTTAGAGGACTGCTTTTAAAGTCTTCCCCTAAAACCCCAAAAGCGAGTTAAAGTATAACACAGGTAACCCTGCCTTGAGCTATCACCAAGATGGCAGTGGGAAATGTGGCAGCATGGTGATCTTGGCCTCTCTCACAGTGGGACAGTGCCTCCCCTTCCTCTGATCGAAATGCTGCAGCGAGTGTGGCCCTGTCTGGAGGTGAGGGTGTGGGCTACATGACCCTGGCGGGGGTGGTCCTTTCCCATTCTTGTATAATACAGGGGAAGGGACTCGAGGACTGCGTCAAAAAGGTGCAGCAGTGTTTTTCTTGTCTTCAAGGGATAAAGGATTCTATCTGGTTGGCACACCTTCCTTTGTAAAATTCAGATATAAATACCCTAAAAACTGAGGCAAGAAAAGAAAATCTTTTCGATTCAACGTCTCTTTAAACGAATAGTGCCATATTGTCTTCAGGGTTCTTTGTAGTCAGGGAATAATAATAGCTGACATTTACTGAGTGCTTAATATGAGCCAGACGCTTTTCCAAACACTTCACATGTATTAGCACGTTTAGTCCCAACAACAGCCCTCTGAGGGAGGTACTATTATTATCACCTACACTTTTCACAGATGAGGAAGGTTAGGTGCAGGGAGGTTACATAAATCGCTACATGGCTAGCACACAGTCAGAGGGAGACTGTACCCCCGGGACCCCCTCCAGAGTCCTGCCAGTAACCACTCTGCTGGGCTGTCTCAGCTCCAGAGAAGGTGTGTGTGCTTAGTGACAGTAGCTGACACCAAAAAATCATGTTACTGCACCAGGCCATTTAGGGGCTTTGCCTATACTAACCCCCTTGATTCTCCTAACAACCCTGTGATGTAGATACCATTAGTATCCCTATTTCATGCATGATGAAACTGAGGCACAGAGAAGTTAAGTAACTTGCTGAAGATCGCATAGCCAGTAAGAGCTGGAGTCAGGAGCCCATCGCAGATCTTGTACAGAGTCCTTGCTCCGAAACACTTTACTATGAGGTCTTAGCTCCAGCCATCTTCCAGCTCTGTCGGTTTCCCTCATCTTGCCTTTGGGGCTCTGGCTGCTTCCTTGCCATTCCCCTGAGAGTCACTGTGCTTCCTTGGGAACGTGCTCCAGCAAATCCAGGCAGATTTCTGAATTATCTTGGGCCAGCTCGAATTTATCTTCATTAGAGCCATGTCAGAAAGAGACTAGAAATTACCTGTACTGAGCATCCCCTAGATGCCAGGCTCTGTGCTAAGACACTGCACATACATCATCATTTAGTGCTCCCATTCCTTCTTGGAGGTGGTGACAATACCCAGTTTGCAGATGTGAAAACAGAGGGTCAAAGTGAGATTTTAAAAACCATGTCTGAGGCTTCACAGTCAGGAAGGAACAAGCCAAGCCTCTGATCCAATAGGTTGACCCTGTGACCCACTGGCCTAGTGGGGCCTCATTCTTTCCCGGCTCATTTCCTGAGCTTGAGGACACACTCTCTCCTACCTCTTTCTCCTAATTCTCAATCTTAGATTTTATAAAACATCCACTATCAAGAAAACTTGGGGGCACATGTTATATTTAGATTCCTGACTGCTGAGGAATTTCTTCCTTAAGCCCCAACCCTTACCAGAACCGTAGGGTGAAAATCTTTGGAAACTTCCCATGGCTTCTTATTGCCTTCAGAAAGGAGTCCAGCTCCAGAACAGGATCTTTACTGCTCCCTGGTGACTCTGCAGCCTCTCCCGAGCCTTCTAGACCTTGGGTCCGGCCATGCAGAACAGAGCTGCCTGTTCCTTGAGCACATCACCCATCAGCATCCTGCTCTACCTCTGAGGCCCGTGAAGGGTCCCTGCATGAAAGAGCCTCAGGTTGCTGGGCTTCTGGGGGATCCCATGTCTGATCTTTAGAGTTTTCCTGCTCCTTTTCCATAGCAGGTTGTCAAGCGGAGCTTCTCAATACATTAAGAACACGCTTTTCCAGCAGCCCCTCATGTTCGCTGGGATTTTGTGCCTCCGATGTACCACGTGCTTGGAAATCAACGAACCAAGGGAGTTTGAAACGGGCGTCCACGGGTTCTGAGTGGGAGCTAAAGGGCCCCCTCCGATGAGGAAGTGGATGAACTTGAATGTGTAGACTTGACAAAATCTATTTTGACCTTTCGGAGTCCTCTTTTTTGCTTCCTTCTGTGCCGTTAGTGGACAGTTTCCTATGGCCAGGGGTTAACCCTTGCTTGGATGTGCTCAGATTTGAGCCCCTGAAATCTGAGTAGCAGGGTAACCTAGAACTTGCCCTCCTCCAGCTGTGAAAGGCTTGTGGCGTTGCCCCACCATCCTACTGGGCGAGCAGGCTGAGGGGATGGTGGGGCTGGGAGGTGCATTCTCTCACGGGCCCGCTTCACGGTGGCAGCTGGAGAGCGGGTGGTGGCTCTTTGAGCTATTGGCTTGGTTTGTGAGTGCCCACCCTGGCTCGGGCTCTGTCAGGCCTGTGAAGGGGGCTGTATTTATTTGGAGTTGGACAAAGGGAAGATCAACTCTGACCAACTGGTAATAGAGCCCTCAGGTGAAATGCTCCACCCGTGTGGATTCTATCACAAGGCTTCAGATGGGGCGTCCAGCCTGCCCGCTCACCCTGCACCAGTCTTCCCGCCTATTGCCACCTGAAGCCAAACAATTAGCGTGTTTAAAACAAGGAGGTGGCTTCTGCCGACCTTTCCCCACCTAGATTCTTGCGAATCGTCTGTCTCTGGCCCCCAACCTCTGGGACGGAGGGCAGCTTCCATTTAAACCAGAGCCCACCTGAAAACCTCTCCACACCCCTGTTCCTCTCCCTTTTTTGCCTTCTCGCCCATGAAAAAGCCAAACTGCTTGGCCGGAAAGGTAGACTTTGGGCACAGCATCTCGTCCCAGGAAAGCTCTGGCTGCTCGGCAGCACAGAGGTGCCGGGTGCTCTGCAGTCAGGCTCTGCCTCTGGCGGGACGCAGGTGCTCGTAAAACCATCAGGGACCGTGGTTCAGAGGCCATCTCCCGCTGCTGGGCCATCGCTGGTTATCTAGGAGGCTAGAAGTTCGGCATCTGACTCTTAAGAGGGATTATCCGCTTGATGTAAGCGAATGCTCAGGCATCTCATTTGTGGCTTATTTCGCGTGTTTGTTTACTTTTTACTGAAGTATAACATACATACAGGAAAGTAAACAAATCCTAAGTGTGGAGCTTGATGAATTCTCACAAAGCAAGCCCCTCTGTGCATCTAGCATCCAGATTACAGAACACGTTCAGCTCACGCCCTCAAAGGACCCCTCACCCCCTCCTCTAGTCTAGTGACAGCCCCTCCCCCTGCTCTACAAGGGCAGCCACCATCTGGGCTTCCAGCATCACAGATCAATTTTGCCTGGTTTTGTATATTACACAGATGGAAGCCTACAGTACATACTCTTTTGTAACTGGCTTCTTCAACATTATGTTTGGAAGACTCATCCATTTTGTAGTGTGTACTTGTGTTTTGTTTATTCTCTTCGCTGTACAGTGTCCCACTGTATGAATATATTACAACTGATTTTTCCATTTAATTGTTAATGGACATTTGGGCAGTTTCCAGTTTTTTGCTATTATTAATGACGTTGCTTTGAACACTCTAGTGAGACTCTAGTATATGTTCTTTGGTAAATTGCAACCTGATTTTCATTGTTCATTTAAGATATAGTCACAGAATTCATTTTCTTGTCTTATTTCTTTGAAAAGTGGCAGAGACTCATGACAAAAATCTCAAGATCACAGAAAGGTACAGAATGGAAAATAAACACCCCACATCACCTCCTATCCCTACCCATTCTTCAGAATCATGCACTATTAACAGTTTCTCAATATGTTCTACTGCCTAGACAATCATATCTAAGTATATGCATTATAGCCTTTAAAAAAACACAAATTGGACTTTACCACACTGTTTTTCTGCCCCCTGCCCTTGCTCCCGCCACCCATAGCACTGTAGAGGCCAGGTAATAAGTGGATGAGAGCGTTTGGCCATGAAAGGCAAACGGCCCTTCCCACCTGTTAGACTAGGCTGGGCTATAACTTTTAATAGGCCCTTACCTCATTAAGGTAAGACGCACGGGAGTTTACACAGCCGTAAATTTCATTTCCACGTCCAAAAACATTTGTTGAGTGGCCGGTGTCCTCGGCGTGGGGCTTGTCCGAGAAGAGCTCCCAGTCTGGTGGGAGGTGGGTGAAAGGCACAGGAACAAATAGCTATTATACAATGTTTACAGGTGTCGTAACCGAGGCCTGTAAATGGGTTCTGGGAGTACAAACGAAGGAGCAGTGAGTACATCCTGTTCGGGTCAAGGAAGGCACCAAAGAGGCTTGACATTTGGGCCAACCCTTGAGTGATTAATTACTAGGACTTTGCTGGGCAGAGTGAGGAGGGAAGGGCCTTCCAGGCAGAGAGAACAGTGTTCACACACACCGAGGCCTTGTGCTCCCTGGAGGGTCCAGCCGGAAGGAGATGTGACTGAGTGGGGGCTAGAATGGATACTTGGGGACAGGGTGTCAGGCGTCTTATATAGTCATTCGAGGGGCAATCATTCACACTTTAGAATCATGGGATACACCTCATAGATGCTTACAGATATCAACCAAAAGGCACACGAAGACTGCTTCCAACATCATACCTCTGTATTGCCCTCCATTACAGCATATATCACATTGTTCATGTGTCGAGTCACCCATGGGACAAATGCCTCTAATAGGGACACTTTGGACGCCTGTCTGAATTACCCAGCCCCAAACATAGCACCTGGCACTTAGCAAGAGGTCACCAAAGGATGAATGAACATGTGAGTATGCAAGTGATTTCTACTGAACAGCAAACCCTCTGCTCGAGAAAGGGGGTGGCTGGGTTACCCTCTCTTGGTGGATTTGTTTTTATGCATGGCCTGCTTCGGCCTGCCCACCTGGTAGGCGAGGACTGAGAAGCATGTGACCTGGGCTCTGCCTAGCTCAGGTTGTGGGCTGAGAGAGGTGTTGCATTTTCTTAGCAGCAACACCTGGGCCCTGGGACACTGCCTTTCATTTCAGCCAGATCTGGGGTGGCATGGAATTTGGTGAGACCCTACAGCCTCGTCACGGCCCTTCGCAACCCAGAGCAATTCATACTGCACCAGAACACCCCAATCTCCCATTTGCATTTTGGAAATCCAGGCCTTCTTCAGAAGGAGGGGATCAGCCTCCTCATTGACTTGTTCAACCGACATCCTCCCCGACAGGTGCCCTCTTGCCCATTGGGCTGGCAATCTTGAACAGCTTTCTGTTTCTCCTTGGGCCTGCCTGCTCCTCCTAAGTGTGGCCAGCTTTCTGGGATAGACTCCAGGGCACCTAGACCATATCCTTCAGGCAGACAAGAAAGATCAACATTTCAGTCTGACCACTGAGGAATTTTCTTCATCAGGTAGCATCCTGGTTGGGAGGATTTCATGTGCCCTTTGACTTGAACTACCTTTGAAATCTTTCCTCACTCTTTTTTTTTTTTTTTTGCGCTATGCGGGCCTCTCACTGTTGTGGCCTCTCCCGTTGCAGAGCACAGGCTCCGGACGCGCAGGCTCAGCGGCCATGGCTCACGGGCCCAGCTGCTCCGCGGTATGTGGTATCTTCCCGGACCGGGGCATGAACTTGTGTCCCCTGCATCGGCAGGCGGACTCTCAACCACTGTGCCCCTTTCCTCACTCTTCTTGCTCCTTTCTCCATAACCTAATTGCTTCGGATATTTATCTGGGTTTCAGCTGGACCTTCCCACCGAGGAATGTTCATCTTGAACCAAGAAACTGACCTCAGGGTTTGTCCTGACAAGGTTGTCTCAGCCACAATAGAATATAAAAGCTAAATATGGTCTTCCTCTTCCTCCCTATATGTTAAACTGCCTTCAATGACAAGATGTACTTTCTCATTACGGGATCCATGTTTTATCCTTTCCAACCCACGCATCCTGACTGGAATGCAGGCAGCATTCATTTACAACTATGTGTACACCTTGCAAATGTAAATGGTAACGAGGTAATCCATATGGTAATATGGTAATAGCTCTATAGCCTCCCTTCTGGAACCAGTTCTTGATTTATTCAAAGATCTTCAGTGGGTTAAACTACCTCCCTCTGCTTCCCAGATTCACAGCCTTCTCTTGCAGTTACTAAGTTACATCTGCACTCCTTGTGTGGTGAATCAAGGTTGAACATGAAGCCAAACGCCCACTTCTTAGCTCACCTCCATCACTACTAACTGACACAGGCTGGGATCTGGGACCCGCTGCTGCAGTGCTTGCACCTGGACAAATGTCTCCTCGAGGAACAAAATACAAAGAAACCATAAGGGACTAAAGATAACAGCGTGCACGTGCAGTTGGGGCAAATTCTTGACACAAGATACAAAAAGACCAAAAAGACCACAACTGCCGCTTCTGTAGATCTGGAAGCAAAAACAGGGTGTCAGGAGCAAAAGCAGCATACTGTGCATGCCCCCTGCACTCAACAACCAAAGGGGTGGGCAGATCACCTAAGCCCCCCCTCTGGCCCGACCCCTGGACCCACCCCTATCCTCACCCCATATAAGGGACCAGGTCACCAACCCCCTTGGGGAGTGAGCAAGGGAACAGATTATTTGTTTTTGCTTCCCCTCTGCTGCAGCAGGGACCCCAATAGAGCCTTGCCGGAATTTCTTGTCTGGACTCTAGTCAATTTCTCTTGCTTGTGGAAGGCCAAGAACCCTGGCCGGTATCATAACTACGTGACTGTTGGCAGGCCATTTCACTTCTCTGCACATCAGTCTCCTACTCGAAAAACGGGAATCACAACTCCTGCCTCACAGAGCTGTTGGATTGTTCAGTGACAGCCTGAGTGACGATATCCAGTGCCTAGTAGGTGTGGGCAGTGAACCTGGATTTCCCTTATGGCGCTGCCACTTGCTCAGTGGGTGAATTTGGGCATATTCAGTCTCTCTGAGACTCAGTCTTATCATTTGTAGAATAGAGATGATAATGCAAACCTTAAGGTTTCCGAGGAGGAATAAATACAATATTCAAAAAGCACATAACGGAATGTCTGGCATAGAGTAAAAACATAATACATCTTCTCCCTCCCCTCTTCTCTGTATGACTGCAGCCACTAGGTGCTAACCTTTCATGACCCCTACTGATTCTTTCAGTATCCACCCCCACCAACCCTGGTAAATTAAAGAGTTCCCAACATTTTACTTCTCAATGTATTATTTCCTCCCTTGTAGATTTCACTTAGCGCTTTCTTCTTAACTACTTTTCTCTGATGTCTAGTGTTTCTTCTTCACTGATTTCTGGAGGAACTAAAGGAGCCGGGTTGTATCGCAGGACAGAGGGCAGAAAGCCTTCATGAAGGCTGTGCTGTTTGAATGGGACCTTGCGGAATGCAGAGGGGTTTAGAGATCATAGGCAGAACAGGGTGATAAAGGCACAAATGTGCCTGAGTGTGTGATATGTTGGCGGAAAACGGGTGTCATGTGTCTGAAGCAATGGTTTGTAAAGTCACCCAGGTGTCCTGGCTCATAGCAATCATAATTTTCTTAGCAGACCACGAAGATTTTTTTTTTTTTTAAAGACTACCACACCTAGAAAAATGGTACAGATGAACCGGTTTGCAGGGCAGAAACTGAGACACAAATGTAGAGAACAAACGTACAGACACCAAAGGGGGAAAACGGTGGGGGCAGGGGTGGTGGTGGTGTGATGAATTGGGTGATTGGGATTGACATGTATACACTGATGTGTATGAAATGGATAACTAATAAGAACCTGCTGTATAAAAAAATAAATAAAATTCAAAAAATAAAAAAAATAAAAAATCATTAAAAAGACTACCACAAAACCATGTGGTATATAATTCTATCACATGAACCAATAACAATTTTATTAGTAGAAAATGGTAATTTATTTTACATGTACATATAAAACCACAAGCATGAGCACATGTCTGTGAAATAAACAAGCTGTTGAAGACACGTGATGGGCTCTTCCTGAGGCTTTTCCATGAATTTTCACCAGGGACTTGTTTTTTTGCTTTGCCATCTGTAGGCTCTCACTAGCGCTAGGCAGAGCTGCTGGTGCCAAAGGTTTAACAAAAGTTGATGGGAGAAAACTTAACGTTGGGGAAAATTGTATCTTTGAGCACAATTTGGACAAGACTCCATTATTCCATTTTAATAAAGGAACATTTCTTTCCATTGGATGGGACTTCTGAGGGCCACTGAAATGCAGCCTGCCATACCGGAGGGCTGGGCTGGATGCAGGGGTGGGTGGTAGGGAGGGTGGGGGAGGTGGAGGGCAGAGGAGGGTGAGTTTGGAGGGAGTTGGGTAGGGACTGTGTGTTGGTGATCTGAGGAATCTGGATCTGATTCCTTGAGCAAGAGGGAGCCAAGGTAAGTAGTTCTGGAGTAGGGGAGGGGCAAGTGGAGAGGCGAAATCTGCAGAAGACAAATCAAATGGGTGAAGGGTGGCTTGAAGCGCATCAGAGCAGAGAGGTGAGAGGAAAATCATGCAGCTTTCAGATGAAGAGATAGGGGGATCGGAAAAGCATCTGTTAGATGCCTTCTTGTCCAGGGCCAGATCACTCCAAAGTGCAAATAAACAGGACGGAGTCCACAGGAAGGATGGCTCACCTGCAGTTTGTTGTCTATGGGCTGCTGGTGCTCTGAGTGCCTCAGAATGACTGGCATCAACCCAGCACACCCTTCTGCTACTGCTTTCTGCCTCTGCTGGCTGGCAGAGAGGAGGAAGAAAGGAGGTCTAAATCCCTTCAGTGAGTAAGTGATTAAGCACACGCCAGGTTGGGGAGGAGGCTTGTGTTTGCTCCTCCCCCTGCCTCCCTGCCCTCCCCCCCACACCAGGGATTTCTTCCAGGGGCCCTTCATCAAGCCTGACCATGAATGGTAGAGGTCAATTCAAGCTGTTTTCCACCCAAGTCCACCGTTGACAAGTAACAGAATCCTGCACACTGTTACATTTGTTATTTTTAAAGACTTGGTACATTATTACTTGTTAAGGGAGTGGGGATCAGAAGTAGGATTTGTTCCTTTCAACAGGCAGTCATGCGTATCTATCATGATACTTAAAATTTTTTTAAATTTATGGCCTAACTCCAATCAGAGAAATTTTGGATATTTAATACTCGCTTTCTTAGTTTCCCTCAAATTGTTTTTAATTTTTTAAATGAGTTTTCTTAATTCACCCAAACTGGGAATTTCATCTTTGAAAAGTTTTTAAAACATTACAGATTATAAAGTCATTATATACCCATTGTGTACAATTAGGAAAATACAAAAAACAATTAAAAATAAATGAACAGATACCCATAATTCTAGAAATGAATACTGTTGACATTTAAACATATTTTTTCCCTGTCTTTTTTTGGTGGTGGGGGGCACTGTTTTTCATAATGGAGATCTTTTTTTAACATAACTTTGCATTTTACCTAGCATGATATCATAGACATGTCCCCCAGGGCATTAAACATTCTTCATAAATTCCATTTTTAAGTTTTGCCTAATGTACCTTCTTATGGCTATAATATCATTTACTTGTTTCCCTGCTGTTGGATATTAGGCTGTTTCCAATTTTTTGAGGTTAGAAACAACACTACCATGAACATTGTGTGTGTGTGTGTGTGTGTGTGTGTGTGTGAGTATAGGTGTGACTCTTGGAAATCTGGCCATACTTTGTTGCCTATCTCAGATGAGGGTCAAAGGCTCCCTCCCATTGTGAATGACAGCTGTCAGGCAAAGGAAGGGCTGGGCCAGAGGCATCCATCTGGCTCCTGGGAGAGGCAATAAAACTCAGAGCACAGGGGTGTTATCAACATCAGGGAGGTCTTGCAGTTCCACTTGGTAATGGGGGAATCTAAAACACAGTTTTCAAAGGAAACATAGAGGTTTTCAAAAAGTCATTTGAATTGATTGGGTTAGTATTGCTTGGCTTTTAAATTACATGTGTTAAAAGATAGAGGATCTAATCAGTAGAGAGTAGCAGTTGCTTTGAATAAAAACTGGTAGGAATAGGCAGACATCGTCTTCTGTGCAGGGCGGTTCCCTTGGTGAAGCGGTCCCCGGGGAAGGAGCTTTGGGGTCAGCAAATCAGAATTCTGACTCGAGCTGAGCTATCTCAGGGCAAGTTGCTTGGCCTCTCTGAGCCTCAGATTCCTCACTTACAAACTGAGGTGGATGAGGACACCGTCATGGCTCACCTGCAGTTTGTTGAGAGGAACTGAACACCAAGTAAGGGGAAAGAAGTGGTAGCTGAGGCTGAGCCCTGAGGAGTTGCTAAGGCATGTTCTTGACCCAGAATTCTAAATAGATGTGCCTGTCCTCAGGACAGCCCAACCCAAAAGACTCACGCTTAACAGCATATGGAAATGAAGGGGGAGTCCTGGGTTATATTTTCAGAATCCACTGCAGGGATCTTAAGCGATCTCTCTTCAGGCGTTTAATAAATGGTTTAATTTGCACACACTGGGTTTCCATAACTGATAGTTCAACGCTGTGCTTCCCACGCCCGCACCCCCCAGCCTGGTGGGGGACAGGGCTGGGCTAAGAGAACGCTGAAACATTGCATTCCTCCCTCAGACACTTTAAAACCCTGCAATCAAAGCTGAGGCCTTATTCGGAAACAACTGTATCCGATGACAGCTTATTATGGAAGGTTCTGAACTTCTAAGAATTCCTTAGTAGGAAACAAACAAAATACAAAGATCTCTTCCGAATTTTCTGCCACTAGGAATTTTTATATTTCTGACTTCTCCAACCGTACTGCATGTTTGCTAAAACGTAGGCACACAGATACAGGGCATGTGATGCTTGGGTGGGCGGAAGGCTAGCTTCAGTGGGCCAGGGAGCTGGAGAAAGTTTGGTTCAACTCCCACGCATTCCTGGGAGGTAGATTTCTCCATTAGCTCACCATGGACATCAAGTAAAGATTTCTGAAGGGAGTGTGTTGGTGTGTTTTCAGATCCCAGGCACTTCTGAATCTGTAGAATGATAGGAAAGAAAATCTTGATCACCTGTCATGTATGGGATGCTGACAGGCCCCAGGAGGTTTTATTTAGAGATATTCCAGGGGGAACTTACCATCCTGGCTTCATCTGCTCTTCTCTCTCAGGAGGAAAGAGTTACGCTTTTCCTGCTCCCACCCTGGACATTTTATTTTCACAGTTCTCTGAAGTGCCCTCAGAGAGCTAAGCGTCAGGCTGAAGGCTCTGTGTATCTTTGCAACAGATTAGAACATATTCACATTTTATTTGTTCCCAGAGCAAATATTTCCCTTGGAATGAAATTGAAGCAGCGGAACAGGATCAGGCAGGACCGGCCACCAAAGACAGTCCCCCCAGCCCCCAGGGCCTAGGTTCTCCCCTATTGGCTCACTTAGGCCATAGAGACCCATATTGATTCCTCGATTCATTCAGAAATAATCAGTGAGTCCCACCCATGAACCAAGCACTGTGCTGGTTACAGAAATAAAAAGAGAAACAGATTCTGTCCTCGAGGGCTCATGGTCAAGTAGAGGAGATAAGAGGTGTTTGTATATGAATGACTCTAATCTAGGTGAGAAAGATAAAAGTCTTCAGAACTCAGGAGATCAAATGCTCTGAGGTGGGTGATTATTCTGTGTGTATATGTGTAAGGGTGGGAGGACAAGCGGAAGGTTGTGATGTGTATGTGCCTGTGTGTGCATGTGTGCGTGTGTGTGTTGATCATGCTGGTGGTAGAAATGAGGTAGGAAAGACTTTTAGGCAAAGTGGGGTGGGTAGAAAAAAGATGGGTGGGGTATATGTGCATGGTGAGGTGTGTGTGTGTGTGTGTGCGCGCGCGCGCATGTGTGTGCGTTGTCCTCGGTCGTGGTAGGGCTGAGAGATGGAAGGTCTACTGGCAAGTGCAGACGGGGAGAAGGAGGAGGGCCCGGCAGGCAGAGGACGGAGCCACGGAGATGGGACAGCTCTGGGGGGTATGTGCCAGGGGAGGGTGGGTGGTAGGAACTACGCTAGGAGGGAGGGTTTAGTTTTGATAAATGCTTTCTGATCAAGACAATGACCAGTTGGCACACACCAACTGTCCCTCGGCCTAAGCTCCTGCTAGGATCTTGGGTTAAAGGAGTCTTTTCCTTCCCTGAAGGTCAGACCCCAGCTAGAAGTCAGGCCTCCTGACTGAATCTCCGAGTGTTCACCGGGCCCCTTCTCAACCTGCACTGCTGCACCGCGGGTGCTTCTTACGGTTTCCAGTCTCGCGAGACCTCAGGACAGCGAAGGTGGATTCTACTGGCTTCGGGGCAGAGGAGGGTTAAATGCTAGGATCCCGGAGGCAAAGGTTAGAAATCAGGCAGTGTGTAGCTACCTGCCAGCAGAGCAAGGGGATCTCTAGCACCCTCACAATTCACGGGCTGCCTGGGCTAGGATCTGCATTTTGTGGAGCTTTTTAAAGAACAAACAAGGAGGCAGATGGTAGGAGCTGGCTCCCTTTCTCAAAGTTTGGTTTGCTTTTCATTACTTTCCCCTTTCTAGATAGGGTCAAAGCTGCTGCATGATTAAACCTTGGCCAGAGAAGAATGTTTTATTTCCATTTAATTAGACAAGGAAAAGAAACTAACATTTATAGAAAGTCTAATATTTGCAAGATACATGTCCTCTTCATAGTTCTCTGAGAGGTAAATACCATCATCCTCATTTTAGAGATGAGAAAATTAGGGCTAAGAGGACTAAGGTAACTAGCGCAAAAACACTCTGATAACTTCTGTAGTGAGTTCCCCATCACTGGTCTCCTAGCTGAAGCTTGAACCTGTCTGTTTGGCATAAAAGACCATGCTCTTTTTATAACGCTTCCTGAAGTTTAGGTGGCAGCATGATATAGTGAGATGATGGTGCATTTTGTCACCAGATGGACATGGTTTCAGACCCAAGCTCTTCCCTGTACTGATTGGGTATGTGAGCTTGTATTCCTTCCTTCCTTGGCAAATATTCAAGGGCCTGTTATATTCATGTTAAGCACTGAGCTGGGAACATATCAGTTAACTTCACAATCCCTGGCCTCTCAGAGCTCCAGTCTGATGGATAGTGCAGACCATGAAACAGGCAATTGAGATGTAGTTTGAGAAGTGCTGTGATGGGGAGGCACCAGATGCTATGGGAGCTTCTCTGTCCAACCTGGTAGCCACTGACCCCAGGCTAGTGCTGCCAATGTAAATTAAATATTGGATTTTGAAGACTTAGTATGAAAAAAATAATGTTAAGTAACTCATGAATAATTTTTATATTGAATACAGGTTGAAATGATAATATTGGGCTGGCCCAAAAGTCCGTTTGGGTTTTTCTATAACATGAAAAACCCGAACAAACTTTTTGGCCAACCCAATATTTGGGATATGCTGAGCTAAATAAAATATTTGATTAAAGTGAATTTCACCTGTTCCGCTTTACTCCTTTTACATGCCTATTAGGAAATTTAAACTTACAGATGTGGCTCACATTATATTTCGATTGAACGGCTCCACTCTGGAAGAATAAAGACATGGGATGATATTTCCTTAGTGCAACGATTAAGAACACTTATCACGTGACTGCCCCAGGAAGGCACACAAGAGTTGCTTAACAAGTAGGAGTTTCTTTCCTTTTCCACATCATCTAAGTGGCCACTGTGGAAAGGGCTGTTCATTGTGCGACCCTCAGTCCTCTGATGTGAAGAGGGTGTCAGGCGACAGCTCCAGAGCCTCTAGTTCAGCCCCCCCTTAGTCTTTGGGTCCTACTTCTTGAGAGGTAGCTGTTGCAATCCTTCTCTCCCCTCCCCCCAATAAAAACCAGGGCTGGCAATCAGATGAAATAAATGTTGCTTATTGCCATGACCCCAAGCCATCTTTGCTTTTCTTTATTTTAGCAGAGGAAAGTCATGTGCAATATTTTGAGTCTGATGTTCAATATCTTCATTGAGTTGAAAGAAAAGAGGAACTGTTGGATTCATGATAAGGTCTTTTTTACCTATTAGATTCATAAAACTGGGGAAGGTCTTGGGAATTGACTAGTCTCACGGAGATGCTTCCTTCTCAGAAAGTGAGACTTTGAGAGGCTAGGTGGCTAGCCTTGGGTAACAGAGCCAGCCAAGCTGGATGGGACCAGGAACCCACTCTCCCAATATCCCTGTTCAACATGCATCTGCCACCCCACATTACCCATTCTTCTCTGAGATGCTCCCTTCCAGCTCCTCCCTCCCAAAGGCTCTCCCTGTTGGGCACTTCGTCCTCTTCTGCTGCCTTCTCTCTCTGACTTGGTGTCTTCCCTTTAATGTCAGGGGTGGCAGAAATGGAAGTCAAAAGATGGAGATAGGATAAAGGATGGGAAGAAATTAACAGGACAAAGTGGAACAGAAAAAAAAAAAAAGAGAGATTTTGAATAGACATTAACAAATGAAGCCAGGGAGACTTTCTTGGCCTTAACAGAGGTTCAAGTGAGAAGACAACATGGGTGTGTTTAGAGGAGCCTGGATTTGGCTTGAGCCTGGCCATATGGCTTTGAAAAAACCTTAATTTCCTCATCTTTAATCAACTTCACTGGGCTGTAGTGAGGAGTAGAAGAGACCATGTTTCTGAAAGGACTTTGTGATCTGTGAAGCACCACACCCATGGTCGTTATTAGCACTCATTAGAGGATAGGAGATGTCTGCTGTGAGAGCAGGATGAATTAGCAGGGTGATACAGGTGCCAAAGAAAGCTACCCTGGCATCCAGAGCCAGGATGCGGCTCTGCACTTGTCCACCTGTTTCTGTGCTGTGTTCAGTTCTGGGAATCACAGTTTAAGAGGGACCTTGGCAAACTGTTGTCAGTCGCTCCACAGAAAGTTGCAAGAATAGCTTAGGGTCTGGGAGTCATGACATATAAGGGATGATTCAAGGATTTAGAGGATATTTAGTCTGGAGGGAAAAAAAATAAAGAGGACAAGGGAGCTGTTTCCAAATATCTGAAAGCTGTCCTGGAGAAGAGAGGAGAAATTTGTTTTGTGTCGCTAGTGGCCAAGTCAGGGCCCAATGATGGGAGTGAATGGCCGGCGGATTTGGGTGCAAGAGGAGCCTATCTAAGGCTCAGAAAACCACTCCCAAATGGGCTTCCTGGGAAGGTGGTGGGCTGCCCATCAGCGGAAATCTTCAAGCAGATGTGGGTGTGCACAGACAGAGGCAGTGCTGGGGAATCTGGCTCTGTCTGGAGGAAGGGCTAAGTGCTCTCTGGGAGCCCTCCCATTCTGAAACCACGACCATGTCCTTCTGATCTCACGGATCTTTCTTTGCTGCTTCCATCACCACTTTTTGCTGCCTTTTGACTTTTTGTCCCCACCCCCCCGTGAATGGCTTTAGAGTTTTAGATCCAGAAATATTTCTGAATAATATGGGATAGTCTGGTTTAATGGAAAGTAGGAGGGAAGAACATCTAAAAACAAAGTCAGTTTTGTTACTTTTAAGGGCACACAGTAACCTGTTACGTGGGGGAAGGAGCAGGAACATGGTCCCCTGTGTTAGAAAATCTTGTAAATGTTAACAGCAAATGGCTCATTCTTCACTATTGTTTAAAATACAAACACAACTGCTTAAGGCCTTTGTTCTTGAATGCACCAGCATTTTCCTCGTTTACCCAATTCTTTTGCTAGCTACAGAGATTCAAGAAAACTCTCACTATAAGAATTCAGTATCATAAACAACTTTCCAGATTCATAATTTCAGTGTTTTGCTGATTTGGTAACATGAAATTCTGTCCAAGAGGGGTTTTCTTGAATTCTTGCCTCTAGAAAAGCCGTTTTCTTGAGGAAAATATTTTTCATGCATAGTTAGTGTTTCAGCTGGGAGGGTGATAGCTGAATCTCCCCAGCTGAGTGGGCAGCTAAGCTATTTCCAGCATTTCCTTCTGCCCCCAAGTAGCAATTATGCATCTGTCTCACAGTGGCCCTGCCTCAAACGTCCTAACCAACATTTCAGAAACCTCCATCTAGACTCAGAGGCACAAAATAGAACTCGGTAGATCCAGGTGGAAGGGGGAGGGAATGGGTAGGAGTGAGTAACATTTTGCGTAGGTTCCCTGAGGTTGGAGTCCATGCCCAGCCCCGAGGATGACAGCAGGGACATGGAGAAGACTGAGGGTTCCAGGTGTGAGTTCCAGGGCTTTCGTGGCAGGAAGAGCCTGGAGAGCAGACAGCAATGGCTCTTCAAACCCTGGGGAGTGGCCAGTCAGGCCAGTCTGGGCGGGGAGATGGGGGCTGAGAAGGCAGCAGGAGCCTGCGGTGAGCAGCTGACAAGCGTCCTCGGCTCCATCCTCGGGGGCTGCTGCCCCACGGCAGCGCCCAGTCCCCGAGGCTGCTGTGTTGGACCCGCACCTCCTTGCCCAGCCGCATCCAGGTGTGACCTTGGACCCTTGGCTCAGGACAGCCTCCACCTGGAGACCAGCTGAGGGACTTGTTCTTGGGGTCTGAGTTCTGGGGCGAGGGGCAGCCAACTCTGATGCGGAGTCCACGGCCTCGCTTCCCCTTCGCCCTTTCATTGCAGACCAGCTTCCTCTCCCGGTCTCTTCTGTCTAAGTGTGCTCTTCTGCAGGCTCCTCCCAGAGTGGTCCTGCCCTCTAGCAGGTGTGGTACAATGGTTCTCCAGCTTTCGGAGGCACAGGGATCTATCAACAGTTATAAATGTTATATTTATAACATTATAAATGTCAGGTTATAAATGTCAGGTCTCAGGGTCCTACTCTCAGAGATCGTGATTCAGGAGATCTGCGTGGGGTGCAGGAATCTGGACTCCCAAATGTTTCTGATGGTAAGCAGTCCATGGGCCACACTTGGAGAAACACTAGTTTAGAGGCAAGAACCTGAATCTGGGGGTATGAGAGAGACAGAACTAGGATACTTATTGTGCTACTTGAGCAAGCGCACCCCTTTTTCTGCATCGTTTCCTAATCTATAAAATTAGGAAACGTAAAAATTAGGAAAACTTCGTAAGGGACTTCGTAAGGGACGTAAAAATTAGGAAAACTTCGTAAGGGACTTCGTAAGGGACGTAAAAATTAGGAAACTTCGTAAGGGACTCTTCAGATGTCAGTGACATTGTGTACATAAAATGTTTAGCAGGTGCTTCTTTAATAGAATTTCTGGCTTCCTCTCCCCCTCCTTCAATCTCAGGAAAGTGGCAATAGAGTTTCCCTTCTTCCCTGTCTTGGCATATCAGTGGTACCCGGCTCCCCCAGCAGCGGGCAACTGTGGAGAGGCTGCGGAATAGTCTAGAGAAACATGCACAGCTCCAGTGCTCTTGGCTGACCAGACAATCCTCATTTCTCAAGCCATGGCATGAAAAACAACCCACCAGGAGGTCAGAGGCCAGCCATCTGCTACCATTTTTATTTGCAGTAAACCACAGAGTCAGACATACACACACACCGTACGTTACAGAACAAGTCCACGGCACTCTAGGCAGGCAGACAGGCAGGCTGGAGCAGGCACCCACCATTACAGAACAACATATCTATGGGTGGGCGTGTGGGCAGTGGAGGTGGACGAGCCTGGAGGGAGGGATCTGGGCCCTGGCACTGTCTAGCTAGTTGCTGCCTCAGTCTCAGCTGGTAGAGTCTGCATTTAGGGGCTGCAGTTGAGGGGTGTTAGAACCTTTAGCTTCATTCAACCTGAGCCCAGAGTCACCCCCAAACACGGAGGTTTGGCTAAGTTCCCTAAGAGGAAGCAGTGCTTTTCTGTTGGTGGAACTGAATTTTCTCCGAATACACTGGCACGTAGAAAGGGTAAAAGAGGTCTGATACACAGAAGGGAAAATGTTTACACTTCACCGATTGGGTATGTGTGTCTGTATTTGTGTGTGTGTGTGTGTGTAGATGTGTGTATAGGTGGAGGACTTATCAAAGAGTTTCCTTGTAGTGTTTTTTTCCATGTCGGTCCCGCAAATCAGCTGATTTCTGAGCACTATCAATCCTCAAAAGGGAAGGAAAGTAGATTCTCGGCTGAGGGGCTAGGAGTAGCCCTCTGGGATCAGCAGGGCTGAAGGGAGCCTTGGGGCTGGTGGAAGACCCACGAGAACAAGGGTGGCAGCGTTTACTCCAGGTGAAGGCAAGATTGGTGAAGTGGGAAGGTCTTCAGAGCCCCCCTTGTGTGATAGATGGAGAAAGAGAGGTCCCAGAATGCTACAGGACATGTCCAAGCCCACATGGCTGAGACAGGACTGCAGCCCCCTCCCCGTGTCGCTCTTGTTTTCCAGGCAGGGTTTCTTCCTTCAAACCACCATAGCTTCCTTCCTCAGCAGCCTCGATGGAACATTTGCCAGATTTTTCCAAGATAGAAGGGTCTTGTTTTCTGCAGAGAGAGAAAAGCATCCATCAGAACCTCCTTAACAGGTGGTGGCTTCTTGGAATTATGGCTACTTGCTAACAATAATCCTTCCTCTGAGGTCTCTACCGAGCACTGAGGATGACGGTACAGAGAGGCACACAAGGTGACTTCTTCCCATTCTACAGGAGAGGGCAGCTGTGCTGTACGCTGGGTCAGCAACCTGCTGTCGGATCCTCTTCTCTTTAGTTGGATCTCCTGCCTCTTGCCATCTGGAGAAGGAAAAAAAAAGATGCTGCAGGTTTTGAAATCTGCTTCCTTGTCGGGTGACCTGCCCATTAGAGCACATGGCCTCTATCAAGACCATAAGCTACCTTGGCAGGTTCAAATAGATCAAAAGGGGCACGATCTGGGGCACCAGGCCCTGTCCAAGCATTGACCTGGCCTGCTCCCTACCTAAGGGCCTGGGAAAATGGCTTTGGAGAGGAATTCTGTATATGGTGACATAGGAACCAAGGCTGAATGACCACCACCTATTATTCAACGACCATCAGCAGAGCACAGACATTATGCCACGCGGACGACCAACTTGGTGTGAAAGGTTGGACTCAATGACATCTAAGGCAGGGCTTCTCCAGCAAGAGGGGCCTATGATTCCACAACTCCCTGTTCAATGGGCTTTTCAGATCAATTGAGATAGTCTATCAAATTGTGACTCCAGAGGGTTATGCTTGTGGGATTTTGCTTATTTGTTCTATTTCGTTGACTTTTATAGAATTCAAACCCTCTTAACTGCGTGGCCTCTTGGCCTTTCTTGTTCCTGATTCTGTTGTTTTTACACTGAAACTAATATACTTCTGGTCTAGGATGTTGAACTATGTCATTTTGGGTTAAACGTCCCAACAGTTCTGTCCCCACAAAGGTGCTCTACAGCTGAGATGTGACTCAAAAGGTAAAGAGGAAAAGGAGTGTAGTATTGAACAGGGGGTAAGTGAGACACTGAGGACGAGAGAAGCTGTGAGACGCTGAAATGCATCCTGAGACTGGGCTCTGGACTATGTCCTCTGATCTTTTAAGCACAGACTTGCCTGGAGATAACAAAGTGGGTAGATATCGCTTATGATCCCTCTGACCCTCCGATTTCTTGTAGAAACACTCTAAAAATAGAATCACGGGGGGAAAAATGAAGAGAAACATCATGAGGATAAAAGGAAGAAGAAAAAGTAGAAGCAGCGGACCCTGGGGGTGGGTGGAGGTTGAGAAAAGCAGAATGTGATGGGAAAAAGTGGAGAAAAATAAGAGAACTGCACTGAAGCATGTTAAGAGGTTAAGGTACCTGCTTAGCAAATAGACATTGTTTAATCACAAACTTCTTATTGATGAATACATGAATAGATGCATTAACCATCCTCTCTAGCCCCATTTTTAATTTTTTTTGTGATACGCGGTCCTCTCACTGTTGTGGCCTCTCCCGTTGCGGAGCACAGACTCCGGACGCGCAGGCTCAGCGGCCATGGCCCACGGGCCCAGCCGCTCTGCGGCATGTGGGATCTTCCCGGACCGGGGCACGAACCCGTGTCCCCTGCATCGGCAGGCGGACTCCCAACCACTGCGCCACCAGGGAAGCCCTCTAGCCCCATTTTACAGGTGGAAAACCTGAGATATAATTTGACTTGCCCAAGTCCCTGCTGCTAACTGGTGTCGGGGTAGGAAAGAGAGCCGGCCCACGAGAGGAGCAGTGCAGAGCTGAGCAGAGGTAGGAGAGCGCTCTTCCATGCCTGAGGCTGCGTGGGGAGGAGTTTCCCTTGGGTCGTGGCCTGTGAAGCTCTGAAGGAGACAGGCAGAGGCCCCAGCCTTCTCTGGCTTTGCCTCCGGCTAACCGGGCCTGGAGTAACTGAGGCAGCGGCGTGGAGCGCGTTACTGCCGGAGGCCCTCCCCGTCCCTTTCTTTTCCTTGATGGCCACAGAAGAACCAAACCCTGACCTAAGATCTTCCCTCCTCCTCGTGGGAGCCATGTGAAACATCCACTGGATTTGGAGGTTGGGCTCCTGGCCCTCCCTTGCTTTCTCTGTCTCCCCTCGTGTCTCTGAGTCTCCAGAGTGCAGTTCCCCAAAGTTTCTCTCCTCCCTCAAGAAAATGGAGCTGGGCAAGGATGGGAGCTCTTCCCAAGTCACGTGGAGGCACGAGCAATTTCCCGCAGACGGCCTGCCTCTGGGGACATCTGACAGATTTCCATAAATCCCCTTCTTTTCATCCCTTTGGGGGAAGACAGGAATTCCCATCTATTTTCTCTCCCTCTGCCCCAGACCCTGCTCACAAACATCTCAGAAGGAACACTTGAGCTGGCGTCCTTCGAGTCATCGAGAAGGCTTCTGTCCAGGGAGATCAGCTCGGTGCTTTGTGCCCACCTAGAGGGATGGGACTGGGAGGGTGGGACGGAGGGAGACGCAAGAGGGAAGAGATATGGGGATATATGTATAACTGATTCACTTAGTTATACAGCAGAAACTGTTATACAGTTTAAAGCAGTTATACTCCAATAATGTTAAAAAAAAAAAAAAAGACTTCTGTCCTCCGATCCCATTTTATTTCTCTCTTTGCTCCTCTGTTGAGATCCCAAGCAGGATGGGCTTATCACGGAAAAGAGCTGAGGAAAGGGCAGCACCACCGGGAAGAGGACTCAACATATGCAAGTGAACTTTGTCTCTGTTACTCCCCCTCAGGAGACCGTGTCCATTTTGAGCACTGGGATACAGGAGGGGACCCTGTGCTGCTTCCTCTTCCCTGCTACCAAATGACTCACGAACAGCAGTATAGACAGGCCTCTGGCTCCGAGCAGACAGAGAAAAGGCAAGTCATGGTACCCAGAGGAGGCAGCAGGGGTGTGCAGACCCGGCCCGCTGTCGTCTCCTGAAAGGCCTGTCAAGAGCTCTTCTCCAAGCCCCAGGGAGCTCATGTGTTTTCACGCCCATCAGTGGGTCCTGGGCTTCAGGGTGCCGGGGGTTAGGCTGGAGGAAGGAGCTCAGAAGAGACTATGTTCTTCCAAAGAGTGGGTGCTCTGGGAAGAAAACATGTTCCCACTGGCAGGAGGATGAAAACAATCTTCATTCCTGTCTTAGTCAACACCGACTCTCACTCCTCATGGCAGCATTGTCAGGAAAGGAGAAGGTGGTACTTGGTCTTACGAGCCCCATGGTGTTGGGAGATGGCATGGTGGGCTGGGGTGTTTAATGAGTCAGAGGTCTGCAGCAGTGCACTGGGGGTAGAGATGAGAGAGCATTTCTTCCTGACGTTTAGGAAGTCGGATGGGTGCTCAGTTAGGTCCACCGGCCACAGGCTGGGAATCAGGCCTTGGGTGAATACCAGGCCTTGCTTCCCAGTTGTTGCTGCCACCTAGGCTGTTCTTAAAAAATAACTCATTTCATTCATCGACTGAGATGGGCTGAATATTCTGAAACCTGCTGTCATTCATTTTACCGTCTTCCCTTTGGTTGGGCAGAGTCACTTTTGAAAGCAAGCCAACCAACCACCTTGCCCACTATCTTGTCCAGAACGTCTGCAGTCAGCCTGCCCTGACCCCAGAAGCCGAGCACAGAGCACGTGGAACATTACCTGCTCCCCTTACACTTTGCCCATTGAAAATGATAGCTCGCCCTGCGAAGGGGGACTCACAGATGGTCTCTCGGGGCTTGACACAGCTCCAGTTCAGTTGCCCCAGCGGAGGGGGAGGGCCTGTCTGTACACCTCAGCAGCTGGTCCCCTCCCCCAGTCTAGCTTCCTCGTCCTCACGTGGTGGGGGCAATAACCAGAACCGGTTTTTATATGGTTTTTAAACGAACCTGCAGATATGATGTTACTGTTTTATTTGTCCCAACTAGTACTGTGCCTAGTCTTCCTGTAACTCCTACTGTTTTTTTTTGTTTTTGTTTTTGTTTTTTTTTGCGGTACACGGGCGTCTCACTGTTGTGGCCTCTCCCGTTGCGGAGCACAGGCTCCGGACGCGCAGGCTCAGCGGCCATGGCTCACGGGCCCAGCCGCTCCGCGGCACGTGGGATCTTCCCGGACCGGGGCACGAACCCGCGTCCCCTGCATCGGCAGGCGGACTCTCAACCACTGCGCCACCAGGGAGCCCACTCCTACTGTTTTAAACAATATTTATTTCAAAAATAAGAACACGCATCCTTCAGGTACATTTCTAACTCCTCTAAGTTCTTTGCGTTTTCTCTCTGGCATCATCAGTGCTTATAACACTCCCCGATTTAGTGTCTTTTGAGAATGTAGTTAACGTGCTGTTTACCTTCCTCTTTCCAGATCAATCAGGAATGTTTTGAATACAGCTAAGATCTTCCTTGGGTTCCACCCAAAACTTTCTCCTATCAGTAACACAGCAATGTCCTGGTTAACATCTACTTGTGACAACTGCATTCAGTCAGCTGAGAAATGACTGAGCTCAGATGCACAACACCCTGAAATCTTCCTTCAGCAACATGGATGACACACACAACGTTTAACACTTACGAAGGGATCCCCCGTAATGACGTATATGTAATATTTTGGTGTGAGGTGTCATGACCATGAAGCAAATATGGCAAAACGATAACAACTGTTGAATTTAAGTGATGGGTCTATGGGTTCTCATTATACTTATGGCTCTACTTTTCTGTATGTTTGAAAACTGTCATGATAGAAATTATTCCCAGATGGTCTAATTCCAGGAAGTATATGTAACTGGGGGTGGGAGCTCCAGGAGGCTGATGGGGTGGATGGGAGTGGGAATTGCTTAGTCCTCGTAAGTTTATGATCATTACCTTAATGCCTGGTGGTAGCACAGTGTGATGACAGCAAACCCCACACAGCAATTCAATGACATCCTCTATCATTAACACCTTCCATGCACGGATAGTTCTCTAAGTAAAAAGCCAACCAACCAACCAAAAGTTCTCAATCTTTTCACCTCAAGGATGTTGGGGAGAGAGGAAATATCCACCAGGAAAATGTATCTTTTCTTGAAGATCATGCCATTTTCTGGTAACCACTTGGTACCAGTTTTTGTTTTTGTTTTTTGTTTTTTTTTTTAAAGAAAATGACAAGAAAAATAAAGTTCATTAATTACTTTGAAAGTACTGTTGTTTAGTCCCTCCACAGTAGACTTTCTGGAATCTTTCTCTGGATTTCCACTTATATTGTGACATTTATAAATTCTTTTTTTTGGTATTATCTAACATAAAAAGAAATTACCATTTTTATTGCCCCTCACTTGTAATTCTTGCGAAGATTCCATTTTAAAAATAATTTTTTTTTGGAAGGGAAAAAGTTTTTTTGCATTATTCTAGAAGCAGTCTTTTTACTCCAAATTATGATTCACTCAACACATTTTTAAAAGGACACTTCAAGTCTCCATCCCACCTTTAGATATGAGGTACTAAATTCTGATGTTTGACTGCCCGACCTCACTTCACTGGACCTTTGATGTGGTCTCTGTGTGTCCTTTAATACGATCTTTAATATTCTGTGAATACTCTGATCTGGCTGAACACCAAGGTGTTCACGTTGGTGCTCTCTTCTCTGATCGGTGTCTTAGGAGGCGGCCCCACTGTGCCTGGGAGAGAGGGCCTAAGAAGGGAGGTGGGCAAGGCGTATATGGACTTGCTGCCGCCCAGACCTGCTCAGGCCACTGTGCCACTGCGTCCAAGCTGATGCCGTTTCCCACTCCAGCTCTGTGGAAGGGGGAGGGGAGGGACTTGGATTTCGTTTTGAGAAGGAAGTAATCATGCACAGGGGTGGGGTGGGGGTGGGTGGGTGTAGTAAATCCCTGTCACTGTGCTTGAAGCTCAGTGGCCTCAGCCAGGGTACTGCTGGCACGAATGTGGGCTCTGAAAGGCAGATCCTGACAGATCTGAATCCCAGATCTGCCCCATGAGATTTGCTCTGTTTCCTCACTTGTCCAATGGGGAACCGTATAACTCTGACTTCATAAGGTTCTGGTGAAGTTTAAAAGTGGTCATAAAAGCAATAGGCTTTGGACTGGACAATAAATGATAGCTGTTATTTAATAACTATTTCATCAATGCCTGGACATTTCCATTTTACCATGAACTCAACGTTAAGCGTTTTTAAGAAAAAAGGATTTCTCAGTCCTTTCTTCCGTTTTTGGACTGAGTGTTCAGGCTCATCTCCCTTGCCCAAATAAACCTGCTAGAAAACCCAGTTCTCGATCTCTTTTCATCTCATGAATCTGTATCTTATTATGCTGATCTCTTACTGTGTTGTAATTCCACTTCTGTGCTGTCTTTTTTTGTTTTGTCAGTTCTGACCTGACCTCTCAGAAGTAGACTGCAAATATTTCTGTCTTTTTGTCCAAGCTGAATTTCATATTTTCTGAATCATGAAGCTGCCCTCCATGTGACCTAGAAAGCCCTTTGATGATCCATATTTAGCTGTATCCATCACTCAACAGATGTCTGAGTAGTTAAAGGCCCTCATGAGCTCCCTCTACATCCTGTGGTTTCAAGTTTCTGAGTTGTTAGTTAAAAAGCTTTAATCCCTTCTACCCGCTTTCCCCTACCCATTCCAGGGTAGAAGGACAGATACCCATTTTAGCTATTCATTCATTCAACAAGTATTTACTCATTACCTGCTACATGCTTGATACTGGGTTAGATGTTATCCTCTTTGCTTCCAAATTGCATTTTCTAATTTGACCCATTTAGACGAGTACTCCAAGTTTTTTGATTATTCCTCTAGAATCTTCATTGAGCATCCAATTAAATGGTCTCTTCTACCTGTAGTGTTTCCTGACCCCTGGGAGACTCGGAGGCTTAACCGCAAACCCTGGTGCCTTGCTATAATGCACCTGCCATTGTGTCTACAGATTCCAAGATGACATAGGTTCAGCTTGGGATCCATCTCAGGGAGTTTAGTTAGGAGGCAAGGCTGCAGGGCTCTGCTGGTTGGCTTCCACCATGAACGTGAAGAATGAAGTGGTAGCAAGGGTGAAATGCCCTGCAAGTGAAGCAGCTAGTTTCCAAAAACCCCATGGTTTTCTGTGTCCCTGGTTTCCCACAGAGATGCTCAGGAGGAAGGATGCCTCTCTGCTTTTTGAGCTCTCTGGATCTTGCCATTAGATAGCATCTCTTGGCATCTGAAAGGCAGCCTGCCATTCTGTTCTCCCGTGGAACACAGATGGCCCAGCCCACGTCTATCACTAATGAGGATCACATGCAGAGCCTTCTTGCTGGAGGCTCCCTTCCACAACCCTAGCTCTCCTTCCCCGTGCAGGCCAGTCACTGCTGACCATGGCATTTAGGTCTGAGAAGCCTGCTTGCTGCTCTCCCACTCACAGAGTTGAATAGAAAAATCTATTAGGCGGGCCTTGGGAAACGATTCTCATTCAGCTAGAATTTGAAACATTGAGGATTAAGGGATGGCTGCCAGTTTGATTGCAAGGGTGAAGTTTTGGGTTCTAGCTGCCCATGGAGGCTGTTGAGTTTCCATATGAGCAAGCACTGGAAGTTCTTCAGTAGGAACATGAGTAGTACCTGTTGTCATTCTGAGCTTCTTAGTCCCATCCCCAATACAGAGGTTGACCAGGTAGGACATCAATTTTTCACTGCTGTGTAGTCTCACCCAGGATGATGGTAGGGTTGGAAATAGTGAGATAAGAAGGTTAAAGGCATTAGAATATAGTAGAAGAAGCATAAATGTTGATGTAAGACAGACCCATGTCAAGTCTTTGCTCTACTAGTTGCTATCTGTTTGACCTTGGACAAGGTACTTCACCTTTCTATACACTAACTCCTTTTTCTGTGAAATAAGCAAAATGCCCAGATCATGAGGGTTAAATGGGATAGCACATGAAAAGGCCTTGACACAGTGCCCTGTACTCAGCAAGCCATAAATGAGAATTCCCTTTCCTATTTTCTTTCTATAGTAGAAATTTAAAATATGTACTTGAGTATGGTGGAACGTTAAGGTGAGCTAAAAATGACGGCCCCATGTGAAATCCTACACAATTCTGTTCACCTGTTTTATGCAAAACTTGACTGGTATTTGAGATGTAGGATAGTTTCTTTTTCCTTGCTATTTATTGCAAGTCGGATGCAGGTCTGGTACTCGTGACTAGGAGAACAGTTCCAAACTGCTAATATGAACACCAACAGAAATGCAAAATCTCTTTTGGGCTTAACACTGTAACTCATTCCTTTAACTTTCAGAGCTGCCAAGGAAAGGTCACCACCACCACTAGCTGCCCTTGAGGGCGCCAATGATTCTGGTCAATCCCGCCATGTACAAGTGTGGTCTAACTGGTCAGTACCAGTTAGACCAGAAAGTACTTTTCTAGAACAAGGAGCAATGTACTTTAGAAAACGACTTTATGAATATTATTTTCTGATCCAGAAATCTCTCTGGGAGTCATCTTTCACTCTTCCAGAAAACAATGGACACTGAGGTTTGCTGCTCAAAAGGAAGTACTAGACCTATTGATTTAACACTGATGCCTACTAAAATAGTTTCAACAGCATTTAAACAAGGTAGATCAATCACCGCTTGTTCCTCCTCAACTAGGTCAAGGCTCTTCCTATAAGAGCAGGTGGCTGTTCACTCCCTCACAAGTGAGCTCTGTCCATATTCGTCCAGCTAGCTCCAAGAATGGTTATTAAACTGAATAAACACCGATCCTTTCCACAACTGTGTTCTTTAGACCTGGTTCTGTCCTCTAGAGCTGCACAGATGAAATCTGGCCCCTGGCAGCTATCCTGTTTTCCCCTTAATTTTTCTCCAAACCCTTCTCCACTCAGGAAGAAAAGAGGCCAGATCCTTGATTCTTGCTTGAAGACACATAGGGGGGAACCATAAAAGTAGTTAAACAATCACAGAAGAAACTAGAAAGAGTGTCTTAAGAAGAGAAGTTCCTTGTCCTAGAAAAGTACTTTATGGAATATTATTGCAGAGGATGGTTACTTCCATGTTCCCATCTCCAAGGAGAACAAAAAGAAGAAATGGTGGGCTTAAGGCAGTGTTTCTAATCTATGGACGTCAACAGACAAATCAAAGCCCACCATTTCTTCTAGAAGGGGATCTAGTACTTGACCACAGAACTCTTTTGTTCATGGAGCATTTTATGGATACTGGTATTGTGTGAAACACATTTTAGGAAATTATGGTTTCAGATATGCTGCAGAAACGTAAACTAGACTTTTGAAATAACTTCCTGATTGATTATGGTCAGATCCTGGGACTGGTGGCCAAGGAACACTGAAGTTTCCTTCCTTGGAGGGTTGGTAGACTTCCTCTCTCCCCTTCTCTCTCCCTTTAATATCAGCATTAGACATCCATCTGCCTGGGAGCCTTGGGGTGTAGGTCGGTGACACAAGGAATCTGGGAGTCTAGATACTTCCCAACCCCAGAATCTATTTTTATGGATCTCAATCATGGTAGTGTTCCACGGAAGGTACAGCCTAGCTAGGACTGAGGGTTTTGGCTAAGAGGAGAGGGGGCTAGAGATGGGAAAAGTTGATGCAATTATTTTTGGCAGGAGTTGGAACCAAAGCAGCAGGAGAGAGTAAGTTTTAAGACTCTCTGGCAAAGTAACTTCCTAATCTGTCACTGGGTATGTGTAAAAAAGTGATTAGTGGGTCTCTATATTTATCATGATTACTCACAAATATGTAATTTACATAATATATACAGCACATTAAGTACTATGTCACCTTATATAATGTCCATATGTATAATGTATATGCATGTTATGTAACGCCAGTCTGGAGGTTCTTCCAGATTCTGCCAAGTATTTCCTAATTTATTTGGCAATTTTAACATATCTTTTCCATCTGTGGAAAGAACTCTCTTGAGAGGAGCTGGTCTCTGACCTGAAATATAATCATTCTACTAAGTCTGTCTCCATTCTCAACTCACTGGAGGAAACCTACAAAGACCAAGTCACAATGAGATGCAACGCCTAGCCCATTAGTCCAGGGACAACATAATGTATTGAAGACTTCCTGTTTCATTCTTTTTACTGCTAGAGGGGTAGAACTGTGGGGGCAGGTGAGAACATGTCTGGGGCACGGCCAGAATCAGAATGCGATGAGGAATGAGGGAGGATTCTCCCCTGACTGCCTAACTTTGAGAAGTCACTAAATTATAGTAAGCCTTGCTTTCCTCATTATTTAGATGGGGCTAATAATATCCTCTCTGTCAACCTCAGGGGTTGCTGTGAGGAGCACTATGATGAGGTACTCCACAGCGAGAAACCACAGTCCCAGTAGTTAAGGGATGAGTTGCAAAGTCAGATTAAACACCACCACCAGACTTACTGAGGTTACAAAATTGAAAGTACAATTCCACCGATGCTTGCTATACTTTGTGGCTTTAAGGAGGACATGGGCCATGTCTCTCAAGCAACATTGCCAGTCCTGTGCACCACAGTGGGCAGGCAGGGGCCAGTCTCTGACTTGTGAGTCTCTAAGAATCACTTTCACCTGTTGATAGTGCCATGTCTCAACAGCCTCAATCTTGGGGGGCTGAGGCTGAAACACATTCAAGAATTTCTGCAAATGTCTTAGAATCAGTGACCCCAAATTGAACCTGCCTTCATTTCAGAATCAAGTGGCTTCAAAGATAGTACCTGTTGTCATTCTGAGCTTGTTAGTCCCATCCCCAAGGAGCCCATCATTCAGGACATTCTTCAGGTGGCCTGCTTTCCCCTTGCCCAGCGGTCTGCACTGTTAGGTGGAACAGGATGGTTCTAGATCTCTGTCTTAGACGGTCCTAGATGACTGCTTCTTTCAGAGTTAGGATCAGTTTGTACACACAATCCTAATTTTCCCTTCCTTGCGCAAAGTTCCTGACCCAGTGTTAGGAGATCAGAGGGAGCTCAGTGGAGTGACGTCGAGTGGGTCCAGGTTTCCTTTTCGGAAATCTCAGAGGGGATGGAGGCTGAAGGAGCAAAGGTGCCGAGGTGAATGTTTCTTTTTACCAACAAAGCTCTCCACAGACTTGCCCTCGGGGAGGGCGGTGATGCTGTTGCCAGCTGAATGAAGCCCACTGAACTCTGCTGAGGCCCCTCTGGGCACTGGCTGGCAGCTCCCTGCTGAGGTGCCTCTGTCCTCCTTGTGCCTCTCCACTGAGGTCATCCGGGCAGCCAGAGGGGTTTCTAGATTAAGAGACTATGGTGACCATGATGAGATGACATGTGGAGAGTTTAATTTAAAGATCTGTCCACTGCCTTCAACCCTGGACCAACTTCTCCCCAGGTCAGGCCAGAGAGAGTCTCTGGGAAGTACTGGGAGGTCTCATTCTCTCATGTGGGCTTGTCCCGTCCACACATGTGCCACACGTTCATTCCTCTCTGGCAACCTGGATCCAAATGGAATCGCTTCTCAGTGACCAGAAATGACCCTTTTCCAAGATGTGTAGGTTCTTTTCCCTGTTACATATCTTCTTAGTGGTACCTAGTCCCAAACCACATTAGCCAAGATACCATGGACAAGTCTCTTAACTTTTCCGAGACTCAGTTTCCTTATCTGACAAATGGGAGAGTAAATCCTGCCCAGCATAGCTTTCATGTTGTTTTGAGGATCCAGAATAGAAATTCTCAGTCTCTTTATGATAAGGAGATACTTTAATTTCCCTTAAATCTCATGATCACCACAGGGCAATGTGCCCTGACAATGAAATGGCAGAAACGGGGAGTCAGAGCCTTCTTTTTCTTTCCCACTTTCTGTTCTTGTACTGCATATTTTTTTTCAATCCAGAAAAATCCACCAGTAAATAAATATTTGTATATATAAATATATATATGCTACATATAAGTACACACACTTAAGACCTTCAGTAGGGCCTTCAGGTCGTGCTCGGGGAGTGGTTGTTGCAGAGGCAGGAGGGAACTGCCTGACGCCTTGTCTCCTGGTCTCCTCAGCAAAAGGCCCTTCCCTCCCATCTTCTTTGCCTTCAGGAATAGTCTGCCACCAGGGCTTGGAACTCAAACAGGAAACACGCTGTGGCTTGAAAAAGAAAGAAGCTGGGGGTGGTTTTTTTTTTTTTTTTCTTCCCTTTTTACACAATATTATGACACCAATTTGAAAAATAAATCTCAGTTTCTCTGCTTTCCCTCCCAGGTGTTCACAGAACTAAGAAAATAAATACCACATCTAAGGTGTGCTATGTAGGCAGCTCTGGGGGCTCTTGGAGCCGGCTCTAAACAAACACACAGCCAGCAGAAGGCTTCAGGAAAATCACCACTGCCCACTGAGGGTGCGCAGAACCAAGAAGGGAAGCACAGCTTTCCACAGCCTTTCTGCCTCCTCAGCAAGTTCCGGGAGAAGCTGTCACTCGAAGGACAACCAAGAAACCAGCGTGCGTATGCCGAGTCCTGCCAAGGGCTGCGATCTGAGAGTTGGAGGTGTTTTTGTCTCCTCACAGAGGGACCTTTGTGAGCGTCCCCTGGAACGCAGGCTCTTTCCCTTGGCCACATCCGATCTCCCCTTAGACAGGAAACCTGCAGCCTGCTCCTTGAGAGCGGCGAGGAAACTTGCAGGGGTGGTGGAAAGAAAGGGGGGGTTTCTCCTTCAGTCTCAGAAAGTCCCGCTCAGAAAGTCTCAGAAAGTCTTCTGGGAAAGTGGGAGTTGCTGCATGAGCCAGCTGCACCCTGGAGGGCTCTAAGTCCATTCACAATGTCCTGCCGGCACTGGCTCTGTTGGAGTGTGTCCATAGTGGAAATAGAATGGATGTCAGGGTGAAGCCTTCTTGCTGAAGGGTGGCTTGGCTTCCACTGGTTGGAGAAGAGAGAGAGAGAGTGTGTGTGTGTGTGTGTGTGTGTGTGTGCGCGCGCGCGCGCGCATGTGTGTGGTGTGTATGTGTGTATGTGTGTGCTTCAGTTTCTTGTCTTCTCTCTTGGTTGAACTAGCATTGGGCATAGTGTCTAGTCTTTTGAACGGCTCTTCCTCCTCAGAGAAAAGAAGCTGCTCTTCTGGGGGGGCCCCATCATCATAGGCGCTTGGTTCTTGTGAGTAATTTTAATCTAAAAGCAAAGAGGCAGAAATGAATTAGTGGCCTGCAAATCCCAGAAGCCTATGGGAGAGTGATCTGCAGAGAGAGGAAGGGAGGCCAGCTTCGGGCTGGAAGGAGCCCCATGCAGAAGGACGATTGTCCTTGAACAGCTTCAGAATTGGCAACTGGACCCTGACTGGGCCTGGCGTTTGGCACTGCTGGAAGCAAGGGGCGGAAACGCTGTGGAGAGACAGGTGTGAGCTTCCCACGTGGCGATCAGCTGAGCTGATCACCTGTCTCATGTCCTTGCTATTCATAGTCTCTCAGAATGTCACAGCCAGAGGAGACCTCAGAGACCATCTCATTCAATCCCTCTGCAGGATAGATAAAGGAATGGAGATCTCAATGCTCTCTTGAGCCTTGGATTAGCCTAAGGTCGCACAGAGAAGGCCGGAACAGCTAGAGCCTAGTCCTTTGGATTCCCCGCCTCCACTGCTCCTGGCCATTCCTGCCTGGGCAGTGCAGAGATGTCAACCAGTAACTCCAAACTGACCCAGAGGCTTCAGTCTGACCTCCGACCCAAGCGCTACTCATGTGGAAAGTTTCCAAGGGAGTCTCTTAGGCGTTTCCTCTTTTCTTAGTCTTCTAGGGGAGACCCAAGTTTCTTTTAAAAGCTTTTATTTTTATTTGAATTTTAGGTTTAATGAGTGCCTTCTGCAAACTTTAAGTCAATTGGAAGTGAAAGACACTGGTGAATTCTCATTTTTTTGTCTTTCTTCCCAACCTTACCCTCAGGGTATGGCTTCAAAATGCTTACTCCCTATTTGAATGTGGCCTGGTGACACTGATGCGTTGATAATCTGCATTGTCAGTCCAGCAACATTTATCAAGTAGGAAGATGATGTGGGAACAAGAGGCACTTAGGATTCAAAGACCTGGGTTTGGGTCCTAGGACTCCCCCTTCTTTGCTGTGAACCTTTGGACAAATCATTTAGCCTTCAGAAGCAGTGCTTGCGGAACCGTAAAATGAGGATAGTAGCATTTATTCTGTTTTTCTCACAAAGTTGTTGTGAAGATCAAATGACAATCTGTCAATGAAAGCCCAATGTAAACTGTAAAATGGAATGCACCAGTTAAATAACTTATCTTACACTGGAGGAGGAGAAAGATGCTTGTCAAAAGAAACACAATCTATGAGCCCGTTCTCTTGAGTTTTACCACCTATTGAAATGACAGTGCGACCCTAGAGAACGACAGAAGAACTCTTGAAGAGAAAGACCCATCAACAAGTTTAAATGTAGGATAAGCCAAGTGTTGTCAAAAAGAAGTTAGGTAAGGAATGAGAAGAACCTGAATGGAGCAATTGAGGAAGAATTTTAACATCTGAAAGGAAGGGAAGAAAATGTGTTGGTGAAAGAGAAAGGGAAGGCACTAGGTTGAGGGGCTACATACCAGCTGGTTGAGTGTGGACCAAAGGATGAGAAATGAGGTCAGGAATACAGGTGGGACAGTTGGTATAGGGTTTAAAGGGAAGGAGGCAGCAGAGATTGGGTTTAATATGAGGTAGTGGGGAACCATGATAACTTTTAAGCTGGAGGATAACATGAAGAGAAGAGTTTGAAGGGAATTATTCAATAGCTGTTGTCAAGATGAGATGAGCTGGGAAGAGTCTGGCTAAGAGGGTTCTACTGCAAGCCAGGTTTAAATTTATAAGGCCCCAGGATATAGAAGGAAAAAGATGGGGCCAAAAGTCATTGTGGGGAATGAACATAACCTGGGGGAAGGAAGCTGAAAACGACTGTTAGGTTGGTTTCCATCAGCCTGAAAATCTAGGAAGGGAGTGAGTCCCTCTGTTTTGTGGTAGTCACCAGGGGAGCACACCGACGACACGTCAAGTACCGTTTTGTGTTATGGGCCTTATTATGGGCATTGTCTTTATCTCAGAATTCAGGGAAGTGAGGCACTTATCTGTGGTGTGCAATTTAGCCCCATCTGATGGTAGTGATTTGTGGCACATTTCCTGTGGTAAGCCTTGTCCCACTCCGGAGCACAGGAGCCCCGAGGGGAAGAAGACATTCATCTTATTCACCTTGGTATTCCCTGAGCCAGCGCAGAGCCTGTACCTGCTATGGAAGTACTGACTGGTTAGCACAGCCAAGAAGAACGGGGGAATGTTCTGGCAGTGGAGCTGGCCGTGCTTGGGACAGAGAGTGGCAGCTGTGGCACCGCTTACATTTCCCATTGATGGAGCCCATTATTTTAGACCGTGGAAGATCCTTGCTTCTCCTTTTTCTCCCTCTAGCTGACCAGTTTATTTGCTTGTTAGCACCTCCAGGGCAAAGGGGAGGAGGTGAAACTCAAATCTCTTTCATTTGGGTTTTCAGCAGTTTTGACAAAGGTCTTGATGGGGCAGGAGTTTGGAGATGCTGGGTAACGTGAGGTTTTGATGCGGTTTGTGGATTCTAGTTCTACAGATAACTGGGAGTTCACTGTATGTACATACACTGGGGGCAAGAAGTATGAGATCATGTCCTCAACTCGAGTCAAAGAAATGTCAGTATCTTACCGCCTCATTCCCAGATTAGGAGGAGCTAGTGGGTTAAATAGGTAAGATCCCATTTTAGGAGGTAGTTGGATGTGGTTAAATCTGCCTTTTCAACCCCTGATGGAAAGAGAGCATCCCACATTTCTGTAGTTAGGACCCAAACCTCTCTGGTCAGGCAATTAACTAAAGTCTGTATGACTGTCTTAAAAACCCTTCATCACATTTATAACATCTGGCAAGCACTAGGGGCAGCAGCCCCATGCCCTTAGTTTTCTGTTTTATTACAGAGAAAATTTGTTAACAGTTAAACATGTCACATTTTCCTTAGGAAGTCCTTGTTCATAGTGTAATAATAGTCACCCATTTTCCCCTTCCCTAGGTAAGTAACATTTAATTCTTTAATGGAATTGGAGATTTTTTGGTTTTGTTTTTGGAGTATACTTTGAGGTGAGAGGTTACTATACAGTTATCCTTTGGTATCCACAGCGAATTGGTTCCAGGACCCCTGGCGATACCAAAATCCACGGATGCTGGTTTTATACAAGTCTCTTGTGTAAGATGGTATAGTATTTGCATATAACCTATGCACATCCTGTATACTTTAATCATTTCTAGATTGCTTGTAATACCTAATGCAGCGTAAACGCTATGTAAATAGTTGTAAATATAATGTAAATGCTATGTAAATAGTTGCCAGCACACAGCAAATTCTAGTTTTGCTTTTTGGAACTTTCTGGAATTTTTTTTCCTGAATATTTTCTATTCAAGGTTGGTTGAACCCAAGGATGCGAAGCCCATGGATGTGGATGGCCGGCTATATGATGGCACTTTCCCAAACAGGCAACGTCTTGGATACCATATGTTAAACAGTCCATTACTTTCAAATTCGTTTATGATCTTTCTTCTCTCCTTCATTAGTTTTTATGTATACTAGGGTTTCTTAGGGCTCTCTTCTGTACTATTGATTTATCTATCCAATATTGCATCAATTGCTGTGGCTTTATAACTATTTTAATATCTTGTGGGAAGTCCTTCTTCACAGCTCTTTTATAAAATGCCTTAGCTATTGCATTGTCTTGTCAAGTTTAAAAAACTGCATTAGAATTTTGTCTGGGGGTCCCTATTTAGAAACATAGGATGTTTCTAAATTCAAATCTTTTAAAAATATTACTTAAGTCTTGAAGTTTTCTTCATCTATTTTTCACAATTCAGTTTGGTATTTTGTTTTTGTCTGTTGCCATTATAATACTTAAACTCTTTTCTGTTATATTCCTCTGATTGGTTATTGCTGGTATGTACAAAAGCTATTAACTTTTGTCTATCTTTCTGTACAGCTTCATTGAAATAATTTAACCTATGAGGTTTTCAGTTGATTTTATTAGCTTTCTATATACATAATTATATTATCTGCAAATAATGACAGTTTTGATTCTTTTCCAAATAGTTATATTTCTTTTCTGCTTCATGTGTTTTGCATTGGTTAGAACTTCCAAATAACATTAGCACACATGTCTTATCCATGATTTTAATGAGAATTCTGCTAGCGTGTTACATAAAATATTACTCATTGGTTTAAGATAGATATTTTTCGGGACTTCCCTCGTGGTCTGGTGGTTAGGACTCCATGCTTCCACTGCAAGGGGCACGGGTTCAATCCTTCATCAGGGAACTAAGATCCTGCATGCTGTGTAGCACGGCCAAAAGAAAAAGGAGATTATTTTTCTTTTTTTTTCTTTTGAGGAAGTGCCTTTCTGGTCTGAGTTTTCATCTTTAAAAATCAGAAATGTTGAATGTAATTGAGTATTTTGGGGTCATCTATTCATATTATCATGTGATTTTTCTATCCAAACTTATATAAGAAGACATCCTTGCATTCCTTTGATATATTCTTCTTGAGTGAATGATTCTTTTAATATATTGTTCAATTGTATCTGCCAATATTTTAATTTTTTTTTTTTTTTTTTTTTTTTTTGCTGTACGCGGGCTTCTCACTGCTGTGGCCTCTCCCGTTGCGGAGCACAGGCTCCGGACGCGCAGGCTCCGCGGCCTCTCCGCGGCATGTGGGATCTTCCCAGACCAGGGCACGAACCCGTGTCCCCTGCATCGGCAGGCGGACCCTCAACCACTGCGCCACCAGGGAAGCCCTACCTATAATTTTGGTATCATGTTCATATTTGAGATTGGTCTGTAGTTTTCCAATTTTAAGCATAGTTTTTGTTAGGTTTTTGTATCTGTCTTAATTTTATCAAATGGATTGGGTAGCTTTCTATCTTTGTTCTATGGAACAGTTTACATAAATATTTATTCCCTAATAATATGGAAGAACTCACCAGTAAGATCATCTGTTTTAAGATCATTGTGGATGTAATTCTTTGAAAACATTTTTCATTTCATTAAGGTTACCTAGGATTTTTATAAGATGTTCAAGTTTATTAGAATCAAGATAAAACTATACATATGTCATATAATGTCTTATTAAATAAAACCATTACCATATTTATATTACATATGTATTAAATATTTTAATATCTCTAATCTGTTTTTCTTTTTCTCTTTTTAAAATTAGGTTTTCAAACATTTGACATGTTTAAAGAACTAGTTCTAGATTTTCCTGTTTTTTAATTGTTTAATTTCTAATTTTATCTTTATTTTCTTCCTTCTACTTCTCCTAAGTTTGTTTTATTATTCTTTTAATTTGGGGATTATTCATTACATTTTTTTCCTTTTCAAATAATGGAAGTATATGAGACTCTGAATTTACTTCCAAATACAGTTTAGGCTATATTCTATAAGATTTGAATGCGAGCCTTCTCATTTTTATTATTTTTTAAATAGTCAATAATGTTAGCTGTGATCGCCTCTTAAATCTATTATTCTTTAGGAGAATTTAAAAATCTCTGAGTGATTGGATTTTATTTATTCATTTAATCTTCTATTATTAATTTCTAGTTTCATTGCTTTGTGGTCACATAAAACAACCGTTATAATTTCTGCTTCTGGATTTTATATATATGTTTTCTTTGTGAACTAGTTTATGATCTATTTTAGTAAATATCCTAGGAATCCTTGAAGAAATGAGATATTTAAGTATTTATGGCACAGTTATTTCACCCAAGTTTAATTTTTAAATTGAGGTATAATTGACATATGACATTATTTTAGTTTCAGGTGTACGACTTAATGATTTGATATTTGTATATATTCTGAAATGATCACCACAGTAAGTCTAGTTAACATCTGTCACCGTAGTTACAAAATGTTTTCTTGTGATGGGAACTTTTAAGAGTCACTCACTTAGCAGCTTTCAAATATACAATACAGTGTTATTAACTATAGTCACTCTGCTGTATATCACATCCCAGGACTTAACTTATTTTATAACCGGAAGTTTGTACCTTTTTACCCCCTTCCCCCGTCTCACCCACCCTGCTCCCCCTACCCCCACCTCTGACAACCACCAATCCGTTCTCTGTACCTATGAGCTTGTTTTTTTAAAATCCAAGTTTTATGTCATTTACTTTTTTTACAGCTTGACCTCAAAGACAAACTTTTTTTTTTTTTTTTCCTGCGGTACTGTTGTGGCCTCTCCACAACAGTACCGCAGGAAACTCCGGACGCGCAGGCTCAGTGCCCATAGCTCACGGGCCTAGCTGCTCCGTGGCTCCGCAGCATGTGGGATCTTCCCGGACCCGGGCACGAACCCATGTCCCCTGCACTGTCAGGCAGACTCTCAACCACTGCGCCACCAGGAAAGCCCAGAAACAAATATTTTAAAGCTTCTCAATACCTGTCTTTCTGTCAATTTTTTTAATTTTTTTTTTTTGCGGTATGTGGGCCTCTCACTGCTGTGGCCTCTCCTGCTGCGGAGCACAGGCTCCGGATGCGCAGGCCCAGCGGCCATGGCTCACGGGTCCAGCCACTCCACGGAATGTGGGATCCTCCCAGACTGGGGCATGAACCCGTGTCCCCTGCATCGGCAGGCGGACTCTCAACCACTGTGCCACCAGGGAAGCCCTGTCGATTTTTTATATATGTATTTTTCTCAGAATATACATCTATACTGAGTTTCACAGTATATATTTTGATTCTGTTATTAAACAACTAAAATTTTATGACCATTATATCTCAAAATTGAGAGTACTTTATATTAAATAAAAAGTGACATTCTTTATTCCACTTTATGCTTTTGGCATGTTGGAAGGTTAGTTTGCCCCAAACTATCACTTCTTACTTTTAATTTCTCTATGCTTGTTAAGGATAAGATAAAAAGATATATATATGTCTTTCTGTTTTAGATGTATCTCTTTATAAGAAGTATATCATTGGATTTTAATTTTTAACCCAATATGAGAGTCTTATATTTTTAATAGGGGACTTTAGCACATTTATATTTTTTTGTCATTATTGATATATTTAGTCTTAACCTCTTTTATCTTAATCAAAAAAATTTTAAATGTTTGCTTGTTATTCACCTTCTGTCTTGTGCTACACTGACAGGGTTCATTAACTTTAAATTCTCCCAGATTCGAAAGGTGTGCACCCTGTTTTTAGTGTCACTAGTAATTATCTAGTTATTAAAATTTTCTTCAGATTTACATCCTGTAATTATTAAAGTGAAGAGAGACAATGAAAAATTTAACATTTTTACTATTCTTTCAACAATGTCTCCCACGTGCTTTCAGCCTTGGTGAACATAACTTTAGGTTTGGGATCCAAGTTATGAATGTTTACATTACATATCTTCTCTTTCAAAGAATGATTTTTGCCATTTGCATTCAGTTGCATAACCATATTTAACAGTTTTTTTTCTTTTTACTTTATTCTAATTTAACTGATTTTAATTTTTACCAAAAGTTCTTTTGTTGCTGTGCTCTCCCATCATTAAGCCTTCAATTCAGAATCACTTCATAGTATGTGCCTTCAGGAAAACGATTCAAAAAGGGTGCTTTTGTTTTAACTCTTTCAAGTTTAAGAATGATTTTCTGTTACCTTCTGCTGCGGACCAAATTGTGTTCCCATCTCCACACCCCAAAATTCATAGGTTGAAGCCCTAACCTCCAATGTGAGGGCATTTGGAAATATGGCCTTTAAGGAGGTAATTAAGGTTAAATGGAGTCATAAGGGTGGGGGCCTGAATCCAATAGGACCAGTGTCCATATAATAGGAAGAGACATCAGGAGTGAATGCACACAGTGAAAAGGCCATGTGAGGACAAGGTGAGAAGGCCATTGTCTGCAAGTCAGGAAGAAAGGCCTCACCAGAAAGCAACCCTGCCGACACCTTCATCTTGGACTTCCAGCCTCCAGAACTATGAAAGACTATGTTGTTTAAGCCACTCAGTCTGTGGTATTTTGTTCGGGCAGCCTGAGCTAACATACCTTCCACAGACTGAACACCATAAAAATCATTGGGTCACAGTTTTTTTTTCATCGTGAGTTGTAATCTCTAAAAGGTGGCATGGAGAGAGAGTGGGGATAGGAGGAGTATCTGGCTATTTTAAAATCAGTGCTTGGATCTGGAGGAAAGCAGTCCAGTTTCCAGATACTACTGAGCTAGGTGGCCGAGGGTTTGCTTTCTTCCAGCTTTTTTTTTCTTTCTTTTAGGAGACAGGAGGAGCTTGGATAGATGTTTCTTTTTTTTTGCAGTACGTGGGCCTCTCACTGTTGTGGCCTCTCCCGTTGCGGAGCACAGGCTCTGGACACGCAGGCTCAGCAGCCATGGCTCATGGGCCTAGCCGTTTTGTGGCATGTGGGATCTTCCCGGACCGGGGCACGAACCCGTGTCCCCTGCATCGGCAGGCGGACTCTCAACCACTGCGCTACCAGGGAAGCCCATTGGATAGATGTTTCTTAATTCAGCTCCATCAAAATTATAAGTAGTACAAATTCCCTCCATCCTTCCCAACTCTAACAAGGTGGTAAGATATTAGGTTTTGCTGTAGTATGTTCTCATCCTTTTCTTAGACTTCATAGAAACCAAAAGATTGAGGTAAGATTTTGCAGAAAAACTCCTACTTTTTATAACCTTTATAAAAGATCACATTTCTAAAGTCTCTGTCTCTAGGGACTAGTTTTACAATTTGTAGAAGTTATATGGAACAAAGAATTATAGAAATAAACCTACAATTCAGACCTAGTAACTGTCTTATGAAAACCTTTTTTCTAGAAGACAACTTGATGTTCTGAAGGGCTCCAAATAGCAGGTTATCGAGGTATCTGAATACTCCACTAGAGTGAGGAAGCTCAGAAACACAACTTCTGTCTTGAGATTTGCACCCTCACGATAGCATTGAGGATGTTACTAATGTAGTATCCCAGTGAACACCCTGGGCCCTGAACACCAGGACAGTGGTTTCTCTTTGCCATGGAGTTTCTAGCTGGGTTTCTGAGAACAAACTGCTAACAAAGGTATGGTAAATCAGGGACTGGGGTTGTTCCCTTGATCTTTGTTTGTTCAATCCTTTATCCATTGCTAAACAAATATTAATATTATTGTGCAACTATTACAAACAAACCAGGCACAGTGCTAGGTGCTGGGAAATATGGGTCACAGAAATGCCATAAACAAAATAGATAACCCGTGTGGTTACCCTTTCAGGGGAGTTTTCAGGTGGGTCCTCGAGGCTGCGGGTGCACCTGGGGTGCAGCGTGTCTATGCACTGTGGGAATTCTCCCCCAGGAGCCCCGGTGGTCACAGCAGCTAGCTGGAAGTTTGGCGTAAGTGTGCACATTTGGCTGCCATATAAAGAAGCACCTTCTAGTGATTAGGCTTGTTCGTCAGTGGAACAGTCTTCCTTTTGGGGTGATAAGTTCCTTGCCACTGAGTGATTCAAGCTGAGGCTCTCAAGGACACTGTAGATGAAGCCTCAGAATTCACCATCTGGAACCATAAGCTCTTTGAAGACAGGTCTATGTCTCCTTTGGTTTTGGAACTGGTGTCTCCCAGTGTCTGACACATAGCACATATTCAGTAAAAGCTTGGCAGGTAAATGAATGGATGGATGAATAAAGTGGAAGAGAAGCTGCACTAGATGATCTCCCAAAGCTCCTGTAACTCAGAGATTCAGAGTTTCATATTAAGTCAGTGCCCCAAAGGGGCCCAAAATAAAGCTTCTCACCCTCATCTCAAAGATTGGCAAAACTTACCGTGCAAGGTGGCTGCATCCAGGGCTCTCCGTCCACTTGCATTGGCAGCAGCTTGTTCGTCCTGGAGCCCCGAGAACAGAGAGCACAGTGAGCTTCTTGGAGTCCGAGGATGAGGGTTGCCCCCACCAGGGAAATAGAAGTGGGAAGACCTGATCTGCCCACCTAGGAGTGGTTCTGAAGACTCTCCTGGGGGGGGTGGGGCTTGCTGAAAACAGATTTCTGAGCCCACGTCAGGGGTCCCGACTTGACAGGTGTGGGCCAGGCCCAGAGGTCTGTGTTTTAATAAGCACTATGGATGATTCTGTTGCTTTGATCCCCAGACTCTACTTTGAGAAACATGGCCCTGGGTGAGCAGTGAAGTCCAGAGGAGTCTGGGAAACAGTGGCCAACAAGTATGGCAGCACCACAGCTGAGTGGACCCTTAGTCAAACGATCAGCCAGAGGGCCTGTCCATGGTGCCAAAACGCCACTATGAAATGGGAAAGGTTATGAAATGGGGAAAGGCCTGGTTTCAATGTTGAGTGAGCAGTTGCATCGTGTCAGTGAGGTAACGTCTCCCACTTAAACGAGGTACAGCTCAGGTCTGAGTGTGTCTTGCCTTGCCCCCGTCCTAAAGCATCCCCTCTTTTATCTCCTGAACAACAGCAGACGCTGCGGTTGCATGGACTGTGGACCTGGCTTAGCTGGGAAAGGGGGTCATTGGGAATGTGATCCCCATGGGTAGGCGGAGGAGAGAGGAGAAAGTGTTGCTTTCTTGCTTGGGTCAAGGCTTCTTTGGCATATGGATTATTAAAGGAGAGAGATGAAGGAGAAAAGGCAGGTCCTTTCGGAGGCCTCTGGTCTGGGCGAGCAGGGAACAGTTGCCACCCACTGGCCAGAAAGCCCTCACCTGGGTTTGGCATCTGCCCTGCTTCTGAAATTATAAAATGAGGGAGGCAGGCTGCGTTTCTTTTTTTTTTTTTTCAGGCTGTGTTTTGATGCAGATGATTCTCCGACTGACTCTGAGGATATTTAATAATAAGAACCAATAAACCTAATAATAAAACAAATAAGAGGAGAGAGAGAGTGGCATTTTGGTTTTGGGGAGTGAGGAGAGTTATCTGGGGAATGCCCAGGAGGCTAGGGCTTCTGACTCACCCCCTCTATTTCTATCTGGAAACAGAAATATCCTCTCTCTTATACATGTTTTTTAAAAATTCTTCAGAGACCAAATTCTCTGGTCTACATATGTTATGGCTTAGATATGCTAATGGACTGGACCTACTCAGTGTTAGAGTCATGGGGGAAGGACAGAGAAGGAACTACAGAGGTTAACCTGGAAAACAGGGGCCCCAGCACAACAGCCCAACGAAGAAGAGAAGCAAAGATTTGGGGAATAATTGAAAAGACAGAGGAGACACAGAGAGGGAATGAAGAAAGGGGGTTAGTGGGCTAGATCAGGGAACCAGCTCTGAGGACCTTTCTGAAGGATGCAGGGTGGCACCAAGAACAGCGTTTCTCTGAATGTGCTCTGAGGACATTCACCCAAGAGGTTAAGGGATAAACGGGTTCTGTGTTTAAATAACTTTGGGAAACCTGCACGTGGTGGTCCCCTCCAGGAGATCCCCAAGACACACGCATAGATTTGATCTATAGAAATTAAATGGGAAATGGAAGGGAATAAGGACTCCTGACATAATCAGGTGGACGAAAATCTGTCATGAGTTGCATTTATTAAACAGAAGCAGCCCAAATCAGAAGATCCCCTCCATCAGACCCCATCTATTCAGGAACCTGCAGTGGCTGACCTGTGCGATCCATACTCTAAGGAACTGTCATCCTCTTAGTCAGTTATGACGGGTTTGCTGAGGTTGATGGTTTAACTCTACAAAGGTATATGGAATTGCTAACTCTAATAAAAGTATTTCTAAGACCATTATCCAAGAAAGAGCAGAGTGGAGCACAGAGCCTGGTTTTTGTCAAAGTGTGCCCTCTGGCATGCATTGAACAGTTCAATTTGTAAAGATAAAGAAGGTAAGGAGTTGGATCTCTGGTTCTCTGGACCTCATAACATGACAATCCTATTTAGAGAATCTCACCAATTCATTCTAAGAGAACAGCAAACTGGTTGTGGTGGGACCCTTTAGTTGATGTCCTGGATGTTTGCGTTATACCTGGTTGGGGAAGTGGTCTCCAAAGACATTCTTCATAAATGTTATCAAGCTTCTGCCCCACCCCACCCTCTCTGCACTGAAATCTAAAGATGGCTTCCTAGTTGTTATCTGTAAGAATATTCAGGGAGGTGGGGAGACTGGGGGGCTGCTGGGTGATGAGGAGCATACCTGATGGAGACAGAGGAGCACTGGGCCAGCCTCCTGCCTGCACTCTTCAGGCCAGTGTAGATCTGCCCCATTTCCATGGCTCCCTCTAGCCCCACCACTTCAAGAAGCTGGTCACTGAGGTCTGTAGAGTGAGACAAGCAAAAGCAGTACACACACATCTCTCTGTTTCCCAGTCTGGTTTGGGCCAGAAGGTCTGGTCCCTAGATGGCCAACCCAGAACTCTCAATATCCCTTCATCTCCTACCAAACAGCATTTTCATCCTCATTCTAAATAGGGAATTTCCCCAGAAGTCAACAAATGTACTTTTCATAAACAGAAACCCAGTTCTAGTAAAAAAAAAAAAGGTTTGATTCAGAAGGTTAACGTGCATCCAATGAATAGGCTGACATCCAGAAGCCTCTTCAAATGGAGCGTAACATAAAGGATGAACCAGCTATTTCTGAAATACAATCCCCCAGTGCAGCTAAAGACACATTGGTTTGGGATTAGGATAGGAAGGAATGCTGATGAAGGTCATTATCCAGCGCTGGATCAGGTTTCTCTTCCCTGAATGTCTGAATAACATTTTGGCCCTACTGACGATGACTGATGCTTAATTAACTTCAAATTTGGCCTGCGGTAAGCCAGTGGTGAGCCAACCTCCTTGGACATCCTTGGGGAAGTCAGTGACCTCTTTCAGGACACCAGGTGCCTAATCTGAGCCAAGGAAAAGAATATTTCACCTACACCAGATTATACTGGGTCCACAGTACAAAAAGAGGGATAGAAAATACGAGTCTCAGGCTCAGAGTCGCACAGGATCGATGGCTCCCCACAGTGGCAGTCGCTTCTGATTCAGCACCTAGAAGAGGTCCTTTTTTTCAAAGTTCCTGGGGCTTGGACTGTGCCTGTCCAATTTCTGGGGAAAGCAACGGCAGCGTTAAGGTTTGATGGTGGGCCCAAAGACTCATTTTGACAACACAACTTTTATTTATTTAAAACAGAAGCAAATAAAAAGGCAGATTCTTTAAAAGCTTCCATTCCTTCCTTGCCTACTAAGGCAGGGGAAATTCTCTCATAGGCTGTGGCTAATCACTAACATCCTATTAATATTCATGAACTAGAAAATTGTTCTAGAAAATTGTTAATGTCTCTGCTTATTTGACAGATGGCTTCGGTCTTCTAAGGTGCCTCCTGATATAGTACGATAGTGTTTATTAAGATTGGCAAGGAGATATTTGGGTTTGTCTTTACTTTTTTTTTTTTTCACATACACACTGTATTTTATTTTTACAAGAGATAAATAAACTGACACCAAGCATTGTGTCTTTACTTTTTTGTTAGACTGTTGTTTAAAAAACAGTCTCTTGACAGATATACTTCTTTTTTTTTTTAACACCTTTATTGGAGTAGAATTGCTTTACAATGGTGTGTTAGTTTCTGCTGCATAACAAAGTGAATCAGCTGTACATAAACATAGATTCCCACATCTCCTCCCTCTTGACGGATATACTTCTAATGAAGACAGTTAAACTACTGGGCTGACCACAAATGTGTAAACGTCGCTGAAGTCTAACCTAACAATCACTAATGGACATCAGCTGCCAGCAGATACAAACACTGCATTAGTCTCTCTACACCCATGGTTTTCCCCTCCACACCCATCGACACTCCCATTCTCCTATCTCTGGTACTCCTTTTTTCACAACTGTGAAAAGATACTGTCTCCTTAAACCCTCCATCTCATTTGGATTTGGAACAAGAAGCCATGAATAGGCAAAGTTTGTTTAGGAGAACGCTCCAGGCTCTCTTAAGGAGCTTAGATCCAGTAAACAACAAATGTCTAAACCTCTAGTCACTTAATTAGTTCCCTTCTTACTAAAGTGTGTTGAATAACCATTGGACAGTTTTAGCTTAATGTGTCATTTTACAGTGTCTGTGAAATCAGTATGGGTTGTGAATGAGAGAGAGAAGAAGAAGGAGGAGGAGAAGGAGGAGAAAAATGAGGAGGAGGGAGGAGGGAGGAGGGAGGGGAGTGAAAGGGAGGGAGGAGGGAGGGGAGTGAAAGGGAGGAGGGAGGAGGGAGGGGAGGGAAAGGGAGGGAGGAGGGAGGGGAGGGAAAGGGAGGAGGGAGGAGGGAGGGGAGGGAAAGGGAGGAGGGAGGAGGGAGGGGAGGGAAAGGGAGGGAGGAGGGAGGGGAGGGAAAGGGAGGGAGGAGGGAGAGAGGAGGGAGGGGAGGAAAGGGAGGGAGGAGGGAGAGGAGTGAAAGGGAGGAAGGAGGGAGGGGAGGGAAAGGGAGGAGGGAGGAGGGAGGGGAGGGAAAGGGAGGGAGGAGGGAGGGGAGGGAGGAGGGAGGGGAGGAGGGAGGGAGCAAAAGGGAGGGAGGAAAGACGTGTAGGGTGTGTTTAGGGGTGAGGAGAGTGGGGGAGTCATACTGGGGTAGGAGAAAGGAGGAGAAAAGAGAGGTCGAACTTTTTAGAAGTTTCTCTGTTGGCAGAGAGACAGATGTCTTGTAAAATGTTGCTCTCTGTACCAGTCTTTGGTATCTGACAGTGCTGTGATAGTTCAGTGTTTTCCCTCCTTGAAACATTCCCTGGTAACAAAATGTTCTAAGAAGCAGGGGACTTAATAGACTCAAGTGTTTCAGATTTTACAATGTCTTGGTCTTTTAACAAATTTTCCTGTTGAATGGCTTTAACAGCGAAAAGTTGTTATCACTTCCCACACATTACCTTGCAGCTATTACTTCCCACACATTACCTTGCTTCCTGGCTCTAGAAGAGACATAATGCAGGCTGATCTCATCAGTATGGGGGGTGGGTAGAGGCAGGGGTTTACACAAATGTGGGACTTGGGCGGTAAGTGCAGAAGTGCAAGGGGAGGGGCCAGGATCTTCTATGTCTCACCGTTCGGCCTTTGAATTTGTACTCTGAATCTTCCCCGGCGTGAAGAGGCTAGGATGGCTCCTGCTTACCACTGAAGGAAGACTTGCTGGCTGTTCTGTTTCTCTACCATTGCCTAACTGATCTTTCAACTTCCTAAAATGCCTACCAGGAAGTTCTGCAGTAAAGAAATATATTCAACTTTGTTTCCCAAACTTATTGGACCATGAGACTCTTTTGTGTGATACCTAGAAAACAGTTTTATAGGTATCCCTGGTAGTTTTCTTTGGAACCCATTTTGGGAAATTCTGGCATCACTCGATTCCCTGTACTTCCTCTAGCACACAGATCCTTATGCAGAAACTAAATCTGGAGTTAAAATGAAACAGAACAGAGCACAGGTTGATGTGCAGGCACACAGAACATTTAACGTTCAGAACTTAGAATCCAGCATCAGGACACCTGATATACCACGTGTCTGCTTTACCTTAGGTACCAATGACTCAGAGTGTGGTTTGGCAATTCATATCATCTCCATATTGTCTCTACATTCTTCAATTTGTTTGTGTTTAAGATGGAATGTCCATGTATCTTAGCAAAACAGGAACTCATTAATCCACTCACTCAATCATTCAACAGTTACTGATGGCAACCAAGTGCCAGGCAGTGTGTTAAGAAGTGGGAATGCAAAATGTTCAACTCTTGAAGGACTCTTGGCCAAGAGGGAGGAAAAGCATTAGGTGTAGAAAATGTTGTCAGTGAACTATAGGAACAAGGAGGCCTGAGTAACTGATTATGACTGGGCAAGGTATGGAAGGAAGTGTCACAGACATTTAAGGAAGGTCTTGAAGGATGAATGCCAAGGTAATTTGCTGGGTTAAGAAGAAGAAAGAAGAAGGACATTCCAGGGACAGGGGTGATTGTGTGTAGGACTCGATAGTCACTGGATGCACAAGGAAATTAATTTATCAATAAACTCACTTGGCAATGTCATTAGAAAATATAAAAAGTATCTCTCCCTAATGAGAATTACTATCTAGAGATTTTTTTTTTTTCATAGAACTATAAAAAGAGGGTCTCTGGGCTGGGCACCAACTTGTTGCAACCACAGAGCTAGGTCTTTCAGCACTGCTCCTGGCAACAAAGTCTTGGGCAGTGCTCTGTGTGCAGCAAATACTTCCTCCAAGAAAGAAAAAAGAGGAAGAATGGGAACATGGGAACAGGAGAATGTGGAAGCAGAGGCGGAACAGCAAGGACAGCGATAGCAGTTCCAATCTGGTACACTTGATTCAGCCTCCAGTATGGGATTTTATAAATGCACATCTGCTCAGGTCACCTCCACAGCAAAAACCCTTCAGTGGCACCAACAATGACACCAGGCACTGGGAAGGGAAGACGAAATGTGCACGCTTTCATACCTATGATCAGAGTGTAAACTGGCAGAAAAGTTTTTAGAAGTTTGGTAATAAATGTCTAAAACTTTCACACTGTTGATTCATTTACTTCTTGATATTGATCACAAGAAACCACTGAAAAAATCTAAGTTCATACAAATATGAATATTGTGGCGTCATTTATTACAGTGAAACTTCCCCCTCCATTTCTACCTATATGAGAATAGTTAAATTATATGGTATCAAACTATAGAATTTTACACTGCTATTAAAATGTTTGCAGATTTCAAAAACATTAAATATGTATATGTTATAACTTCAAGTGTGAAGGCAGGATACAAACTTACTTGCATAGCATGTTCTCAACTATATAAGAACATGCATGGAAGAAAAGAACAAATTCCCCTAAAAAATCTTGAAGAGTTGTGAGTTCTGGGTAATTAGATTAAAAGTGATTATTATTTTCTACTTTATGTTTTTCTAAGTGTTTTGCATGTTCTATAAGTGTATATCACTGTTATAATTTAAAAGTCATTTTAAAAACCTATCAACTGCTGTTCATACTTGGAAAGATGTAAGTTCCCTGGCTTGATGATGCCCAAGACCCACCCCCATCTGACAAGAGGCTGCCTCTGTACCGTTATCTCCTGACATCGTAGGGCTAAGTTCCTGCTCCAGACATATACAACAACTTAGCTCCCCAATAAACCCTACTGTTTCTCTCTTTTATGCCTCTACCCATGCCGTACCCCTGCTTGAAATGCTCTCTTCCACTTTTAATTGCTCATCAAAACCCAGCTCAAGCACTGTCAACTTCAAGAAGGCTCCCTGGACTTCCATGCCTGCAGTTTGATTTAGATATTCCTCCTCAAACTTTCCCAGGTAGACATATATGGTCAAAGAAAGAACAGGCTGGTTGATGTGTTGCTGTGGGCAAGAGATGGTTGCAGTAATTACTGTACCACAGGATCTAGGTTGAACAGGGAAGGAGTTGATGGACTAGGTGAAAAGGGAGAAGCCAAGTGAGAGACTTGATGAGTTCCAGGAGCAGGTGTTCTGAGACGGTGGGAGAAAGGTTTGGGAGGATGTGCTGTGAGTGGCGCTAGGATGACAAGTTCTACCTGCGGCCCCAGTGGTGGGCAGCTGAAGGAGAGGGTGGTGATAGGGATCAGAGTCGAGGAGAAGTGCGGCTAGGTCAGCGGTTCCTCAACTTTGCTGCATGTTAGAATTACCTGGGGCGGGGGGGTAAAAATAATAATACCCAGGTTGCCCCCATACCAGTTAAATCAGAATGTGTGGGCCTCCTACGGTATAGCACAGGGAACTGTATTCAATATCTTGTAATAATCTATAATGGAAAAGAATCTGGAAAAGAATATATATATGTATATATTATGTATAACAGAATCATTTTGCTGTACACCTGAAACACTGTAAATCAACAACACTTCAATTAAAGAAAAAAGAAAAAAGAATGCATAGGCCTGGGAGCTAGGCATCAATCGCCTAGCTGATTTAAAGATTCCCCAGGTGATTCCAAAATGCAGACAGTTTGGGAACCGCTGGGCTAGGTTATTGGGTAGATCATCCCCATAGGCCAGTGGTTCTCAGAGCGTGGTATCAGCATCACCTGGAAACTTGTTAGAAACGGAAATCCTCAGGCCTCACCCAGATCGACTGAATCAGAAACACAGGTGGTTGGGCCTGGCAGTCTGTGTTCTAACAAGCCCTCTGGAAGATTCTGAGGCACACTCAGAATCAAGTTGGAGAACTTGAGCCTTAGGCAATAAAACTGCCCAAAACATATGCAGGAGTTGGAGTGAAGAAGAATATAAACAAGTTACTTCCTGACTGCTTTGATCCAGAGCTTCTTCACTTGAAAAGGAGACGTTAGGAATAATAATACTGACCTCAAAGTGTGGTTATGAGATTAAATGGCAGAGGTGTATGTGAAAGTGTCTGGCACAGAGGGGGCTCCAAAAACATATTAGGTTTGCTTTCCTTTTCTGCCACATTCACCCTGGCAACTCCCAACAGTCTATCTGTCTGTCTACCTTCTTAGAGCTGTGTACAAGAGTCCAGCCCATAATATTCAGGTTAAAACATCTTTAACAATCTTCAGTGTTCCTCGTGGTTTCACACAAAGGCCGTAAATCCAGGTGAGCTTTGGATGAAGTGGGCATCCTGCCCCAGCTGTTTTTCTTCCTTTAAACTCTTCCCTGACTCTGTTCCTTTTCCCACTTCTTTGATCTCAGCCCCATTTTGCTTTTATTTCTTTAGACCTTCCCACAGTCTGGAGGAGGGGGTGGAGCTCAGTGCCAATAGGTAAAGGCTGGCAGAGCGCTCCTATTTAAGGGGCACATCTTCCCTGTTTAAACCCTCTGGAAGCCCAAGGACAACATCTCAGTTCTTAGTGAGGCATCCAAGGTCATTTGCTATCTGGCCCTGTTCCCAGCACAGGTACCCCTCTGCCTGGAGAACTCCTGTTTACCCTCCCGGGACACTCCAGGCAGTGTGCTTCTTCCTTCTCCTCTGCTCAGTGGATCTCACCCAACGACAACTGTTTCTGGACGCATCACTCTCCCAACCCCACAGAGAGTTGAAGGCAGGGATGTGTTCTTGTTTTGTTTATCTTTGAATCCTTAGCAACTAGCCCAGCCCTTGGCATATAGAAGGCTCCCAATAAATGTTTGTTGAGTAAATTGAATAAGATACATGCTTTAGTGTCAAAGACCTTGACAGGTTTAGCCTGAAAGAGGAAAAATATAATGATTAATAATAATGATAACAACTTGCCTAGATTAAACTGGGTAACAGGTTTTCCATGAATTAACTCATTTAATCTGCATATAACAGATAATGATGACCCAGTCTGGTTTTCACCTCTCTTCTTTAATGCATAATTTTTATGTTCATACTCATCTTGGCTGCTGGTTCACATTAATGAACATTCAGTCCTTTAAGATGTAAGGGATATGATGTGGGTGTCATGATTTGGGCTCCTCACTTGCGGTGCCCTGGAGAAGCGTGGGAGATCCTTAGCCTAGCTGCGTGCTTTGCTACCCTCAATCTCACTCCCACCCTGCTTCCCCTTCTATCTGCACTCCAGGGTTCAGGTATGAGGGCTGCAATGGGCTACCCCCGGAATCAAGCAACCCTCAGTAGAGGTGCTGAAACCCTATGTGACGGCACCAGAAGGCTTCTGAGCCATCCCATCCCAGCGGTGAGGAAGGCCGCCGCATACCCTAGAGCAGCTGTGTGACGTAATAAACCCTGTGGGCTCTGCCCCTTTACCTGGGTTACAGCAGCACAGGTGGACTGAGGTGTTAGGTGTCTGTGCTTACTTTGGGCTAGAATCCTATCAGTTCAGCAGGTAACACCAGTCAGCTAATGCTGCTCTGAAGCTTTGACTGACAGGGGTATGTGTCTGATTAATTCGAAATGCAAAAATCTGTCACTACTTCATACGTGGCCTCTGACAGACAAATACGGCATCACAGGGATAAAGGAAAAAGCTCAGAAACTCTGCGCAAGTTCTTGAGTTTGGGGCTAACAGCTCAATGGCTGTGTCCATACAGGGCAGGGCAGGGCATTTGTTTTCTCTGAGTCTGTTAGTTCGCTAGGGCTGCCATAACAAATCCCACAGCCTGGGTGGCTTAACCAACACAAATCTAACCAACACAATTCAACACTAACTAACCAACACTAACCAACACAAATTCCTTCACAGTTCTGGAGGCTGGAAGGCCAAGGTCAAGGTACATCTTGCACCTTTCAGGGTTGGCGTCTTCTGAAGCCCTTCTCCTGGGTTTGCAGATGGCCACCCCTGGCTGCCCCTTCACACAGCCCTTCCTCTGTGCACGCGCATCTCCGGTGCCTCTCTCTGTGCCCAAATGTCCTCTTCCTGTAAGGACACCAATCAGATGGGAGTAGGGCCCACCCTAACTGCCTCATTTAAACTTAATCACCTCTTTACAGTCTGTCTCCAATTACAACCACATTCTGGGGTACTGGGGATGAGGGCTTCAAAATATGAACAAAATTCCCCCCCGCCACCAAACATCCCTGCCCATAAGAGGGACAATAAGAAAACCTACATCATGGGTTATTTTGAGGACAAAAGGAATAAAGAATGTGAAGGTGCTCAGTAAACAGCAGTTAGGAACGCCCCTTATCACGGGGCAGCTGGGCAGCTGGCGTGCACGGCGCGGGGCTGTGGGACCTTCTTACTCGCCTCAGAAAGCAAGGATGCAGCCCGCTCTGCCCTGCTGCGGGCCAGGTTCGGCCCCAGGTTCCGGACGGGTGAGTGGTAGCTGGCAGACTCGGCCTGCCAAGCCAGTGGTAGGCATCACCTTGGGCTACTCTCTTGCCTCCAGATTTCCATGGAGATAGCCCACGTGCCCTTGGCGGCTCGGGAACCCAGAGCCCAACAAAGCCGGGCACTGATCAGCCCACCTAAGCTTCCCACTGGGTCTGGTCTGGGCAGATGAAAGGCTGCTCCCAGCTAGAGAGCTTCAAAGCCAGCTTAGAAGCATGGCGGCCTGAAAACAGGCTGGGGGGTGGGGAGATGGAGGTGGAGGGGGCTTTGGGGCTTCCTTGGGCACAAAAAGGTGAATAAGGAAGGAAGGCTGTAACTTACCTGCCATGTTCCCACCTGGCCTTTCAAAGCACCAGGCCCTCAGGTATCCCAATCATGGCTTATGGGAAGGGTAATTTATGACCAGTGCTTTCCCTAGACATCCGAATTCAGACACAGCACAAAGTCAGAGGGCTCCTTGCCGGTAACCGGAGCAGGCAGGGGGCTCACTTCCTGGCGTTCTGTAAACCCAGCGTAAAGAGCGTGCTACTGCGAGCCAAGCTGTGAAGCACAGAGCACGGGCTTTGGACAGACTTAGGTCGGAGTGCCTACTGTTTGGCGCTCACTACTTCTATTACTGTGGGAGAAGGCGCTTAGCCTCTCCGAGTCTTTTATCAGGAAAATGTAGGTCTAGTAACCTCACTGGCAGGGTTGCTGATGAGGTTTAGAAGTGATGCCATCCAGAGCCTGCACAGAGAGCACACAGAAGGCCCTCAAGAAACAGTGGCTGTCACTGTGATTTTAGGTTTCTTTAGAAAGGGTGGTCCTCAGGAAATTGTCTTTGCTACATAGTAAGTGCGTGGCCTTCTGCAGATGGTAATCAGTGTAATCCAGAGAAGGTAGTCCAGGAGGAAGGAGAGGAGGGAGAGGAGAAGATGGGGTGGGGGGGGGGAGGGTAGGAAAAGAAAGAGGAGAAGGACACTGAGGAAAAGAGGAGCAGAGATTCCACGACCTTGAGATTTTAGGGCGACTGTCCCTCCTGGCAAGAGAAGAATCCCTATTTCAGCTTTTTTCCTTTAAAACAGGGAGCTTTTACTTGGAAATGAGTTCTTTAGTTCCTTTCCTTTCCCTGCCGTTGTGTTCCTGTGTGTGTGTGTGTGTGTGTGTGTGTGTGTGTGTGTGTGAGAGAGAGAGAGAGAGAGAGAGAGAGAGAGAGAGAGAGAGAGAGAGAGAGAGAGAGAGAGAGAGAGAGAAGAGAGAGAGATACAATCCCACAACGGGCCTGGTGGCTTTCCCTTGTTACTGGGCTGAGCAATGAGGATGCAGAGAAGGATCTGGAGACAGGCATGGCTTTGACACCCCTGGTCCGGCTGGGCACCCCTTCTGACGGGCGTTTCCTTTGTGTCCTCGTCACACTGGTTTGCAGGTATCTTCCACTCCCAAGGGTCTGTAAAGCCCCATCAGGGCATAAAAGTGGTCAGAGGGTACTGAGTGGTCTTGGACTCTGGGTGATCCAGATGGAAACGGAAAGGAAAAGCAGCCCAGAGCCACTGCTTTCTGAGGAGGAGAGGGGGCTGCAGGGTGGAAGGGAGAGGAAATGTGTTGGCCCAGCGGGCAGGGGCCGGGGTTTCTGCCTCTGCTCTAGCTGTCTAGTTGTATGACCTTGGGCCAGTCACTTTCCTCCGCTGGGCCTATGTTTCCTTGATCGGGGGTGAGGGCATTCTGTCCTTGAGTTTGGTTTGAGCTCTTCCAACAAAGGTGGAGGCTGGGTTTCCTGGCCGGCTGGGTCAAGAGTAGGTTGGCAGCAGGCCTTGCCGCTTCTCACATTGTGCAGAAGACAGAACGTTCTGTGCAGCCCTACACTGAGGCAAGAGGAAGGGTGAGTTTGTGCTCACAATGGCCCTTGTGGCTGGTTCCTGAAAGCCTGCTTGTGCGGTGGGGCCTCTATTCTGTGTGGCTTTCTCTTCCCGGGTTTGGCAGGGCTCTGATGAAGGCTCGGTACATTGTCCCCTCCATGCCTAAGGGCCAGGGGCTTCAGAAGGGGAGGGGCAGCGTGCTGGTGGAGGTGTGTGGTGGGGAATTTCCCCGAAGAAATGGTCTCCTGAAATGGCTCTGAAGGGAGGGTCTGACATCATCATCATGCCTCTAAGAAAGATCAAGAGTGAGAATATCGCATAAGGCTTGGGAGGCAGCGGAGCTACAGGAATCTTGACCTGGTGGTCCCAATGAGGACATGAAGAGCATGACTATTACTGGACACAGACTCCAGGCCAGGCCTAGAGCTCTGTCAGCTTTATTGTTTTTAATCTTTGTGGCAACTCTGTTGGATAGACACTATTATCCCAACATAAAAAAAAAGATCTTGAGGCTCAGAGAGGTTGAGGAACTTGCCTAATGTCACAAAGCTGGCATATGGTAAAGCTGGAATTCAAACCAAGGCCGGTCTGACCCCCCAGATAAGCTCTGAATAAAGGACTCAAAGCAGAGACCAAACATCTTGGCATGGTGGGACCTCTCAGTGCAGGGAAGGGGGCGTGGAGTGGGGTGAGCCTATCCTCAGCTCCTCGCAGGGGAGACTTCTTGTTAAATGGAATGCCGACTCTCTTGGCCTGAAGGTGAAATACTAGTTGGTTTATTATCTGGCATGACTTTGCCCACTGAGCTCAAGAAGCTTCAATTCCACATACAGTGTATATAATAGAATCAATCAATTAGTGGTGAGATCTTCCAGTTCAACTCAAGCCTGAGTTTCAGGCATGACACACATAAGGTACATTACAGAGAGCTACGCCCACCAACTGAATCACAGCTAGAGGGATGCACATATCCAGAAAGGCAAAGCAAAAGGATAGTTGTGACTTTCTGGTTGTTGAGTCAAGATCAACCAGAAATGGGGAGGTGGGGGAGGGTATTGTGTGAATGGAAAGAATGCCAGGTTTGGTATACTTGGACTTGGCTCTAGTCCCAGATCCACCAATTAGTGTGGCCTTGGACAGGTCAATTAACCTCCCTGGGCTTATTTTTCTAATTATAAAGTGTCTCTCAGGGGTGCTGTAGGGGACTGAAACGAGATGATGAATGCAAAATAGTTCTAGCATATGGTGCTAAATTCGAGTAGGTGCTTAACAAGTGTTGGACGAATTGTCCGGAAAATGGGAAGAGATGGGTGCTGGCTGCAGGCTGGAGGTGGAAAAGACACAGGGCCCTGCTTCAGGCATCCATTCTGCCAACAGCAGCCACTGGTAATGGGGAGGGCTTTGGGGTGGAGGTAGGCAGGACAGGGCTGAGCTTGTGGGCAGAAGAAGTCGGGGCCCTGTTGGGTGGTTTGCGGGGAAGGAGGCATCATCCACACGGTAGTGTCCCCTTTGTCTCTCCCCCACTTCCTGTTGGCTTTGGTCCATTTTTCCTCTTGTGCCACTGACTGCTATTCAAGGCCTCAGAGTTGTAAGCCTGTGTTCTGCACCAGCCTCCTAACTGGCCTCCTTGCTGCCAGTTCCTTTCCTTTTCCTTGAATCCAAACTGCGTGCTGCTCTCTCATCCTATTGCTCTTGGCTTAAAACCCTTCATCTCTTCCCATTATTCAAAGGATCATATACAAACTCCATGGCACATTACTCAAGGGTCTCTACGTTTCCAGTCTTCCCCTTTGCTATTTCTGTGCGCTAATGCGCTAGTCCATGTGCCTCTTCTCTCATTCTGTCCTTTCCAATCCTTTCCGGCTTCAAGTACTGGCACACACACATTCTATCTTGTTCGTTCATTCATTCATTCATTCATTCAGTCATACATCAAATATTTATTGATCACCTCCTAGGTGCCTGGCACAGTGCTGGGCAGCAGGGGATTGAGCCCCTAAGGGAAGCCCCTCCTTTTCTTACTCCCCACACTCTAACCGTACTCTGTTTCTGCCGCTCCGTGGTGCTTGCCTATCATGCCAGTGGTAACATGATCATGCTACATATATTTCTTACATTAGACTGAGATCTGCTGGAGGTTGGAACCATGTCACACTGGTGCTTGCACCCTCTATAGCACCTGGAGCACTCGGTACTTGAAGGCAGGTTTGAATCAGCTCTACTGGGTATCCTCCGTATTCTTCGGCCAGTCACTTAACCCCATTAGCGTCAGCCATAAAATAGATTAAATAATTAAATAGGCAACAGCTTGGCCCATAAATAAGTGCTCAGTAAACAACAGCCCAATACATATTTATTGATTAATTAAGAAGATGAAGCACTTCTTGCACGACTTAAAAACAGATCAAGAAGCACAGGCTGTGCAGAGCGTGTGGCCAGGATGGAGTTTTGCTGTGGGCTGGGTCTTGGGAGGTGCCAGATATTAAAGTTGCTACAGGGGAACAGGAGCTGGTGGTGGGTCAAGATGGGGCAAGCAGAAGAGGGAAAAATCTAAGATGTCTAGGCCTGCCAGCCAGCCAGTCTAGAAGTCTCTTCTGCATGTGAAAAACGAAAGTTTCCTTGGTTCTTTGGTTCTATTTTGAGCAATAAACCTCCTAAGGCAGGAATTCCGTTGGAGTTTAACTGCAGCTTGAACCTGTATGAGCAAGCTTCCCTCTGCGGACACGGAACAGCCTCCGGAGGCCCTATTCTGCCTCGCCCACCCCTCCCAATCTTGGCGGGGTGTGGGGGGGGCACTCAGCTGGAGGCAGAGTCCTCCTGATTCACAAGTCAGCTGCGGAAGAATGAAGGATCGCTTCACTTGAACTTCTAGTAAATGCGGGTTGGGTCAGGGACAGGCAGAAATGGGGAGGCTGGGGTGGGTGGTCTGGTGTGCACAGAAAGAATTCCATGTGTGAAATACTGGGACTTGGGCTCTAGTCCCAGGTCCTCCAGTTTGTGTGACCTTGGATGGGTCAATTAATCTCCCTAGGCCTCCTTTTTCTAATCTATAAAGTATCTTCTTGGCAGCCTCGGGGGAGCAGCTAGGCCCACCAGTGCAGTGCTTTTCAAACTTGAGTAAGCATTCATCACCAGGGGATCTTGCTGACAGGCAGATTGGGCTTCAGGAGGTTTGGCCTACATTCTGACACTCTCAGGTGATGCCCTTGCTGCTGGCTGTGGACCACGTGAGGTTCTAGTGCAGGGATGGGCAAACCACGGCTCGAGGGCCAAACCCAGCCTGCTGCTTGTTTGTGTAAATAAAGGGGGACTAGGACGCAGCCATGCCATTCGTTGCGTGTGGTCTATGGCCGCTTTCACGCTGAGGGGTTGGAGGTGAGCAGTTGTAGCCGAGACTGCATAGCCCACAAAGCCTAACTATTTTAAGAGTTACTATTATGTGGTCCTTTACAGGAAATGCTTGCCAACCTCTGCTCTAGTGGACAGAGGACTGGCCTGTGTGAACTAAAAGACCTGCATTTCAGTCGGGGTTTGGCCAAGGGCCAGCCACTTCACCTTGCTGGTTCCCCCTCTCCTTATCTTGAGGACGAAAGGATCTCTAAATTTCTAAGAGACCAGTGAGTCTGGGATTTCAATACTACATGGACCTGAGAATCAGGTTGTGTGGCCTTGATCTGGAAGCTGCAAAAACACACCTAGCCTAACCCGCAGAGTCCAGCAGGCAACCCTGACAGGTACGGAGAGACTGCGTGATGTAGAGGCAGCTGGGAACACATAGGGGCTCGGAGAAGGGACCAGTGAGGATGGAAGGCAGACCTCCTGGCCTCCTGTACGGGCCGATGCTGGCACAGCAGCTCTGGAACATTGCTCACGAGCATCACACACACAAATTTCATCCCATCAAACACGGTTCCCTATCTTACTGCTCCAGGTGCCCCTGACCCTGGGTGCTTTTGGTCAACCAATATTAATAAGCTCTTTCAAGGTCTCAGAGGCCGTGCCAGGCACAGGGATGTAGAAGGAACTACGATATCTGGGGCCGAGGAGCTCACATTGGGGGGGAGAGACACCATGTGAGCAAATAATTACAGGAGAGTTCCATGAGCCGCTGTGACGGGAAATGCATCACTCTGGGTCTCTAGCTTGGGCAACAGGTGATGCCATCAACAAGGCAGGGAACGTGGGGATGGGCAATGGGCTTTAGGAGAAGGGGGAGGGTGTGTAAAGAGGGAGAAGAGAATGCCTCATCTGGGTTTGGGGCATGTTGATTCCAACGTGGGTGCTTGAGGGACTGAGTGACAAAGCTGTGATTTCCTGTGAAAAGCAGAGCAGAGTCTCTCTGTAGGCCTGCCACTGATGCAGAGGAATGACTGGTGTGTTGCCATGGTTACTTCCCAGCGCTGAGGGGCGTCCCAGCGCACACCCCCCAAGTGCCCACCAGGCTCTTTAGGGGTTGCTAGCCTTGCTCCATCTCAGCCCCTAGGTGAGACCTTGGCCAGAGAGGCCTCTGTGAAATGCACACTTTTTAGGAACATTTCTATTTTTCAACCCGAATGAGCCGTGAGTGGCTGGCAATTGCTCACTACGACTGTCTTTCTGGTCAGATCTCCACCAAATGGGAAAATTGGGAACATACCACCCTGGACAGCTCCTGAACCCAACCGGCCACTTTCTGTTATGGTTTCCTACAAGTGAGGAGAGAGCCCTGAGAAGCAATGAACTCATGTACTCATGATTATCCTGTTGTCTCATCTGAGCTCTGGCTCACCACCCGGGAGGGTGGATCTCTGACAGCTGGATGGCGTCCCTTTATCTGGCTTTGGGATTCAGGGTAAGACCCATGCAATTAGTGAAGATCCACATGGGCACAGTGCACAGGCAGGTTGAACCACCTGTGCCCACAAAGTAGTGGTGTCAACTGACTCTGAAGTGGGAGGGTTTTCCTCTTCCCAGGTAAGACCCTGGCATCTGGGTGGCAGATTTGATGACCGTATGCTTTTGCCAGGAGGGTGCCTGTGTGAGTGCCTGCTAGTTGGTTTGAGTTCCAGGCTAGTGAGCCTATCTGTGAGCCACGCAGTGGCTGGCTGGCCTTGCTGGGGTGCTGAGTAGCCATGCGACTCTCCCTCTTAGCACTTATCACAGATCCTAACTACATGCCTATCTGTGGGATTGTTTTACTGAGGCCTGGTTCCCGCACTCCCTAATGGCTGCAGGCACTAGATCTGGTTTTGCTCATCAATGTGCCCTGGTGCCTGGCATTTGGTCTGTGTTTCGAAGGTGTGTGTTGAATAAATGACAGGAAGCCTGTCACTGCTGCTGGGAAACTGACTCAAAATGTATATCCTACCAAAGGTCTCCCTGTTTTTGTTTACCAGGAATTGCAAAAATTATTACCTAGTGAAAGTCTGGGGAGATCTTGCCCTCTCTGTTTAGAATCTTGTCTAGGACACCCTGGATGCAGTTCACACGGGGTTGACTAAGAAACCTCACTGAGGGTGAGGTAGCCAGCTCTGGGTGACACAGCCTCAAGGCTGCTGCTGGCTCAAGGCTGAAGGCTGGATGGGGGCATACACGAGCCTCGGAGAAGAGTCTGAGAACATGTGTAGGAAGCCTCCGCATTCACATCCAGGGTGGGGCCAGAGAGAAACAACGGCAGAGCTTCCAGGGCTTCGCTCCCTAGCCTCGGGGGGGACTGATCTAGCTTGTGCCATGCATGCCCTTGGTAATTGAAGGCTTGGCACCCTTACCCTCACCTGGTTTCGCCGGATAGCCACTCAGGTGGAACCTCCACATAGGCAGCAACAGCCAAACACGCTTAAGCACAGTGCCAACAAGTAACCCTAGAGTTGTGGGCTGTTAGAACCATAGGTAATTCAAAGATAATCCAGACCAAATTACTGAAGCAGAAGTAAAGAGAGTGAAATTCTAAATTTGGCCCTTTTCTCACGTACTAAATACTCATCACCTTCCACTGATCACTTAACAATTTTTCTAATTACTATTGATCAAGCGCTCACCACGTTCCAGGCATTCTGCTAAGTGTTCTACATGGATGATCTCATTTAACTCTCAAAACAAGGTGACTATGCTGATGGAGAGAGATTATAATTGTTTCCATTTTGCAAGGGTTGAAATGGAGGCTTGGAAAAATTCAATGATTCAACTAACATCACATGGCTGGTGGTGGGGAGGTCTGGGTCTTCTAGCTTCTAGTTCAATGGTCAGTCCCTTACTCTACAGCGACTCTCAGCTATAAGTCCTCCAGGCTATATTTGAATTACTTATTTGAAGACAGCCAGCACATCTTACTTATCAAATGAGTTTCTAATGGTTCCATGAAACTAAATTCTCAGTCTCACAAATATTTGCATCGAACTCTTTGTAAGACTATTTTTTTTTTAAGATTTTTCCCTGAGGGTCTGCTCCTGTCCAGCTCCAGAATCTACTGCCCACTGTGCTCACAGGCCAAAGGCAAGATTCCTTCCCCGCCCCCCCACCGCCCTCTGACAAACATTTCTGTAGAACCTGAGCCAGGTAGGATGTTAGGCTTTGAAGGGGACACACAGATGAAGCACACATGCTCCCCATTTTCCAGGTACTGGCAGGAGAAAAATATGATGAGGATACATGTGCCTACGAGACAATGCAACCCATAATCAGGGTACTGTCAAGACAGAAGCCCAAATTAAATGCTCTAGGAATTCGGAGGCCAGACTCACTTCCAGAGGTGCCACCACAGGCTCTAGGAAGGAGATGGCCCTTGAGGTAGGTCTTGTAGGAGGAGCAGAATTTCAATCAAGTGTATATGGAGCCTTTCCTTGGACTGGAACATAAATGCTTCCTGTTTTCTGAGTGTCTGGCTTGTGCAGAACACATAGTAGGACCTCAAATAAATTTTCTAGTTGGACACTAGCCACTTGGGGCTAGGCTAGGAATCAGGGACTTGGTTCTGATGTGACCACTGGACATAAATTGTATAAGTCCTATTGCTTCTCTGGGCCTCTGTTTTTCCCAACTATGAAATAGGGACATGGAGGGGAGTGCGTATAACCTTGCTCATGGGTTTCTGGTTAGGGTTAGGTTAAGTTAATATACGTAGAACTATCTGCAAGCCAAAATGAAATATAAATACCTGTCACTATTCTTACTGGTATTATAAAAACTAAAAAGAACCATTGCCCAGGTACCTCTCATTTACCCAATAACCTTTTTTTGGACTAACTATACGGGGTCAGGCACTGGAGAAAAGATGAATACTATCCAGCCTCCATCCTTGGAATTTGAAAGGTCTAGGAAAGGAGGCAGAAGGTACAATTGATGGTATAGGTTTAATGTGCTACGGCAAAGGCTGGGCTGGAGTTTGGCAGGATCTCTGCTCTTTCTTAGTGATAGTACAGATAGGTGGCAATGCTAAACCTGAGAACTTCAAAATCAGTCATTCAGCTGGTATGCCCCAACATAACATAGCCTTAAAGGTGAGGAGAAAATTTAAGCTTATACTATGTTCCAGGCACTCTGACATCCATCATCATGACAAGCTAGGTATTATGATGCCTATTTTACAGGTGAGGAAGCTGAGACTCAGAGAGGTTGGGTAACTTTCCAAGGTTTATAAGACTAGAAAGTGTAAAGCCTAAATTTAAACCCAGGTCATTCAACTGCAAGCTTGGTACTTTCCCCAAGACCACTTCTTGCTTTCTAACCAGCCAATGGTTTATAGAACTCATTCCATGCTAATCTTGATCGACCTTCTTTCTTGGCTTGCTTTTCCAAGGAGAAAGACTGACCTGTGATGAGATTTGACAGTAACATTTTCTGTTGTCATTTCCTTGAACACTTCCTATGATAAACCCCCTCCCTCCCACTATTCTCTTCTGACCTCTCCCTCACCTCCAACCCTAGTGAATCTGCCAAGGAATAACAAATCCCAACAAATAAAGAGCCTGCAGAGGAAGATCCCTACCTTCTCAGCCACTGGCCTATAAACCGACACAAAACACACCGAAAGAAGGAAGAAACCTGCCATATAATTCTGTTCAAGGAGTCCACTAGACCCAAACCTGGCCGTGCCTTAATTCTGTGGAGCTGTAAGCAACCTACGCTCTACAGGAACCTGTAGGATTGTCAGATTTGCCTATTTTACAGATAAGGAAAACTGAAACCCAAGAAGTTGAAAGGACTTGCCCAACATCATACACTAGTGAGAGGCAAAGTCTGGACTGGAACCCAGGACTCTTGACTCCCAGGCCAATGCTTTTCCACTTTTTAAAATGGGTTGCCTCTTTAGTGTTTCCTCATGAACATCTCATCTTAAAGGAGATCATGGCCCTTTAAGAAAAAGCTTTCACTGTAGGTTCGTTCTCTGCAAAGCCCAGAAGCCAAGACTCCCTCCTCAGCCTCTGCTCTGATCAGCTCCTGTCCTCATCTAAAGAACAGGAAGTAGCTGCATTTTTAGCTCTGAAAGCATATTCTTGGGGTGGGAAAGGGGGATTTGGGGAAGAGAGTTCCTGTACATGAAGGTCATGAGCGATCAGCAGACACATTACTCTTGCTTGAAGAAGGGGAAGATATACGGTAAGACATACAAGGGAAGATGACGATTGTCCTTGAGCCCCAACCAGAAAACATCCTCAGCAAGAGCGGCCCCCAGCCCCTGCCTGAGGGGAGGGGGATTCTGCCCTGATTCTGCTCTGCCTGGATGCCAGAGTGGCAGCTGGGGTGGGAACACTGGGGTGGGAAAGTTTGCAGAAACTTTCTACAACTTCCAATGCTTCCCCCACCCTCTGCTAGCACCCACAACTTCCCCTGCCAAGGGAGGAAGGAGGAACACATTATTGAGTTTAATAATTTATACAAATTGAAAAGTTTACTCTGAAATAAAGGGGACTTAAGAGGGAAGCAGAGAAAAAAAAAATTCCCAAGTCTTCTCTTAAAGGACACAGGTGTGCAGATGACCCCTCTTGATGACCTTGCTTCAGAATACGACAATCTGATTGTTTAACAGGTAGGTCTGAAATAAGGCAGTAACCATTCCCTCAATGGTTGGCCAAGTTTTGTCTCCTTCTACTGGTGGGATCACATCCAGCCTTAGGACTAACCACCTGGGACATCAAAGAACCCAGACCCAGATTCCTGGACACTTGTCTATGTCGGTGGTTCTCAAACCCGGCAGCCCATCCGATCGTCTGGGGAGCTCATTACAAATTTAGGTTCCCAGGAACCAACCCAGAGATTGATTATGGAGATCTGGGCTGGGGCCCAGGACTTCATTTTCGATAGGCAGGTCTGGTTTAAAAATCAATGGTCTGGTCAATCCCATCCATTCAGTCATCAAAACTTTTATACCAGATGCTGGTTTTATGGCAAAGAAAACCAACGTCCCAAAAAGTAGGTTAGTGCCAGCACTTGGATTTGAATCCATTCTCCTGCCTCCTCAGGTGGGGTCTTTGCCAAAGCCCTCACATACGGCTTCTCCCCACACCCCTACTCTGGCTCACCAGGCCACTGAGAATCCCTGCGGATGAGCGGGGCCGGCTCATCCGATCCACAGAAGAGGCAGAGCTGCCAGGAACTTTGATTGCGGCCCGTCTGGTTTGCTGGTGGCAGTGGCTGGTAAGGGGTAGGGCTGAAGGTAGTTTTAAGGGCACTCTCAGAAAGCTGTGTCCTGTATCCTGGTGGGTAGTTGATGGCCTCTAAGGCACACTATCCAGTTGTTCCAGGCAGGAAGAAGAGTCGGCTCATGGCAGGGTGGCAGAGGCAGAGGGAGTGAGGGGGCAGTAACAGAAGATGCAGTCCGGAGGTGACGAGAGGCCAAACCCTCTAGGACCCTCTAGGCCACATGAAGAGCTTTAGCTTTCAGTCTGAGCCACTGCAGGATTCTGAGCAGGAGAGTGGCATGGACAGACATATTTTCCCAGGGGCATTCTGATGCAGTGGTGAGAAGTGACTGTAGAGGGTGGGGGAAGAAGCAGGGAATCCAGTTGGGAGGGTTTGCAGTAATCCAGGGGATAAGGGATGGTGGCTCAGACCAGGGTGGTAGGAATCTTAGATGTTTTTAAAGAGTAGAGCTAACAGATTTTTGGATGGGTTGGGTATGAGATATGAGATAAAAGGGAATCGAGGATGGTGCCAAGTGTTTTGGCTTAAGCAGCGGGCAGGTTTGAGTTATCGTCAACTGAGATGGAGAAGGCTGTGGGTGGAGAAGGTTTGGGGGAGGGACGTCAGAGATCAGTTTTGGACTTGCTGAGTCACTGGCACTCACGTGGTATTTAAATAAAGTCTCACTACTCGATGAGATCATCAAAGAAGTGAGTACAGACAGAAGAGAGAAGAGGGCTGGGGACCCTCCCGTATAAAGAGGTTAGAGAGAAGATGAGCACTCAGCACAAGACTAAGAAGGAGTGACCAGTGGGAAACCAGGAAGGTGTGGAGTCCTGGAAGCTGAGTGGACAGTGTTTCCAGGAAGAAGGGGTGATCAGTTGGGTCAGATGCTGCTGACAGATGAAGCAAGATCAAGACTGAGAACTGACTATTGGATTTAGTTACTGAAGGACACTGGTAACCTTGACACAAACAGCCTTTGACCCTAACCTCATGGAGTCCCACAGTTTGACTACTGACTGTCATTTCGGGCTCCCTTATTGTAACTTTTCTCAATCAGGTTATTAAACATTGCAGCATCAGGGATGATGAGTCAGTGTATCTCCGAGTCCCTGTAAAGCTGTAGAAGCTTCTAGAGCCTGCTGTAGACCCCAATACAGTTTGCTGCCAGACCCGCCTGAACATCCCTCCCACTGACCGGAGCAATTCTCCTCATGCCGGGCTTACCTTGAATGCAGAATTTCAGTTCCTTGGGGTCAGTGACGACCTTCCTGCTTTCCCGGATCACAGCCCGGTTCTTCTTGGTTTCTCCCCAGAGATTGGTGCCACCGTACATGCTGGGAATGTTGAGAATAGCAATGCCTTCAAGGAAGATGCCGCTCAGGTCCACCCCAACTCCGTCACACTGAGGGGCAGAGAGAGAATTTCATCCGTTAGTGTCCTCAGTATATCCCAACCCAAGGTGGCATGTATGTATGTATGTGTGTGTGTGTGTGTGTGTGTGTGTGTGTGCACGCACGTGTGGTGTGGGCGTGCACGTGTGGTGTGGGCTCTCATGGAGAATGTGAAAGGCTGTCAGCCACCAGCCAGCCTCTGTCAGAAGCTGAATCTTGGGCAACATTGCTCAGGCCTAATGCTTTGGCCACTGCAGCGGGGTGAGGGAGGTCCAGTCCTGGTCAGCTCTGGGGAGACAGCACAAAGCTCCAGGAACCGTCTATAGATCTAGAAGGGCTTTAGGGATGGTTCAGAAGACAACTGCAAACTGTTCACCAGTCCAACCTCATTCTCATCAATCCTGCCCCTCCGTAACCACTGTGAAGGTCTGGTGGAGCATTGAGTCCAGAACCTAACACTGCATATTCTCAACAAATGACAGAAAAGTTTCATTTTACCTCTTCTTATTTTACCCCTCCTGTGAGAAGTATAAGACTTTAAGATTTGGATGGCTTTCAGAATTTTCCTGTCTCCTGTATCTCTATCGTAAGTGCAATTTTGGCATATGTGCTTGCTGATGTAGCAGAGTTTCTTTATCCAGTCTCTACCACCCACATCACCGCCAGGTACAAAAGGCCAGTAGGCTCCAATCTGCCTGTCTCACATATCTATAAAGTCAGCCTACTTTGGCATAATGCTTACCAACGCAGCAAAAAATAGATTAGCTCTGATCCTCGTTCCTCAGGATTGGAGGTAGTTTACTTCATTTACAGAAGAAAACATTACCCAGAGAGGTAAGCTAAGCTATCCAAGATTGCACAGTTGATAAATAACAGAGCAGGGGTTCAAAGTTGGGGAATCTGACTACAAAGCTCAAGCTCTTCGTCTTGCTTAATGTGAGGCAGGAAAAAAAAATCAAAAGCATGCAACAAAAATCCACTATCTTTGAGGTTACCAACAAATCCAAACTTCCAGAGATTTCTTAACAGATGAGTCATAGAAATGTAGGGCTTGTTGCCATTCATTTTGGCATACTCCCTGATTTCTTTGCAGCTCTCAGTTTATCGTATCTTATCATCCCCATGACTTGTCTCCCCAGCTACAAAATGGTAGAGAGTGAGCTTCTTTGGTGACTGGGAATTCCTTTCTTTATCAGGAAGTTCTGATTATTTCAGAGGTCTTTTAATGTTGAACCTGATTCTCTTCCTTCCTGCTTCCACCCGTTGGTCTTATTCTCCCTTCTGAAGTCAGACAGAATGAACCTCCTTCTCCTCCATGGAAGTGCCCACTGGGTACACAATGACGTGCAACCATCATCAGCAGCAGCATCATGCATATGCATTAAACATTGCCATTTGCCAGGTAGGCTTTTATACACATCTCATTTATTACCTTCATAATAATCTTGTAAGTTAGTTACTAGGATTACCCTCACTGTACTTTTGGGGAAACTGAGGCACAGAGGCAGTTAAGTAACTTGCCCAAAGTCACACAACTTACAAACGGAAGTACACAGATTGACGGCAGGCTGTCGGAGTCTCAGTCTTACCCACTCCTTTCTCTCTCTTCCCTCTCACACCACCATTTAGTTGTGCCTCAGGGTTGAGCACTGTCAAGTCTCTGGCTCCTCCTGTGGGACTTGCCCCGTTCTGTACACACTACGGTTTGTTACTGTCCTACTCCATAAGGTCCTGGCACCGAAAAGAACACCAATGGCAGAATCTGATGGCACAGGTGGCAACGTCACCAGCACTTCCTGGGGCTGGGATCCCCTAATATTATCACGCCCCAGAGATGAAATAACGTGGGGAGCCCAGGTAGAGGCTCAACATGTCCCCCATGATCATTATCCTTAGTGTTAAATACGATCAAGTTTGCACTAGCTCTTTTATGAGCAGCTACATGACGACTGAATCACTTCAGCTTGAGTGGGTGGTCATCCCAGGCACTCAGGCCCTCATCCCATCATCTACTTCTCAGCCCAGTCTTCCCCATCCTGAACTTGTGTAGGTATTTTTAAATAACTTAGACAGAGGGTTTTGCACTTATTTAATTTTATCTGACTTTCAGCCCAAGCCCCCACCAGTCCATCTAGTTTATATTAAATCTTCATTCTGTGACCCTATGCAATAGCTCTCCTATTATTTGCAGATTAGGTCCATTAATACACATATATAAAGGGCAAAACAGGGAATAAGCCCTCTCCTTGGTCAGTTTAACACACCAGATATTGTGCATTAAATGGCCCTTGGGGTGTGGCTGCCTTATCAGGGCTGCACCCTCTGAACAGGACTGTCACCCAGCCCACTTTTCATTACAGTATGGAATCATGGAACTCAGAGATGAGAGGGACCCAAGAGAACATGTCCTATCTTTCATCAGTGAGGCCCAGTGAGGTTAAAGATCTTGCCTGTGGTCATCCAACTTACTAATGGTGGAGTTAGACTAGTATCCAGGTGTTCAGACCTCAATTCTGTGCTCTTTCCACTAAAACATAAGACATTGTGCTGAGATCAAATAGCATTTCCTAAATAACCACCCTACAACCTCTATCAGAAAAGGAATAAGAGAACTCATATTAAGCCACTAATATCTGTAAAGGGCAAGTACTTGGTTAATACTTTATTCCAGAATTTTGCCAGGGGTTGGGATGAAGTATATCAGTCTGTGGTTTCCAGAATGTATCCTTTACTAATTTTTAAAAACTGGGGCATTTGTGTGTTTGCCTCTCATTGGATGGAACCCACTGTGTTTTCTGGATTTGTCAGAGTGGTCCCCGAATGCCACCTATAGGTTTGTCCAGCAACTTGGATTCAAGTGTGTATGTTTTCCAAGGCCAGTTAGTTCTCTATTGATCAGCTTTGGGCTCTGATACCTACCTTTATCATTTGTTCTTCCATTTTTGGTTAAGGCTACTCTCTCTCTGGAAAAAATAAAAAAAACTCTTTCGGAATGTCAAAGTCCTAAAGAGGTATGCTTTCCATGTTCTTTTTTTTTTTTTTTTTTTGCGGTACGCGGGCCTCTCACTGTTGTGGCCTCTCCCGTTGCGGAGCACAGGCTCCGGACGCGCAGTCTCAGTGGCCATGGCTCACGAGCCCAGCCGCTCTGCGGCATGTGGGATCTTCCCGGACCGGGGCATGAACCCGTGTCCCCTGATTTGGCAGGCGGACTCTCAACCACTGCACCACCAGGGAAGCCCCACACATATTCTTATTTAGGGATTTATAAATGTCAGACTTATTCTCTGACTTATTCACTGGGTCAGACTTTTTTCCAAACTCTGAAATTAGCTTTGCTCAACCCTGTGCCCAGCATTGAGTTCTTGAACGCTTTTCACCTCCTAGACCACTCAGTCACTTTCTCCATTGGTTGTAGTGACTTCCGCATGACCTCAATTTATTCATTGTTGGCCAAAACGCCCCCTCCCTTCTAGAAGTAATAATAATAATACTAGCAGCTATTTGACAAGAGCTTCCTTGTGCTGGTCCTTCCCTTACATTCTCTCTTGGGATGCTCACATGAACACCGTGAGGGAGGCACCATTGCTACCCCCAAGGGACAGGGTCTCAGAGGGGTTAGGGTGCTGGCTTAAGGCTACACAACTTCCCCTCTACAGGCTGGCAGAGCTCGGTTGCAAACCCAGGCAAGTCAGATGCCAGATTCTACTCTGGAGACGAAAGAGTCAGTGCAGCAAACTGGGACTTTTGCTGATGCTAGACTTGTCGCAAAATTAAACTTCCAGCTGTTGTTTGAATAATTGAAATCTCCCACTACTACTCTGTATTGTAGAGTACTTAGAGCAGTGCCTGGCACGTCAATGTTGGTATCAGTATTATATCTTGCTTCTGTGCCAGATTTGTGTTAAAAAAAAAAAAAAGTAAACCATTAGCACAGCACAGTCCTTGGCACGCGGTATTCCATAAAGTCACCTTTCTTCCCTACTGCTGTTTTAAGTGTACTCTGTCCCCTCCATCTCTAGTCATAACAAGCTAGGAGTGTTAGTTATTAACTTGGTAAGCCGTTAACCTCTCTCTGGAAGAACAAACAGTCCTCACTCTGCTTTATGATAGAAGGTCCCCTTCCCCCACTATCTCACTGAGTCATAGGTGGACTGGGGCGAGTAGAAGAGGTGGGGGGAGCCTGGGGACTGTTGGATGTAGCTGCTCCCCACCTTTGGAATGCACCTATTTGGAAATTGAGAGGCAGTGCCTTGTCTTGGAAGGAGCATGCCTGGGCTTGGAGACAAAGAGATATGGGTTTAAATCCTGGCTCTGTCACTTGCCAGCTGTGCGATCCTGTGTTGGTTCCTTAACCTCTTTGAGCTTTAATCTGTCATCCGTAAGATGGGGTGGGGATGGGGAAATAACATTTACTTCGAGGGTTTGACTGGTCTCTGGAAGACAGCAGCATTCCAAAACTGTCTGCATTGTCATTACAGTTAATAATAATATAACCTGTGCCATGAGGCATTTTTCAGCCTGAAATCATCCTCCCACTACCTGAGATCTTGCTGGAAGCATTTTAATGGCCCCTTGGCCCAGCTCATGCTAGTGGGAGCCTTGCCTGACCATACCTGCATGCCTATTCTCCACGCTTCTTGGCCTGGACACCACACACTGATTTCTTTCAGAACCTCAAGGCTGCTTAAGGCTCGGGAAAGGTAGAAAGTTGCCGTGCTAGATCTGGGAACGTGGAGCCCAGAGAAGTACACTGTAGGCTTAAATGGAACACCGGCCCCAGGGCCGCTCCCGGCGGGTTCCTGAGCTAAATCCTCCAATAGTTCCATGACGTCATAGGGCCCCCCTCCCCCTGCTGGGACCCGGGTTGGGGGCGCCTCCTGGGGAGAGCGCAAGGAGGACGGCGGTCCCTGTGCTCACCGTTGGCCATCGCTAACCTAGGACCGGGCTGGCAGGCTCGCCCCTGAGCCGAGGCTGCGCTGCAGCGAAACCCAGGTATTTACAGTCGGGTATGGGTCGAAACAGAGAGCTGTTGTCCCGGCTGCCCGGCAGCAAGCTCGCACAAGCCCCAAGTTGTGCTCAGAGTGGGCGCGGGCTGCGAGGTGCCGGACGCGGGCCGCCCGGGTCCGAGGCAGCAGCGCTGCAGGCGCGGGGTGGGGTGGGGTGCATCCAGGCCAGCCCGGTTCCTGCCCGCCTGGAAGCCGTTCAGGAATTTGCCAGAGCCCAGGCCGGGAGCCGCCCGCGCCCGCCTGCTCCAGGCCTTGCTGCGCCGGCCGCAGCTGTCGGCAAGTTCAACAGTCGTCCCCACTTGCGACGACAGTACCCATAGTTCTAGTTTCTAAGCCAAGGGATGGTTGGTTTGGTGGAGGGCCGGTGGGTAGTCGTATTCATCCCATTCCCCCAACCCCCTCCCCCACCTCTCAGATCCTTAAAATCCCCAGAATTTTGGGCAGAACTAGGACCCGCCAAGTTCTCCGTGCTCTCTGAGGGGCAGAGAGCCGAGGAGGTGAGAGAGGGCAGTGGTGCTTCCCTTCCCCGGGCCTCGGGCTTTTCCGAGCCCCGGGTGCGTACCTGCCGGCCTCGGTGACCTGAAAAAGGCAGCGGATCTGAGTGAGGCCGCCTGCACTTCAGCCCGGACGATCCTATTTAGGAAGGTCCTCAGAGAAGGAGATCCCATAATTTATTTGATGACCTGTTTCAGTTTTTAGCAACTAGGAAATTCTCCCGTCTTCTGACCTCGATTCACGGTGCCACGGATTACGCTGATTTTCTCCAGTTCAGAACGCAGATTGTTTTGTTTCATACTCCTGCCATTGGGCAGTGTCTGCTCTCTGGAATGACCTCTTCCAGGCCAGATTATAAAGTGTAACCCAGGCCTCGATGCCTCTGGGGGCATTTGTCCCCTTTCTGCTTGAAATTTTCTTTCTTGGGTTCCCTGCCTCTGCATTATCTTGATTGTCTCTCCCATCTTTGGTGACTCCTTCCTGGACTTTCTTTTTAAAAATCTTTCTATTATGGATATTTTCAAATATGTAGGAAGATAAAATAATAAATCCCATGTACCCCAAATCTCAGCTTCAGCAATTAGCAATTCACAGCTAATCTTATTTCAACTCTACCCCAGTTCATTTGAACTATTTTATAGCAAATCTCTGATGTTCTATCATTTCATCTATAAATACTTCTGTATGTATCTCTAAATGATAACTCTTAAAAAAAGAATTATCTCAATTCACTTATCACTCTTAAAAAGTAACAATAATTCTTTAACATTGATAAATAGCCAGTAATTGTTCAAATTTCCTCAACAGTCTCATTTGAAAAAAAAATTGTTTTGTCTGAAAGGTCTACAGAGTGAATTTGGTTGATACATCTTTTAGGTTTCTTCTGATCTATAAATTCCCTGTCCTTTTTTTTTTTCTTGCCGTATAATATTTTATTGAAGGAAATGGGTAATGGGTCATTTGTCCTGTACAGCAGAGCAAACTTTAATGTGCATACGAAATCACTTCAGGATGATTAAAATGCAGATTCTGATTTGGGAGGTCTGAGGTGGGCTGAGACTGCATTTCTACATCCTCCCTGGTGATACTGAGGTTGCATGTATGATGGACCACACTTTGCATCTCTGAGGTGTTTTTAAAACATATTCCCAGCCTATCTGGAGACTTGATCAAATTCAGGGTTGACATTTTGGCAAGAATACTCCATCAGTGTATTTCCTATTGCATCTCATCAGGAGGCACATAGTTTAGTTGTCTCACTTTTCGGTGATGTTCAGGTTGGTTAGTGGGTTCAGGTGTCGTCAGCCTGACTCTTCCATTATAGAGTTCTTAATCAGTGGACGATGATCCTTGTCTGGACCCATTATTACAGTCCTTTAGTGGTAGGATACACTTGAGGACACCCTAGCACCCTTTCTGTGCTCTTCTTCCAAATTTCTACAAATGCCATTTTCTCTGTGCATTCTTCCTTTCCATTCTCCAAAAAGGATCTCTATCTCTCATCTCTGCATCTGTGTTCTCATGGAATCAAAGACCTGAAGAGTCTTGAAAGATCATTCAGTCTAATTACCTCATTTTATAGATGAGAAAAATGGAGGTTAAGGAGGTGAAAGGAATGGTCCATTGTCACATAGCTAATCAGAGTCATCAGATCTGGAATTAGACCTTTGGTCATTTAGATTGGCCACCAAGAGGACATGAGTGATTTTGTAAAGAGGAATTTTGGCAGCTGGATGAGGGCCAAAGCGCAGAATCTTAGAATGGTAAAGCCAGATGGAACATTAGGTTTGGTAATGTCTGATTACCAAAATGAGAACAATGAGGCCTAGAGGTGGTAAGTTACCTTTCTAGATCACATGGCTGTCTCTTGGAAGAGTTAGGGCTTAATTAGGGCCACATATATAGGCCACAGAGTTGGGCCTACTTGCTTCTGTTTCTGCTGTACTCACTGCCTAAACTGCCATGCAGCTCTTTTATGCGTATTAAAATCCTATTCCAGCTCAAAAGCTAACTCTTCTCTGGGGCTTTTTCTGTAGAGGAAATTGCTCTAGCTAGAAATTGATCTTCCCCTTCTCTGAATTTTCCTTGCATTGTTTTTCTGTCGTATATGGAATGTATATTCTGCCATAGATCATGCATATTTGCCTGTCCCTAGGAGATTTTAAGCTCCCAGAAGGGAGGGACCATATGTTCCATGGCTCTGTGTTTTCCGTAGTTCTGGTATGTCTTACCCATTTCAGAAGTCCCATATAACTATTTTTTAATTGGAAGAATGTGTACAGAGATCCCCAAACAAAAACCAAGGTGTCCCTTAAAGAAACCTGACAAGGTTTTTTTCCTTCCAGACGAGTTCCCACAACTTCCCAGGATGAGTATATTGACCGAATAAAGTGGACTGAATGCCCAGGTTAGGGAGAAGTACGGAAGGTTAATCCAAGTCTGCAAGAAATGGTCCTCTGATCACAGCTAAGGGAACTCTATACCTGAACAGCTGGTAATAAGAATAGGACACATGGGACATGACGCATATGAGACAAACATTAAGGGACAGAAGACAAAAAGCACTCATTCATCCATCAAGAATGTTGGGAACCTAGTTTGTGCTAGACCCTGGGGATGGAGTGGAAATGCGACACAGTCCCTTTCCTTAAGGGACCTCCTGCAGGTCAACGCTAGAGGCAGTGATATCCTGCTAAATGCTTAACAGCGGGATCTCCAGGAAAAAAAGAAGCTCTGATTGTGGTGTTCCACAGTGTAAATATTCCCACTATGGCCAACTTCAAGCTACAAATATGACATCACCGAAAGCAGAGTTAGGAAGAGACGTGCCAGCAGGCAAGCTGGCCCCAGCGTACCACTGAGAAGGCCGTAGATATCTGCATATCTGCAGGGCCTATGGCCAGAACAGAGAAATTTATTGGGAGTGAAAGAAAAGCAGTCAGGGCAAATAGTGCTGTCTATTTTCCCTAGAGAAGAACTAGAGAGAATGTTTTTAGTGTCAATAATCTGATGTGTATCCTGAGGGAAGAAAAGGGAAGAAATTGAGTGGTGTTGATAACATTTCTAGAAAGACAGTCTGGTATTATCTACATTAAAAATTTTGTTTTGGCCTGGCATGTAGCTAAATCTTCCAGAGCAGTGGCTTCCCCTGCATTCAGAGGAGCTGCTTTATAGCATTTTAGGAGCTAATGTCTTGCTTTGGGCAGTTAGATACTAATACACATGTGTTATATGATAATATTAATAGATATAATTTATTGAGTAACTATTATGAACCAGGCACTTCATATATTTTATGTCTAATCCTTACAGCCCTGCAAGGTTGGTATTTGTATCCTCTTTTTTTTTTTTTTTTTTTGCGGTACACGGGCCTCTCACTGTTGTGGCCTCTCCCGTTGCGGAGCACAGGCTCCAGACGCGCAGGCTCAGCGGCCATGGCTCACGGGCCCAGCCACTCCGCAGCATGTGGGATCTTCCCGGACCGGGGCACGAACCCGTGTCGCCTGCATCGGCAGGTGGACTCTCAACCACTGCGCCACCAGGGAAGCCCTGTATCCTCTTTTCTACAGATGAGGAAACACTGAGTCAGTGAAACTGAGGAAGGTCCTTGTTTTCCCAGTTTATCCAGGTTTGTGGTGGGCTTCATGAACTTACAGGTTTCCTGCAGAAGATGCAAATGACGAGATCAAGAAGACAGTCCAGCTTATAGAGCCTGTACCTGAGGCCTGGGAATTTTGTGCTTTGTTATCTATGAGACTACTTCTGGAGTATTCTAGACGTAAGGGATTTGATTCTTCATTTCAAGGAGGACACTGGAAAAAATGGAGTCTATCAAGAGAAGAGTGGTCAGGATAGCCAGGAGTCTGTACATCAAGTTGTATAGGAACTGGGGACGTCGGCAAAGATCAATAGGAGATGACATGGAAGATAGATTTCAGCCCTATGAAGGGCAGTCGTGTGGAGGAGCAGAAAGGCATGTTCTGTGTGCCCCCAGATGGTGGAAATAGGCCCAAAGATGGGGAATTCAGTCATGCATCCCACAAACACTTATTGGGCCTCTATTTTCTTCCAAGCATTGTGCTAAGGGCTGACAAGGGAAGGATATGGCGATGAAAGGGACATACATCCTTGTTCAACATCGTGAAGAACTTTCTGAAAGTCAGAGCCTTCTAACAATGGAACAGGCTTCTGGAAAAGTAGTGAGCTTCCTACCCTTGGAGTATTCAGGAAAAGGCTGGATGTGTACTTATCAGAATATGCCAGAATGAATCTTTTAGTTGAGCGGTACATGGGACCAGATCCCCTTCCAGTTCAGAGATTCGGAGTCTTCATTCAGCCTTGCTTTGGCAGGCTAAAGTGCTGTGCTGAAAAAGTGTCATCATGGTCCCCCTCCTACCGCCCGTGTCCATCTAGCTGCATGCTCCGCGTTCTCTGACAGTGAGTGGTGGCGGGCCAGTTAGGCTGGAAAGTGGCTGCCATCTGTGACAGGGATGATGGCATTTTGGCGGGTTTGTGTGGGCTCCAGGAATGCAGCACTGAAGCCATGTACACACAACCTGCTTAAGAACATCCCATGGGCAGAAAATGTTTTCTTCCTCTTCATCCCTCCTCTGTTGCTGTGCCAGGCGGGCACAATGGTGCCTTTGAGAGGGGCAGCTGGAAGGGGGTGTTGGCAGGGAGGCTGGAAGTAGAACATTGCAGCTGAGGGGGAACCAAATTCATTTCCAGGAGCAAGCCTGCCCTGGATGCCAGTTTCCAAAACAAAACTGCTGTTTCTCAGAGCTCACGGTGGTGGGTTGCCTCAGAGTTGGACAGAGGGCAACGCCGTTTCCTATCCGCTGCTCCATCCTCCCCAAGTTAAAAAAAGTCCTGGTGTGTTGAGGCATTCTTGCTCTGGATGCCGATTCATGGGCTTTGCCATCTGTCTGGGGAGCTCAGACCAACTTGGGGTGGATGGGGCTTTCTGAAGGGTCAGACTTGCCTGCAGATAGAGCGGGGCTGATGGCCATAGGGGCAAGTAGGCTTCTTGGCCACCAGAGAGGGCTCAGGATGGAGACCCTCCCTTCTGCCTTTCAGAGTCACTTCTTCTGACCCCCTAGCAGCCCTGCACCCTTGCTGCCATATGGGCTCTGCCCACTCACTGTCTTCATTCTCCTGGGTAGGAAAGAGGTGGGAGAACTCTGGCATTTCCTGTCCTGGGTTCACAGTTGTCCCAGACCCTCGGCTACTTTCAAAGTTCTCAGCAACAGCTCAGAGATGGGCGTGGGAGGTCTTCCCACTCACCTCGCAGTTAGGAGAAGGCCTGAGTACCGGACTGCAAGCTCAGCCGTCTCCCACTCTGTGTTGCAGTTGGAGCAAGGTGGGTCCCGTTTACTTTGGCGGCTTCCAACAAAAAGGTATCACTTGAGTCTGGTCAAGTAGTAATTTCTGTCAGTGTTCACACTAATTATGGGATTTTTTTTACACTTGGGTTCAAATTGTACAATCAATAACTAGAGAGCAATTACTTCATTTCAGGTACCGGGGAGACAGGATGAATAAGATAGAGGCCTTGCTTCAGACAGCCGACTGCCTAAGAGATATGCCAAGTCCTGAATGGGAGCCCCACCACCAACTCAGCTGACACATACATTAGGGGGAAAGCAGAGGTGTAATGCAGAGGCCAGCTCCTACCGGGAGGGCTGTGGCATTGTGGGAGCATGTGGGCTTTCATCTGATCTGATCTTGCAGTACTTATCTTTAGGAGACTCAATTTCCTTGAGTAAATAATACACACCATGCAGAGCTGTTATGAGGATTAAACAAGACCATGTACCAAAGTGCTGGGACAGAGCTTGTTGCAAGGTGAGTACTCAGGAAGTGGCTGCTGTTGTTACTAACTTGTGGATCCCAATGGACTTGAGATATCGCGTGTATGTGCACACATTATTTAACCGCTCCTTTGTTAGATTATATGCCCTTCCTGAAAGAGTCAATTCTTCTCCTTTCTTAATTCCTCTTCTATAGAATACTAGGATCAGCAAGTTTACGACCTCACTAAGATAGATAACCAAAGACCTATCCATCATAGCCAATGAACATATTTGTATGCAATATTCTCTGCCTGTTTCATAACCCAGTTGTAGAAGCAGAAAAGGATGGGAATAGCTCTCCTCCAAGATCCCTGAATCTCCTGAGTGTAGAGATGAAGATCATGAATTCTTTTCAATATTCTAAAAAGTCTAAGAGAAATAATACATTTCCCACTGACAGGGGCTCACAGGTCATTATTATTTAAAAGATGCATTTGTTTGGTAGACATAGCTTGGGGAAAGTTTTTCTTTCACTAAGGGACCTTGGTGGGTAGAAAAGTTAATAAGCTCGTTGGGGCAGAGGTTAGGCCGAGAGATTGCCCAGGAATCTGTGTGGAGGTGCCTTCTAGCCCAACATGCTGAGTCATGTGACCCCAGCCTCAGTCTCCTGAGACCTCCTCGGGCCTCATCTCTCCACTCTGTCGCATATACCCCCGCCTGCTTTGTGAAAATGTAGGCATGAGAATTCATCCCTAAAAATTATTCCGAAGTCCTTGGGAGACACAAAGCATATGTAGCCAGGAGTCTGAAGACAAAGAAAATCAAAGCAATTCACAAAGAACAAAGGAAATGGAAAAGAACAAGAAAATAAAAGCATAAGGATGAATGGAGGCTTGAAGTGAAATACAGGGTATGCATGTGTAGGGAATAAAAAAGAGGGTCATTTAAGAGAGAAAAAAGTTACGTGTCAGAAACTGTAAGCAAACAATGGGATTTTTAAAGAGGAACCGACAGAAACAATTTCTTTGTAGTAGGCTGAAAGATTTTAAGGATCAGTGAAGGAAACTTGTAGTCAGTGCGTGGCTGAAAGAGGGAGAGAGACGGAAAGGATGGAGCTGTGTTTAAAAATGGATAAAGATTTAGGAAATCAAAGAATCACAGAGGTCCTCCAGAGGGCTGCTTTTAAAGACACAAAGGCTAATATTATTACGGGATTGAAATAAGGTCAACATTAGAACAGTACTGATCCCTGATTGCTGAGACTGTGCGTTACTTTTCCTTTTCGCCTCTCTATGGTTTAACATGTTCTACCATGGATTTGGATTACTTTTATAATAAGAAGAGAATTTAGCACACGTAGTAGGAGGGAGCGGGAAGAAACTGAGGCTGGGGTATTTGGAGCAGTGAGAACTGTAGGATGGGCAAGAAGGAGAAATCTGAAGAGCACCAGCTGCCTTGGGTGGCCTCACAGTGAGGATGCTGCTGGAAAGATGGAGACCCTGGACTCGATGGAGGAAGTGAATGGACTCCAGAGACAGGAGAGGATGTCCTCTAAGGCCCATTCCAGTCTTTGACTCCAGGGTTTGATGCATGATCAGGTTGCCACCTTTTGTTTTCTAAGAACTCAAAATCCCCTGCAATGCTCTTCTCAACTTTCGCTTCCCCATGAATACGTTTTCGTTTCATCTCCTCTGGAATCACTGTGGCTGTGTTGATGGGCTGAGCATTTAGCTAGTTCCCACCTTCATCACTCCAAGCTCTGAAAGGCTCTACCCGCCCAAGTGAAGGTGTAGATGATGCCAGAAGAGGCCAAGGTGCTTGAAGTTCTCTTCCCTCTAATTGAGGAGTGTGCAAAATTGCCAGTGGATACCAAGGCAGCCATGGGTTCTTTCCTGCCACTTACTGGCTGGGTGAACTTGGCCAAGCTACTGAACCTGTAAAGTCCTTGATTTCGCTCTTCTGGAAAGTAATGACACTTGACTGGATTGGAGTAGCTAAAGATATCTGCTCAATCTTAAAGTAATCTGATTCATTATTTACTCAGCTTCTTTACATGCACATGGCTGAGCTAAATATTAGTTTTAGAATTGAGGATTCTCATAGACAGGGCCCATCTCATGCTATGGCTTCAAGATCCCTAGTACTGTGCCCAGTACATTCCCTTTTGTAAAAATCACATTTAAAAAACAGATGAAATTCACCTGACACCAAATTAACCATTTTAAAATATATGATTCAGTGGCCTTTAGTACTTTCACTCACGCCATCTTTTTGAAGTCTTAGACTAACACAGCCTTTGGGGTTGGTTCCGTTTTGTTTTAATAAAACAGTGCTGCACTGCACCTCCATGCTCACCCCCTTGCGAACTCACGTACAGGAAGCTCTCCAGGTCTAGGACGTGAAGAACCTGCTGGGTCATTGGGCCTACAGGTGCGTTTTCAGTTCAGCGTTTGCTGTCAAACTGCTCTCCAGAGTGGTTTACCACTGCTGTCTGTGCCCCGGCAGTGTCTGAGAGTTCCCATTTCTGCTTCTCCTCCCATCGCGGGGTGCGATATTCCCCATCGTGGTGTGGGAGCCCCACAGCACAGAGCAGGTAAAAGAAATGAACCAGCTCCGGCAACGTCACCACGGAGAGGCCTCAAGAACTTAATGGTGAGTGCAAAAGGCAAGCTGCAGAGCACCAAAGGGTTGTGGGAACTCGACTCCATCCAGAAAATTTTATTTCTTTGGTTACAAAGATATTGAAGGGAATACAACAAAATATTGACAAACACCAATTCTAAGTGAGGGGGAAATGGGAGGGTTTGATCTAAAAAGTTCTCAAAACCTTGTATTAAAAAAAATCCTCAATTAAAAGGGGGGAACTGATGTGCAGAGATTCCCAAAATATACTGGGGAACAGATTCTTTTGAAGCAGCTTCCACATTTGGACTCACTTTTCCTCATGCAGAGGTTCATATTAGTGGAGCTGGCTAGGCTTCCCTTGTGAACATTGTTTAAAAGTAGATACAATATCAAGGAATTTTGGAAGTTCTTATTTTTAACCAGTAAAATGAAAATTTTCCACAGCTTGTAATAAAATAAGTGCTCAAGCAGAAGCCTGCCTCTTTTGTTCCATGTAACTACAGCTCAAAACCTGTGCAAGGCTATTCTGGGCCTGGGGTGCAGGAGGTGACTCACTGTGTCCCTCCCTCACCCTTCCCCCACCCGTTTATTCAGGTAAAATCAGATTAGAATAAACATCAAAGGCCGCTTTGGAAGGGAAGGGAAGTCAGAGACATTGAGACCAGGGCTGAGGACAACCATGTGGGTGACATGCTGGCTTCTTAATTAGAGGCAACCGCAATTTAGGAGCACCCATTTCCCAGGAATGGCACTAACTTTCACAGCTTCCTTTGTGTGCCCGTGGAAGAAACATTTAGAGCATGCATTCGCAGTATATAATTTTTTGCTCTCTTTTTCATAAATGTAAAAGTCTCATGCCTGCTTTTCATGTTATCTGAAATGTTAAAATAAAAGTATGTGACTACGAGCAGATCAAGCATACCTCATACCTGTGAGAATCTCTGCTCTAGAATAAGGTGCCAGTACTGCCCTGAAACTCCCAAGTTTTGGGCAAATCTGGATTTGAAGCCTGACCTGACCACTCAGAGGCTGTGGACCTCAGGCGAGCTTCTCGCTTTCTCTTAGCTTCTATCCCCATCTCTGGAAAGGTGATATGATACCTGCCACTTGGGGCTGCTTTGTAGATTCTGTGAGGCACTTAGCACCACTGCCAATTAACTTAAAAAAATAACAAACCTGAAAATGTTAATCTGAACAATAGCCCTGGGAAGTAGGCTAACTCCTTTCTTCCCATTTTATAGATGAGAATACTGAGGCCCAGACAACACACTTCCACTGAGGAGGGCTAACGCTTGTCCAGGCCAAGCCCCTTTCACTGAGTAGCGCCCCCCACCCCCACCCCGACCAAGTGTCTGCAGGTGAACAGTAGATCTGGAGTCACCTTCTCCCCAGCCTTAGTCTTTGACCCCAAAATAGTGTCCAGGGTGACTGCTCACGTGGCTCCTCAAGGCCCCCGGATCCAGTTTCCTTAGCACTAGTTAAGTAAGTATTATATTAACCAGCTCTTGTATGTTCTGTCAACTGGGCTGTAAGCTTTATTTCAGAGACGGGACCAAGTGTCCTAGGCCTCAGTAGGCCACAAGCCTCTGAAAAACAGGCTGTATTCCTTGTGAGAGACCTTCAATGGAGACCTTCCCTGCATAAGCTCATTTTAGCTTTAAGTTTCACCATCCAAGTTTTACCAAGGTGACACAGACATGAAACTAGAAATAGACTTTCCTATCTGTTCCCCTGAAGCCCTTACCTTTGTGCCCTTTCTCAAGTCACTGAACCTCTCAGCCTCAGGTTCCTCACCCATAAAGTGAGGACATTAATATCTTCCCTGCATGTTCTGTGGATCAAAATAAAATGAGATGCTGTGTGGGAAAACCTTTAGTACACTTTAAGGCAGTTTCCCTCTCTGACTCTCCTCCTGTCCAGCCTGAGCTCCCTCCTTCCTCAAACGAGCAGTAGGACTGTACCCTCTGTTCTCTTAAAGCATTTCTCAGCAGACCTGCCCAGCTGCCTCAGCTGAGAGGGGACCAAGTGGTCTCACATTCAGTAAAGGAGGAAGAAACAGTGCGTCCATGCTGAAAAACTTGCCGAATTTCTAGCGCTTGTTAGGTCCATCTCTATTTATTGTGTTCTAAGCGAAACTCCTTCCAGGATGCCTAAAATCTCCTGTCTTACAAGTTTCCAGCAATGAAATCTTGGTCAAGTTACTTAATGTATCTGAGCCTCAGTTTCCTCATTTAACAAAATATGATAATACTTGCCTCACTGGGTTATTGTATCAAATGAGGACACATTACAGTAGGCAGTCAGAGCCTGTGATTTTTTTCCCCTCTTCCCTTGTTGCTTTTCTCTCTCTTCTGTTTATCTTTCTAAACCTCCGTGCCTCAGCTTGCTTTCTGTGACAAGGGGATAAGAATACCTGGCCTACTTAGCTCACTGCTTGTTGTGTGACTCTGGAATAAAGGCTGTGGTAGGGCTTTGGAAACGATGGTATGTAGTATAAATACCTGTGTGCAGTTATTCCCGGGATCTCTGACCTTGAACTGATGAGTGTGCTGGTCCTCCCAGGCCTGGGCTGTTGTGTGCAGTGACCACATGTAGAAGGTCACTTAACATACCTTCTCTTACTGCTCTTCCTGAGGCCCCTGATGCTCTCACATCTACCTGTGGTGCCCTGTAGCCTCCTAACACCTGTCACTCACATGCCTCCCGCTTCTGTCTCTTTCGCCTCCTCTGGATCACAAGACCCAGGACTGTCCACCCACTGCTCCCTGGATACAGAATGATGCCTGCCCCAAATCCTCCGGGCTGTGAGAAGCTGCCTGTCATATGAGCCCCCCATCCTTAGCGTCCTGAATAAATACTAAAGACTCATTATGGGGAGCTAAGGAAAATAAGACGTGCTCCCAAAGCCCCCAGCGACCCACAGTGTGAACACCCTCACCCCCTGCAGAGGCCACCAGCCCCCTCTGTGGTTGAAGAAGAGCCACTCAGCGTTGGACTCAGAGGGGGCCAGGGTGCTGCCGGCTGGGAGCTGGGAGGGCGGGGCCCACAGAGGCAGGGGAGCTGAGCTGCTCTATTCTGGGCACAGTTTCAAGGCCAGCTGCAGGGAGAACAAGCAGTCGCTGTGTGTCTGCAGCTGGCAGTGGTTAGGCCAGGGCTGTCCCTCACTTGGGGTGTATTTAAAGACACCCCAGCAGATGATCATGCCAACAGCAAAAATGCACACGTAGCTCCAGCCACGTTCAGTCTCCAGCCCAGCCCTCTCCTCCTTCCCTGCAGCTCCCTGGCCATGGATTTACGTATCCATAGAGTACAGCGGGCACAGCGGGCTCCTCGGCCTTTCCGCGGTGGAGGTGGTACCACCTGGGGACATGTGCCCCCGGCTCCTGGGCCTCTCTGCCCTCTGACTTAGCTGGCTAAAAGTTCAGGGGATTAGCTGGGGCGGCGCCTCCCACCCTGGGGTTGGTAACCCGGCAACCGCTGGGGAGAGACAGGCAGATGAGTCAAAGAGAAGCACAGAATCTCTGGCTTTGTGTTTTGTTTGTGAAAACTCCCTGTGAATGCAGGCTCCCTTCTGCAGGGAGTGGCAGGGCTTTCCCACACTGCTTCAGGCGAAGGGCTCCTCCCCCAAGGGATGCCCGGGACCCCCTTGACTGCTACCGCAGGCTTAGGGACAAAGCCCATGGGCCGGGAGGAGCCCATCCTGGCTGAATTCTCTGACGGCCTTTCACTTGTTCTTCTCAAGTGAAAACAAGACTACAGGCCTGAATCCCATGGGAAGGGGTTGGTGGGGGGGTGCGGGTTGGTAAACTGAGAACTATGGGCAAGGGACCCGATGGGCCTGAGGTCCCGCAGCAGGTGTGCAGAGAAGTTTGGGCTTTCAGGTGGCCAGAGACCAAGCAGACCTTTTCATAGAAGTGACAAGACCTCACGAGAGCAGCCCAGCAGATGCGGGGTGAGAGGTGGGAAGTGGGCAGCTTCCGCCGGGAAGGGAAGCTGACAAGCTAAGTGTCTGAGTCAGGCTGCTCCAAGTGCCAGCCCAGTGAGGAAAACACGAGTGCACCAGTGGGGTCAGCTGTGTAATTTGAGGGGCCTGGTTCAAAATGCAAATACAGGGCCCTTTGCTAAAAACTCATCAAGAATGTCAAGACAGTGTCAGAAGAGCATTAAACCAAGGGTCCTTCTGAGCGACTGTGCAGGTTGCACGCCCATGAAGCCAGACCTGGGTGCCTGTGAGTCAGCTCCTTGAAAGCAGCGGCGGGCGAGCTGCGGGATGTCTGGCCACCTCCGGCCTCAACCCCCAGACCCCTCAGCCCTGTGGCCATCAGCTCCCAGACTTTTACCAGGCTTGGGACATTGCCTCTACCCTCACAGCAGCTCCTCTCCCTGCGTGGGCAGCACCTGCCTTCACCTCTCGGAAAAGGGGAAATTTCAAGGCCACAGTGGGGAGAAGGCTGAGGGCCGGAAGGGACTGCGGCCCTGAGTCCACTGGGCCTCTAGGTCTGGACGGGCCGAGAAAGGCAGGCCCCGTGACTGGAGCCTCCTGGGAGTGAGGCCGTGGATGTGTTGGGAACAGGATGGATGTACAATGGACTACACTTGGGATCACCTCTTGAGGACGCTCCAGGACATGTCCTGAGGGTGCGTAACAGTCCAGGAGCAGAACCAAGGTCCAGCAAGCCTTGGGAACTCACCTCCAACTCTATGTGGTCGTGGAGTTTCTTGCAGGTGGCTGCGAAGGTCTCTGAGGTGCCGAATTCAAAGTACCACAGCTTGTTCTTCATCCTGGACCACGAAGCAGAAAGATGGCTCAGTGTCTGTGTTTGAAATGGTCGTGTACAACAGCTTTGCTGTCGGTGTCCCCAGTCTTATGTTTTCAGTACTTGTTAATCGGATCAGGGATGGAACATTTTAAACTAACCGTTCTTGCTATGAACTTAGAGAAAAACCCATTTATTTCTTAGACATCATGGCTACTCTGGGTGAACTGCCAACAGATCTGTGAACTTCCTGGTCAGAGAAGGAGAAAGGCCTGCTTTGCCTCCGTATCTGGATCAAGGGAGGAGTTCCATGAAAGTCAACCAGAGGCGGCAAGGGACAGCATGCTCTGGTCACTGTCCTTTCTACTACTAACGCAGAGGAACTTCAATAGCTGGGGTACAAAGGGACGATCAGACAGCCCTTTGAGACTTGAGGGATGTACACTCTCAGGACAGAGGGGGAACAGCCCAACATTAAACCAGCTAAAATGTGTGCTTCTTTGCCTGTGCTTTGAATGGGAGAAGCAGAGTGGAGAGAATTGGACACAGATTTGCAGGCAAGGTGGAAAGAGAAGAAAAAACGCGAGTTGTTTGCTAGCAATATTTCCCCCCACTTCTTTCTCAACTGTGTTTGCTTAGGCTATGACAATCCTTGTTCTATTTGCTTCAAAGTAAGAGCTCACTATTTTGAACTTTAAAATTTTTCAACATTTTCCTTATTGGGGGAAAAAAAGAAACACAACGGGGTTCCCACGCAGCCGGGAGCTTTGCGAAGTCAGATGGTGTGTCCTGACACTTGGTCGTTCTGATCAGATGGTCTCACCAGGAAGTGTTTCTGAAGGTATTCCATTCCTTCCATGCCAACTGTCATCCCCTTATCAGGGGCTGGCTAAGAGAAGGGACACTGTCCAGTTCATAAGCTGGCAGATTCTGCTGAGGAAGGATTTAAAAGAATCACATTCTTCTTGGCACACTCTTCAGGAGAGAGGATGCCGCTCTGCGTGTTGCGGATCCTCCATCCTCAGATCTGTGGACTAAGAGGAAAGGAGCATTCTTCAAAGGGAAGAAGGCTCTTATTTCTTCCTAGTATTCCTTAGGTCATACTGTTTAGAATAACAGACAAAACTTTTCTCTCTACATTTCTCAAAGAGTCCACCTAGAACTTGAAGATGAGACTGTGTCCTCCCATTGCGTGAAGATTTCTAAGACCTAGTTCTAAGACCTAGTTGGGAAGATTTCTGACTCTTGGTATGCAGGAGAAGAAATGACAAATGATGAAGGAAATAAGAATAAGCAGGGCTTCCCTGGTGGCACAGTGGTTGAGAGTCCGCCTGCTGATGCAGGGGACACGGGTTCGTGCCCCGGTCCGGGAAGATCCCACATGCCGCGGGGCGGCTGGGCCCGTGAGCCATGGCCGCTGAGCCTGCGCAACCAGAGCCTGTGCTCCACAACGGGAGACGCCACAACAGTGAGAGGCCCGCGTACCGCAAAAAAAAAAAAAAAAAAAAAAAAGAATAAGCAAGATTTATGGAGTTATGCTCATGAAGAAAGTTAGAAGGACTGGGTGTGCTTTAAGTAGACCACTGCTTCTCAACCAGCGTGCTGCGGCACAGGTACGCCTGAGATACCAATCTCCTCAGCCTTCAGGGTGGCCAGGTTGGGGTCTGGGGCAGGCTGAGCACCACCCTCCCCATGCCACAGCTGGCATTCTCTTCTGTGTGACAGAAATGCCAAACAAATGCTTTTGTTTTCTATGCCTGCCATGATATGCATAGGAAACACTGCTCCGATCACTAGTTCTCTGTATGCACAGTAACGTGAATACAAACTACCTGGGGATTTCATTGAAATGCAAATTCTGATTCAGTCATTCAGCATTTGGGCATAAGAATTCCTTGTTTTCTAAGAAGCTGCTAACGCTGGTCCAGGGATCACACTTGGAGCTGTGAGGATCTGGAGACTACATTTGTGGTTCTGAGACATTAGTATTCGTAAGAATCACTTGGCGAATGTGATTAAAATGCTAGTTCCTGGGGTCCAATTTGTAGAGATTCTGTGTGAGAGCTGTGGGGCGGGGCCCAGGAATATGCATTTTTATGAGTGCCCAGGTGATCATTATGCAGGTGGTCAGCTGTCAGGACTTTGAGAAACATTGCTCTAGATCCCAGTGAAATGACACCCAAGGAAGAGGACAGACCGATTAACCCTGCAAGAGAGGATTCCTTGGGGAGGACAGAATGAGGGTCAGTGCCTTTCAACAGACAGTGATGGCAAAAGACCCAGTAACAGGAAAAACACAGATTGTCATACATGTCAAGGTTGAGGATGCCTCTGCAGCAGTGAAGGCATCTCTGCAGCCAGGAGACCCGCATTATGATTCCACTTGAAATATCACTGCTGGTCTGAATCATGACTTTTGAAAGTTATTGCCAGGAGATTTAGAGTTTTAATAAAAGTTTCCAGAAGCCACAAGCTATTTTTGCCCAGACGTGGCTCTTCTGATGATCTAATAAGGTTAAGAGGTCATGGTTAGGTCAGTATCACAGAATGACTGAGAGGATCAAACAGACTGCTATTCCATTGCTGGTTAAGTGGCCATTGCTGGCTGTGTAACCTAAGCCTTAGTTTCCTGATCTGTAAAGTGGAGATAATAAAAAGATCCGCTTCAAGAGGTAGTTGAGAAGATTAAATGGGATGACTGCAGAGCACTTCCCATAATGCTTGCTGCATGATAAACTCACCAAAACTGTCAGCTACTTACTTATCAGTTATAATTTCAATGTCTTTTGAGTTGGCATGTTTGGATAACATAATAAGGTTAAATGACAGATCAGGTTGGGTAGCCGTAGACATTATACATTCAAATTTTTCTGGGACAGAAAAATATGTGATCATATTTGTCAGATCATGTGTCTTGACTTTTGGTTAAAAATACATGTTCCCAACATGTCTAATCTAATAGATTTTTTCCAGAGTCACAGACCACACCCTAATCCCTGGTTAATTATCTTGACTGGTCACATAATTGTCCAAGACGTGATGCTGATTGCAAATATGCTTTTGAGAAAGTGCACGTTTGGTGTGAGACAAAGTAGTTATCGATTCAAGAAATATTCGTTGTGCCAGGACTAGACAGGGTGTACTAGGTGCAATGGAGAACAAAACACAGCACTCCACGGGCCAGACACCTGGGAAGGGCAGCCAAGGAAACAGATCATAGGGTCGTGTGCTAAGCACTGGGACCACCTAGGACGAGGGACATCCAATTCTTAGTGGGACCACCACTCATCCTAGGTGGATGATGAGTTCTGAAGGATGTGGAAAGGAATAGGGAAGGTGGAGGAAGAACATTCTAGGCAGAGGGAAAAGCCCAAGCAATGGCACAGGGTAAGAGAGAGCATAGACCTGCTAGAGGGGATCTGGAACTCAAGGAGGGGTGGATTGGCCAGATAAGGCTGGAAGGGCAGATAGGAGTAAGATTATAAAAGCTGGGATGCCATGTGTAGGTGTTTGAGCTTTATCTTAAAGTCTGTAGTGTGTCATGGACCATCCTTAAGTGGGGGTGGTGATAGGGGGTGGCAGTAGTGACCTGAACAGACTTGTGCTTTTTAAAGATCACTCTGTCCCAAGTCTGGAGAGTGGACTGCAAGGGGTGGGTACAGACTGGAGGCCTGGAGAATGGTTTTTAGGTGGTGTAGAAACTCAGGAGAAACCCAGGAGAGAATTGGGAAGGACCTGAACAAAGGTAGTGACAGTAGGGCTCAGGAGAAGAGAAGGGATTCACAAGCTAAAATATAGGAGGTGGAACTGACAGGGCTGGTTTGTCGTAAGGAGTGAGTAAGAAAGAATAGTCAAAGTGACACCCAAGTTTTTGTCTTAGGTGGCATGATTGCTGGCAGGTGCTGTTCCCTGAGAGAGTGGCACAGGAGATCAATTCTCCAGTGGCAGTCCTCTTTGTAATTGAGGGACAGCACTTCTGTGTTGTGGCTCATCTGTCCATCTATATCCATCCATCCACCCACCCACACATTCATTCATCCATCCATTCACCCGTCCATACATCATCTATTGAGCCATACTATGGAACAGGCACTGCATAAAGGCCTGGAGACAAGTGGTGAGTAAGACAGGCAAGATCTCTGCCTCACAGAGTTTACATACTTTTAATAGCTTCCCCAAGATGCTAACCTCTGCCCCACAGGGAACTATGTGTTCAAAATCTGACAGCTTTTGGGACTTCCCTGGCGGTCCAGTGGTTAAGACTCCACGCTCCCAATGCAGGGGGCATGGGTTCGATCCCTGGTCGGGGAACTAAGATCCCCGCATGCCACACAGCACGGCCAAAAAAAAAAAAAAAAAAAGACAAAATCTGACAGCTTTTATTTCTCCTCTTTTAATTCGGGCACATTTTAGTTAGAAGTAAATACATTCTATTGCTATGGTTCTTTGGTTTTGCACTCTGCTAAACATTTCACGAATACTATCACTTTCGATTCCCTGAAGAGCCCTATGAAGTAGGTACTATCACTACAAGTCAGGGAAGACGTGGGGGAGAAGTAAGTTGCCTAAGGTTGCCGAGCAGACAAGTGCGGAGGGGGTAACCAACCCTGACTGTCGGACCCCAGAGCCTGTGCTTTGGTCCCCTGCCACGGTATCTTCTCATGCTTTGGATGTTGTGTGGTGTGGTGGTGTGTGCTCCTACTACACTGCCTAGGCTGCCCTGGTTGTCCTTCACGAGGCTGTGAAATGGATGCAGGTGTGGGCCTGGGGCATTAGTGGCTGCACCATGCACTAGGAAATGCTGTCTGATGAAGAGTGTGTGTCGCCCCCCACCCCCCACCCCCAGGTCCCAGTGGCCAGGGAGGTTCTAGAGGAGTTTCGATTGGATTTGTCACAGGAACGTCCTGGTCTTGAATCTACACAGTCTCAGAAAGTCAGGGAGACCAGAATGGATCCCTAGAAAAGCCAGATGCTCCCAGGACACCCTGCACCTTTCATTCTCTCTGCTCACCCGGAAATGAGGCAGAGGCGGTGCCCTTGCACCATCTCCTACACAGAGTGAAACAGGGAAAGCTGGGAGACAAACGTAAATTGCTCCTTGGGTACCTCCAACTTCAGCTTCAACGCCGGCCAATTTTGGCCACTCATAACAAGAGAGGGTAGTGTGGCCCAATGCAAAGATCCCACGATGGAATCGAGGAGCCCTGCCTTCAAATTCTGACTCTGCCCTTTATGGGTTGTGTAACTTTGAGCATTTTTTTTTACTTTTCTGAGCCTCCTTACTCATAAAATGGGTAAATACCTGATTCACAGAATGTTATAAATACTGAATGAGACATGTAAAATCATCTAGAAGAGCTCGTGGTCTATAGGCCCTCATCCCCTATACACATTAAAAGTTTGTTGATTGAATGTCACCGATGGCCTGTCCATAATCAAAGTACTATCTTCCTAATGAAGGTCACATATCTTGTTTCTCAGAAAAATTGCCACTAGCCTTACATTAGATAATATAGAGGGGGATTACTTTGGTTGCCTCTGTCCTGGCCACTAAAATGGTTGAAAGTACAAAGACTGGGGCCATGGGGGTAGGGGCAGAAGAAGGAAGAGACTCCTCTTGGGATAAAGGTTGATCAGGTGGAGATGGCCCCCAGAACCCTGCATGATTGAGGCCCACTAATGGTGGGCCCTCAGGTGGAGGTTGCCTTCAGGCCAAGTGACACAGAGAAGACAAGACAGACCCTCTCTTTGTATATGTTGGGAGGCTGTCGCCAAGGACTTCACTGGCAGGCCTATCTGAGGCCGGGTTCCCTAAAGGTTTCTCAGCTGCTCTGAAAACAGGAAGGAAGGCAAGCTCCCAGCCTACTGTCATTGCGTACCGAGACACCAGAGAGCAGTAATCTGGATTCTTTGGTTCTGTCTACACTGGCAGGGCAGATTGGTATAGCATATAATCAACAGGTTATTTGCTGACCTGGAAGTAGAGAAAGCCTCTCATCAGGGAGGCTTTGGGCTTTTGGTTTTGCACTCTGATAAATATTTTACATATGTTACCTCTTTCCATTCTTGGAAGAATCCTATGAGTCGGTACGCTTGATACAAATAAGAAATTCACAGGTTGAAGCAAATTCACCTCTGCCTCATCTTCTCTTTTCCCTTTCCCCTTTTCCCTCTACCAGCACCAGCACCTTTCCAAAGCCTTTGGTGAAAGCCAACAGGCATGTGATACCCTATAATTTGACAAAGCCCCCACTCTTCCTGCTAAGTAGACGGCCTGACTGCCAGCGTTCCTCTTGTCTTTTGAAGATGTCTCCCCCGCCACTTTCCCCTTAGCCCTTGCCGGAGGTTTGCTGCTGCTGCATGGGGCACTGGTTTTTGTCTGTTTCATTTTCAGTTGTACAGGAACATGGCATTTGGAATCCGTGAGGCTAGTGTTCCTGCCTGGCTCTGCCACTTCCTGGTTAGACAAGTTATTTCAGTTCTTTGACCCTTCATTTCTTCTTCTACAAAACGGGCATATTATTTTCTACCCAGCAGAGTTGTGAAGCTCACGTGGCAAATGCGGAGCACCAAGCAGGTGTTTAACACATGGGAAGCGCTCCCTCACTGTTCTGTCTTGTTGCTAGGAGACACACTCACCGGGAGACTCTCGTTCCCCAAAGGCTGCAGGGGTAGGGACAGGAGCAGTGTGCGGGTCTATCCCAGGCAGCCAATATTTTTTGAAGAAAATAAAACTAACAATGTTTTAATGACTTCTGGACTGCTTTTTCTGCATCCCTCTTCCTGAGTTTTTTTTGGCCCACCATTTCTTTCCTTCTCATAATCACCTTTCAGCTGGAGATGACTAATCCTTAACCAGTTGTCCTGAGGCTGGTTTCCAGGTCCACGAAACTCCTAGGTTCACTGTCAGGCTCTAAACTACCCCGGTGAACCTGTTCTTGAGGCAGAAGCCCCTTGTCTGGGCTCCAAGGGACTCTCAGTCACATGGAGGAGCGGCAAACAGCAGTAGTGACACCATGGGTTGATTCTATTTCTGGGCTTTCTTAATTTCCCTCTGCTTTCTAAGAAAATAATATTGATTAGTAGTTGAATCTTTTCATTTGACAGATGAGGGGAAAATGAGACAAATTAAAAATGTTCTTTTATATTTGTCAGCAATTTAGGGCTGGATTCAGTCACCATCCTGACAGCCTATGAATAGCCTGTCTTCAAGGATGTCCACAAGAAAAACCAAGCTAGCTGCTGGGCATTTTCACCAGCAAAGGCAATGAGCTTCTGGCGGCCCTTTTCTGATAATCTAGGAAGTTTTAAGGGCAGGAGACTTTTGAAGTCATCGAAACATGAAAACATTTCTTTGGACGTAGAAGGCTACAAAGAAGACACTAGAGCTATTTCTAGAAATAGGAGCCCTTGAAGTGAAGGTATTCCTCTTTGTGGTTTGGACTTTGATAATCAGGTTCCCTGAGTGGGTCATGACTCGAACAGTCAGTTAGGCCTCTCTCAGCCCAGTGAAGCAGACGCTGCCCACATGACCGTGCTCTGTGTTGTGTTGAGGGAGTCGAATGATATGGGGGCCATGCTGGGCCAGTGGGCAGGAGACTCCCCTCCAGCCCCAGTTCTCATACACACTAGAATGTGATACCACACGAGTTACTTGGGGACTCCCAGACTCAGTTTCCTCATCCTACAATGAAGGGCTCGGAACGATGGATTTCTGCGGTTTCTCCAAGCTCCGTGAACAACGTGAGATAACGGGATACAGGGCAGGGTCGGAGGGCCCACGTGCACCACAACCAGTGCCGCGTAGAAGTGTGGGCCCAAGTATTGCCAGGGCTGCCATTTTTTACAGAGATGCCAGAAATGTGTTTTTACGTAAAATCTCCTGATTATTAGAGTTGGCAACCAGTTCAACTCTTTAAAAGAACACTGTACAGGCCAAAAACCACACATCCAGGGAGAACTACGCCTAGCCAACAGGCTACTTCAGTACACTAGGTGTACATTTTCATAAGGTTCATCTCAACTAAAAACCAAAAACAAATGATCTCACTTAATACCATGGGTTTGCTGGGTTACTGGTGGTGGTATTGCTATGACTACTAAAGATAGTAGACTGGTGCCAGGTTATTAAGGGAAATAGTAATCTAGCACAACCAGACAGGTATGATAGCAACACAGGAAGGGCAAATGCAACTTGAGCTGAATGACGTCTGTTAGTAATAATACCGAGACTACTTTATCTGTTAACATTTTACATTATTTGAATCCCAAGTGCTTTTGGATGTTTAGTAATTGTGTTAACTAAAGTTTAGATCAAAGGTTTCGGGCTTCCCTGGTGGCGCAGTGGTTGAGAGTCCGCCTGCCGATGCAGGGGACACGGGTTTGTGCCCCGGTCCGGGAAGATCCCACATGCTGCGGAGCAGCTAGGCCCGTGAGCCGTGGCTGCTGAACCGGCGCGTCCGGAGCCTGTGCTCCGCAACAGGAGAGGCCACAACAGTGAGAGGCCCGCGTACCGCAAAACAACAACAACAAAAAAAAAACAAAGCAAAGGTTTCAAAAAGAAAAATAAAAGCCAAGGTAGGTAGGCTTAGTTCTAAGGCCAGGATGTCCAGTCCTGTAAGGGACCAGTGACTGTCACCTCACAGGTGCTGCAGAGGCCACGTGTGTTACCTGCACACCCAGCTGCCCTGGCCCATCAGAGAGCTTGTCACCACATCGAATCCACCCTGTATGCTGTCCCCTGCTCTCACTGTTCACTGGAATGGCACTCGGTGACTGGCAGGCACAGAGCTGTGGATGGCAGGGGCTCTTCCAAGAGGAGGTGGTGACCCCTCTGGTACAAGGGAGCGTGAGCCCCCAGCAGTCAGGAAGCAGGCTTTATAAATAGCTGTTTCTGTTCTCTGAGGGTGACTCCTGTGCCCGCTGTTCTTGCCAACAGATTTGTCTTGGCTCAGCTCAAGGGGCGAGGTATTCCCTGGCTTTTTTCCATACTAGGGACAAGACTGGTGTTCATGGCGCTCAGAAAAATCTAGGGTGGTGAATGGACGGGAGGACTGGAGACCAGAGTCCAGGAGGGGGTGGGCAGAGGTATGGGGAACAAGAAAGAGGGGAGAGCTCAAGAAGGGTCTAAAGAAAATGCAAAGACCAAGAAAGGAGGGAGAAACCCGCCTAGCATGTATTTTATAGTATATAGATCGAATCCTCTTAATAATCTATGAAGACACTTCTGAAGTCATTTTCATGCGTGAAAAGTTACCTGCAAAATCACAGATGACAGAGTGTTTGCACTTAAGGGAACTTTGGGGTCCAGGGATTCCCAGCCAGGAGATCACAGGTTGCAAGGAATATTCCAAAGTATGGAAGGAGTCCATGAGTTGCTGTCAGCATTTCATAATATGTAATAGTACTTGGGCATTTACTCATAACAAAGACTGCACAGACTAACTAGTGGGTTAAAGTATTTTGTGATGTGAAATGGAATAAAATCAATTACATCGGTTACTCTTGGCAACCAGAGGAACTGATTGAATGGCAAATGGATATTGTTGATTCATAAAGATGGAAAATGAATGATTACTTAGAACAGCCTTACGGCTGACAGAAATCTTATTCAGTATGGCACCCATGGTGGGGGCTGGTGGTGAAGAATAAATAAAAATAGTGCACTATCGGATAGTATCTGGGCGCATGCGGAACCGGCACTCCATACCAGCTCCGGATGGTACTTCCTTTCTAAACCGTAGCAGCCTTCTCAGGGTACAGCTGAGGAAACTGAGGCCAGTCCTCGAGGATGCAGTGGCTGGAATTCGAACCCCAGCTCCCAGCTTCCCATCCTTATCCCTTACGTTTCCACTCCCCCCGCCCCTCCTCCGGCTATGCCCCAAAGGCATCTGAGAGAAGTGGAAAGGTCAGCCAAAGCCACAAGAGCTGGTGACTGCAAAGCTGCGGGCCATTCTCATGCCTGCCTGTGGGCTGGCTTTGATCACATCTACTGCTCAGGCCACGGGAAGGCCACGAGCTCCAGCTCGAGGTTGGCCGGCTTGTTGCTCAGGACCCCACGGTGCTTTTCCCCACAGAGCGTGCAGTCTGGGTCTCCCTCTTGGTCTCCAGTCTCCACTCTTGCCCCAGAGTAACAAAGGGCCAAACGCACTGGCCTCATCCAGAGCAGTCTCTCCACCCCCTTCAAGGGTAATTCTAAGCTGCAGAGAATCTGCTCCCTCTGAGCAGTGACCCTTCACCTGCACACAAGACAGTTTGTTTCCGTGGACTAGGGACAGAGTCTCCTTTGGTCGGTGCTCCCGAATTCTGCCCGGCACCCGACAGTATCTCCTGCTAAGGGCAGGACTCCAGCACGAAGCCAGCCAAAGTCTGAAACCGGATCCTCCCCCAGGGCAGCACCCAGGGACACACGTGTGTGCAGGCACACACCCAGGCCCAAACAGCGAGGCTTCTCTCAGGCTCTCCATCCACGGGGACCGAGCACACTCACGGCCTCTGATGCTCTGAGGCCCCGGGGTCGCTCTGAGGCCCCGGGGTCTCTCCGAAGCCCGACTGGAGAACCGCCACAGTGATGGGAATGCCACCACATGGTCCTGCCACTTTGGGGGCGACCCTCAGGAGAGACAGCTGGCGAGGCAGCTAGGGTTTTCCTCTCCTGAGGGCCTGAGTGTCTAGAGTGTCTTGCAGTCAGTATCCGTCCTTGCCAAGAGAAAACAGCTACCTTCCCCCATCCAAAAACGTAAAAATAAAAATAAAATAAAAATCTCACCGAGTTTGGCTGTTTTTAGCAATCCTTTCTCCCTTTGAAGATTTATTTGTGGAATGAAAATCCCCTTCAGGCCCATTTGGCTGAGGCTACGGGGCTCTGAATAAGCTCGCTCGCAGTTTGCAGACAGCAAAATCGAATACGGGGACCAAAAGCAATCCTGCTCCCGGAGGGAAAGGGGCAGAGGCAGATGTGTGTGGGGTCTCTAAGGTTCTGTAACGACTGCTTAGCTGTTGTACAGTTTTTGATTCCCAGCTACGCTTTGCCAGCACTCACACATCCATCGGCCCAGGAAGCTGCTATCCGAAGGCAGGAGGGGACGGTTAGGGCCGAGTGGGGAGGACGGCTGATTAGAACATAGCCCTGAACACCTGGAGAAGGTCTAGGCTGAGGAAGCCCTCAGAAGCTCTTGCTGAGGAAGGCCACTTCCTGGGTCCTGACCAACCAAGGTTAGAAACTGAAGAACTGTCTGGGGGAGTAGGAGGCAAGCCCCCAAAGCAGGTCCACATCCTCACCCTACCGTAATTCACCTACCAGCCTTCCCAGGGAGGCTCCGAGACAGAGGGCAGAGCTTCCCCTCCCTCTCCATGCCCTCCAATCCAGCTCACCCCCAGCTGTTGGGAATCCCTCAGTCCCCACTTATCCAGTGTCTATTTTGTGCTGGACCTGCACTGGCTGCTTTAGGAACCAAAGGGTCCCCTCACGTGGTCCTCACACCTGTCTTCTGTGGTGGGTGCTATGTGGTTAGTTTGCAGATGCGTCTGAGGCGGCTGCTTCTTGGCGAATGCGCAACTGGCCTCGAGTGGTATCGTGGTGTCTGAGGGGTGCTGGCTGAATCTCTCTCCCTCCCACGACCGGCCTTTCTGAGCTTGAGGCGCTGCCCCACTTGTGACGGGTCAGGTTACAAAAGTTCCATGCTTAAGCCGGTTGTTTGTCACTCGGAGCACATTTTCCCATAGAAACAATGTTATGTTGAGATTGGGTTCTCAAGAGTAACTACCAAAGGCAATTGGCCTGTTAGGTATCCGATGTCTAGTTTTGGAGACAGCTTGGTAGAGCTGAAAAAGCCCTGGTTAGAAGCCAGAAAGGCCTGGGTTCCAGCCCCAGGTCAGTCACTTACTTGCTATGTGGCCTGGGGCAACTCATTTAGTCTCTTTTCCTCAGTTTCTTCATCTTTGAATTGGTATGATATTCCCTACCTTGCAGGGGTTGTTGGGAATATCAGTTGAGAATGTATACGTGGGTCCTCTGACGTACACTCAAATAATGAAGCAACAGAACTCCACTGCCACGTATAAAACTGGCTTTGTGGCCTCATGGATTCTGAGTCCCAACTTGAAATACAAACGGCACGTCTTTCCTGCTGAATTTGGATTGGAGAATATTTGCTTTCCTCAACTTCCTGGAAAAGAAACATGGGGACTCTTCCACCCTAAAATCCCTGGTGGCCACCCTGAAGTCTGGGCTGGAGTTCTGATTAGACTGGGACTGGAGGTGCCAGAGGGAAGTAAGAAGCAGAAGAGGTAGGAAGGGGAGGAAAGGGCACGACTTAAGTATGCATCGTATTTCTTCCTTTGGCTTTCATAAAGCTGCATGATGATCTGGTTACTTTCTCCGAAGTTTCCTGTGCCTTCCACACCATGAGCCAGTTGGATGCTTCCTGGTCAGAATTAAATACAGAGTAAGGCAGTTCCCTCCTTGCTCCCTCTACCTTTTAAATCATGAAATTGTTAGCAAGGCAAGTCAACAATTCATTTGATGGGGCAGATACCTGAACAAATACCCTCTTCCCATCTTTATTCCATCTTCTTCCTGTGCTGCTTAGAAAAAATCTTAAATAGGAAAGCATCAGCCAGAGCCTCCCTCTGCCTGAGAAGACTGCAGTATACACCGCCAGCAAAATCCTTTCTTTTTCGCCCTTTTGAAAATCTCATCCGTATGCTCTCGGCTTTGCTTCCACTCTGACGTTTGTGACTTCTTCTACTTATGTACACACTCCTAACACCTGTTTCACTGACTGTGATCATGTGAACTTGTCACCCTGACCTAGCATGGCGTTCTGAACCCAGGCCTTTCTGTGTGTTCTACCCACCACATCTCTGCTGTCTCGGAGGTCATGCTTGTCTCCCCTGTTCACTTTGCCCCCTCGCTGTGCAGTTGGCAAACGTGTCCCCACTGTGGATGTGACCCCACTGCCCGTCCCTCGGAGAACTGCTTAGCACCCCCTTTGCCAGGCCTCTTATTTCTAGCTCACACCTGCTGCCCTTCTGTGGGTTGTGATTTTAGAGTTTCATCTGAGCATTCTACTTTATCCCCTTTAAATCTCATTTTAAAGCTCTCCTGTTTAGTCTTCAAGTCTCCGGCCAAAAATATTTTTCTTGGTTTATGTGACAAGCTCCCGATTCCTTGCCAAGGGGCCCAGCGTCCAAATCCACGGTCCCGAGGAACAGGCGTTCTCAGCTCAGTTCCAGAGCAGCCCGTGTTCCCCACACACGCATGCCTGTTTCTTCAAAAATCTTGACTCACGGCTGAGGAAGAGACTAGAGCATCACCTCGGCACCATGTCCCTTAGTTTCCTACCCAAGATACCAGAGTCACCTGAGATACTAACCAGGATTCCTCCGGATGAGTGACTTCTTCCCACACCCATGGCCAGAAGGGAGACATAGTCTATGGGTTATCTGAGCATGTTTACTCCTTTTTGTCTTTAATGCAGGGGTTTTCACTAACGTGAATTCAGCAAAATATTGGTCTCACAAGATGCTCTGGGGTATGGGGATTCTGTGGTCAACTAAATTTGGGAGACTAAATAATTTATCCTGCTTTTGCATGGTCTCAATAGGTTAGAATCTACATATACTAAAGGCTCTACATTATCATACAGAAAAGAAATAGATTTAACTTTGAATTTTCCCATGACTGAGCTCCCCTGTCTTCCTGTGCCTCTCCTTTTAACATCCCGTGGGATGCACTTTAACCAATGCTAACTGCTTGAAGAAGACAACCTGATAGTGACTCCCATAGGCGCTCATCAAACCTCATGATGATCCTGTTAGCTGTTCTACTCTCCCTTCTCCAGAAGGTCCAAATCTATCTCCTTTGGGTACAATCTCATACTTTAACTTTTTTTCTCCCCAAAAGGGACTGGGCCTTCCCTCTTTATTTCTATGTTATATCTACTTATTAATCAGACTCTGATTCTGCTTTATGTTCTCTTTGACCTTCTGAGTGCCTTTTCTTTCTGGATCATTTCTTTTAGGATGTCTAAGAACCCTTCATCAATGCAAAGACACTGACCTCTTAGGTTTCCTCAAGCCTATTCATTCTCTCCTTCGGTAGGAGACCAGTTTACATTTGCAACACCAATAATTTGTGACCATGGTGGAGCAAAAAAAACAAAAAAAGTAATTGGCCCCCATCATATCCCTGAGTTTATATTTCCTGGGCATCAGTGTGACAACTTGGAGGCCTACAGATCTTCTGAGGCTTGGAAAGGTGTTTGACTTGCACAGTGGTTTTTAAAATTGGAAGATATTTTACATGAACACCTGGAGCCCAGCTTCTCTTGAGAAATCGGATCTGTTAACACTGGGTTGCTTTCCAACCTGGCAACGATTGACCAGAGCTGAGTACTGGCTGCTCCCACTACACAGGGTATATGCTCTCCACTTTGCCAGAGTTACCACCACTCCTTAAAGCTTTATTTCCTCCCACTTCCCTCATTTACATTAACTGCCTGTCTCTGCTGACATTTGGATTTGTGACCCCTCATATAGACCTCTGTAGTTTCCTCCTGGGAATCTTCCTAAAAGCTGCCTCAAAAGTGTCTCTCCCACTTCCTTCCCAATCTGATCCTTTCCATCTGTGCTCTGGTACCTTTGGTTATGAGTCCTAATATGTGTCTGGTCTGAAGGTCTGACCAGCTGCAGGACAGTAAGAGTTGAAGCTGTTGGTATTTGTAAAGATCATGTGCACAGAAATGAAATATCAACCCAAGCCCACATTTTCGGGGGAAATTTTTTTTCAGTTGTTCTATGTTTATAAATCAGGTATAACCTGGTAAGTTATCAACTATTCAGCAATCATGGAACACCAAGTAACGAACTTGTCCTTTAACTACTGCAGAAGTAGCTTAAGTTCATGTTTACCTTGCCCCTGAATTTCCCACTTTGCACACATGGATGGTTATTATGAATGTTAACATTATACTATTAAGTCTTGATAATTAAGGGACAAGTTATCCAGTCCCCAGATCTCTTCTTCTTTTCTAACCCACTGACTTACTGTTGGTCATTTAATTTTTCTGTAGTACACTCATCTCCAGCTGGGTGGGGAACACGATTATAAGTACAAATCATGAACCAGGCCATCAGCTCAAGCTGGAGGGCATCCTGTTGTATTATCCTCACCCCCAACCCTGCACGTGTTTGCAGAAACCCTGATTATAAGCAGCCTCCATCCCTCTCCCTACCCAAGTTCAGGGACGAGGTGGGACAGAAGACAAAAGGGAGAACCTGATTAACTAGAATGCTCTGTGTTGACGGTTCCAATAAAAGTTTCACTGAAACTAACAGTTTGGGGTTTTAATTTATCCATGACATTCCTACCACCTCTGGCCCTACGGTAACCCAAAGCTGGAGATTACAGACACACTTTCAGCTCATTGAGTTCAAAGGCAAGGTAGGGTACTTGGCTTGATTGGCACTTTGGAATGCTCTCCAAAACGGTCCACTTTCAAGATTAAAGGGACTCTTCGTTCAACAGAATAGAAAACATCTTGTTACTAGACAGTGAGGAATTTCAACCTAAGTGTAGGTTCAATAAACATGAATATTCAGCAATTATGTTAAGTCCCTGATACTTTGGCAACTTGAGGCTATAAGAACACTCTTGGAACGAGGAGAGCCCCTCGTTCATTGAAGAGCATTAGAAGATCGGGAAAAGGCTTTCTTAGTAAAATGTGAAGTGGTATGGCAAAAAAAACAAAAAACAAAAAACAAATAAAAAAAACCCCCACCACTCCTACAATCTTCAAAGTAGAGATCTGTAATCTTCAAAGCAGAGCTCTGAAGACCTCTCTCAGAGTGATGTTTGTAGAAGGGATGCTTATGCTGGGAAGGGGGTTAAAACCTAAAATCCAGTCCAAAGCTAAGATTCTATATGTTGTTATTATAGGTAAGAATCACAGCACTATGCATTTAAGTGAGAGATTCTGCTGTGTACTCATATATATACTGCTGCATGTTCTCCTGACAAATTCCTGTATAACGAATAGCATCATACCAGCACCTGAAACATTTCAAATCCATTTATTTATCTCCTCTAATTCTCATAAGCATCTTGTGAGATCATTGTAATTTCCATTTACGCGCCAGAAAATTAAGAATCAGAGCAGTGACTAACTCGTGAGGGATTAGCATCTACATTTCACATAAGGGTGACATAGCCTGAGATATGGAGTTGGAAAGCCATTTGCTCAGGGTTTCTTGAGAGATAATTCACTTATTTCACTAAAGAGAGTTACTGAGTTTCCTAATAAGTATAGCAAGAAGATGAATTCAGAATTTCCTTTGGCCAAATAATGAATGCAGTAAAATTTTCTTTAGCAGATGTTGATTTAAATGAGGAATTAATCACTTGAATCTTTCTTGAGAGTATCTATTACTCTTCCAAACTCCTTTTAATAAAACATGCGCAAGTATGAAGAGTTTAAGGAAAATATATTGGAATGAATATGCTGATCACATCAGCTCTAAATACAAAGATGGACTCTGTATCACAGAAATGCCCCTATACAAAACGACAGTAATTCTCCAACGTTTTAATTAGTAAAGTACAATAGAGGGTGAATAAGATCTGATATTCTTTTCTCTGGAGCTAAAAACAAACAAACAAAAAAACACATTCTGCTAAGTTTAAAAGCTATCTAAGTCAACTTCTGCATGAGAGAATCTGAAATTGTGGGGGCAGAAAAGAGACAATGACTTACGGACTTTTTTTTCAAAATGGATTTCTACTTCCACAAGCAAACAGTGTGCATCAAGGTTCAGAGTTTGTACGAAAGTTGGTTGGTTTCCATAGATTTTCTGGCCCTGATATGTACTAACTCCCCCAGGTTAGCAGAGCTGGTTCCCCTTATTTCTACCCTCTTCTTTCCGTTTCCCCCTGGGGTTACCTCTCCTCCTCTCTCCCTGGGTCTCTGATTTAACAGCCCGCACTATCCTAACCCTTCAGCAAGGCTCAGTATATAAAGGTCCCCGTGTTTCAGGAACCCTGACATTTTGGCTCTGGAAATACTTGGAAGAATAATTTATTCCTTCATTGATACTTTCAGCATTGATATTTTCAAAAAGCATTTGCTGACTCCCTACCTCACCATCTACCCGCTCACCTACAGGATAAAGTGCAAACTCCTGTGCAGAGCACCGAGACCCTGCTGTAGCTGCCCTCCACCTCACCTCAGAGCCACCCTCCTTTCCTCTTGTGTTCCCGTCTTCTCACACTTCTGCCCTTGGCCCAGCCTGCTTCCCTCCTCCTAGCACACACCCAGTTCCTGTCCTCGTGAATTCCCATTCTCTCTCAAGCTCACGCTCAAACGTAACCTTCTTTCTGTAGTCTCATCCCACTTTCTCAGTTAGGTGCTCCCATTCATTATTCATGTCCCCTTGTTAACACAAAGCTCACCATATTATATGGTTTTTCCATCCTTTGTGAGGGTTTGAGGGAGGGTTGGTATTGGGAATTAAGTTGTGTTCCCCAAGAAGATCTGTTGAAGTCCTAACCCCCAGTGCCTCAGCATGTGACCTTATTTGGAAATAGGGTCTTTGCGGATGTCATCAAGTTAAGAGGAGGCCATACTGGATTAGAGTGGGCCAAATCCAATGACTGATGCCCTTATAAGAGGAGGGAAATTTGGACAGAGAGACACAGAAACACAGAGGGAGAAAGCCATGTGAAGACAGAGGCAGAGATTGGAGTGATGCAGCTACAAGTCCAGGAATGCCAAGAATTCCTGGCAACCACCCGAAGCAAGCGAAGAGGCATGGAACAGATTCTCCCTCAGAGCCTGGGAAGGAACCAACCCTGCCGACATCTTGATTTCAGACTTCTAGCCTCCAGAACTGTGAGAGAGAAATTTCTGTTGTTTTAAGCTACCCAGTTAGTGGTAATTTGTCACGGCAACCTTAGAAAACTAATACAGTTGCTAAGAGCCTCTATATGTGCTCATCTTCCCAAGTAGGCCCAAGGACTTCGGCAAGTAGGGCCTCTGGTCATCCATCTTTCCTCTTGGCCCCAGCATCATGCTAACAGAATAGATGCTCAATACGTTCTGGCTGAATGAGGGCATGTGCCAGCACCACCCTTCTGGTTTTAAGTCAGTGGATCCCCAAAGGGTTCAGACCCTGCTCTGAGTGAGCAAGCTTGTGAATGAGGTAGAGAGAGTTTGGTGTCAAAATGATGACTTACAGAAGAGGAAAAATCAAAGTAGGAAAAAATGTGTCAAAAACCTTGTAGATGGGCTTCCCTGGTGGCGCAGTGATTGAGAGTCCACCTGCCGATGCAGGAGACACGGGTTCGTGCCCCGGTCCGGGAAGATCCCACATGCCGCGGAGCGGCTGGGCCCGTGAGCCACGGCCGCTGGGCCTGCGCGTCGGAGCCTGTGCTCCGCAACGGGAGAGGCCACAACAGTGAGAGGCCCGCGTACCGCAAAAAAACCAAAAAAACAAAAACAAAAAACCATGTAGATGGATTCTAAGAAAAAGCAGAGGCCAGGGCTGGGGGTGGGCAGGGAGGGACTCTTCAGAATATTTTAGAGTGCATTTTGAAACAAGTGCTAGGTGATGATGAGGTCCCAGAGATGTCATCCTAGACTGAGAAATTAAGGGCACTTGGGGGGAAGGAGGGAATAATGGAGCAAGCAAACAGTAAGACTGGCCCCGTGTTTGGGAAGGAGAACTTTATAAAGGGCCCTGAAGGCAAAGCAGGTGCATTTAAATTCTATAAAATGGGACGTGGGTTGTGGCAGCAGATTCTCGTGGGGCAGAAACAGGACAAAAGCCACGAGCAGCTCCAGGTAGGGTGGGCCTGAGAGGGAAGCGCATCAGGATGGGCCAGGGGGCTGCTGAGGACTTGCCGAGGAGCAGTCATCTTGGGGCCCAAGTGGGAACTGAGGAATAAAGCGGGTGAGAGGTCTCTCGGGGACCCCTGGTCATTGGTGGGGTGGGAAGCAGGGGCTCCCATTTGGTAGCACAATGACTCACTCCTGGGCTCAGAGGAGATGATGTGTTTGTCAGCCCAGATGAATGAGGCTGTCTTCTGTTTTTAGAAATCTTTGCAAGACATTCCACAATACTTCTCTCAATAACTCATTTTAGCCTTTAATATGTCTCCAAGCCAGGAGATTCTTCCTCCCATTCCAAACGGCAATTCCTCACTTTAGAAGTACATTCTTCCCCTCGCATTCTTTCCTGAGCTGAGAGGAAGAGTAAGGAGGTGTGGTCACTATTTCCTGTTGTCAATCCTTCACACCCTTGAGGCCCATTCCCAACACATTCTCTGCTTCTCCTCTCCAGGAAAAATGATTTTTAAAAAAATTTTTCTCGTGGGCCTTGTTAATTGTCTCTGCGGCTCTTCTCTTGTCTCTTTCCTGAGTGCGTCTTTGGTCATGGGGCACCAAACTGGGCATTCACGGAGGCAGGAAGTGTAGTGGGACGAGTGGAAGCTGTGGAGTCAGACAGACTAGGTTTGAATAGCCACTCCCCTAATTAGTTGTACGTTCTTGAGCAAGTTGTATAATCTCTCTGAGCCTCAATATTCTCATCTGTAAAATGGAGCAATAATATTTATGTGCTCCTTGGAGAGTTGTACCAGTTAAAAATAATACACACAAAACTCTTGAAAGCATTCAATAAATGACGGCTCCTATTGTTAGTATGAGTTGGAGCAATGCTGATTATACTGGGCTTATCGCCTTCGTGAGCACTTCAATACAGCCTGATAGTCATGCATGCTTAAAAAACTACACCACTGCACAGCCCAGATGGTAATTCTTGCTACCTCTGATGGTCACATAAAACACAAACTGGTCTTTTTCAGATATAGCAAAACTATGTACAGGACCAGGAACTGTGCTAAGAGAATTATATTTTTTTATTTGCTCTCCACAGAAGTAGAACTGCGTAACATATTAAGTAGTTATTTCATCTGCAAAGGGACTTGAGTAATACCATCTTTAAAACTCTCATATTAACTGAACAAAATCACTGGAATTTTTTTAATTGGAAAAGACAATAAAACTCCCACTGCAGATAAACTCACTCCAATCAGCTCCTTTATATCATTTGTCTTTTATAACCTGTAAGTGCTACTGGGTTAATAATGTTTTAACCCAGTGTATACCATGTGATCTTAAGTAAATAAAATTGTGCAGCAAAGTGCTGAAGGAAAATATATTAGAATGCTAATAACGTTTATTTTTTTGGGGGGGTACAATAGGATTTATTTTTCTACAACAAGCCTTTATTTGAATAAGGAAAATTTGTTTAAAAAATAGTACATAAAATTTTATAAGGACATATTATCATAATTATTTTAAAATACGTATATCAAGTAAACTGCTGGAATGCACAAAAATGGCAATATTATGTTTTTGAGTGATGGGAATATGAGTGATTGGTTTTTCCTTTAACTTTTCTGAACTTTACAAATTATTTATAATGATTTTGAAATATACTATGATATCATACTATATGATATATTATTAAATTACATAATGATACCTGTACTGTTATTTTATTGAAGATACTCTGTCAAGATAAATGAAAAAAGTGCCATGTTTTTTTCATGACTCCTACCCTATGACCAATAGATATTTACCTGTCCCTCTTAGAGAATTTCCAAATCTCATAGTTTTAAGGGCTTTTCTGAGTCATTTAACATGACTATTATCTATGTGGGTTCTGTCTTTGTAATAATAAGAATGTTAATAATAATAATAGCTGGCATTGACGTGCCGAACCTCTGTAACAAGCATTTTAAATGCACTGTTTCATTGGATCTTCAAAATAATTCTACGAGGTAAGGCACTTGTGGTAGGCGGAATGATATCCTAAAGATGTCCATGTTCTAACCCCTGGAACCTGTGACTATGAATCTGATACGTTACGTGGCAAAGGGCAATTGAGGTTGCAGTTGGAATTTAAACTGGCAGTCAGCTGACCTTGAGGGGTGAGATTATCCTGGGTTATCCGAGTGAATCCAATGTAATCACAAGAATCCTTTAAGGGGAAGAGGGATGCAATGTGAGAAAGACTTAACTGGCCATGGCTGGCTTTAAAGATGGAAGGTGGCTACAAGCCAAGGTACGTGGTCAGTCTCTAGATGCAGGAAAAGGCAAGGCAATTTATTCTCCCCTAGAGCCTCCAGAAAGGAATGCTACCCTGATGTGACCTTGATTTTAGCCCAGTGAGACCTATTTCAGACTTCTGCCCTCCAAAACTGTGATGTAATAAATGTGTGTTGTTTTAAACCGCTAGTTTGCGGTAATCTGTTACAGCAGTCATAGGAAACTAATATAGTATTATATTCCAATTTTACAGGTAAGCAGACTGAAGTTTAGAAGAGTAGCTTGGTCAAGATCACATACAAGTGGTTAGTGCAACTCCAGAATTTGAATCCAGGTTGTCTGATGACAGAACCTATCCTCCTGGGCACTTGGCTCCACTGGAGCTCCAAAATGATTGTCCAGCGCCTGCTTGGGCATAACATGTGAAAACTCACCACACCTGTTCCCCTACCCATTAGCCCCCTGCACTTGAGGATGGCCTCAACTGGTAGAATTGATGTCCCTTATATGGGGCTCAAATTGGTCTACCCAGTCACTTTTCCCATTGATTTTTCACTCAAAATAACCTAATTCCTCCTTTATGAGAAGCACGTTTAAAATATTTGAGGCCAATAATCACTTCTTCCCAAGTCCTCTCTTCTTTGGGTGAAACAATCCCCAATTTAGCCCTTCCTTATAAGACGTGGTTTCAGATTCCAGCTCTTTCCTGACCTCTCCCTTCTGGAAAGCATTCAGACTGTCAACACCCATTTGAGGACCTAGCCAGTTCCTACCTTACCGTCAATTTGTATACTTTGATTTTCTTCCATGAGGTTATCATGCTGACCTTAACACTTCTGAACTTCATCCTATACTATATCTTGAGCTCTTTGATGGAAATATTTCTAGAGAGCAATCAATAAATAAATACTGATAACTTTTGGAATATCAGGCCTAAAGACTTGAAAACAAAGCTGGCTTTCAAGTTCCTTCTGATATCATCACAAACTGATTCCACTCTTCGTTGACATGAATCATACCTGGCAGGATATGTTCCAGCCTGGCGGGGGCTAGAAGAAAAGGCCTGTTAAGCTACAGTAAGGAACTGTTCTGGCAAACAAGCAACTTTGTAAGGAGCCTTGAGATATCATAGGCTGTTCGTGTGTACCAGCCTGAGAAGTTGTGCTGTCTGTTCCAACATGGACTGGGGAGCCAGGGGGAAAATGAAGGAAATGTTCAGAGTTCATGTGACTTCATATCATTTAAAATACTGTGAATCTTCAGAGCAGAGACCTGCACACAAAGATTAACAACAGCCTCCCCAAATCTCTGACCATCCACAGCTTTAAATGATCTATGTTGCTGTTCCCTCGTTCCTGCAAATAATCAAGGGCTGACTGTAAACAAATAAGACAGCCAAAAAAACCCTGGTCTTCAGCAGTTGCGTAATGACGAACGCCTGGTGAAAAAAACACGAACCCATATTTCATTCATTTCACTAGCTGCCTCTCTCTCTAGGAGGGATGGGGGATAAAACATTTTTGTGGGCTCGTATAGAAACATTCGACTAATTAAGTAAGTGGTTCTGTCAGACCTGACTTGAAGACTTGAAGGTACTTGAACACAAAGCATAAGGTTTGCATTTCCTTTATAAATACATACGGGAGTAAGAATAAAAACAGAAAATGCCATAATCAACTTCACTTGGGGCTTTTCTGAATCCTACATGTTTGAAAAAACCTAGTTTGATATATTGAAGCAAGCAGGTGCAGACAGTCTGGACTTCTGAGTCCTACCTAGGGCAGGTCTTTCTTGGGCTGCTGAGTATTAGATAAGAAGAAGCAAACCCAATTCAGGCACAGAATGAAGATTTTAACCCTGATGTATCTGCTGCTGCTGTACATGTATGCTCTGGGAAAGTCAAAAATCTGGGCCGTAACACTGGGCTCCCTCACAGGGCTCCTGGAAAAAATAGCTTAGAATGGTCTCGTTTTTAGATACAAAAAGAACATCTTAAGTAAATGGTGATACGGTTTGTGCTTGTGATTGCAGAGCATGCTACAGGTATTCAAGAGAGGAGGCCTTTTTGCTTCCAGAATTGTATGGCTTGAGCTCTGCTGGCTTCTACTTTGCCTCCCACAGAACATCTCTGTGTCCATCTAAAGTGGGAGAAGAGATGCTCGGAGGGTGAGGGGAGAGCGAGCATCAGCGAAGGAAGGGGAATCACACCTCCAGTGTCTGACTGCCCTGGGCCACCCGCCTACCCACCAACTGTGCACTCCATGGCCCCAGCTGGTAAGCCCAGATTTTCCATGGAGCGCATGGCACCTGTCCTGCAACTCCCTCTTACTCACTCCCACCCTGTTCCTCCAGTTATAATGTCAACAGGGGTCTGTGACCCCTACCTCGATCCTGCCTCTAGCCTGAAACTGGCATTTGGACTTAAACTCCCTGGTCTTCAGACCCCGGATCTCTGCCTCTTGGACACCCATGGAGCCAATGAAGGGAATTTTTTCTACAGCTCCAGTCTGTAGAATCCAATCCAATTCCGGCTAATTGGTGCTATCTTTCCGCCCCCTAAGAGGATCTGGACAGATTCAGTGTATCACAGCTGGCGTCTCCTCCAACTTTTCAGGTCAAGCGCCATGTCAATGAAGCCAAGACTCTATAACTGAATCCCACTTGCCACTCCACCAGAAAAGCCTTTTATTGTCAATGCCTTACTGACAAATTTAAGGCAATGCTTTCCTCATGCCTGTCATTCAATAATATGCAACGACAAATATTTACTAAGAACCTACTATGTGCCATGCACTTACACATTATCTCATTAAATACTTATAGCAACCGTGTAAGATTCAGGGGAGGAAGCAAAGGATTAAAGAGATTAAGTAACTTGCCCAAGGTCACATAGCTAGTAAGTGGCAGGGCCAAGTTCTGATGCCAACTTAGACTATACCCTGCTGCCTCATTCTATAAATACCTATTAAGGGCTTAGTTATTTGCAAGATGTATTGCCAGCCTCTTCAGGACTCAGGCTTCATTAGGGCTTCTGGGGAACCCCTCATCAGCTACTCCACGGGCCTGGCTCCAAGAAAGTGAACACTCCACAGCCCGCTCATTACTCAAGGGCTTTTGGGAAAGGTGGTCAGCTTCTGGTAGGAATGAAGCTCTGTTTTCGGTCCCTTTCAAGGACCTAACAGGAAATATCTTGCTTCAGCCTAAACTGCTGAGGGACATGTTCAAGTGGATGGCACTCAGCAGGTTTGGAATACCACATTCCTCAAGTGCTCTGAGTTTCTGAGCAGCAGTGAAAAAATTCCATAGTTAGACTTCTCTTTCTGGATACTCACTGACAGTGACATCGGAATTAGGTAGCTTATATGTATCTGTCCCATACATACAAAACGCTTCACAGAGAGGGAGTCCAGAAACTTTGTAGGGGACTGGTTCTTGGATACCTGGAAGACACTGCTGGCTCCTCTGCTAATTCTGACTACCGCCTGTTTGAGGGACTGATAATCCGTCCCCCTCCTCCCCGAACTGAAACCCTCTTTCCTTCATTCTTTTACCTTTATTGCCAACTCCCCACTCTGTGAGCCCTGGCAAATGTGTCTTCATTTTTTGATCTCCTCTCTCCTTGATCAGACCAGTTCATAGCTGTGAGATCTGTATAGCTGTATGGGAACCCACACTGAGAAGGGCTCTGTGGTTGGTTTAATGCTCTGCTGTCACTGACTTGAAATTCTTAATGATTTTTGAGCAAGGTGCCCCACACTTCCCTTTGCACTGGGCCACGCAAGTCATGTAGTCAGTCGTGCTCCTTGCTGTGGACGCTGAGATAGGGAGAAGAGTCCCACCGCACAAGGTAAGAGTGGTGGGATAGCTGCGGTCCCTCTCTGGAACTCAGCAGGCACTTCCACATGGAGACCATCCGTAAAAGTGGATCCAACTGATAACAGCTCCACCTTCCTCAGCCTCAATTTCTTCATCTCTAAAATGGGGACAGTAGCATTTACCCTTGCATGTCATTGCAAGCACTGGGTGGGATCATGTATCAAGTACCCACCAGAATGTTTAATATACAATTGGTGTTTGCTTGATGCAATCCATGGAAGATAGCAAGTGCAGAGAACAGAGTCTGAACTCTAGAATTAGAAGCTAGCTTAAATCAGATCAGCCCCACTGCTTAAAAAGATGTATGACCTCGGCCGGGTGACTTGGCTTCTCCCAGCCTCAGTTCCGTTATCTGTAAAATGGGAATGTTAGTATTTACCTTGTAGGGCAGTTTGGGGATTCAAATATTCTAATGTATTTAAAATAACTAGTTTATCACCTGGCATGTAGTAGGAGCTCAAAAAATAACAGTTCTTAGTTTGGTTCCCTTACAACACAATTTCTGCACTCTAAACAATTCATTTACAAGTGATGTTAGGATACGACCATTAATAAGTGTCTTATACTATACAGCTTCCTGTATACGCTATGACCTACAACATGTAGCCTCTTTGTATGTGAAAATCATTTTGTAAAAAATATTTGAGGCTTATTTTTTCTTTGCTAGACTATGAATTCCTTGAAGGCAGGAACCATGTCTTAATTACCCTTGTGTCCTAGAATACCTTCTAACACATTATGTAATTTCAGGTGAATTAAATCTCTCTTTTGTTTATGCCAACAATGAGATGATAAATTTCATAACATTCCTAAGTTAGCCATTAGTAATTAGCCTGTTAATGATTAGGAAGCAGAAGGAACTCAATATAGCCCTATCCCTGCCATTAAAGGTCTTCTAATACTTGACATCACACCTGGCTCATCATCCAGCATCCTTGGGCCTGGTTCTTACTCCATGAACAAAACGATTCCACAGGGAACACCAGTTGTGTGCAACCAACCACCTTCCTTGCCAACAAACAACCTATGTCGAGAGGCCACTGGGGGAAGAATTTCCTGAAACCCCAACAGTTGAGTCATAATTTGATGCCTCTTAGGACTCAAAGAGGGCTCAGAACTGTTACTTTTAACAGCTTGAGCGGTCATGGGTCCCTTCAAGAACCTTCTGATAGTTACGGACATTCTCTCCAGAAAAATGTACTCAATATCTTACATACAATTCCAAGGTGTCTTCAGGCCTCCTGCAGCCCTTGTACCTAGGTTAAGAATTCTTGTTAGAATAGCCCAGAAAACCGAATGAGCAACGCAAAAGATTCAAGTTTCCTGATAAATTCTAGCCCTGACTAGTCACATGTGCTTGTTCAAAACAAAGCAAAACAAAACAGTTACAACTCCCTAGATTTAACCTCAGGGTTATCCCTGAGGGCCTAGTCCCAGGCATTACCAGTAAGGGCATCCAGCCAAGCAGTGACTACTCTTTGGAAAACCTAAGTTTAGCTGAGTAAAACTGAAACCTTGTTGGATAATATCATTTACATTTCCAAATCCCCGTATCAAGCTTTCTTCCTATCCCTTGTGGCCCTTCCTAAATTTAGCTGCTGGTGTAATGGGGTAACCATGGCAACAACCACCTGCCTATTTAAAACCATCTCCAAAGCTAAATAAGGAATCCTGGAAAAACATGGCTGCTCGCCTGCCTCTCAGTGGACAAACTGTGCATTCCTGGGTATTTTCAACATGAGCAAGCAGGCAGGGTAGAAGCAGCATGGACTCAAAAGTTCTTAACAGGAAGTGTTCTGGGACCTTGTGAAACAGGGCCTACCTCTACGCCACTACATCTTCACTTGCTAGTAGGCACGTGGATTTACATGCAAATCCCTGTGTCTGGCATCCTTAGGTGACCACATGACCTTGACGTCAACCAGGTGAAGAGTAAGATACACACCTAACTGCAAAGAGTAGTCTTGTTGATGGAAACTGGGAAGTGGGGAGGAAAAGCAGTCATTCAGATCACAGTGAAACTGTTCATACTGGGGTTGAAATGAAGTTACAACTTTTTTTCTGACAGAGGTAGCTTTCTAACTGTACTTAATCATGTGGATAATTGATGATTGCTCTATTTATGTCATATGTTGACCTGTCTATTGATTTTCGCAGTATGGAGAAATTCTTCCCTCCTTCTGCTTCCTTGCTCTCTACAAACTGCGGAGGTTTTGCTTCTTTCCACTAAAGGAGACCACACAACAGACCACACTGAATAGCTTGCTCTTGCCCAAGCAGGCTGTTTTCCATCACTCCTTTGGATCTTTTGGTACATTTGGTTCCTTCTCGCTGGGTTGACCTTCTCTTTCTGTCAACCTGGAAAGTAGTTACTTGTTTTCTGTGTCTTGGTTCAGGCATCTCTCTAGTTGGAAGACCCTCCACATCAAATTCCATGCCATTGCTTTATGTCACCTTGATTCATATCGTTTAACACAGATCACTCTGCAATGCTGCTTTCCAGTCTGTCTCCACACCTGCACTGTGAGCCCCCTACACATGTCTATCCAAAACACCCATACAACAGTGCCTGGTACTGTTTTCAAAAGATACATTCATTGAATGAATGAACAGAACCCCCCATGGATTTCACAAACATTTGGCATCTTATCAAGCATGTATGCATGAGTATACATAATGGTATCTGTGTAAAAAGAGGACCTTAAAAGTCTGGAATGGATGGAAAAGAAGTATTTTTTTAAGTGATTTTTTTGGTGTATATATTAGAGTGAAAAAGACTGTGAGAAGAGCATCAGTTGATCTGTAAGTCTGTGATTATAATAGGAGTAGGGGCTGAAAATATACATGTTAATAGTGTTCTGTGAACTGACTTGGTGTGTGTGAGAGAAAGTACATTCGAATAAGGTTAGCTCAGCTATTAGACTCCACAGATCACTTTTCCTGAAGTCAAAGTAGCTTCATTATGTTCAGTTTCTGATCCCGAAAAAGACTTTCTGATTCTTGGTTAACCTCCCAGCCATGGGGTCCAGAGAGACAAGGAGGGATGAAAATGACGGAGGTCTGTGGGAGTGCCTGGCTTTAAATGAACGTGTGCGGGTAACACTGGGCTGCTGCTTGGTGGGCTAAATAAAGTCAAGTCTCTCAGACTCAAACTGAGCCCAAATTAATACCCCCTCTCCTCCCCACCTGCCTGAGGGTGGGGTGGGATCAAGTGGTCACTTAGATAAGGTCCAACAAAAAGGAAAGAGAAAGAACGCAAATTAACCACCGAGAAGAGGACAAGGAGGAAGGGAGAAAGGTAACTGGGCAATCCCAGGGTGGCCATATGCTACCCGCCGGCAGAATGGTTTGACTTTGCAAATGATCTGGTTTTCTCTTCTGCTTGGTTTTTGGACCTCACAGCCTGCCTTCCCAGGTGCACGGGCTGAGGCTGGGCTCGGGTGGGCTCCCCGCCTCTGCAGGGCCTCCCTCTGCTGCCCTCTGCCGGCAGGGAAGGCGAAGGCGAAGGCGCCGCCCTCTCGGCCCTCTCGGCCCTCTCGGCCCTCTCGGCCCGGGACGCGAGCCGCCACCCCCTCCTCTTTGCAACGAGGGGAAGCTGAGGCCTCTGACCCCTGCCAGCCCCTCACCCGAGGAGTCAAGGGACTGGGGCTGGGAGCAGTTAGTTTTGAGAAAGCGGCGCGCCCCACAAGGGGGATCCAGTTAGTCAAGCGCAGACCCCCACTCCCCAAAGCGGGCGCACCACGCCCTCCCTCCTGGCCCCAGGCCCTCCCTCTGCACACCACCCTCTGCGAGGGGAAAGGCCACCAGACCGCGACAGGTTTCTGACATTGCTTTCTTCTTGGATATGGAAGCCCTCCTTCCGGCAACGTGGCAGGAAAAGCGCTGGGCAGCCGGGCGAGAACATTTCGGTGAGAGCAGGTGGAGGCCTGGGACCGGTGGCCGCGCAGGCAGGGCAGGTGGGCTGTGCAGCCCCGGCTACACCCGCTGGGCCCTCTTACCTGCTGTTGAACTTTTCAGGGTGTTTCTCTCTCATCACGTGGAATCTGTGTGCGATGGAAGCATCCTGAAAGGCAAAGGGACAGAAAGCAGATCCCTGGTTAGTGGTCCTGACCCTGCATAATGTGGAAGGAAGGGAAGCGAGCACACTCTCTCACCGAAATCCCCCAGATCTCACAGGGGAGACCAGGGAGGCCCCCACAGAGGCTGGACACCAGGTCCAAGGTTAGGGGCCAGTGCCCCCCATCCTGTTATAGTCTGCAATGTTCACCCTCTACCCGCCCGAGTTCAGGGAGAGCGAAAGGGGACGCGGCTGCCCTTTGGGGGCAGGGAGTGTGTCTGGGTCTGTGAGCAGTGAGAACGCAGAAGCCCACGTGGGGCTGAGTGTGAGTGTTTGGAAATACCTCACCCTATTCACTCTTTAAAAAAACATTTTGTATTCTGGAATATTCATAAGAAGCTGCAAAAATAGTACTGAGAGTCCCTGTGTCCTTTTCACCCAGCTCCCCCCAGTGATAACATCTTACATAACTCTCTAAACCAGAAAACTGATGTTGGTAGATGCTGTTATATATTAACTCTTAATCATCCCTATCAGTAGACAGAATTGGTAGCATTGGATAACAGGCTTAGCAGATAATTAAAAATATATTTAAACTTCTGACTTCTGCCTCTTGATCACTCCATGGAAACAACTCTCCCCAAGGTCAGTAAGAGTCTCATTATCACATTCTACGGACACTTTGCTGTCCTCCTATTAGCACATTCCTTTGCTGTACTTTGGCCACCTGCTCCTCAGAACTCACAGTTAGGATAGTTCTCATGTCACCATGCTTCCGGGCTCTCCATGCTCGGAGCAGAACTTCACAGCCCTGAGCCCGTTCTGCAGCCTACACTCCATGCCACGGGCCATCTTGAGTTCTCATAGTTGTTACTAGCATGTAGCTGCTGATGTCTCCACAGTGTATCACTCTAGAACCAAACCTGAATTTCAGTCCTAAAACTGAACTCATCTTTCTTCCTCAAATTTGGTCCTCCGCCCTTGTTAATGGTCTCCTTTTCCAGCAAAAGAATGTGCTACGCCCCGCCTTCGCTGCTCAGGCCTCCCCCCAGCACATCTGGGGGGGCGCAGGTGGTGGGTTTTAGAAATAAACAGGCTAATTGAACTAGGAATGGTGGGGGGGGGTGGGGGAGGGTGGGAGGAGAGGGGATGAGAGGGGATGGGAGGGTGTGGGGGAGGGTGGGAGGGGAGGGGGTGGGGGGAGTGGCGACAGAACAAGGGAGCTGATTCAGATTCGTGCAGGGAAAAAAAGATACAGAAACTCATTTACTGGACTGTGTAGCTAAAAGAAAACTCAAATTCCACACAGTGAATTTTCAGCTAGTGCATATTAATTTCTTTTCTTGATATGGAAATCCAACAAAAGAAAATTTCTGAAAATATAAATTTTTTTTAACATCAGGAGGTGTAGCTCAGTGCAGAAGCTTATTTTGAGCATGTGCTGTGTGTGGGGAGTAAAATACAGGCTAAGGGTGGGGACAGAAAATCCAGAAGCAAGTTGGGGGCAAAGAGGAGCTTTTGTAATATTTGCACTTGGCAGAGAAGTAAACCCAGCTAGCAGGCCCTGTTGAAAGGCGGACAGGGCAAGTCAAGGATGTGGGCTTATTTTATGGTTGGCAAACACTCTTTGCTGAAACAATGTATTGGGAATTTAACATTTAAACTCTAGTTATTGATTTCTTTGTTAGTTTTTTAAGACACATCAAGAGTTGAAGTTTAGGCACCCCTGTGGACAACGGTGGGACAGATGCAACACCCTGCGGGGGGCCTCTGTCCTCTGGGCCTATCCAGCCTGCACAGCTTCTCCAGGCAGGAGCACTTCATGCCCCCAGTTCCCTCCTCTGAGCAAGTTTCGTGAACACTCTGAATAAGATTCAGAGTGACATCATGTGACATCTGTCAAATGCTTCTTTAGAATTCAAGAAAACATTCCATCTACTTGTGTTCTTTTGAAGCACTAATTTTCTTCTGTCAGGAAAAAAGAAAGAAGAAAGAAAAGAAGAAAGCAATCACATGTTGCCTGGCACGATCTGTACTTCACTATCCCCTGCCCCCAACGCTGTTATGACTGGCTCCTGGTTTTTTAATTCCCTGGGATATGTGCACAGGCCCCTGTCCTCTGTGTAGTTCCGATTATCCTTGTTTTTTTTTTTTTTCTTTTTCATAACTAGGTTTTGCAAAGCTTCTTTTCACAAAGACCAGCCTTTACAATATTACTAGTTAAGCATGTGGTTCCTCATTTGACAATGTAATCCCGTGGTAAATACACAAAGTGGTCAGAGGGAGTTGAGCAGGTCCTTTGCTGTTCGGTTTTGAAAAGGCAATGCTGGTAAAGACTCTGACCATGGTTCTCTACCTGGGGCTGAAAAAGAGAGGCAAGATTCACCTCCCTCCTCTTCTGGGCTTCTCTGTGCCAGGCCCTGAGCTGGCTGTACTTACATTCAGTAGTGACTTCATTTAAATTTTAGAAACCAGTGCTACCATGGTTCCAACCCTTTCTTGTAATAATTCCAGCAAAATGAGACTTCTGTTTGGACGGTGGGGGTGGAGGTGGGAATTGCACCCCCATTTCTGATGGCCTCATTCTCCAGGGTCCTTTCTATGAGGTGTGGGGTGAAAAGGAGATAAAAGCAGTATGGACACATGGCTGCTCTTTCCTGAACTAAAATTCCCAAGTGCAGAGTTGGACAAAAGATTCCTGTGCCCCTTCCAAATATAAGCAGTAGTCATTTGGACTCTGAGCTATTTGGATGTCTAGGCCAGTCCCGTCCAATAGAAATAAATTTTAAAAATTTTAGTAGCCACATTAAAAAAGTGAAAAGAGGGCTTCCCTGGTGGCGCAGTGGTTGGGAGTCCACCTGCCGATGCAGGGGACACGGGTTTGTGCCCCAGTCCAGGAGGATCCCACATGCCGCGGAGCGGCTGGGCCCGTGAGCCATGGCCGCTGAGCCTGCGCGTCCGGAGCCTGTGCTCCGCAACGGGAGAGGCCACAGCAGTGAGAGGCCCACGTACCACAAAAAAAAGAAAAAAAAAAAAAAAGTGAAAAGAAACAAATGGAATTAATTTTAATAATACATTTCAATTCACAAATATTATCACTACAACATGTAGTTAATCTAAAAATCACTGAGATATTTAAAATTCATTCAGACTACATTTTTGAAATTTGATGTGTACTTTATACTTATAGCATCTCTCAACTTAGAGTAACCCCATGTCAGGTACACAATAGCCACATGTGGCTAATGGCTACCATATTGGACAATGTAGGTCTAAGTCACTTTGGCAATCTATGGAGATAAAAAAAAAAAAAACAGAAAGGAGACAGTAAGACACATTATTTGGAATTTGGCTTGTTCTGAAAAATGACAGCAGATTGGGGAATGAAAAAGAGTGTAGACCCCTTGTCCAAGACACCTCTCAGTGGGGCCCGGCCCATTGTTCAAGTACCTTCCTGGCTCTCATAGGTGACAGACAAGAACCTGAGGCTGAAGGAATTTAAAAGCTGCAGGGAAATGATGACTTTCTGACAAATTCCCTAATGGGTCTACCATTGTGGAAACTTAAAGTCTAATAAGTACAGAATGTCAGGTAGAAGATGATGTGTGGGTTAGTGTAATGACTCTGGCCTCTCCTTGGCCCCTGGGTTCCCCTAGCATCAGAAATAGATTTCATTGACTCAAGGGATTAGCTGTTTACTCCTCCCGTTAAGGCTCAGTGAAAGCAGAGCCTTTGAGGTGTTCAGAATTACACATAACACAGGAATTATTTTGCAGTCCCAAACTTCCTGTCACTGATACCTGGCCATCCTGACATTTCTGCAAATCCAAAAATAAAGAGCAGGGATGAGGAGGCCAGAGAAGTCAGAGGAAGTAGCGTCCTGAATGACTGTGTTTAAAATCTCCTGCCAGTGGGTGTTATCAGGTCTCAGGGCCGAGAAGGCCAACAATCTCAGCTCTTCATTGGTGGGGAGCTGGCGTGTCTTATGGGTGATGGGAATGTGGTGACAGTGAGGCCCCTGTCACTCTCTCATTAGGGTAGGAGTCTGCCCTGCTTATCCCTCCATCTATTAAATGGGTTCTATTGGCACCAAGAGGAGTGAGTGAACTCATCAGGGTGAATTCTTTACCACCTAGGGACACCACGGCAGCGGTCATTGTCACCACCTTTACAAGTGCAGGGCAGCAGACATTTGATATCAGTAAGATATTCCAGGTCCTCCAAAAGAGGCGAAGACTGCAGCTCTCTTTGCCAAAGGAGTCCGACTCTAATCATCTTAAGGAAGTAAAACTGGGGGTTGGTTTACATACTACTTCTCCTCTTACAAAGTTTGGGAAGTCAAATAGGGAGCAAGAGCTTCTGCAAATGTCAGCCCCAGATTCTCTTAGGGTTACATGTTGGCTACTTGTTTTCTCAAGAATTTCCCTTTCCAGCTTTTAAAGAGTGAGCACACAAACCCTGCAAGCATTTTATTGAGACAAGGCTAAGGGTACACCAGTGAGATAAAAACAATCCTGGTTCTTCACTGCTTTGCAATAAAATATTAAACACGCACAAGCTAAAGGTATATGAAAAAAAACAGAAAGGTTTTGTGAAGTTCTTCATAATTTGAAAGATGAACCGATTGGATTATTATAGGTCAGCCCAGGGCAAATAAATATCTTGACCGCTGAAAAGAAATGGAGAATCTGTTCCTATGCATTTCCTTTTTTTTTTTTTTGCCGAACCACGCAGCATGCGGGATATCTTAGTTCCCCTACCAGGGATAGAACCCGAGCCCCCTGAAGTGGAAGCGTGGAGTCTTAATCACTGGACTGCCAGGGAAGTCCCTCTTTGCATTTCCTTGGGGGACAATTAGTCTGTATTCTTTCCTTCTTTTCCTCCCTCCCTCCCTCCCATCCCCCCACCCACTTCCGTCTTATTTGTAAGAATGAATTAAAACCACGCTCAGTTTTGGCTTTTGGGGCTAGGGCTTGGTTATCTAGTTGAGGGGAAGCTGTATCTTCCTTTTCGGCATGGTCATCCATTTAGTCAGCAATAGCAAGTGAATGTCATTTTTTGCATATGGCGCTTGGCACAGATGGACGGGAAGGCCTTAGGAATCCTGTTTCTTCTGGCAGCCAGAGCTGGGCATGTTAAGAAAGACTTGCAGCTGAGGACTCTGAAGGCAGCCGTGGGTGTAACCTGCCATCTGGAAGCTCCCAGGCAGATCACCCAGTCTTGCGGCTCAGCTTTCACTTCCGGCCCGTGGCTTACAGGTGCTGCTTTCCCCTCCTTTCTATCTTTTCTCTCTGTCACCTACTTCAGATCTGGGTTCTGCTCCTGTGAAGAACCACTTCCTTTGACCATCCTTCTCTGTTCTAGCGGGTTGTCTTCACCCACTGAGGACCTGATTGGGACTGTCTGCATCAGAATTATCTCAGGGGCTTGTTAAAACTGCAAATTCCCAGACCTTGCCCCGACCAACTGAATCAATATGAATCAGGATCTGTCACAGGGCTGGAATCTGCATTTCTGACAAAGGGTACAGGTGGAGTACAGGCGAGCCATCACGCACTAAATTTTAAGGCCCGCCTCCCCACCCAATGCTGCTGCACTCGGCAGCATGGAGATGGAGGGCTGTGCAGAGGCTGCATGGCTCAGGTTCCATAGCTAGGTGGGCACTGGAACTCGACTCTAGTGATTCCCGGCTCTATCACTCACCAGCTTGGACTGGTCTCTATCTTTCTAAGCTACAGATCCTTCTTACGAAATGTAAAAGGGCAAGGGCTGTACCCACCAATAGGGACACTGTGCCTGGTGTGCATTAGGTACTCAGTACACGTCAGCAAGTTACCCTCTGGTTTAGGAAAAAGGACATGAGTTTCTGTCACACTGTAAAGATGGGAAGCCCGTGCTCCAGAAGTCCTCTGACCCCCCGAACACCAGACCTGTCAGTCAAGTCTGATTTGCAGAAGCTGAAGACTGAGTGAAGTGGAACCTGAGCAGGTGGTCCCAAAGGAGAGGGGCTTTTGAGCCAAGAAAAGGAGGGAGAGGTCTGCCTAGGTCACTGGGGGAGGAGCTGGAGGGTGCTAGGGAAAGACGTCTTCCCCCATGAGGGCAGGGGAGCTGGGGAGAAACCATATCAGGACAGCAGAGACTCCTGAATATGTTTCTCGTGCAGCGCCCCCATCCTCTCAGAGCCTGATCACGGGTCCAGCAATGCCTCTCTCTTCTGTTTTAGTAATAGAAAAAGAGGGCGGCATTGGGAGTCAGAAAATGAAGGCAAATCCCTTAGTCTAATCCTCTATTTCCTCACTTACAGAGCGGAGGTAGTACTGCCCTCCAGTGTAATCATAAGAATCAAAATATCTGTGAATATGGTAAATTTTAAATCCCATAAATATAAGGTATTATTATTATTCCTTTTCTCTTTCACGGTTTTCCTTTTAGTTTTCTTATTAAAAAACAAAACCCTTTCCTTAACCCTGCTCTTCCCTCAAGCTACCTATCATTTCTCTTTTTCTTTCCTTTTTTTAAACCACCAACATTTGCAAAAGAGGCACAGGTTATGATTGAGATGATCACACAGTCTTGGTCTGGAGGGGCTTATGTGCATATGAAACTGGGCAGCATAATTCCCAAGACAGGGAAGCAGAGAGGAAGGAACCTGGCTTTGGAGCAAGGTACAGTGTGTGTGCACTTCCTCGCCCGGTGTCCTGAGGCTTCATGTGTAACATGCGGATGGTGGGGACAATAATACCTGCAGGACTGCTGTGAGGACTAAAGTCTAGCACCATGGAGAGCACACAGTAGGTGCTCAATAAATGCTAGTATCTTTGTTTCACCTTCCTCCCAAACCCCAGCTCCATTTATGGAAATGATCGATAACTTTTCTCCCCAGTGCTGTCCCCAACAATTTGGGCAGCAGTGTCCACCCCATGCACTTTGGACCAGAAGCTGAGTTCAACAAAACAAACCAACTGAGCTGTGCTACATGTGATGGGAGATAGGGGAGAAAGAGGAACGTGGTGCTGTCCTTCTACCGTCTGTGTGTCTGTGTGTGTATGTGTATGGGTGCGTGCGTGTGTACGTGCGTGTGTGTGTGTTTCAGGAGGGCTGAGACAGGCACAATAAAACAACCCCTTCAATCTAAGGCAGAGGTGAGCACAGAGGGCTGTGGGAGCACCAGGGGGAGCACAGAGCTCAGCCTGAGGGGTCAGCCAGGAGGAGATGCCCCAGAGGCTTATGAGCACTTGGACTGTGGGGAGTGGGGCTGGGATGAGGGGAGAGAACAGGAGAGATGGAATTCTGAGAGCTAAGCCAGTAGAGCCAGCTTGAGACAACGTCTTCCCTGGAGGATCAGAATTTCCAACTCCGGAAGCTCACCTGAGAGTCTCCTTCTGACCTCAGCCCTTGGTTATTTCTTGGTGTCGCTTTTCTTTAACTACTTCAAATTATCCAAAGGGTAAATAGGTCTTTTGAAAAATGTGCTGTCTTTTGAATGATAGGGGCAGGAGCTTCCTCCATAATCATGGGCGGGGCTTGGTACGATAAGGATGTCCATGCCCAGGCCAGATGCAAGGATGCCTGGACCTGAGTCGAAGCTGGGGGCAGCCGGGATAGGTAAAGAATAGGAACCCAGAGGGGACAGTGGAAGACTAGAACCCTTCCTGCCCACCCGGGCACTTGTCTCCCGTTCAGAAAAGCCATCCCTGGCCAACTCACCACGCCGATGGAGAAGTAGTTGTTCATGATGTTGTACGGGACCTGGTCCCCATTCTCCACCTCCTCTCTGGAGATGACTTCCAGATGCCAGCGGTCCAGCATCACCAAGGGGCTCTGCTCAATGTCCTTCAGGATTTTTGTCAGGCTGCCCCCTTCATAACCTGTGGAGCACAGCACTGCATTTACCCCCAGGGCAGAAAGGCTAAGTTGTTGCTGATGCCAACAGTCAGGGCAAGGAACCCCTTGGGCATCTGGGGCCAGGAGACTCCCCAGTGTGTCTGTGGGCCAGAGCCACTCGGGTTCCCTGGGCCACAGAGAAGGAGAGGACAATATGGAGTATTAGAAAGAAGCTGGGGTGATCTGGAAGCCAGAGTAACAGGGGTAGGGCTGGGTGCTGGCCAAAGATGGGCAGGCCTGTGTAGCTGAAGTGAGCCCTGGGGAATTGGTGGGCTGGATGGCTGGGAAGCTGCACATGGGAGAACTAAGGATCTGTTCCAGGACTGTGTCATGATGGAGATGGACAGCACCGTGGGTAGAATTTTAAGATGGTCCCCACATTTCCTGCCCCCGGGGTATATATACCCAGCAAACCCCCAGGACCTGTGGATAAGATGGGGTAGTCACGGTCATGATTTGGTATATTACATGGCACAGCTGACTTCAAGAAAGTGAAATTATCCTGAGTGGATCTGACCTAATCAGGTACGTCCTCAGAAAGACTGGGCTTTCCCTTAAGAAGGATTCCAATCCTTGAGAAGGATTGGAATTAAGGGGGATTCTCTTCTGCCAGCTTTGAAGATGGAGGGATCCATCGGGCAAGGAACACGGGAGGCCTCTAGGACCTAAGAGTGGTCCCAGCTGACAACCAGCAAGAAGACAGGGACCTCAGTTCTACAACCACAAAGAACTGAATTTGGCCAACAACCTGAATGAATTTAGAAACAAATTCTTCCCCCAGAGTCTTCAGAGAGGAGCGCAGCCTGTTCAGTGCCCTGATTCTACCCTGTGAGGCCCTGAGCAGAAGACCCAGTCACGCTGTTCCAGGACTTCTGACCTACAGGACTGTGAGCTGGTAAATGGATGTTTTAAGCCTCTATGTTTATAATCATTTGTTACTATTACATAGTAGCAATAGAAAATTAATGTAGCAAGTGAACTGTGAGAAGTTAGTGGGAGAGACAATCTTTTCTTTCAAATAACACTTCCATGTTCCTGCTTACCTTTGGGGCAACCCTGAAGAGTATTTTCAAGTTGTCAGGGCTCTAGTCCGCTCCTTAGGGGATGCCTCACAAGACAGCAATACCAGCAAGGTAGCTGAGGGCCTTGATGCTATCTGGGAGCACAAGGCTGTGTGAAATGTGTGCCTCGCTATGCTGCCTAGATGCCCAGAGCGTGGGGCTACAAGTTTGCCTGTCCCCTCTTGAAAAGAGGGTCCTTCCCTAGCCCAGTGTGTGGTTGAGGACCCTGGGAGCTCTGCCCACGCCTGCCAACTTCCTTCTAGGGCTGGCTCCTGCTTGCTCTGCCCCTGCCCTCCAAGCACGCACACTGACCGCTGCCGGCCTGGTCTTGGATCACGCTCGGAATTGATCCGCCACGTGGAGTCTCACCCCAATTCTGCCTGCCAGGCTGATCTGTCTGTTCCATGTGCTGACCAGAACCTCTCCACTCTCTGGAGCATGCCCAGCTCCACAGGGGCTGTTGCAGTTTGCAAGGTTCTCCTTAGCTCCTGCCCATTGCACTGTAAGCTGGCTACCATTTTGAGTTCCCCCCTTCGGTGAATTTCAAAATGAGGGCCCCTGGCCATGGGGCCCTAAGATGATCCGGACGCCCCTAGTAGCTGGCGAAGTGGCTTTTCGGTCTGCATTCTGAATCCTAATTCAGAAGATCAATAATTTGGAGAGGGGGAATTTCATGCAGAAAAATCCCTAAGTGAGCCCTACTGGGATGAACCCTGGAGGGGAGACAAAGGAGATTCTACCCTGAAGTTGACTTGTTCTACTGGGGGAGGCAGACTCGAAGCTGAGTTTCAGGCTGACAGTAAATCTAGTGAGGGGTAGACACAGGCGTCGGCATGGAATGGAGGTTAAAGAAAAAGTGTGGAGTAGAGATGATCCCAGAGTTGAGTATTACTCCGTGGAATGTGATCCCTAAGAGGGAAGTTCAGCCTAGCTCTGCAGAGCCTCCCTGTAGATTGGAGCACTTGTCTCCAGGGTAAGGCCTCTCCCATGCAGACTCACCCCCTCCCCAGCGGAGACAGCGGGCCAGGTCATTTCCCGTTCCAAGAGGCAGGACAGCCACGGGTGGATGCTTTGCGAAGTTGGCCTTATCTGCAACCCATGAAGAGGAAGAGAGAACCATATGCCATGTGATTGTAGAAGGCTCAAGTTGTCTAGTTATCCCTGATCTAATCCTTGAAGCCCTCCATAGCACTGTTTGAATTCTTCTCCTGATGGGGAACTCACTACTTCCTAAAGCCATCTTTTCCATCTGCAGTGTGTTAACCACTGCAAAGGAATCTTTCAAATTGAGTTAAATCTGTCTCCCTGTAACTTTCACCTGTTTATCCTCATTTCATCCTAATTCTTTCCTTTGGGGTGAAAGCATATAGCTCAAAAACATTAGTTTGTACAGTTTTAATCTTTAATGATAAGTAGCATTTACCCCATTTATCCCTCAGACAGACCCTGCAAGGTATTATCATTCTCATGGATGAAGGAATGGAGGTTCACAGAGGGAAAGTCATTCCACAGCCAGGATCCAAACCCAGATCTCTGTGGCTCCAAGTCCATGCTCCTCCTTTCTTCAGAGGCCAGGCAGGTGCATAAATAGTAAAACAGGTGGGTCTGATATCAGAAAATGGTGGGGCACTTGGAAAACTGAAGATGCCTCGCCTCAAGTCATTCAGGCTCAGAAGCTTAAAAATAACACTGTGTCTAAGAAGCAAAACCCCCAGGTGTTATTGGGCACCCGGGTACCAGTTTGCCACTTCCACCACCTCCCAGACCTGCAAACACACCGATTCCTAATCCTGTCTCCCATGATGGTTGTAAAGGAGCATCAGACTGAACTGTTAGAGAAAGCACATCAGAACATGTATGTTTTAATCTGGCTGTAGGTCTACAGCAGCACGTTGGCTGAGCTGGAAAAGCTGAAGGAAGCCAGACACCCACTGGGCTCCGGAGGACACCACTTACATAAACCTCAGTGCACCAGGTGCCGGGGGAGGATGTGAGGGATGTGATTGGGAAGCATGGCTGGGGGTTGAGTGGGGAGTGATGCAAGAATCAGCATCCTGCGTGAAGCTCATGCTAGGGCTGCCCCAGCAGAACAGGTGTTCATAGACGCCCCAGGTAATCGGACTCATGCCGGAAGTGGCTGAGCTTAGGCAAGACTCAGGGCTGAGACTACCACCAAGAGGGTTGAGATGGAGTAAATCACTGGACTCTCTCATTTTCTCAGAACACACAGTCCACATTTATGCCTCCCTGCCTTTGCATGTGCTCTTCCCTTTGCCTGGAAGGCCCTTGTTTGCTTAGGTCTGCCCCTTCTTCTGTGGTTCCCATCCCAGCAGATCAACCATCCTCACGGTGCTGAGGCTAGAAACATGGATGTCATTCTAGATTTTTCCTTCACACACCAATTTCTATATGCTGTCCCACATCCATTTACACATCAATTTCTATATGCTATCCCCTTAATAGCTCTCCAAGCAATCTCTCCTCTCCATCCCGTGGTGATGGCTGAGTTCTGGTACAGTATGATTCCTTCCCACTGCTATTGCTGCAGCAGCCTCCTCTCTGCCTTCTCAGCCTCCAGTGTGTTCTCCACACTTCTACCCAGGCAGGAAATCCTTGAACCATGAGCCTGATCACACTAGTCCATTGCTTTCCCTTCTGCCATGGCTCCCACCACCCCTTAGCACGCAGCGAAGCCCTTCCTGGCTCTGCCTTTCTCTCTGGCCTCATCCTTCTCATGTCCTGCCTCCCACTCGACATGTCAACCTTGCTGAAGTGCTTTCAGGGCCTTAAACCACAAGCTCTCTGTTGCTCAGCACAGAGCCCTCCCTGGTTGCCCTAGTCTGGACCTGGTGCCTCTCCAGAGTGTTTCTTTAGTACCAGGGGCGATCTTATCACACTGTCTTGTAACTGACTACTTGTTTGTTCCCCAAATGCCCTGTAACCTCCCTGGGGGATGTTCCCCAAATGCCCTGTAACCTCCCTGGGGGAACTATATCTCATTCATCATAGTATCTCCACACATATTTACTGAAGACCAAGGTGCCGTGTTAGGTGTTCTGGCTCTAATAGCAGGCAAAAAAGCCATGGCTCCGGCTCTCATGGTACCTACAGTTGAGAGGGAGAGACAGCTATTAACAAGGTCTTCATAGAAATGATGCATAATTTCAGATTCATACTGGGAAGGAAAGGAGTGTGGTCCTGTAATGAGTTATCAGGGAAGGCTTCCCTGAGGAAGCCACACTTTGGCTGAAATCTGAAGTAGAAGCGGACCAAGCAAAGGCCAGGGGAGCAGAACAGACAGGCCCTGTGGTAGAAGGGACACTGGTGTCTTCAAGGGTCTGAGAGAGGGACTGGGTGTCTGGGTCTAGAGGGAGAGGATGGCGGTAGGAAATGAGGCTGGGTGGGCAGCTGCTAGACCACTCAGGGCCCTGTGGAGCATCTGAGGAGCTTTTATCTTTATCTAAGAATCCTGGGAAGCCACTGATGTGCTCTGCACACATCACAACCCCACTGACATTCAGGAATGACCACTCTGACTGTAGCAGGACAGCACATCAGAGGGGACCGAAATGGGGCGGCGGAGAGCACAGAACAAGGGCTTCAGCCTCTCTCTCTTGAATGAATGAAAACTGCAGTTACTCCTTTTACCCTTGTTTTTTAATCTTTGGGCCACTAACCTGTGAAAAAGCAGATCACCTCACGTGACCTTTCTGTTCTGGGCAGCGTATATCACCTGTGTCCTCTGCAGCTGAATTTGATAAAACTTATCAGCAAAGCCTACTTTCTCCTTCCGGATGGAGAGGGACCCGTGCGAGCAGCTCCAGGTACTGCAGCCATCCACCCCCTGCTGATCAGCTTCTCCTTCCTCGGCTCCCAGAGGACGCCTCCCTCCTCCCACAAACAACTCCAGAGCCCGAGGTGACAGGAGAGCGTGGGTGGCTGCTTGGCAGGGCTGTGTCCATGGAAACCAAAGTGCCTGTGGGGGAGTAGATGTGGCAGGTGTGCGGGGTGCCGGTCCCCCTCCTCCAGGTGGTCTGCTTACGACCCCTGGGGGCCCAGGCTTCTCCACCCTGTTCAGGGTCTATCCTGGCCCATCCTTGACTCCTTCCTTTCCCTCATCTCCCACATGAAGTCTGTCAGCAAATCTTGCAGGCTCCACCTTCAAAAGATATCTGACTCCTTCTCGCCACCTCCTCTGTCACTACTGTGGTCCATGGCACAGTCCCCCTCCTTGGATTACTGCAGGAGCCTCCTAACTGGTCTGCCAGCTTCCACCCTTTTCTGTTTCTGTAATCTGTTGTGTCCCTGCTTTGCTTAAAACCATCCAGCATCTTGGGACCTTCCCAGTACGAAAGCCACATTCCGTATAATGTCCTACATGTCCTAGTGACTTGGCCCTGCATTATCTCTGCTTTATCCCCTGCCACTCTACCCTCACGCACTACACCCTAGGCACACTCTGCAGCCTTCCCACTGCCTTTGGCAGCCTGGCCTGCTCCTACCTCAGGGCCTTTGTATTTGCTGTTCCTTCCACCCTCAGGTATCCGCAAGGCTCACCCTCCTCCAGGTCTCCATGCAAATGTCAACTGCTCCTCAAGGCCTTTGGAACCACCTGGTCTTAGATTGCAACCCCACTCCCTCCGCCGAGCTCCCTTTCCCCCTTTTCTGCTGTTTTTTTATCACCTTCCAACACACTGTATGTTTCACTTATTTCTTTGTTTATTGCCTGTCTCTTCCCTCTAGAAAGGAAACTCCGTGAGGGTAGGATATTTGTCCTCTGTTCACTGCTGCACCACCAGTGCCTTGAGGGGCGCTGGGCATCCGGAGGTGCACAGCTAGGATTTGGGGAATGAAGGACGAAAAGACCAAAGCGGCGCGGGCCTTGTCGCTCTGGGACATCTCGGACTTTGATGACCGCCCTCCCCAGCAACACCCCTGGCTGCTTTCCTAGGCTTATGTCCCATGTCCCAGTGTGCATCTAGGTGCTCCGGGGTTAGATCTTGAATATACCCCTTGTCCGAGAATTTCAGAATCATTCTCCATCATTTACTGGTGGTGCTGTGTCCAAGGACCCACAGATCCAGGCAGAGCTGGACTAGACCCAGGCCTCCTGATACCCAGCCTGTGCCCTCCCTACCCTCCCTACAGCCTTTTGGATCTTGGCCTATTGGACGCAGCCCACCGTGGTGCTTCTTTGCTTGCATTCATCTGTGCTTTCGAGGTGTGCTTTCTGGGCTCCAGCTGCAGGCGTTCATCTCAAGGTGTCTTGCCCCGGGCTATGCACCAATGCTTAGTTCTTTGGCCTTTATCCAGCACCCTGGACCTGCCTGGAGTCCCAGCCCTGCTCCTTTTCCCCGCAACCCCCCATCTGGCCTGTCCTGCAACTGCCTAAACCCCGGCCATGACAGCTATTTATGAAGCAAGGCCTGAAACTAAGCTGTGACATCTGTACCAGTGGGAATCCTTCCATTATCTTCTTTTATTCTTTTTTCCACCCAAAGTAGATATTTAGGCAAGCACTGGTCCAAGAGTAGAAACAAGGATGAACAAAACATGGCTCCGTTTCTCCTTGTTGATTGCCTTCCTCTGACTTTAAATATCTTTAGGATAAGTCAACTGCAAAGGCCCTTCCAGCCCATTCTTACCAATGCAATCCAAAATCCAGCCAACTGTCCCATCTCCTCCGCAGGCCAAGACACGGAAGTCTGGAGTATCACGGAAAAAGTTGAGTCTGGAAGTAGAAAGGCCAAAACGGTTTTGTTTACAGGCTGACCTTTGACACTCCTTGAGTCAGAGTCCCCCGCCCGCTCCCTTCCCTGGGAGTATGTTATGACCTTGATTCCTTTGGGGGTTGAAAGGGTCACTTAATGTTATGAAACCAGAACTTAACTAAGCAATGCCATTGAGTATGAATCCCATGGAGCCGTCTTTGTATAAGGAGATGCTGACTCGACATTCAACACAGAAAATGGTTTTCTAGAAATTCTCTACGATTTAGGCAGAGGAGTCCATAGTTTGCTTATTTCGACACTGATACAACTGACCCCCAGCATTCTGACTCCTCTCCGGCTCTCTCACCTGCTCTGTCCTCACGACCTCCCCTTTAAGTCAGATGCACTGAGCTGGCTGCATCCTCATCCCACCCAGACCTAAGTGGAGTGAGCACCATCTCCCCTCGGGGGTCTTAATCCTTTACAGCAGGGCTCTTAACCTGAAGTGCGTATCTAAGGGGTCTGGGAGTAGAAGCCAGAGGGCCACGAACTGGGAGAAAATGTTACACTCTTAACTTCCCTAAAGCTCTAAGTGAAATTTAGCATTTCCTTCAATTATGTATGTAGGCCACAAATCACAGAGGTATTAACAATACCTGTGACTCTGTGAAGCAGCTGAAATCACAGGTATGTCGATGTTTTACTACAGCTGTGGCAGACATTTTATATCACTTCTGCTCATCGCTGCTTTTAATTTACAATAGCTACTAGACCTGTCTCTGGAACTTGGTATATAATGTCTTAGTAAATCACATATATTCTCCTATCACAAATTTGTTTTTAAACCTTTTGATAACTGTTCTTTTCCATATAATGAGTTTCCCTGTTACTCCTACATATTTCATTGTATACATTAAAAAATATTATCTTAATATTAAGAAGTGGTCCGTAGACTTCATCAGACTGCCAAATAGGTTCCTGGTGCAAAAAAGGTGAAGAACCTCTGCTTTAGCACAGACATGACCTGTGGAGGCCTTGAGGTGGGGCTTGAGAAGCTGAAGCTCAGTATTTCCTCTTTGCCCTGCACGGTGATCTGAGAAGATCCCTTCTGAGTCACCTGTGTATGCGTGGGCAAATTAACATCCCCTTCCCTCTCTTTCTCTTGCGGAATTCTGCTCTCCTGTATGAAGTGGGTTCTGAATGGAGGCTCCCTTCAGCTAGACAGCCTGTCTGATTACAGGCTGACATGTACAGCACGGAGAGATACTCAGGGCACAGTGGCTCTAGAAGTAGCCACCAGGCTTGTCATCCTGGGCAAAACCAATTGAGAATAGATGCAGTTAAGTGAGTACTGTCTGTATTCAAGCATTAAAATGCCCTAAAAGAGAGCCGGCTGGTAAAGGTATTTGTGGGCTGCTGCTCAGTCACAAGTCACAATGGAGCAGTAATTGGCAACCATGGTGACCGTGATGGTACGCGCAGCCGTACGGGTGGGCTCTATTTTGAAGTTAGTTTTACAGGTAAGTCATGGCAGAGGTGCTGAATCTACATTCGTGTTTCTTTCCCCTTTAGTGGGTCTTGCACCAACGCTGCCTTAATAATAGCTTTGTGTCAAACCAAAGACAGGGACAGAGTTCCTTTTTAGAGTCCTTACTCCAGCCCCTATTAAGGTCTTGCTGAGCCCAGAGTAGAAATGCAGGTTCAGATGTTGGGCAAAGCAGCTGTGTGTTGGAAAGCCCAGCCTAGCAGGTGCAAGTCTGAGGACCTGGCACTGAGATAGCTTTGGGCTGGCTGGCAGATGTCTCTAGTGCACTGTCTCTGGCTGGTAAGAAGGTACCAGTCTTTGGGTCCCTTCCAGCCCTAATGCTGGAGGGGCCTCTGATTACAGGGCTCATCACGTCCGCCACCAGCACAAGGACCAGCTCCTCCCGTGGACCTTGCGTTGCGTTGCAGAGGGGCTGCCTTGTCTCCTCTCATTGTTCCCCGTCTCCTTGACACTTTGCTGATGAGCAGGGAAATGGCCAATAGGCAAATGACAGGAGGAGAAGGGCCAGGGGGAGCTTAACACCGTCTAACTTGGATGATTCAGGAAAAAAGTGATTTCATTGAACAACCAATTGTCTTGATCCTTAAAGGCCCCCACAACAGAACGTGCAGTGGAACTCTAAGTCAGCTGTACAGATTTCTGAAACACACACAGACAGTGGTAAGAAAACTCTTTCCTTCTCCCTGATAATTCAGTATGAAGATACCAGCTAATATGGCCTTGCAAATAAGTTAAAGTAATCTACCAGCCCACCCTTCTTGTCAAGCCAACAAATGACATATGCAATTTCTCCCTCTTACAAAATCAACAACTTTTTCTGGGATAAAGTACAGGAGGCTACTTCCCAGAGTTAGCCATAACGGGTGGTCCTGAGTATCTCCAGGAGGAAGTAAGAGTAGATATGAGGAAAAGAAGAGAAAAGGAGTGAAATGGCAGGAAGGACAAGTCCACCGATGAAAGAGACAAAAAAAAAAGTGACCCCAAAAGCTATCTTCTTTAGAGATCTAAGGGCACGGGGGAGAAATAAGAAGTAAAGATCGTATCTCCATACCCTGGAGTAGGCCCCCCATTGTCCAGGTTGAAAACTTGTTTGGGGTTGAGCAGATAGTGGAATTTCCGAAGAATTCTATGGAAAAAAAAAGAAAGAGAGAGAGAGAGAGAGAGACCAAGACAGAGAAGGGGAATGTCATTGTGAATAGTCACAGGAGGACAAGTACCTCTGCAGCCCATTGATGGTGGGAACGTGGGTGCATTTATACCCAAGAGGGGAGAACAGTGCATGCAGGCCCTGCAGACCCTGAAGTCCCAGGTCTGGCTGGCCTCACCCATGCCCTCACCCCATTTCAAGGTCTTCCCCACCATCCAGCACTCCAGTCTCCAACCCCAGGAGTAGCACCCCTTGCACAGAGGACAGGACAGAGCAACCCGGAGAACAGAATTTCCATTCTCCTAAAGCCTTCTCCTTCATGGAGACCTTCTCCCAAATGTTCTGTATGTTCTAGGTAGGATGATTCTGCTCTTTGTGGGCTAGACAAAGGCACCAAGGGACCCTCTATGGAAAGGTTCCCCAAATCCTGGGCTCAGGAGGACACGCAGGACGTGGGGTTGGGGCAGAGGAGGGCTGGGGGCAGTGACCACATCTAGGCTTGGTTTCAAGGCTCCAGCTTGAGGCTAATCAGGTCAGTTCAGGAGGGGTGCTCCGCCCCTAGGACTGGGGTGGGGACTCTCATAATTCTTGCTTAAACCCTGCTTGTTATTTTTTAAAACCTGGATTCCAGATCACCCTGCCCCAGAGCTGAACACTGGGAGGCAGAGCTGCTCTGCCCCTTGCCACCCCTCCCCTCCCCTTCTCTTGGGGCTTCCCCCTGACTGGGCGTTTCCTTCACTGATGAGACGGGTGCCCTGCTTTCTCGAGGGTGGGATAGGCCAGGAGGTCTCAACCAGGCGCCTCTGCCACGTCTCTTAAATCAAGAAAAGACTTGCAAGGCTGGGAAGTTAACAGACGTCTCAGAACTTAGTCTGATTCTGGGAACCATAATAATGGCCCACGTGACAGGCCGTAGGCTAGCACAGTGTCTATTTTAATGTTCACAAAACCCCTGTGGGAGGAGAAACGATTATTACCTCCATCTTACAGAGGAGGAAACCAAGGCACAAGGACATTAAGTCCCTTGGACCAGGTCATCAAGTGGTCTGTGGTAGGGTTGGGATTGGACCACAGGTCTGCCATGTCCACAGCCCACTTGGTTACAGTTGGCCTAGCCTCTCCATCTCGAAAAAGAAGAGAACATACCTTTCTCCTTGTCTCCCTCCACTCTTGGGGTTCACCAAAACCAGCAGAGGGTGGGTACCCGGGGTGGGGATGATCTTATACTTAAAAGGCAAAAGAAAAAGAAATTAGCTCTGTTTCAGCCAATAGGAAGAATGCGATGAGAGTGGATGCTAAGGCAGCTCCTGGGAGAGAAGCAGTTCCAGGCATGGAGGAGAGGAGGTCGGGAGGCAGTAAGGTGCTGGTCCACTGGCTGAGTTTTCTGAGGGATTAAACAGCTAAGTGTCTCCAGCCTAATGGCCTTTAAGTAGTGTTAATGGTGACAAGCGTTTGAAGTTGGGATCAGAGATGGGGCAATGGCATTACAACTTCAAATTATTCACAATGGTGTGGCACTGTGCCCACAGCACAAGATTAGATTTTGTGAGGGATACAACTGATTATGATCTTAAAAGTCAGGGCCATCCGGCCTACACCTAAATAAAGTAACAGCCATGAAGTTAACTATACTTCCACCCCAGTACCTTCCATATCCACATTTCCAGCCCCCATTTTCCTCCTGAGCTCTGGTTCCACATTTCTCACTGTCCAGGGGGTACATTCAGCCAGATGTCTCACCAGAACACGCTCCAAACCTGACCTATCTTCTTTCCCCACAAAACTGGCCCTCTCTCCTGGCTACTGTTATTACTCATCCAGGCATACAGGGAAGACCCTGTCCTGCCAATTCTTTCCCTGGAATGTCTCTTTATCTCCAGCAGCTGCCACAGTGCCCACACTGCTCGGGCCTTGCCCACCTCAGGGGAAGTCCTGTATGCTGCCCCCATGCAGTTCCTTCCCAGGACATCACTAGTCATACCACTCCTGCTCAGAAACCTTTAAAGATGTCTCGTTACCCAGAGGATAAAATCCAGATCTCCTAAGCTGGCATGCAAGGCATTTAAGTGCAGCCCCAATCTACTGTTCTCTCTTAATTACTCTAACCTTCACTGCAGTTCCAGCCAAGCGTGGCTCGTACCTTCTAGGGAGTTAATTCCCACCCTTTGGGGCTGCTCACACTGGTTTCTTCTCCTCCTGAAATGCCCACTTCCTTCTTTGCAACCTCTTAAAAAAGAACTCCTCATTCTCAGGGCCCGATTCAAGAGCTACTTCCTCTATGAAGTTTTCCTTGATCATTGCAACGAAAGCTATTGCACTTGAAGCATATATTGGTTTGGCCAAAAAGTTCGTTCGGGATTTTCCATAAGGTCTTATGAAAAACCAGAACCAACTTTTTGGCCAACCCAATAATATCTTCTGGGTTTCTTTTGTTATCATTTATTTGTATATGTCTTTATTTTTTATTTTCTCAGGTAAATATCACAAAACATCAAATGGATTTTAATGCCTCAGGAGCAGGGCGTGTGTGTGTATAACCTTTCTACCAAGGGCCCCATTGCCCCAGATACAAGAGTGGGTACTCGATAAATACCTGTATCTTCAGCAGAAGGACACACCGGTAGAGATGCAGCTTTGCTCCATATTCACTATCTAATGCCTACTTTTCCAGATTGCACGCTAAAAATTCACCAAACACAGGGCCATATTGTTTGAAACGGACAGCAGCATCCTTTATAAATTTTAGGAATTTTCTCATCTGCCAAGGGTGATTATTTGTGTGAAACCCAGAAGCATCTTGGAGCTTAAGGAGTAATTCTTTATCTCTGGGGGTGATATCCAAAATGTTTTAACAACCTGTACAGCATGGGCACTGCCCAATCAGAACAGATGCAGGATAACCAGATAGATGCCAGCTGTAAACAACTGACATACCTGCGCCGTGTGTGTGTGTGTGTGTGTGTGTGTGTGTGTGTGTGTGTGCGCGCGCGCGCTCCATCTGACTTTCTCCCTTTCAAGGTGTCTAGAGCTTTCCCACATTAAGCACCATTGCTTATGTTTTACACTCATCTACATGTTCTCATTGAATCTTGGAGCGTCTATGGGAGGTGGGCGGTGCAGGGATTGCTACGCCCCCTTTCAAACAAGGAAACTTAAGGTTCAGAGGCAGAGGAGAAGGCCCCAGTGTGCTATTTCCTTTTCTGGTACTTGTTCTACCTCACCAGGCTGCCTTTCCTGCATTCCCTGGAACTTTGTGAAATGCACAAAGAGAAGTTCATTGGTGGATCCAGCTAGAAAAATGAGTGCTGAAATATACGTTTAAGGATGAAAAAGAACCTTTGGATCTTGTTAACTCTGTTCCGGCAGATCACATTCTGCAGACAGCTTGGCAGTCCTGGAAAACCTAATTGTCTATCTTTAAGCCACATTCTTGTTATTATTCAGGGAGTATGCATAATGAAGTTCTATGCATTGTGTTCCTAAAAAGGTGATAAAGCCAGTTCAGCCAGCCACGGGATCAACCAACCTCCCTTCGCACCACTTGCCTACAGTGTGGTTGTCAAAGGTAACCCCAGAGGCTGGAAATACAGTGTCCTGTGTGATATAATCAATCAGATAAGAAAGCAGATGTTGAGATGTGTTTCTCTAGAAGCCAAATCCTGTTCTCCCCTCCACAGCCTTGGACCAGCTTAGAACGAGTGAGTAGATTTGGGGCTTGCCGAGGTACCTGCGTTACAAGTTCGTCCTTGGCTGACATGGTACCATCAGATTTCCCATCTTGCCTGTCCTATAAAAGAGAGGAAAGACAAGCATCTTTTGAAAAAAAAAATGCCTACTACAAAAAAGGAAATCAGAAGAAAAACAAATGGTTAATATAAAGGAAGAGAATAGAAAACCAATATAGTGTAGGGAGGAGTTTTTCAAAGTGGGACTTCGGACGTAAGAAAAGAAATGTTCCCTTTGGGTTTCTCAAGGACTCTCCAGGCAGTTGTCATCACTTGCCCTGACTTTAACTTCGAGACACTGGAAGGGACACAGTGTTTCAGAGGAAACACTAAAATGGGCAGAAATCTACTTTGTTGATTTAGAAGCCTGAGCTTTGAGAAGCAAGGTCTCAGATCTGGTTTCTCTGTTAAGCACTACCTAAATGATGTAATCCTAAGTCATATGTCCTATTTTGTTTGTTTGTTTTTTCAATGTTTATTATTCATTTCATTGAGGTTTAATGTCACATATAGTAAAATGCTCAAATTTAAATCTACAGTTCTGTGAATTTCTGCATACGTATATGCCCTTGTAACTACTGCCTCTTCCGGCATAATTCTGTTGTGACTCCTCACACCTTATTGGTTTTGCCTGGCTTTTGAATTTCATATCAATGGAATCATAGACCATATCTTTTCTGAGTCTAGGTTCCTTTATTCAGCATTATATTTTTGGGATTATCCATATTTTTGCATCTAAGCATGGTTGTTTTCCATTGCAATGCAGTATTCCATTATACTAATCTGCCTCAACTTATTTACCTATTCTCTTGTCAGTGGTCATTTAGCTTGCTTCCAGTGCCTGACTGTTATGAATAAAGTTGATAGGAACATTCCCGGACATGTCTTCTGGTGGAATAAAGGCTCGTATTTCTCACGGGAGGGCAATTATTGAGTCATAGAGTTTGTGTATTTCCAACTTAGTAGATACTGCCAAATAGTTTTTAAAGTGGTGGGTTTTTTTCTCTAGTTTTTAATAAGAAAGAAGATGGTCAAGTCCAGGGTGAGATGTGAGGAATCAGTGGAACTCAGCAGCATCTTTAACATGGAAAGAGGACAGTTAAGGTGTTTGGTGCTTGGCTTGAAAGAGGGGTCTTCAACACAGGAGACAGAGAAAGCTTCAGATGGGGATAAATAGAGTTTAAGTTTGCATCTTTCATTTCCAAGAAGGGCTGTGACACCCAAGTGGAAATCTTCAAGGCAGAGGGAGGTCCATGTTTGGACACAGGAGAGAGGGTGACAGGGACAAGGGAGGCCTGGGAAGCCTAGCTGTGCACAGGTGTTCACTGAGGTTCCATATATGTGATCTGCCTGCAAGGTGCTTAGAATGAATGCGCTTTCCTTGCTGGGCCATTTCAGAGCATTCTGGGTGGCCAGCGGTTGGAATCATTTTAGTCAGGGAAGTTTTCCTGGACAATCTGACTGTGCAGCACTGACCTCTTTTAAACTTGGGCTGAAAACAGCAACTCCTAAGAGTTGCTGAGGGAGCCCTCGGAGGGGTGTGACTGTCTGAATGCTGCCTGCATCTGAAACATGAGCTGGGGTTGCAGGGGAGCCAGAGCCCCATCGGGGTGGCAGCACTTACCTGGGTGATGGGGCATATTGACGTGGGCAGCAAAATATGGTCTCTGAGCTCCCCACCGTCACACAAAGTTGACAATTCACATTTGCGGTGAAACTGGAGGAAAAAATGAAGATGAGAGTTAAGTGAAAGTGATCAAGGAAATGTCAAGTATGAGGGTTCAGAAATTTACTAGGGAGGCAGGTTGCCTAGTGCTCCTCTAAATCCTGATGCACTGCTGGCTTTCACAGTAAAGTAGAGAGAGAGAGAGAGAGTGTGTGTGTGTGTGGTGTGTAGTGTGTACCGGTGTCTGTGGTGTGTAGTGTGTACCGGTGTCTGTGCTTGGTTATGGGTGCCAAGTCTGCTGTGGGCAGAGAAAGGAGACCAAGTGCTGCCCATGGCAGCTGGAGCAAAACGGTCCCGAGCAGGCCTGTGGCCTGTCCGTATAGCACCCCCACGTGGATTCCAGAGCCCCCATGGGATATTTGCTCCCTAGGCTCTGAGACACTGGAAGGAAGGAGATCTTGTTGAACAAACTCATGAGAGGCTGGAGGTGAACCCCATGACTCGGCCTCTGCATTTTAAGAGTTCTGCAGTCTGACACGTCCTTTCTGAGGCTGATACCCAGTCAAGGGGACAAGACACGGCACTGAGTCTGCTTTGGAAGGCAGGTCAGGCAGCTCCAGGTGTCCAAGGAGGAAGTGGACATTTGTCATGGATGATGACAGTGGGCACAGGCCTCTTGTCCAGGCAGTGGGGTTGCTGTCAGGAGTATGCCTTCCTCTGATGCAGGTGACTGAGTATCTAATTCCTCTCCCACTCTGTCAGTGCCCCCGGCCCAGACAACACCCAGGCGAAGGAAGTTAATGGTCTGGCCTGCTGTTCACAGCTGCCTGGCCACAAAGAGAGCAGACTGGTCAGCTTCTTCTTAAGCATCCCTGGGGGTTGCCCTCCCTCTGGGCATCTTGGTGATTTACTGGAGGCAGTTAGACTTAGGGCACTGAACAGGGGCTCTAGGCTCCCTCTCTGCCTTGCCCACGTAGCTCTGCTCATGCCCTCCGGCAGGATGCTTGAGCAAAAAACCACGCTGAAAAGCAGCAGGACTGCCCTGGGCGCCAACCCACCGTCATCCAGCACCACAGGCAGTGCCGCGCGGTGACACTCTGGTAGCACTTGATACTTTTGTGGCACCGGTCACACTTGACAGAGGAATTCCCTTCCACCCAGGTGTGCTGCATCCCCTGCAGGAGGGAAGCGAAGGATACCAGGGAAGGCTGCAGAACCACATCCCAGGGCCCTGGGCCTGCGGAGAAGGGTCTGGGAGGAGCGCAGGGAGCGGGGAGGCCAGAGAGGGTTGGTTCCTGTTTAGTGGGTGCACTTCTGGATGCCAGGCTGCTTTGCTGAATTGCACCAGTGTGGTCACTCCCTACCTAACCTCTATTATGCTAATCGAGGTGGATGGAAAGCCACTTTGCCTGCTCTTTGAACAGTTCACCCCCTCTGGCAGTCAAGCCTCTGAGCATCTCGTCTTGCAGTTCATCTGTGTGTCACCGGAACTCTTTGCAAAGGGATGTATTTGTGTGTGCCCTTTTCTGGAAGGCAGCGGGGTGCAGGGAAACGCAGCAGGGCTTGGGCTACAGACAAAACTGGTTGGAGTCATTGATCTTCCACTTTGCAGCGGGGTGACCTTTGGCCAGTTCCTGGACCTCTCTGAGTCTCAGGTCCTTCATCTGCAGAAATTGGCATCAAATGCCCCACCTCTGGGTTTTCTGGGAGGATTCAACGAGACAGCACATTTGGAAGGGCCTTCCTGGCACAGTCCTGGCCCTTGGGGGGGGGTGCCCCTGATGGGGAATCCCTTCCCCCTCTGTCTTCTATGGGCCGGTGCCTCTCAGCCTTAGCAGCCCCTCAGGACCACCTGGCCAGCATCTAGAAGTCCTAATGCCCAGCCCTCACTCCAGACAAAATAAATTAGAGTCTCTGGGGATGAGAGCCATCATTAGTATGTTTTAGAGCACACTGAGTGATTATCATATGCAGCCAAGGTTGAGAAGCTCTCAGGAAGGAAGTTAGAGAGAAAGCCCAAAGGGATTGGTGTGGGTCACCAGCCAGCAGCTTTCACATCTGTTTCCTGGAGAGCGTGTTGTACCTGCCTCTTGGCCAGGACATGCCCCTGAAGCAGCCCAGGAACTTGGGAAGCAGGTGTGAATGCATGTGTACGTGTGTGACTATAAATGCAAAGCGACCCATGACACCAAATTCTGGGGGTCTGAGCCCTCAGTTAAGTCCCCCGGGAATTCTATAGACCTCCTCAAAAAATTTTTCACCAGGGTATCCTGAATAGCGGAAGGGGTGGATATGGACTCTGGGGGAACGTGGGGACATAGCCTGAAGTGCCAACTGCAAGCACAATATTAAAAACACACGGAATATCTGCATGACACCATCCATGTCTGTATTAGGTAAAAGTTTTAAATTACTTATCAGTTAAGTTACTGCGTCCTCCTTCCAAAAGATTTTTGGTAAAACTGTTGCTCTAGAAGATGTGTCACATGTACTCTGTAGTTTCTCCTTCTGCCATTCACCCCTGAGGGTATAAAGAACTCAGTTTGCTAATCAATTTGTCATCTACATGGTCACAATGAATTTGTTCTGAGATTATTATTATTTTTACTTCACAGAGAAAAAATATGAGGCTGCAGAGAGGTTAAGTAACTGGTCCTACGTTCCAAGGCTGGTAAGTGGCCAAGCAGGGACTCATGGCCAGGTCTCCTGACTCCAAGTCCACGGCAGTCTCCCAACACCACGTTACCTTCTCCATCCTCTTCCAGGGTCAGAAGAGACGGTTAAAGACTTAGGTTGCCTCTGGAGACTCAGAAGGTCGTGAATGTGCCCTGCTGGTCCCTCAGAGGTCTCCCTCTGTTCCAAGTGTGGCAATGGCAGGAGTGCAGGCTTAGGGCCTGAGCCCAGGAGGTGCACCATATGTCCTGGTGAAAGGCATGGACATGGAACGGTGTGTGTATGGGCGTGGTACGGAAGGAGTAGACAAGAGGCCACGCGGCGTCTCACAGGCATGCATGCGTGTCCCTGGAGGCGCCCTTCTCTCTCGGAGTCCTACTGTGGGAGAGCTGGATACCACTCCCACCTGCTAACCATCTCCTGACTCAGATTCCTCAATGGGGTTTTCCCTCTGCAGGAACTCGGAGTGCCTTTCCCCTGCTAATTTGAAGAAGAGTCTATTTCCAGACTCAGTGAATGGTACCAGCCAATGGCCACCTTAGAAACCTGGTAGCCATTTCCAACCTCTCTCCCTCTCTCATCCCCTACACGATTGTCACCAGGTCCTTGTGGTAGGACCTTCCAAATTATCTCTCAGACTCTCCCTTTATGTCTTCCACCTTAGCCAGTGGGACAGCCAAAACACTCAACAACCGGCATGGCTGGGGGACACTCACTCAGCACAGACACAGCCATCACTGTGCTACTGCAGACATAGCAGAGCATAGTGGGTGAGTGCAGACGCCACCCCAGTCAGGCCCTAGGGCAGCATTAACTCTTGCCTGAACTGTTGGAAAAGTTTTTTGCATCCCTTCTGATCTGATCTCTCTCTGGCACCATGGTCAGAGCAATTAACCTAACCTGCAAACCCAAACACCTCCTCCTGTACTCAAAGCTCTTCAACGGTCCCTTAGCTACAAATGAAACCCCTTCCCAAGTCCTCAGCTGGCCTCACAAGACCTGGATCTCACCAGTTCTGCAGCACACCTCCCGCCGCTTCCTTCGAAGCATCCTCTCTCCCAGTCACACGGAACCAAGTACAGATCCGATAATAAGCCGCGTCTCCACGCCTTCACACTTGAGGCTTCTCCAGCCCGGGGTGCCTTGTCCTCCTTGATTCCTTATGAGATCCCGCTGATTTGGGTTCAAGACACAACTCAAATGCCATCTTTCTGGTGAAACCTTCCCTGTCCGCCACCCTTGGTGCCTCAACTGTATGTCCCACACAGCCCTATCGCTACTGCACAGCTCGTTACTTTGCACTTCGCTTACATGCCTGTCTCCTCCCACTAGACTGCACAGTCCTCCAGGCTGAGGACCACCTTTTAACCTGCATACCCCCTGGCACAGGATCTGGCACACGGTGGGCACCAGGGAGATGCTAAATGGATTGAAGGATGGACAAGATGGTTTAAGGGTGAGGCAGAGAAGGGACTGTATAAAGCTCCCAAAGCCCCTTCCTGCCCAGGAATCTGTGGAGATGGACATGTTGCCTGGGACACAGCATGCAGGAGAAGAAGGCAATAGGTATCACCAACCTCTCCTCCCCTTTTGGTTTTTGAGTTCGTTTTGATACACCCGGGAATGTTTTTGGATACACAGCGTTCATGGACGGTGTATTTACAGTCTGAAAATAAAAATAAGAAAAGTGACTGTGAGTGACCACGTAGGGAAGGTCAGCCATCCCCCTGCCCCCCACACCAGCTGAGGCCCGTGCCTCCCTCTGCGTGGCCAGTCAGGGGCAGGGGACATATGGAGCTGGCCTTGCCTAATGGCAATTCAAGTCTCCAGTTGTTCACTGAGAAGAGTCCATGACTATCTCCCAGACATGCTCCTGCACCCTCCCCCCGCCACACTGCCTTCCACCGCGGGTGGTGAACGCAGCAGGAAGACATCCCCAGAAAGGTGCTTTCCGCTTAAGGGGAGTGAGGAGTCATCCTGGCTATGCCAATGCCACAGTACTGAATGTCAGGATGTTGGGGCGTGGAGAGCAAGGCCGGGGTCTTCCTAACTCTGGAGACAGGAAGGCCTGAGCCTGAACTCTGGCTCTGCCCTTTGTAACTACCCACACAATCTAGGGTAAGTTCCTTCACCGCTCTGAAATTCAGGGTTTTCTACAAAATGGGAAGAAGATTGCTTTCTCTTTGCAGCATTACATAATTTGTATAAAGCACCACGTGTGCGGGTCAGAACAGCTATTCCACAAATGACTGCTGTTGTTACTGTTTACTACTGTGCCAACAGGCCTAGAAGGTACTAGGAATGAGGCTGGGCCTATGAAAAGTGGGTGAGAGCTGGATTTGAAATAGGTGCTGGAAAGACAGGGGGGCCCCTACTTTTGCCTGCTGATGCTTGCTCTTGGTAGACACGGGGCCCAGCTCTGCTACGATGACTTTTGTGGCTGAGGTTGCCTGCTGCCTGGCTCCTGTGTGCATGGCAGATAAAACATTTTGGTGACCCGCCCCATACCCGACGGCCCTCGCTGCCGCAGCAGCTCCCCAGTTCCTGGAGGGTTCAGGCTGAGTGCTTGCTGTCTGCATCCTGAGGTGGGGGGCAGGATTCTGCACCCACGCAGCCTGGGCCCTACAAAGCCTTCTTGCTGCAGCCCCTCCCTTCTCTTCCTGCTCTGCAAACCCACCCTCTTTCCTACATGACCCCTTCTTTCTTCCTTCTCCTCCATCTCTTTCTTCTGTCCTCCTTTCCAGTCTCCCTCCTTCCTTTTCCATGTGTGTTTTTTTCTCCTCTCCAATCTGACTTTACTAAATAGATTATAAAGTCAAACAAATGGATAATTTTAATTCCATTGTATATATGAATATAGTTGCTTATTAATTAAAAAAAAAACCAAACAGGTTCTTCTGACCAACCAAAACATTCACTAGCAAAACTCAATTGAAATTATTATGAGATGCTTTTTAACTACATTTGAACCTTAATAACTTTTTCTAGGCAGTCAGTGGCCTATGACGAGACTCTAATAGGATAATATTTGTCCCTTTGACTTGGGTAGAACAAAAACAGGACATGGAAGTTTTGCTTTATTTTCTGCTGTTGGAATAATATGGCAAATCCCTCAAGCTAGGAAGCAAAGATGCCTAAACTTTTCTGGGAATGGCTCAGTCATGTATAGAGCAAGACAGTTCCTGGGAAAAGGGGTTTGAAGGAAGTTTACTCACAAATGCAGCACAGGCCTTGCTTCCGAGCGCCCATCAGCATGACATGGCAGAAGTTGCAGTAGGTTGGTTTCTTGAAATGCTTCATGGTCCAGGCGTGCCTCCCGTCCCCCTTGGAGCCCTGCGGGGACAGCAAGGGAATGAGATGCAGGCAGCCCCACTCTTTCTAAAAAGAGTCTCTTCTCATATCTGGAAAACAAATTTATTTTGTTATTCACGTATTCACAAATTTATTTTGTTATTCACTTATTTTACTGTTGTAGAGATTATTTTAATAGAAATGCAAATCAAAACAAAATTCTTTGTGTGTATTTTCTAAAATAAGCAAATATTAAAAATTAGGGCCATCTGAGTAGAGTATGTGGTGGGGGGAGTGGAAATCAGAACAATCTTTCTTTCTTTCTTTCTTTCTTTCTTTCTTTCAATCATCTATTAATCATCTATTACCTATCAATCATCTATTATCTATAACGATCTATCATCTATCTATCACCCATCTATCTATCCTTTAAATGTTTACAACCTTCAACTTATAAACTTCCTTTCTTGGATTCTATCCTAAAGAAATCATTTTTGAAAGATAGATGAGCATTTTTGTGCTCTGTCAGATGTTTAACCCAGCATTATTTAAAATAACTGAAAATATCCTACAGGCCTCAAAATGACCAAAAGGTTTGTGGTACATCTGTATGATTTAATGTTAAGTGGCCATCAAAAACATATTTATAAGAACATTGAATGGTTTGGGAATGTGCTCATGATACTAAGTTCTAAGGGAAAAAAACAGAATGCAAATTTGATGATATATTATGATCTCAGTTTTATACCATGATATGTCGTACGGGAAAAAACGTCACCAAACTGTTAACAGAGGTTAGCTATAGCTAGCAGCACTATGGATTTATTTTATTCTCTAATTTCTACTTTCTTCTGTATTTTCCAAATTTTCTACAGTGAGGAGGTACTAGTTTTATAATCAGAAAAAATTAGCTTAGTAAAAACAATGTACTCGTCTCATCACCTTTCTGTGCACAGATAAAACAGCAAAGAGACAGAGACAGAAAGAGGGTTAAGCCATTTCCCCCTGACTTGGCTTGGGAGCAAATTCATTCTATCTACCAGATAAGCCAAGCCTCATGTAATCACACACCTTCCTTGGACACCAAAGCTCCCACCTTCTAGCCCCTGGGAGCATAGGCTTGCTGGAGACTGTGCCTTCAGGAGCATCCCTCCAGGTATGGTGTCCTTGACCTTTTGTCCATCAAAAGAGTAACACTCAAAAAAAAAAAAAAAAAAGAGTAACACTCTTGGGCTGTTGTTAAGGGTAGTAAAAAGTACTGTAAGGTGGTAAGGATTGAGAGTCAGGTACATGGAGTCCAAAGTGCTGGATTGAAACCCACTTCTTACTTCTGTGTCCCTCTGGTTTGGGTTGGTCATAGTGGCCAGACCCATTCCTGTGCTCAACTCTTCTGCTAACGGTCTCTAGAGGAGCCCACATGCTTTTTCAAATGCTGGTCTCCTCCTGGGGCGAGGATACGTTATTTTCTTCTTACCACCTCAAAACCCTGCTTCTTCCAAAACCTGAGTTTTACAGAATTAAAGCCTTTTTATCTAATGGCTTCTACTTTAGTAAATGGGTTCACTAACTGATTAAATGATCCACTTAAATATCTATTCATTCATTCCTTTGACAAACATTGACCTCAAGGGATTTTTGTAAAAATTAAGTGAAATACTGTAAGTGAGGATTCTAATCCAGTGCCCGACACATTGAAAATGAAAACATTTATTAAGTTCCTACTCCGTGCTAGGCAGTAGGGGACACAAAAATTAGTAGAGTGCTTTCCTACGTGTAAGGAGGTAGATTTAGACCTGTTCTAGAAATGAAGAAGCAAAGACTCATAGAAGTTATATAAATAGCCCAAGACCACACAAATAATAAGTGACCAAGCTGAGCCCGTAGTCACACTGGGGGCTCTTGCTGGCCTCGGAGCCCATGCTCCTTCCATGCCTCTCCTGTACCTCCACAGACCAGGGTTTTCCTTCATGGACAGAAGGGAAATTACAGCACTCTTAGCAGACCCAGCTCCTTCTTCATCCAGCCCAAGGGATGGTCATTTGACCTGAAATACCTTTATTGGCAAAATCAATCAGTATCTGAGCAAGGGAGAGTCAGCTATTTTCATAGATACAGGGTAAGAAGCAAAGGGACCCTGACTTGGGATAAAGTAACATTTCTGCTTGGGTTATAGCACCATCATGTGGCTCCTTTATTTCTGCACGTTGGCGGCTGCAGGGTGTAGGAGTAACGTTCCTTACGCACGCCAGGTTTTGGGTTGAGACTGCAGTTCCCTTGGGAGACAGACTGTTTCTCATACATGCCATTCAGAGATCCCCAGACTTTTCAGTGGCCACATGTGGGTTTTGAAAAAAGCCAAACAAGCAAGGTGGCTTTTAAGACATCGAGGAACGCTTTCCCTAGAACCCCAACTATTAATGTGAAAACATACAATTTAGTGCCTATTTTCAAATAAATGCATAAAATTTCAATTAATAAAAACCAAATGCACATTTGTTTTTTGTTTGCATTATTCCTGAGGTAAAGTATGGTTTTAATACAAGGCTGATTTGGCATCAGGGGGAGACACTGGGGAGAATGCTGAAGAAACAATGTCTCTCCCTCTTCCAGCCATAAAACAGTGGATCCCCTCCAAGCAAAGAGTTGGTGGCACTTTGGACTCAACAAGTCCAAAATAGGAAACAGAACTAGAAATTGGTTCCTTGTGATTAAAATGTCCCATCTCTATTTCCATGTTTCAGAGAAAAAACAGGTGCTTTAGAACAGCACTCAGGCAGAACTTTCACTTTGATTCAGCTATAATCTTGAGCCTTGATAGCAGAAAGTATACCTAACCTATCTGAGCACCCCCAGGTCCTAGCTCACGTGGGTTCATGCACACAGTAGGTTCTTGGTAAGAAATCACTGCATGAGAAGTCTGCTGTTACTGAATATGGAAGATGGCTTCTGGTACTAACTAGGTGTGTGTCCATGGGCAAGTGCCTTTACCTCTCTGGTCCTTGGTATGAAAAAGGAAGGGGTCAGACCAGGGAGCACCAAGTTCTCTTCCAGCTCTGACCTTCTAGGGTTATAAGGAAAAAGGAGATCCTGGTTCATTGATTTCTATTTAGCACTTGGAAAGAGCTGGACACGCTATGAGATAATTGCAGGATTCTTAGTCCTTGAGGGCTGGAGATGAGGGCTCAGCTTTAGTCCTGAATTGCAGAACTGTCAGATGGACACAGCACAGGCAACAACATCAGCTAGAGGCTAACCCAAATGAACCTGCTGTTCTGTCCCTATCTTTGACATTTCAGTAATCTTGAAAAGGTATTGTCTTACAACCTGTGTGACTGTACTGGTAAACGCTAATGTCACCATTTGTACTTTTAGTTCTAATCTTCCCTACCTCGTGTATGGAAGCTACTTTCATGGTAAATAAGCAGACCAGGTCAGATGCCAGTGATTTCACATTAAGCCTCTACATGTATTCCCTACTCTGATCAAAACTGGGAGGTTTCTCTAAAACACCCTGAATTTTCTTTCATGTGGGTCTTTGATCAAGCTACAAACTCTCTCTGCTACCAGCCAAATCATACCCATCCTCGAGAGCCAGATCAAATATCCTAGGTCTTTATCTTTATCTCAAGAATGGGATATCAAAATCCCACACATCCTTCAGAGCCAGGGCAAACACCCTCCAAAGTTTCTTCCACTGGTCTCACTCCTAAGTGTGAGATGTTCGAAAGTGCAGGTTCTTTGGAGTCAAGTACAAATAAATGCTGGCTATTCTTTTTCCTCTTCGGACTCAGAATCTCAGTTTTCCATCTGTTTAAATGGGTTAAAAAAAATCTACCTTATCTGGTTGTTCTGATTGTTAAATAAGATATTATTATGGGCATCCCTGGTGGCACAGTGGTTGCGAGTCTGCCTGCTGATGCAGGGGACGCGGGTCCGTGCCCCGGTCCGGGAAGATTCCACATGCTGTGGAGCGGCTGGGCCCGTGAGCCATGGCCGCTGAGCCTGCGCGTCCGGAGCCTGTGCTCCGCAACGGGAGAGGCCACAACAGTGAGAGGCCCGCGTACCAAAAAAAAAAAAAAAAAAAAAAAGATATTATTATTGAACGCCCTCTGCCTCACAACAAATCAGTATTTTTTCCTTTCTTTCTTCCTTTCCTTCCTTCCTTCCCCAACTCTCTTAGCATTTTTAAACCTAATTTGTGAAAAAGATGGAATTCTTCCCTGAATATTTTTTGCCCTTTGCCTGGTTGAGCATAAGTTTCCGGTGGGTGAATATTGTATCTGTGTTCCCTCGTAGCCCTTAGAACAGTATCTTTATTTAGTAATAATTTAGTAAACGTCTGTCAAATGAATGAATAATATTTCAGGCACTAATAGGTAAAAAGAGAGGACTCTTGGGCTGGCCTAGAGCATAGGGGCTGTCCATTGGGAAGTCTGGGGCAGAAGCCAAGGATATTAACTTCCACATGGAACCTGATGTTTCTGAAAGGTGAGAGGTCTTTGACCTCAAGCTTGCAACTTACAGAGTCGTCCATGCCCAGGAGGACGAGCAATGGGATGGTGGTCATCCCTCCGTGGACCCACTCCTGGAGAGACACAAAGCCATCCCGGTCGTAGTCCATCCCTTGTAACATCTCCTTCAATATCTGTGGAATCCATAAAGCAACCACTGTCCACTTTCCTCTTCGACTTCTCTGCCCCACCCCTGCCCCGCCCACCCTGCCCTTTTCTTTCTCTTCTGTTCTGTTTTCTGGCTTGTGTTTTACCCCTTTCCCCTCTGATTCGGAGTGAGTAGAGCATTGAGGGAGCAAATGGGGGTGAGGAGAACAGGGGTCCAGGCCTGGCTCTGCCCTGACCTGTGTGGCCTTCGACAAGCCACCCCAACTCTCTGGATTCTGCTTTTCTCGTCTGTAAACTGGAACTAGTATTGCTATGTTTGCAGCATGGTAGTGAAGACGAGAGAAAATGTATATAAAACGCTAAATATTATATCGGACTCAGAGGAGCCCCCAATGTAATTATTATTATTAATATTATCTAATGATTGAGAAAAATCTTTAAAAGTCTTTCTAAATTCTCTGATCTCTGAGCTCCTGTTATAAAAATTTAGCTTTGGTGAAAGCGTTAGGGGGTATTATTAGGTATTGTTATTTGAATTAGTCTATACTTTCCCCTGCCGCCTCTAATCTTTCCTATCAGGGAAGTGGGAGATCAAGGTGTAGGACCCAGAGAAGTCACCTCTAAGAAGATGATCTGGGACAGCCTGCACCGTAAACATGTGTTTCCAAGTCCCACTCTCATCTTGGAAGCTCACTGGAAAGTCACCCCTTGCTTTTGGAAACTCACAGGCCTTAGCTCCGTGGGATCCCACTCGAGATACTGGGCAATGTGTAGCATCTGGTTGACAATACGATCCATCTCCTAGAAAACATCAAGGAGAGAAGCCAACTGAAGACGTGCTTTTACAAGCAAGACTCAAAATCCAACCCCGTGGGAAGATGGGCAGGGCAGAGCGTGAGAAGCAGCTGGTACAGTATACTGGCATTTCATCAAGCACTCACTATTTGTTTTTGCTCTTTATTTCTGCCTTGACCACAAAGCTCACAAGAAACACAGACCGTGGATAAGCCAGAGGTATGCAGAAAGCTCACTGAACACTGACCTCCTCCTAGACCCACCTTCTTTCCCCTATTCTGTGCTTTGACTTAGCATAGAAAGCACTCCTGTTTCCTCCTTCTTTGTGATCCTACAAATACTTACAAACCAAGGCACTTACTTCTTCCCTCTTTTCCCACACCTCATTCCCACAGCTTTAGCAACGTGGGATTCATCTATACCCCTTGGGGGTCAGTTTCAGTTGGATGTAGAGCCACTGTGTTGGTCCTTTCTCAGGCACTATGATTCAGATTCCTTTTGGCATCTCCTTTGTTTCCTTTGTATCAAGTCCTGGGTCCAGGACTCTTGGAACAGGAAATTCATGAAGGGTATGTTTGCCTAATGAGTGAGCCTTTTGTTTGGTACCAAGGCCAGGCTCCATCTAAAACCTCACAGAATTGTTGGATGCTAATGAATCAGTGCCCTGAGAGTCCCACTGAAACACACTGGACTGAGAAAGCATTTGCATGTCTTGGACACCATCTAAGATGTTCATAGTAAGGTTGATTTGGGGACACAGGTTGGAGAACTGAAGCAAGGTTTAAAGGTGTTACTTTCACCAGGTAGAATGTTGGGTCAAAATAAGCAAGCTAAAACCCAACAGGGATTTTTAAGATTGTATTTCGTTTTAAGTAGAAAATAACCGATTGCAAAACTGCAGATGAAGTGGTAGATGGGGATAAGGAAGTGGGCAGAATGGTGGGAACAGGGCTCAGCAGAAGTTCCAATGGAAAAGAGCTCGTGAAACTAGTTGGGTCCAAGATCCAAGGTGAGCAAACGATGTGATTCAGGAATGGAGAATTAGACTCAATCTTGGGCTGTGTAAATAGGTGGGCATTTTCAGGGAGCAGAGTGGGCAGATTTCAGGAAGAAATAGTTCCCTGATGTGAATACTTAAAGAGTCCTGGAGGGGTGGGTTCAGTTCTATGCCATATTGTAAGAACGGCATTGACAAACTAGAGCTTGACCAGAATGGAGATTTAAAACTTCCTTATGAGCAACAGTGTAGAAATTAGGAAATACGAGCTTGGGGAAGATTTTTGGGAAGATGTGACAGTACCTTCAAATACCTGAAGGCCTATTGTGTACAACTGGTACTCCACTGGTCAGCTGCCCCGGTCAGCTACAGAGGGCAGAAGTAAGCTGAGGGATGGAGGGAGGGAAGAGTTGAGGGTTGGCCTATTTTGACCTCACCACTGGGTTGGGGGAGGGGAGAGAAGAGCAGAATCAGGTTTTGTATTGAAAATTTCCCTGGCAGACTAGAGATGCCTTGTGTGCGGGAGGGATGCCTTCTCTAACAGTCATCCCCAGTGGTGGAGCGGCTGTTTTAAGGTACTGGGTGAACTCTCCATTACTGGGAGTGTTCACGAAGAGGCTGGGCATCCAACTGCCAGGGGGTCTTGGTGGGAAGTTGAAAGAGAGAGAACTATTTTGAGACTCACTTCAGTCCACCAGTGTTACCTTCCAAATAGATCCAGAATTTAACCACTTCTTACCACCTGCAATGATGCTACCCTGGTGCAAGTTACCATCATTTCTTGTCTTGCTTATTTTAATAGCCTCCTAACTGGTATTCCTGCTTGCATCCCCACAGTCTAGACTCAACGCAGCAGCTAGAGCGATCCTGTTAGGACCTAAGTCAATCATGTCACTCCTCTGCTCAGAATCTCCAATGGTTCTCTACCTCTCCAGAGTAAAAGAGAAAACCCTTTCAATCACCTGTAAGGCTTGATAATGCTTTGCAAATGCCCCGTCCCTTCTCATTACTTCTCTGATCTCATCTCCTATTACTCACTCCAACCACATCTGTTCAGTCATCCTGTTCCACTCACTCTGGCCTCCTAGTTAATCTGCTAACATTCCGGGCATCCCTCAGGACCTTTGCACTTGCTGTTCCCTCTGCCTGGAAGGTGCTTCCCCATGACTCACTCCCTTCACCTCCTTCAAGTGTCTGTTCAGATGTCCCCTCCTCAGGGAGACCTTCTTTGGTTCCTCCAGCTAAAACTGCAGCTCCCTCCACTACTTCCTTTCCCTCCTTTATTTTCCCTCTAGCACACAGCTCTATCTAACACATACTTGACTATGCTTTGCAGTGTGTGTGTTTGCACTAGAATGAAAGCATCATGAGGGCCTGGATCTTTGTTGGCTCACTGATACACCCCCCCCAGTGCTTAGAACAGTAGCCGACATATATGAGCTAATCAATATGTGTTGATCAAATGCTTGAGATTCTCTTGGTGGTTCCCTCGCATGACCCAGCTCACGGAACTGCAATGTGGCTGCAGGGATCCCATGAAGACACTCTGGGGTTGAGTGGGAACCGGGATGATGCAGTTGGTCTAGGGACTGGTTCCCTTTCTTCCTCCCTTTGGTCTGACTCAGCTCCGTGCTCTTCAACCTCAGAGCCTTTCTGTTAATGAGTCCCATCTCTGACACTGCCAGTCATGAGGACAGGACCTGTCTGATTCTCTTTGCCTTTTCTCCTCTCTACCTTCTTCCTTTTCCATCCTTCTTCTCATTCCATGACCCCTGACCTGTCCCAGCCTCTTCCTGAGGGGAGGTGGGGATGAGACTCAGGCTTCCCCAGGTGTGGTGGGATGGGATCATGTGCTCGGAGCAGACAGAGCCAGACTCCTAGAGCTGGAGCCCTGGGGTATGAGAGGAAGGCAAGGGTAACGGCAAAGCATGCCAGCAGTTACCTGCCTTCTCCTGTCTTCTTGCCCTGGTCTCTCTGCCTCTCCCACCTCCTCTCCTCCACCCCTGGGCTTCAGCAGGAAGTTACAGGGGGAATTTCTGAACCAGCTGGGAAGTTAAACTAGATGAGATACTAAAGCATCTCCCCAACCTGAGATTTTGTGATCTGAGCTTCTGGAATGAAAAAGCAAGTTGGAGTTCACTCTCCTCTGGGCGGGCTCTTTGGAAGTAGAAGGCGGGGGGTTCTAGTCATCTCTGCAGCTCATATTGAGACACTGCTATTCCTATGAAGATGGAGCTGAGAGTGTTTGGACTCTCCCTTCACCTGTTCCCCTCTCCCCCAGCCTTTATTGGATCTTGGAGGGATATTTGGAGAGCTTACCGCTTGGTCCAGGAGACCATTCTCATCCGAATCATAGAGACGAAACATGACTGCAAGAAACACAGAGGTGAGGCTTGAGATGTCCTCCGGGTACCAGGGATGGGCTGAGACTTTGCTGCTGCCAGTTTTTAGATGAAGTCCGTTGCAGCCAGTTCACCCACCCTCCAAGGCACAGAGTATGACCTTCCTTACAGTGGGAAGAGGGAGGAGAACCAAGCCACCTGGCTTCTGGGACTGTCTAAGCAATAACTCTGCCGCTGATGAGATCTGGGTCACGAGCGTGATTCCCTGTAGAGCACTCACACCTCTCAGCATCACGGGAACACAACTCAAAGCAGATGCCCCGCTGGTGGTGGGGCAGAGGCACTACAGTTATAGACGGGACACTGCTTCTACTGCACACAGAAAGGGTGTGGAGTTAGGCAGGTTCAGATCTTGGCCCTGTCCTACCACCTCTAGGGCATCACATAAGTCACTTATCTTCTTTAGGCTCAATTTCTTCATCTGTAAGATGGAGATTATAATAGTTTCTTTATCCTAAGTTTTTTTTCAAATGAAGATTAATATGTCAGTGATATGCTAAATCTATAGCACTTGGAATGTAGAGAGTACCCAACAGATGTTATTTATTTTTATTTTCTTTCATTAATAAATATTTATATATGGCATTTAATATGTACAACGTACCATCCTATGCACCTTATCATTATTACTTATTTAATCCTCAATAATGGTATGAAGTAGTTATTTTTATAGAAACTATTATATTTCTTTTTCTAAAAATGTCTACATGCAATTCAGAAACATCCTCTACCATGTTCTAGCTGTAGAGAGGTGATGGAAGATAAGAAAGATTTGGGAGTGAATTTTGGGCAAAGGACTAAATGTTCATTTATGGGATTTGGAAACTTGCCATTTCATTCATCTAAAAGGTAGAGATCCTGTCTGTGGTCTCAGAAGTAAGCAGGGTGGGGAGCAGAGCTGAATACATCTTCATTTCCCTCTCATCCTTTAAAACCCTTCATCATGCCTGTGTTCTCTGTGGCTGACCCTTCCCTTGTGTAACTGCTCTGGACCACTTGGGATGTACCCACAGGGTCACAGCACTCCTGTTAATTTGCCCTTGTGTTGTCACTTCCTTCTACATGTTTTATGTCTCTGGACCTTTTATTTATTCAGTGGTGTCTCTGGTTGGACTTTAAGTTATTTAAAAGTCATGGGCTTCCGATTCTTTGTGACTCCTCCAAATGTCCTGGTCAGAGACACTCTGGGCCCAGGTGGCTCTAACATGGAGCCCTCTTTGGTCCCACTGCGCATGAGGAGTAGAATGAGGAAGTGTGAGCAAGCATCCTACTTTTTAGCAGCATGGCCTTGGGCAAGTCATTTAACTTTTCCATGCTTTCTTACATATAAAATGAGAACAATCATGTCAACTCTCTAGGGTTACTGTCAGGTTAAAATGAGAAAATGCATTTAAAGTGCTTAGCAAAAATAAGGTGTTCAGTGATGAGTTAGTATTGCTATTACATTGATGATGGGTGGGATTTCAGGCTATCATTTCCAAAAAAAAAAAAAATACATGCTTGGTTATCTAGAAAAAAAACTTAACTTGGTTTCAGTCACTAAAATCAGAGATGATTTGAATTAGTTTAATTTAATTAAAAAAAGAAAACTTTATAGGACAAATGACCAAGTTTCTGCAACAAAAAACTGTAGAGAAAAAAATAAGCAAAAGATGAAGAGAGACTAAAGAGACGTAGTAACAAATGGCAATGTATGGACCTTACTTGGATCCCAATTCAAACAAACAGTGCTTGAATTGTTCCCCAAGTAAGGGAAAATAATGAATACTGACTGAATATTTGATAATAGTAAGGAATCATTTTCTTTAGATGTGATTGTGGTGTTGTGGTTATATTTAAGAAAAAGTTATATTATTTTAGAGGTACATACTGAGATATTTACAGATGAAATTATATGATGTCTGGAATTTGCTTCAAAATAATCTGGGGCAGAAGAAATGAGTGGGAGGTATAAATAAAACACGAGTGACCACAAGCTGGTAATTGTTGAAGGTGGTTGATGGGCACACGGAAGTTCTTTGTATTCTCTACTTTTATCTGTGTTTGAAATTTTCTGTAATAAAAAGCTTTTAGAAATACAGTTTCTTTTCATTACCATTACAGGACTCAGTCTGAGAGGCACTAATACGAGGAATTTGCCACATTTGCTCCTCTCTGGTAGTTATGAACAAATATAATGCCTGAAACTCAAAATCCAACTGAATGTGGGAAATAATTTGACATTTCCCTTTTAACATTAGTCAGAAGAAACAGAAATCTGGTACATTTGCTTCCAAATTAGCATTTAAGACTTGTAATTGTTAACACTGCAAACCTAGGGGGGAGGTTTTAAGCTGGCTAAGAAAGCAAACTGTTTCATTTTGTTTTGGGCAAGGGTTAACCTTTGCCAGACTTTTCCTAATGCTTAAGTTTCACTGACTAGCCCGATTATTAGCTGGAATTTTGACTTTTGCTATAACGTGTATGCTTTTCCCTCAGTGTCTACTAAGATCCCAAGAGATGCCAAAACAATATATATTTTTAACAAGGTCCTACCTGTCATCTGTTTCAAAGTTTGCCTGTAGGCTCACAAAAGTCAGCGAGACCGTCCCCAGAGTGAGTCATCTGCGAGACTGCAGGCTGCTTCAGCCACTGTGGGCTTTCCTTTCTGTCCCCAGCTATTATTCTCCTTCTGAAGACATGTTTTTGAAACCAAGCTCAACTCCCTTAATTAACTAGCCCTCTTTCTCAAGAGGCCAAAACACTTGGGGTGGGGGTGGGTGAAGACATGGAAATAGGCTTTAACAAGATAGAGGTTGATTAGATCTCAAGAAAAAAAAGAGTTCTTCATAGTTAAAGAGTTGCTTGGGCATGGAATAGGGGAAGGAAGACAGATGTTGAAAATCTTCCCTTGAAAAATCTTCTAAGAGGAGGCGGCCGCTTTCTGATTGGAGGCTTTCAGGAAATCCTGCCAGCAAAGGAAGGGCGTCTTCACCCTTTGCAGAGACCCCTTACCTTTCCAGATCTTGGTTCTCAATACCAAGGTCTCCAATGCACCTTCCACCCTACACAACTGGTACTGTGTTCCAGGGAAGATTCTAGGAAATATTCATGTCACTGCTGGTGACAGGGCAGAAAAGCTCCCCCAAGGAGGCAGGACCCATCCCCAGGATCCCAGATCAACCTCCAGCCTGCTCAGAACCATAAACAGGACACTAGATCTTCCTCTAGGGAAAAGTCGAAGCCCCTTGACAGGGTGCATACTTACACTCTAGCTTATCCTGAGGTCTCCCCGTTTCCAGCAAGGACAGGTAACACATGACATCCTTCAGGTACACTATGGGGGATTCTAAGCCTGAAGACTGAGCATCATGGTTTCCCACGGGGGTCGCAGACACTTGGTCTTTAGTTGGCACTTGCTTCTCGGTGATCTTAGATTCTGTGACAGGCAAGAGGAAATCATCCAAGGACACAATGTTTAGTAAACATGAAACCCTTTGTTGCCCCATTCTTTTCACGGTAGAGACAAGAATTTTATGAGTGTCTTCAAAAGCATGGATTACATAGATATGATCAAATCAGTGGCCCTAGAAATCCAGATTGTAGAGTTCATACTTTCTGAATGAACCCCATACTGACCCCTTTAAGAGTCTATAGCCTTATAAGAAATTCACCTATGCTCTGTGAATTTTAAGAAAAGATGATAGTGATTTTTAGTAATATCAATAGCCAACAGGTAAATGTCATTTAGCCTAATTTTGGGGGGAACACACCCAATTTGTAGAGGTAATTTTGTCTGGGATTCCAAAAATCCAGACTATTGGTTATTTACCAACATACTGTTTTACAATTTTCTTCTCAAATGCATTGAAAGATAAATAAAAAGATGAAAGTTCGAAAGAGAAAACTGGGATTGACAACTAATTTCCAGAAACCAGGAAGAATTGTGACTTACTGAAAGCCTAATCAGTTGCATAAGGAAAGTATAGAAAGTGGCTTATCACACCACAGGAATAGAGTGAGTTTTCCCTCTGAAATTTTCCTTCTCACAGGTAGGAAGACTGTCTCTTTGTCCTCTGGTTAAGAAATATGATGTTATTACTAACCAGAAAACCAGGCACCCATATTTTATGTGTGAATCATACTCTCTTGAGGCATTTTAAGGGCTATTTCTTTTTCCCCAGCCTCTTTATATCCATGATCTCAATATCAAATAAGAGGATGCAACTCAGAGAAAACACAGGAAACAGTAAAAGGAAGACTGTCAGTGGAAAACCTAACCCAAGTGTTGTACCACCAAATAACAGAGTGTTGAAGGCACAGGCAGAGGGAGAGATAGCCTTGGTATTACTGCCTGCTGGGGAAAGCAATGCCACCAGTACACTCTTTATTCAGAGAACCAAGGTCCCAAGCAATGGCAAACAGTTCAGCTCAGGCCAACACAGCTGCGCTAGATAAAAGCCTACCAGGTCCTAGGGGTTAGGCTGTTGTTTGAGAAGGGAGTTAGCCATCACCCAGATGGACAGTGGGTGAGACCAAAGGCCACTGACATACTCTGTATGTTACAAAGGGTCCTGTGAAGAGACCAACATGGGACCCACGAAACAGAGTTGCAAAACAAGGAAAGGAAGCTTCATCATGAAGTCTCAGAGGACAAGATGTCTGGAAATAATTTCCTACCCGACAAGACCCTCAGTAGGTTGCAAGAAGGTGTAACTTCTATTAAACAGGAGCAGAAAGCCTCAGGGGTGAGCAAGTTGAGATGAAAACACAATAGGATGAGATAACAAGAATAGTGAGGTAGGGGAAAACTGCCATGAAATTACATAAGCAACAGAAGTATTAAAATCATCACTGGAGGAAAAGTTATGGAAAAACATAACTTAATAATGTATAAGACAAAGGTGAAAAATTCTTTGTATAGGGTAGCCCATTATGCACCAAGTTATGTTATATCCTCAAATTATTCATCCATTAAAACACTATTAGAATGACTTCTATGCCAACTAAACTGGAATGAGAGGGACCAGATTTACCCTCCTACTGATGCAACTAAAAAAACTGGACAAAAGATATGAAACAATGGTCCATAGGATATTGCATATGGCCAACACCAAAGGGCAATCCCAAGAGATGGGAAACAAATGAGGTGATCCCTACAAATGCCACATCTTACTGACTGGAAAGAGTTTCTAGGCTGTGGCACAGGGAGGGGAAACCCAGGCAGATCCTGGAAGTCTCTCTGAGTTGCAGAGATGGAGCTGGGAATCCTGGGAGTCCAAAGTGACTGGAGTTCACAGAGCAGACCACTGAAGAGGAGGGGGTTGCACAGAGGGAACTCCTGCTGTCTCTGCAGAAGGTCCCTTTGAGTAATCAGCAAAGAGTTGCCTCAATTATTCATCTGAGTAGTGATTAGCACAGATGTGTGAGGAAACTACCTGAGGCTGGGGAAGGAATCAGGATGAGAGGGAACAATCCCTGGAAGGCATAGAGAACTAAGCATAGTGTCTATTTCCAGCAATCAGAGTAGAGAACTCTCATAATTCATGAATCATTGAGTAGAGTACTTAGAGAGTTTTGCCTTGCTAACTGGGCAAAATTATCTCTAGAAAAAATGCCTTCCTGGTGCTAACAAAAGCTTGACCCAAAAATGTCAACTTACCACCAAACCAGCTTTACAACAAATACTAAAGGAACTCCTCTAGGCAGGAAACAGAAGAGAAGGAAAAGACCTACAATAACAAACCCAAAACAATTAAGAAAATGGTAATAGGAACATACATATTGATAATTACCTTAAATGAAATGGATTAAATGCTCCAACCAAAAGACATAGACTGGCTGAATGGATACAAAAGCCAGACCCGTATATATGCTGTCTACAAGAGACCCACTTCAGACCTAGGGACACATACAGACTGAAAGTGAGGGGATGGAAAAAGATATTCCATGCAAATGGAAATTAAAAGAAAGCTGGAGTAGCAATTCTCATATCAGAGAGAATAGACTTTAAAATAAAGCCTATTACAAGAGACAAAGAAGGACACTACATAACGATCAAGGGATCAATCCAAGAAGAAGATATAACAATTGTAAATATTTATGAACCCAACATAGGAGCACCTCAATATATAAGGGAAATGCTAACAGCCATGAAAGGGGAAATCAACAGTAACACAATCATATTAGGGGACTTTAACAAACCACTTTTACCAATGGACAGATCAACCAAGATGAAAATAAATAAGAAAACACAGCTTTAAATGATACATTAAACAAGATGGACTTAATTGATATTTATAGGACATTCCAACCAAAAACAACAGAATACACTTTCTTCTCAAGTGCTCATGGAACATTCTCCAGGATAGATCATATCTTGGGTCACAAATCAAGCCTTGGTAAATTTAAGAAAATTGAAATTGTATCAAGTATCTTTTCCGACCACAACGCCATGAGACTAGATATCAATTACAGTAAAAAAAAACTGTAAAAATTACAAAAACATGGAGGTTAAACAATATGCTACTAAGTAACCAAGAGACCACTAAAGAAATCAAAGAGAAAATCAAAAAATACCTCGAAACAAATGACAATGAAAACACGATGGCCCAAAACGTATGGGGTGCAGCAAAAGCAGTTCTAAGAGGGAAGTTCATAACAATACAACCCTACCTCAAGAAACAAGAAAAATCTCAAGTAAACAACCTAACCTTACACCTAAAGCAATTAGAGAAAGAAGAACAGAAAAACCCCAAAGTTAGCAGAAGGAAATAAATCATAAAGATCAGATCAGAAAAAAATGAAAAAGAAATGAAGGAAACAATAGCAAAGATCAATAAAACTAAAAGGAGGTTCTTTGAGAAGATAAACAAATTGATAAACCATTAGCCAGACTTATCAAGAATAAAAGGGAGAAGACTCAAATCAACAGAATTTGAAATGAAAAAGGAGAAGTAACAACTGACACTGCAGAAATACAAAGGATCATGAGAGATTACTACAAGCAACTCTATGCCAATAAAATGGACAACCTAGAAGAAATAGACAAATTCTTAGAAAAGCACAACCTTCAGAAACTGAAACAGGAAGAAATAGAAAATATAAACAGACCAATGACAAGCACTGAAATTGAAACTGTGATTAAAAGTCTTCCAACAAACAAAAGCCCAGGACCAGATGGCTTCACAGGCGAATTCTATCAAACATTTAGAAAGAAGAGCTAACACCTATCCTTCTCAAACTCTTCCAAAATATAGCAGAGGGAGGAACACTCCCAAACTCATTCTACGAGGCCACCATCACCCTGATACCAAAACCAGACAAGGATGTCACAAAGAAAGAACTCTACAGGCCAATATCACTGATGAACATAGATGCAAAAATCCTCAACAAAATACTAGCAAACAGAATCCAACAGCACATTAAAAGGATCATACACCATGATCAAGTGGGGTTGATCCCAGGAATGCAAGGATTCTTCAGTATACACAAATCAATCAATGTGATACACCATATTAACAAATTAAAGAATAAAAACCATATGATCATCTCAATAGATGGAGAAAAATCTTTTGACAAAATTCAACACCAATTTATGATAAAAACTCTCTAGAAAGCAGGCATAGAGGGATCTTCCCTCAACAAAATAAAGGCCATATATGACAAACCCACAGCCAACATCATCCTCAATGGTGAAAAACTGAAACCATTTCCACTAAGATCAGGAACAAGATAAGGCTGCCCACTCCCACCACTATTATTCAACATTGTTTTGGAAGTCCTAGCCATGGCAATCAGAGAAGAAAGGAAATAAAAGGAATCCAAAGCAGAAAAGAAGAAGTAAAGCTGTCACTGTTTGCAGATGACATGATACTATACATAGAGAATCCTAAAGACGCTACCAGAAAACTACTAGAGCTAATCAATGAATTTGGTAAAGTAGCAGGATACAAAATTAATGCACAGAAATCTCTTGCATTCCTAGACACTAATGATGAAAAATCTGAAAAAGAAATTAAGGAAACACTCCCATTTACCATTTACCATTGCAACAAAAAGAATAAAATACCTAGGAATAAACCTACCTGAGGAGACAAAAGACCTGTATGCAGAAAACTATAAGACACTGATGAAAGAAATTAAAGATGATACAAACAGATGGAGAGACATATACCATGTTGTTGGATTGGAAGAATCAACATTGTGAAAATGACTATATTACCCAAAGCAATCTACAGATTCAATGTAATCCCTATCCAAGTACCAATGGCATTTTTCACAGAACTAGAACAAAAAGTTTCACAATTCGTACGGAAACACAAAAGACCCCGAATAGCCAAAGCAATCTTGAGAAAGAAAAATGGAGCTGGAGGAATCAGGCTCCCTGACTTCAGACTATACTACAGAGCTGCAGTAATCAAGACAGTATGGCACTGGCACAAAAACAGAAATATAGATCAATGGAACAGGACAGACAGCCCAGAGATAAACTCACACACATATGGTCACCTTATCTTTGATAAAGGAGGCAAGAATATACAATGGAGAAAAGACAGCCTCTTCAATAAGTGGTGACAGGAAAACTGGACAACTACATTTAAAAGAATGAAATCAGAACACTCCCTAACACCATACACAAAAATAAGCTCAAAATGGATTAAAGACCTAAATGTAAGGCCAGACACTATAAAACTCTTAGAGGAAAACACAGGAAGTACACTCTATGACATAAATCACAGCAAGATCCTTTTTGACCCACCTTCTAGAGAAATGGAAATAAAAACAAAAATAAAGAAATGGGACCTAATGAAACTTAAAGTTTTTGCACAGCAAAGGAAAACATAAACAAGATGAAAAGACAACCTTTAGAATGGGAGAAAATATTTGCAAATGAAGCAACTGACAAAGGATTAATCTCCAAAATATACAAGCAGCTCATGTAGCTCAATATCAAAAAAACAAACAACCCAATCCAAAAGTGGGCAGAAGATCTAAATAGACATTTTTTCAAAGAAGATATACAGATTGCCAACAAACACATGAAAGGATGCTCAACATCATTAATCATTAGAGAAATGCAAATCAAAACTACAATGGGGTAGCACCTCACACTGGTCAGAAGAGCCATCATCAAAAAATCTACAAACAATAAATGCTGGGGAGGGTGTGGAGGAGAGGGAACCCTCTTGCACTGTTGGTGGGAATGTAAATTGATACAGCCACTATGGAGAACAGTATGGAGCTTCCTTAAAAAACTACAAATAGAACTACCATATGACCCAACGATCCCACTACTGGGCATATATCCTGAGAAAACCATAATTCAAAAAGAGTCACGTACCACAATGTTCATTGCAGCACTGTTTACAATAGTCAGGACATGGAAGCAACCTAAGTGTCCATTGACAGATGAATGGATAAAGAAGATGCAGCACATATATACAATGGAATATTACTCAGCCATAAAAAGAAATGAAATTGAGTTATTTGTAGTGAGGTGGATGGACCTAGAGTCTGTCATACAGAGTGGAGTAAGTCAGAAAGAGAAAAACAAATAACGTATGTTAACACATATATATGGAATCTAACAAAAAAAGGTCATGAAGAACCTAGGGGCAAGACAGGAATAAAGATGCAGACCTACTAGAGAATGGACTTGAGGATATGGGGAGGGGGAAGGGTAAGCTGTGACAAAGTGAGAAAGTGGCATGGAGATATATACACTACCAAATGTAAAATAGATAGCTAGTGGAAGCAGCTGCACAGCACAGGGAGATCAGCTCGGTGCTTTGTGACCACCTAGAGGGGTGGGATAGGGAGGGTGGGAGGGAGGGAGACGCAAGAGGGAAGAGATATGGGGACATATGTATAACTGATTCACTTTGTTATAAAGCAGAAGCTAACACACCATTGTAAAGCAATTATACTCCAATAAAGATATATTAAAAAATAAAAAAGTAAAGAAAAATAAAATGACCCACGTTTGAAGTTAAAAAAAAAAAAAAGGTTCTGAAGAACCTAGGGGCAGAATTGGAATAAAGAGGAAGAAGTAGAGAATGGACTTGAGGACACAGGATGGGGGAAGGGTAATCTGGGATGAAGTGAGAGACTCGCATGGACATATATACACTACCAAATGTAAAATAGATAGCTGGTGGGAAGCAGCCACATAGCACAGGGAGATCAGCTCGGTGCTTTGTGAACACCTAGAGGGGTGGGACAGGGCTGGTGGGAGGGAGACGCAATAGGGAGGGGATATGGGGATATATGTATACGTATAGCTGATTCACTCTGTTATACAGCAGCAACAATCACAACAATGTAAAGCAATTATACTCCAGTAAAGATGTTAAAAAAAAAAAAAAGGTCAAACTGTTTCCAAGTAAACCTAAGTGTATCCCAAAACAAAGCTCAGGAATATATATAGAAATACAAAAATATCTAGTACAAACAATGTAAAATTTTCAAAGTTTGGCATGCAATAAATTATTGCTAGGTATGCAAAGAAGAAAATGTGAACAATAATAAGGAGAAAAATTAACTGAAATGGATCCAGAAATGACAGAGATGATATAATAGACAAAACATTTAAAATAGTTATTATAACTGTATTCCATATATCTAAGAAGCTGGAAGAAAGACTGAACATGTTAAGTAGAGACATGAAAGATATTTAAAAATGCCCACATCAAGTGTCTAGATATGATATGCTAAATGAAAACTACAAATATACTGAGTGGGATTAGTAGCAGATTAGATATTGCAGAAGAAAAGATTAGTGAATTTGAAGCATCACTACAGAAACTATCCAAAAAGACTACAAAAAAAGAAAAAAAAAGAGTATCATACCGGTGAGCTGTTGGACAACTTCAAGTAGTCAAATAAACATGTAATTGGAATACCTGAAGAAGCGGAGAGTCAGGAGCAGAAAAAAAATTAAAGAAATAATGGCTGACATTTTCCCAAATTTGTTGATATTTGATAAAAACTATGGAACCTCAGCTACAAGATGCTCAATGAACCCCAAGCATAAGAGATATATATAAAACTATACCAAGGAACACCAAAATCAAATTGATTACAATCAGTGATAAAAATTATAAAAGAGGCCAGAGAAAAAAAGACACCTGATATAGAGAGAAACTCAGATAAGAATGACTATAGCTTTCTTACTGGAAACAAAGTATGCTAGTAGCCAGTGGAACAACATCTTTAAAGAACTAAAAGAAAAAAAAAACCTGTCAAATTAGAATTTTTTTTTAACATCTTCATTGGAGTATAATTGCTTTACAATGGTGTGTTAGCTTCTGCTTTATACATATGTTCCCATATCTCTTCCCTCTTGCATCTCCCTCCCTCCCACCCTCCCTATCCCACCCCTCTAGGTGGTCACAAAGCACCGAGCTGATCTCCCTGTGCTATGTGGCTGCTTCCCACTAGCTATCTATTTTACGTTTGGTAGTGTATATACGTCCATGCCACTCTCTCACTTTGTCACAGCTTACCCTTCCCCCTCCCCATATCCTCAAATCCATTCTCTAGTAGGTCTGTGGCTTTATTCCCGTCTTACCCCTAGGTTCTTCATGATCTTTTTTTTTTCTCTTAGATTCCATATATATGTGTTAGCATACGGTATTTGTTTTTCTCTTTCTGACTTACTTCACTCTGTATGACAGACTCTAGAATTCTTTACTCAGTGAAATATCTTTAGAATTAAAAGGCTAAATAAAGAATTTTTCAAATGTACAAACCATATAGAGCTGTGTTACAAGAAATGGTAAAGGAAATCCTTTCACTAGAATTACACTATATGGAAACCTGGATTTATACACAAGAATGATAAGCACTGATAAATACAAATAGATAAATATAAAGAATTTTTTTATTAATTCTTTTAAAAAGATAGTTAACTATGACAATAATAACATATTGTGTGGTTTATAACATGTAGAAGTAAAATGTAGAAGTACAAAGCACAAAGACCTGGATAAGAGAAATGGAGGTATGTTGTTGTAAATTTCTTATAGTATATGCAAAATGAAATTCTGCTACTCGAAGGTAGACTGTGATAGTTAAAACAACTAAGATAAGAAAGGAGATAAAGTGAAATCATAAAAAAATTCAATTAACTTAAAAGAAGGCAGAAAAAGAGGAAAAGGGAAAAGAAGAACAGATAGAAAAAAGAAAACAAATAGCAAGATGGTGGTTTTAAACCTAACTATAACAATTATCACAGTAAATGTAAATGTTCTAAAACTCTAACTAAAAGGCAGATATTGTCAGATTGGATTAAAAAATAAAACCCAACACGCTTCTTATAAGAAAGTCAATTTAAATATACAGACACAAATACATTAAAAGTAAAACAATGAAAAAAGATATACCATGGCAACACTAGTTAACCAGAGTGGCTCTATTAGTTACGAATATAATTATAATAACATAAATTTCAAAGCAAAGAATATTACTAGGGATAAAGAGAGTCATTTCATAATGGTAAAGAGGACAAGTCATTAAGAAAACATAATAGTCCTAAACATTTCTATCTCTAGTTCTTTACCCAAAAGGAATGAAAGGTGTCTGTCCAAAATTTGTATACGAATGTTCATATTTTATTTTTAATAGCCAAAAACTGGAAACAACCCAAATGTCCATCAGCACATGAATGGATAAACAAGTTGTGGAATATCTACCTGTATACTGAAATACTAATCAGCAATAAAAATATGTTAATTACTGATACACACAACAACATGGAAGAATTTTAAAATTATTATGCTGAGTGAAAGAAGCCACATGGAAAAGAGTACATACTGTATCAATTTATTCATATAAAATCTAGAAAATGCAATCTGGCTTAAAGTGACAACAAGCAGATCAGTGGCTGTATGGAGATGGAGATGGGTGGGTAGGGAGGGTGGGAGAAAGGGATGATAAAGGAAACTTTTGAGGCTGATGAATATCTTCATTATATTGATATGGTGCTGATTTTATTGGTGTATACAGACATAAAAACTTATTAATTGTACATTTTAAACACGTACAATTTATTTTATGCCAAATTGTACCTCAATAAAGCTGTTTTAAAACAAAATTGTCAAAAAAAACAAAAAACAAAATTGTCGTTATGTGCAGATAACATAATACTCTACATAGAGTACCCTAAAGACTTCATGCAAAAACTGTTAGAATAAATGAATTCAGCAAGGTAGCTGGATACAAAATTAATATACAGCAATCTGTTGCATTTCTTTATACTAGATCTCAGAAAAAATTTAAAAATTCTGTTTAAAATTGCATCAGAAAACCCCCACAAAAATCCTAGGAATAAACCTAACCAAGGAGGTGAGAACTATAAAACATTGATAAAGGAAGCTGAAAATGATTCAAAGAAATGGAATGATACCCTATGCTCTTGGATTGGAAGAATTAATATTGTTAAAATGGTCATACTACCCAAAGCAATCTATAGATTTAATGTGATCCTTATCCAATTACCCATGACATTTTTCACAGAACTAGAACAAATAATCCTAAGATTTATACAGAACCACAAAAGATCCAGAATTGCCAAAGCAATCCTGACGAAAAAGAGCAAAGCTGGAGGCATAACCCTCCTGGACTTCAGATAATACTACAAAGCTACAGTAATCAAAACAGCATGGTATTTGCACAAAAACAGACATACAGGTCAATGGAACAGAATAGAGAGCCCAGAAATAAACCCATACACTTGAGGTTAATTAATCTTCGACAATGGAGAATATACAGTGGAGATACGACAGTCTCTTCAGCAAGTGGTGTTGGGAAAGCTGGACAGCCACATGTAAATCAATAAAGTTAGAACACACCCTCACGCCATACACAAAAGTAAACTCAAAATGGTTTAAAGACCTAAATATAAGATATGACACCATAAAACTCCTAGAAGAGAACATAGGCAAAACATTATCTGACATAAATCATAGCAATATTTTCTTAGATCATTTTTCCAAGGCAAAAGAAATAAAAGCAAAAATAAACAAATGGTACTCAATCAAACTTAAAAGCTTCTGCACAGCAAAGGAAACCATCAACAAAATGAAAAGATGACCTACAGAATGGGAGAAAATATTTGCAGATGATGCAATTGACAAGGGGTTAATATCCAAAATATACAAACAGCTCATAGAACTGAATGTAAAAAAACCCAATCAAAAAATGGACAGAAGACTTAAATAGACATTTCTCCAAATAAGACATATAGATGGCCAACAGGCACATGAAAAGAAGCTCAACATCACTAATTATTAGAGAAATGCAAATCAAAATCACAATGAGGTATCACCTCACACCAGTCAGAACAGTCATCATTAAAAAGTCTACAAATAATAAATGCTAGAGAGTGTGGAGAGAAAAGGGAACCCTCCTACACTGCTGGTGGGAATGTAAATTGGTGCAGCCACTATGGAAAACAGTATGGAGGTTCCTTAAAAAACTAAAACTAGAGCTACCGTATGATACAGCAATCCCACTTCTGGGCAGAGAAGAAAACTCTAATTTGAAAAGATACATGCACCTCAATGTTCAGAGCAACACTATTTACAATAGCCAAGACGTGGAAGCAACCTATGTGTCCATCAACAGATGAATGGATAAAGAAGATGTGGTGTATATATATACAAGGGACTATTATTCAGCCATTAAAAAGAATGAAATACTACTATTTGCAGCAACGTGGGTGGACCTAGAGAGTATCATACTAAGTGAAGTAAGTCAACAGAGAAAGACAAATATTACATGATATCACTCATTTGTGGAATCTAAAATATAATGCAAATGAATTTATTTATAAAACAGAACCAGACTCACAGACATAGAAAACAAACTGATGGTTACTAAAGGGGAAAGGGAGTGGGGGGAGGAGTAAATTAGGAGTATGGGATTAACACATACATACTACCATATATAAAATAGATAAGCAACAATGATTTACTGTATAGCACAGGAAACTATATCCAGTATCTTGTAATAACCTATGATGGAAAATAATCTGAAAAAATATATACCTGAATGACTCTGCTGTATACCTGAAACTGACATGATATTTTTTATATATATATATATATATATTTATTTATTTGGTTGCACGGGTCTTAGTTGTGGCATGCGAACTCTTACTGTCAGCATGCATGTGGGATCTAGATCCCTGAGCAGGGATCGAACCTGGGCCCCCTGAATTGGGAGTGCAGAGTCTTAACCACTGCACCACCAGGGAAGTCCCTAATACAATATTATAAATCCACTATACTTTAATTAAAAAAACATTATTACAGCCTTTTCCAAAGATCCTTTGGTTACCAGAGCTTTGACTGGATCTTGAGCCATTGTTCTAGTCCTCATTGAGGTCTACTGTTCAGTCCAGCAGTGGAAATGCTGGGGCCCAGAGGGACTGAGTGACACACAGTCCCACTGGTGTCCTACCTGCTCATGCTGCCTTACATGAAATAACCCTAACCCACACCCATCCAAGCACATCCCTCTGGGACTACCCTCTTCCAGAGCACAGAGGTTTTGCCCAGGTGCCACATTACATACCCTTCTAAATGAGGGCTCTTGGGCAGAGATGACTCGTTCCACCTTCTCTCTTAGTCTCTGTATTGCTTCTTACCTTTCAGTTGGGCTGTGTGGAAAGAGCGCCAAGCTAGAGGCAGAAAACTGGGTTTGTGCTAAATGGTGTGTGATCTTGCACAAGAAGGCTTATTTCCCACACCCAACCTCAGTTTTTTCATCTGTTAAAAGACAGACTTGCATTAAAATTGATGTTTACCAAAAGTTTTGAATGACATGAATAATGTTTGTGAATATAATGCTAAGTGAAAAACAAAGCTGGATCCAAAATTATATATATACAGTCTGATTCCAGTTCTGTAAAAAATTTATGGAAAAAACCCTACAAGGATACATACGTATAGGGGTGTGTGTGTGTGTGTGTGTGTGTGTGTGTGTGTGTGTGAGTGATCACATTGGTAGATTTAGGTGATTTTGTTGTTTCTTTAGTTTTTCTGTACTCTTCAGAAAATTTTTTATTGATACAATGTGTTACTTTTAAAACTGGAAAAATATATTTAAAAAAAATGGAGGGACTTTCCTTGAGGCTCCAACAGTCCAAGCTGCTGAACCATCTCAATAGCCTGAGGAACTAAATAAAAACCAGGAGAATGAAGTTCACATTGTTTATCCCACCTTTTCATGGGCATTCAGGGAAGGGTGATTTCAGCCCTTCCTGAGCTGACATCCTGACAATGACATGTTGCTCAAGGCTCTGAGCCGACCTCTGGACTCAGTGAAACCCCTGTCTGCTGTGCTTATGGACCCAACCATGCCCCCACCTGGCTCTGGGAATGAATAACTTAAAGCGGGTTGTTCTAGATCTGAGCTTGGAGCTTGATCTGATAGGCACAAACAGCCATATCAAATGAGAATAGAGTTTCTTCTTCTTGGGCAACAGGAAAAGCGTGGAATTTTCAACAGATGGCCTGATCTAAGGTGATTCCAGAACTTGGCTCTTCCTTGTTGGCAGAGGCCCTGCTCTGTGGTGTCCACCTGTCCCTACATTCTTGTTTTTGGTGAATAGGGGCATCTAATTAAGACATTCATGGAAGGTGGCCCAACAGGAAAAGGATTTGCTACTTAACATCACAAGTTACAAAAGAGGGTGAAAAAATGCTGTACATCTCCCTGGGCCAGCAGTCAGATAACTGCCCTTTCGTGACTGGACCACAGGAGACTGATATGCTGCATGCATGGGAAAACAGTGTGTGACAAATCACTTCTCCAGGAGCAAGTCTCTGGAAGTTGTTCTGAGACCCCAAATGACACAGATATTGCAAATAAACATGGTGGTCAAATAAGCCAGCCAAGGTCTATTATCATCATTCATTATCTTTTCTCAAATATCACATAATGACAGGATCCCCACTAAGTCCTTGGTTGGCACCTTGGAAACTTCAGCCACTGAAACAAACTCTGCCCAGACAATTTGGAACCTCAGGGAATGAAGTGTAACTTCTCTCAGGTTCCTCTTGAAGTTCCAGATACTTGGACTAAGAACATCTCTGGTAAAGAATCTGGGTAAAGAAAAAGATGCTTTTCTTTGATTTTTTTGCTGAGAGTTTAGAATAATCTCAAAGCTTCCAGTTTGAACCTTTCTTTCTACCATGAGAATGATTTATGTCATAAAATGCCCTCTCTATTCCCAATAAGATTTAAGACTTATTTATGACTTTAATCCATTTGACCAAAGGGCCCTAGACCTAGCACGCGTGGGTGAGATGCTGGGCAGAGGGGTGGGTGAGCCTATACTTTGCACAGTCTTGCCCTGCTGCTGTCCCTGAAGGCCTCAGGAAGGCACCAATACTCTTAATCCTTGCTTTCTGGAGCTCTATGAGAAGTCTGGATTTTGCTGAGCTTATGGGCCTGAGGCAATTCTCCTTTCCCAACCATGTTCTGCTTTCCATTCAGAGTGAATTTTTAATCTCATCAGTCTTTCAGTTACACACTGAAAACTCTATAATCCTCTAGTTGCCCTTTCGGCAATGACTGGAAAAAAGATGAGAACTACATCCAGCACCCACTCGAAGAAATTCTCTCATCCTAAGTCCCTGTTACAATTAGTTCTCATTCAGTTGTATTATCTCTTACCTATTCTGCCATGTGTGTATGTATGTATATAATATATATTGAAAGATACAAGAAAACTGCATCTTTATCCCCTGGGCACATCCCAAGAGCTGGAATTCACCAATGTGCATCAATCTTTTCCAAACAATAATGCAAAGGAACTAAGGTCTGTCTCTCTGAGTCTTTGTATGTGAAGCTCCAAGAGCAACCTGGGAGGGAGACAGTCCCTGAGAGTCCTTCCATGAGAAGAGGATGCCCATCTGACACAATTGGAGACGGAGGGTGCAGACTGAAGGAGATCTTGGCAGACATGATGAGTTGAGAATAGAGTGTACTTCTGGAGGGTGGCCTGAATAATAACTGCTAATATTTACTGAACATTTACTCTGTTCCAGGCACTATACTAAGCTTTTTACACACATAACTCACTTAACCTTCATATCAACACTTACTGTCATCTCATGTTACAGATGGGGAAACTGAGGCACAGAGACATTGTTCAAACATACCGAAGGTTTCAGAGCTAGGTGTTGTCAGAGCTGGGTGTCAAACCCAGGAAGTCTCTGAAGTCCAGATTCTTAACCAATATGCTTATTACCTGACCCAGCTTAGGTTGATAGTGTCCAGGAAATTTGTGCTACATCTTAGAACAGAGGTCAAGGAGGATAATCTTTGCTCTTTCCAGTTTTACTAGGAGCTTCTGCACTTGGGACTGTGCCTGTCAACAGCCTCTCAACAGAGGAATGGCCTCCCATTGATAAATGTGCCAGGGAAGGTTCCACATCAGTCACGACCCAAGAGACGGTGCCTGGCCAGCCAGGCATCACGATGGTGGCTCCACTGGGAATGCAGCCTTGATCATTCCACTAGGACCTAACCAAACTGGTGCCTTTACATGGAGACAAACCTTAGTCCAGGCACCTCAAGAGAGACCATTGCTT